>NC_092174.1:24917837-25517837 GCF_045791955.1 Oncorhynchus clarkii lewisi
GCTGGGTCATTCTCATGAAACCATTAAAATACCATGGCAGTAGTGATTTTAAATATAAAACATGTAATTTAATAATGTAACAAAATATCCTAATAATGTTCTCTACCAGAGTAAAATGAAGATATTTCAGAAAAAAAAAAAAATATTTTCTAATAGATGTTTTTAAATGACAGAACAATTATTAACTGAATATTCATGTATAATAACGAAATGAAAAAATATGAAGTGTCCATGACCGATGTTCTCATCCTACGCAACATTTTTGAAGGACTGTTTACACACACACAGAGAATTTTAAATAAAGTTTGATTTTGAATGACGCAACACATTTGCCAGTACCATCAAGATGGCTACCAGGTAAGCAGATCTCTTTATATTTATCCAGTTAAGTTAAACATTCGCTTGTCAGACTGCGTACACGACAGTATCATTACTGATACAGGTAGTTTTCCACATTTAGAAAATATACTTCATTAATGTCTAAATATGTACATTGAGAAAACATTTTGCTTTGTCATCATGTCTTCTCTATTGTTAGCAATCCTTCGCAACACCATTCTCACTTACCCCTGCAATTTAAGGTCAGTTGCGGTAGAGAGAACTGTTTCGGTAATGAGAATTTAATCATACAGACTATATTTTTAAATATAATGAACTATTAATTGAAATATTATTTACTAACTGTTGATATTTTGCTTTATGTCCTGTTAAATTACAGACAGTCAGCAAGTGACAAAAATAAAGCTTTAGCGAAGGCTAGGCTGACAAAGTTCAGAGAAAAAGTTTACACCAACCCAGACCTGCTGAAAGAGTAGAGAAGGAAGGACAGAGAGAGGTTAGGGGTTGGAGAGGTTACAGCAAGCGTAATTAGCATATATAGTCTATAGGAAGCCTATGCCCCATACAGCATCTATAGGAAGTCAATACCCTACAGTGCCCTCTGCTGTACAGTTCCTACTGGTCCAACCAATCTCTGAAACACACACAAGCATACACACACACACACACACACGGTCAGTAAGCCATTCAGTGTCTACTATAGGATGACGTGTCCATAACAGTAAGATTTTTCCCATGTTTTGAGACATGCTCATTTCATGTCATGCATCCTTCCCATTTCCAGATATCAAAAATGAAAGCAAAATTGTAAAATCAAGAAAACTCCAGATCTGACAAAGAAGCAACATGAAAAGAAAGAAAGAACAGTGGCGGGAAAACTCAAAAAGGTATTACAGAAGAAACAGCTAAAAGCTGTATTGGACATGACATCATCAAGCCAGGAAGATGATACACTTCAACATGTCCAAGAAGCAAAATGAAGAAGTTATTCAAAATCTTCAAGAAGACACAGCCTCCCCAAGAGAACAGCCATTCTCAACTCAGCAGGTAAATATCCCTGCCATCAACTCAACTCCTAAAAGAAGATATACATCTCTACAGACATCTCTACAGACACCAGGACCAATGAAGACATCTACCCCAAAGGAATCACCCAAAAAGAGGAACAGAAGAAAGAAAACATTATCAAAATTGAGGTCAAAGTTGCGCTACACAGAAGAGAAGCTGCTGGAGAGGACCAAAAGAGAAAAGCTTCCTAAGGCTGTGCTGAATGGCACAGCCAAGTGGATCAGGTCAGACTTTCTATTGTGATGAATTACCCATTATAGGTGAGCATTAAATGTGTCAGTGCACAATAGTAATTACCAACATAATTGCCACAAAAGTAGCAACAATTAGTCTAATTGAATGTTATCTTATTGTCAGTTAAAATAAGTGTTCAAGAATTCACACAGCACACCATACTCTCCAGTGCCCCACATCAATGAAATCCAAGCTTAACAATGACCTAGTGTATCAGGTGATTCGATTAAAATCAAATACAAGAAACTCAAAATTAAGTAAACATGTATGAATCAAATCGACAACTCTCTGTCATGAGATACCAAGGTATCCTGCACAGTTCACACTCATGTGTCACCTTTCATTGTCAGGGGAGGAAGAGCTCAACAGTAGGTGGTGTTTGAGTTCCTCTGTTGGCTGGCTGGGGACCCAGGAAAAGTCAATATGGCTCCTGCTCACAAAGGGAACCTGCTCCACAGGTCACTATCCTTTAAATGTCGGCATATTTTAGACTACAGCCGGCCCGCGATGATTAATTAAAGTCACTTTTTTGGATTTCAGCCCCGGCTGCCATTAGCAGTAGAGGGTAATGAGAGAGAAATAACTCTGGCTGATATCCCAGGGGACTCTATAATACTGTACCACAGAATCCGGTTACTGCTGTTAACATACTGTACATAAGTTAGATGGTGAGCATTACAGTGTCGAGGACACCAATAATCAGGGGTGCAACTTTCACTTATCCCCCCCAATTTTATTATTGGAATGTGATACAAAACGAGACATATGTGTGCATTAGGACAATGAGGATGCCTTCAAGCGGTCAGGAAGGCTGTTTGGAGTGTTTATGCAACTGGACAAAAAACACATAATAATATTTTAGTTTTATGTTCCCCCCAATTCTAAAGCCAAAGTTGCGCCCCTGCCAATCATAATTACATTACAATGTAAAAAACTGCATTCCAAATTTAATATGCTGCAAGTCAGGAAGATTTTCCTCTCAGAAAAGAAATGTGAATTCCCACTGAGGTCAAGAAAACAAAATTTCAACCTAGGAACCGTGAAACTCCTCAACTTATGAGGCAAAAAGTAATTTCATGCTCCAGTACTCCTAAGGGGACATCAGGAGGACTGAAGGTGAGCTGAAGGTGAGCTGTGCACTCCTAAATATGTTACAGGAAACATAGCAATCTGAGAATGGTTCCTCTGTTTTTTTAGTTACACATTGGAAATAACCCCTGGAAATAACCCTAGTAACCCTAGTAAAAAAAAATACACCTATCCTTAACCATGTTAAGTGCAATAAAATCCTGAAATGTAAAGATATATGAACCGGACCCTATTACTATTACTTATAGCACATAACTCATTAAATGCAGAGACCGTTGTGGCAGTAGGACATTGGGGAATATGACACAGTCTAACAATGTCATTACACAGAGTAATTAACACCTATGCGTGGTGTTGTGTGGTGTGGTGATGTGTCATTTTGTGTGATGTGTTGTGCTGTGTAGTTCTGTGCTGTGTCCTTTCGTGTTGTGTTTCTTTCAGTGTCAACAGTATCAGTGACAGAGGCAGTGTGTTCACTCCCTCCCTGCTTGTCATCACAATACACATCAATAATGCAGAGGAGACATCCTCCTCATGCTGACAGCTTCACTATCTCTGGAGAGAGAAAAGAGACTAGATGGACACTCAGGTGGAGCTCAAATGACAATCAAATCAAATGTATTCATATAGCCCTTCGTACATCAGCTGATATCTCAAAGTGCTGTACAGAAACCCAGCCTAAAACCCCAAACAGCAAGCAATGCAGGTGTAGAAGCACGGTGGCTAGGAAAAACTCCCTAGAAAGGCCAAAACCTAGGAAGAAACCTAGAGAGGAACCAGGCTATGTGGGGTGGCCAGTCCTCTTCTGGCTGTGCCGGGTGGAGATTATAACAGAACATGGCCAAGATGTTCAAATGTTCATAAATGACCAGCATGATCGAATAATAATAAGGCAGAACAGTTGAAACTGGAGCAGCAGCACGGTCAGGTGGACTGGGGACAATGTGTAAACACTGATGTCAAATACGTGCCTTCATAATGCAGAGCATTAAGTGTTCAGAAACTATAGTGAAAATGAACTAAATGTTTGCATTTAAATTAAGCAGTTGTCATTGGGCATGATACTAATGCTGAATTCCCTTCCTTATGCTGGCTACAGCTAGACCTACTCTGCAGCAGCTTAGCTGGAAGAGTCACTTTAGGCGGCCAATTCTTCACAGGATCCAAGTTTCTTTTTCAAGCCTGAGACATAGGCTTGTGGCGAAATCTGCACGAAGCATTCACCGTGCACTGCCACTTTAAGAGCGCGTGAGCAGTAAGGAAGGAGAAAATAAACAGAGCTCGTTCAGCTCTTTGGGGAGGGGCTCTTTGGTGGCGCGACAGTTTGATTGTGTGTGCTGTGCTGCAGAAGTTTTGTTTGCAGCAGACCGTGGTGAACCATCCAAATGAAATGTTGGGAATTGACCTCATGGGAAATATTTACAAGATTCTCTGAATCAGGATATTCAAGGAAAACTGCACCGGTTCAAAACACAAATGGAAACTAACCATCATCAAGTCATACTCTTTCTTGAGGACGAACAAAAACAGAGAGCAGAGGAGTCAGCCTCTGTTGTGAAGGGAGTGTGTTCTTATCTGAAGGAAGTTATGGAGGACATGAAGAACTCTCTCACAGGGGAACTACGATTTTTGATTGAACAGACTCAAAAGGACACCGTTAATGAGATGGAAAAAGCACAGAAGGCCACAGACCTTCAACTGGAAGGGCTGCACCAGGAGGTAATGCAGTGCTTTTCCCTTCTGGACAAATCTTCTGCACCTCCCTCAGGTTTTACCTCTGCCACTGGCTTGGCCAGTAAGGTAATAGGAACAGGTAGTACTACAAAAACCCCTCTGAAGATACTGTTAAACAACAGAACTCCCGCTGCCACTGTCATGCCTCCTCTAGAGCGCTCCCTCCCTATCAAACTACTTTTCCCCACTTTTGGCAGCCCAGAAGATGATGTTGATCCACTGTTTTTCTTATCTAAGTGTAATGATTTTCTTTCTATCCGGCCCCTTACTGACTTGGAGGTTCTTGCCACCCTCCGCAGTGTTCTCCATGGTACAGCAAGAGACTGGTGGGAGATAGCCCGTGAACATGTGTCAACCTGGGAGGAGTTTCAAAAAATATTCCTTTTAGCCTTCCTCTCAGAGGACTATGGGGATGAACTGGCGGAACGTGTTCGTAACAGAGTCCAGGGTGAAGCAGAGCCCATACGGGACTTTGCCTTCTCCTATCGAGTTCTATGTAGGAGATGGAAGGCTGACATTACTGAGCAGGAGATGGTCAAACTCCTTAAGAACATGGTTCCCCGCCTTGCTAGTCAACTTCGAGAATGTGTGCAAAATGTGGATGATCTGGTGCGTCTTGGGACTCAGTTTGAGAAGGACTGGAAGCGCCACCTCCAAACTAAAAACCTGGTTCCCTCATCCCAGTATAGCATACAATTGGGTCAGCCTTAATGCCCACCATGAAGCCTTTAGACAGCACAGCTAGCGGTCTTATTCCTATTCCGCAACAACTATTGGTTCCTCTGACTGTTAGGAACTGGAGAGGGAAGGCCATAATCGACACAGGGGCATCTTACACCCTGATGCAAGAGGCCCTGTGGCAGAACATGGCATTACCTCATGAGGAGCTACGAACATGGGAGGAGGGACCATTGTACTTGGCCAATGGAGAACCTACCACTCCCTTGGGCTGGATTAGTATAATAATAAAACTGCATGGTGAGACTATTAACCTTCCTGTGGCAATTCTTGCAGATTCAAGCCTTGCATTTGCTGTAGTCCTTGGCCTAGACTTCCTGTTCTTCAGTGGACTGACCATCTCGATGTCCGAACCCTCCTATCGGCTGCACTCTGACTATTCTCAGCCTCATCCATTTCAACCTGGTAATGCACTGATTTCAGGTTGGAGCCTGCTACATTATGCAGAGTCCGGACAAGGTCAAGTCAGAGACAGAGAAAATATAAAGAGACAAAGACAAAAACATGTTCCACCAGTGAAGTCTGAGAACCCAACTATCACCCTGATTACCGCCGTACCCCCCCTTCTATCCGAGAGCAAAAGCGAACCTGATGCTGATTTCTACATCAAACAAGCGGTGGAACAGGCATGTGTGTCGGATGATGAAAGGTGGCAGCTATCCCAGATGTTGGACAGTGAGGTCTGTACTCTTACACTCGGCCGTACAACCGTCTTCAAACACAAAATCTATACCCGGCATGAGGTCCCCATTAAGCAGCGTCCCTACAGGCTGTCCCCCGCCAAACTGGCCATTCTCAATGAACAGCTCAAAAGCATGTTGGAGAATGGAATTGTGGAACCTTCTTTTTCCGGATGGGCTTCTCCGGTTGTCCTGATTCCTAAGAAAGATGGTGGATATAGATTCTGTGTGGACTACAGGAAGCCGAATGCCATAACAGAAAGCGATGCCTACCCTCTACCAAACATAAATGACATACTGGAATCTCTGGCAGGAGCATCCATCTTTAGTAATCTGGATCTGAACAGTGGCTATTGGCAGGTGTCAATGGATCCCGCTAGTCAGGACAAGACTACCTTTGTCACCCCTGCTGGTTTGTACTCCTTCAAAGTCATGCCTTTTGGTTTGAAGAATGCTCCAGCAACCATCCAAAGGTTGATGGAGACTGTCCTGGGAGATCTGAGGGGTAGAAATTGTCTTGTGTATCTGGATGACATCATAATCTACTCCTCCTCTGTCACGGATCATCTGCAAGACATTCAGTCCGTCTTCGACAGACTAAAGGCTGCAGGTTTGACCTTGAACTTGAAGAAGTGTCGTTTCTGTCTGCCAGAACTCAAGTTCCTTGGTCATGTGGTTAATGCTGAAGGTATCCATGCAGATCCAGCCAAAGTTGCAGCCGTGCAGGAATTCCGAATTCCCACATCCCTCAAGGCTGTTCAGCGGTTTCTGGGTATGGCTGGATGGTACCACAGGTTTGTGCCTGACTTTTCAAAGGTATCCGAACCCCTCAATCACCTTAAGAAGAAAGGTGTGAAATTCCAATGGACCCCTGCATGCCAAGGTGCATTTGAAGCACTCAAAAACAGTCTAATTACTCCTCCAGTGCTTGGACATCCTAACCTGAATGCTCATTTCATTGTGTACACGGATGCAAGTCAAACAGGACTTGGAGCAGTCTTGGCTCAACAAACAGGACTTGGAACAGAAGAAGTTCTTGCCTATGCAAGTCGCACCCTTAATTCAGCCGAGAGGAATTATTCAACGACTGAAAGGGAGTGCCTCGCTGTGGTCTGGGCTTTGGAGAAATGGAGCTACTACTTGGAGGCAAAGATCTTCACCGTTGTCACAGACCACGCTGCTCTGCAGTGGGTTCTGGCATCAGGCAAGACCAACAGCCGTCTTATTCGCTGGTCTATCAGACTGCAGAAGTTTGACTTCATCATTGAGTATCGCAAAGGAAAACTGAACGTTGTACCAGATGCCCTTTCTCGGATTACAGAGACTGCCAATGTTTGTCCTCCCTTGTGCAGTACCTATACTACCGCTAAATGTCTGGATGATTCCTTTCCTCTGGATGATGAGAGTGTATGGAGAGCACAGCAGAAAGATGCTGCCATCATGGCGATCCACAAGAGTCTGTCTGAAGACTCCAAGAGTCGCTTCAGTGATAAGTATAGCATAATTCAGGATAAAGTGTAGATGGAATACACAGCACCCATTATCGCGTCTTCATTCCCTCTACATTGAGTGACCAGATAATCCAAGCTTATCATGCCAAATGACAAGTCTGCCAGGCATGTGGGTTGATACCCGGAAGTTTGTACAAGTGTGAAGTCTGCAGAAATACAAACCAGACATTGGCAGACCTGCCGGGAAAATGCAGCAGACCGTGGTGAACCATCCAAATGAAATGTTGGGAATTGACCTCATGGGACCTTTTCCTCCCAGCCGGGGGACACGGAATGAATTTTTATTGGTGGTAGTGGACTACTACACACACTGGGTGGAGTTGTTTCCCCTCCGCAAAGCCACTGCATCAGCCATTGCTCTAATTCTGCAAAGGGAGGTTTTTACCAGATTCGGAATTCCGGACCAAATCCTCTCTGACCGAGGTCCGCAGTTCATATCAGGAATATACAAAGAGCTCTGTACCTACTGGGGTGTAATTGCCAAGCTGACCACAGCCTATCATCCTCAGACCAACCTGACCAAGAGGGTAAACCGAACCCTGAAGGGGATGATTGCTTCATTCGTGGTGGATCAGCACACAAGGTGGGATCAGCATCTCCCTGAATTTCGCTTTGCACTGAACTCTGCCGTGCAGGAGACTTCAGGGGTCACTCCCGCCGAACTCCACCTGGGAAGACCACTAAAAGGTCCGATGGACAGGGTCTTGCAAAGTTCAAATGTTTCACCTGACTGCCCAGCGTTTGATGCCGTACAACACCACCACACCTTGCTAGCCAGAGTGGAGGCCAGCAAAACCAAAGCCAAACAACGACAGCTGAGAAACTATGACAAACATAGACGAGACGTGTGTTTTCCACCCCAGGCTCGTGTCTGGGTACGTTCACATCATCTGTCAAAGGCATCTAAGAAGTTCACTGCCAAGCTAGCTTCGAGATGGAAAGGTCCATACCGTGTAGTGCAGCAGTTGGGACCAGTGAACTACTTGGTCTGTTTGGAGGACACTGGGGAAGATGTCAGGACAGTGCATGTTGTTGACCTAAAGCCCTGCTACCCTACGGCAGAAGAGCTGGATCGCAGGCAAAAGCAACACCTGCAGGACCTCTTCGTGGAGGACTCTGATGAGGAGGACTTCCCTGGTTTTGTGTAGCAGGAACATGAACCTGTCAAAGCCTGCATCCTCTCTGTTTCTACAGGCATTGTTTTTTCATGGGGGGAGGAGTGTGGCGAAATCTGCACGGAGCCTTCACCGTGCACTGCCACTTTAAGAGCGCGTGAGCAGTAAGGAAGGAGAAAATAAAGAGAGCTCGTTCAGCTCTTTGGGGAGGGGCTCTTTGGTGGCGCGACAGTTTGATTGTGTGTGCTGTGCTGCAGAAGTTTTGTTTGTTTTCAGCGTGTGTAGTTTATAGAGTGTTTAACTCAATCATCAGTGTAATCGCTCTAGGTCGTGGTTGTTTTCGTTTGGGACCGCGGCCGTTATGGATCGCATGGATTAGTAGCAACATTGTTGCGAAGCTTTAACATACAAACCATCGGACAGTCAGACAGTACACCTGCACGCCTGAAGACCACAGCTAAGATCTCTCGTTCTCTTTCTCTTTTTCTCTTCCCTCTATCGTCCCAGTGCTTTACCCTGCAACAGACTCTTTATTTTTCCAATGCTCTTCCTATTGAAGTTCATTAGAGCTGGACTATTATTGCCCTGCCAGAAGTATTTGGACATTTTCGTTAAAAGGGAGGTTGCTTGCAAGTTGTGTATTGTTATGTGAACTGTATTGAGGTGTACTAATGACATGTGGCCGAGAAGACTGTGGACATTTTTAAGGCCTTTGTTGTGTCGATGAACACCCCCACATTCATACCCTCTGCACTCATCCACTAGACAATAATACAGATTATTGCAAATCCTATGTTGATGACTGGGTTCATTCTTGTATGAAGTTGCTGTTGAATTGCTCTGCCATTATTAGTATTAGTATTATTGTATGAGGTATTCTTGTTGGTGTTACCCCTGTGCTGTGATGTGGGTTTTATATGGTGTGTATTCTCTTTTCTCTCCACTGGCTATCTGGTAAACAGGCTACACTCTAGGCAGTCTCTTCTGCTGATGTGTGTGGGTCTGGTAGTGGTTCTCTCTATTCTACTCTTTTCCTTTCGGCATGGTTAATACCTGCCTGGCGCCCGAACAAAAGCTTTCTTTACCCCTCTCTAATAAATACCGCTACAGGCTATACTGCTCATTGTCATTCTACAAGTCATAATTATTATGGCTAAACCACAAAGCAAGACTACATCAGAATTGTCTTCAACATATCCAATATATGGGCTACAGCGCATAATCATCTATTGGACCTCCACATGTAAGTCCTTGCAAAACAAGAACCCATGAAAACTTGCCAACTTCGATTAGATCATTAGATTGCAAAAGAAGGCCAAATCACTGAATGTATTACATTGGGTTTTCATTTGCTTCTAAACTACAAATAGAATGTTTAACTGTAATTAGTTTCAAGCAGGGACAGTTTCAGGCATAAGTGACATAGCAGTCGCTTAGGACCCCTGGTCGCTAGAGGGCCCCAGACACCCCCCAAAAAACTAAAGGTGGTGTCTCTACTTGTCATTGAGAGTAAGAATAGTAGAATACACCAGGTGCAATTTCAAAATGTTATTGTGCATAAGCAGTTTTATTCTTGTTATGTCAGTCGCTGACAGTCACCTAATTAGCCATGTCAGCTAAGATTTTTTAAATTGGTAGTAAGTCAAGCCAGCTATCTAATCATGGCCCAGGGGCCCTGACCTACAGGGGGCTCCCATTGATCCCAGGGGGCTCCCCAGTCATTCTCAATCAGCTATCATATTAACATGGCATAAGTCACAGAGGTAGAATTGCATGACATATGCTGTAAAACTTGCTTTAAAAAAAAGGTCCAATGCAACAGTTTTTATATCAATATCAAATCATTTCTGATTAACAATTAAGTACCTTACTGTGATTATCTCCAAAGAAAATTGTCTTCGATTATAGTCACAGCCGTGTATATACCCCCCAAGCAGATACCTCGACGGCCCTGAAAGAACTTCAAAGGACTCTATGTAAACTGGAAACCATATATCCTGAGGCTGCATTTATTGTAGCTGGAGATTTTAACAAAGCTAATTTGAGAACAAGGCCACCTACAGTTGAAGTTGGAAGTTTAAATACACCTTAACCAAATACATTTAAACTCAGTTTTTCACAATTCCTGACATTTAATCTGAGTAAAGATTCCCTGTTTTAGGTCAGTTAGGATTACCACTTTATTTTAAGAATGTGAAATGTCAGAATAATAGTAGAGAATTATTTATTTAAGCTTTTATTTCTTTCATCACATTCCCAGTGGGTCAGAAGATTAAATGCACTCAATTAGTATTTGGTAGCATTGCCTTTAAATTGTTTAACTTCGGTCAAAACGTTTCAGGTAGCCTTCCACAAGCTCCCACAATAAGTTGGGTGAATTTTGGCCCATTCCTCCTGAATGAGCTGGTGTAACTGAGTCAGGTTTGTAGGCCTCCTTGCTCGTACACGCTTTTTCAGTTCCGCAGACAAATTTTCTATAGGATTGAAGTCAGGGCTTTGTAATGGCCACTCCAATACCTTGACTTTGTTGTCCTTAAGCCATTTTGCCACATATTTGGAAGTTTGGAAGACCCATTTGCGACCAAGCTTTAACTTCTTGACTGATGTCTTGAGATGTTGCGTCAATTTATCCACATAATTTTCCTTCCTCATGTTGCCATCTATTTTGTGAAGTGCACCAGTCTCTCCTGCAGCAAAGCACCCCCACAACATGATGCTGCCAACCCCGTGCTTCACGGTTGGGATGGTATTCTTCGGCTTGCATGCCTCCCCATTTTCCTCCAAACATAAAGATGCTCATTATGGCCAAACCGTTCTATTTTTGTTTCATCAGACCAGAAGACATTTCTCCAAAAAGTACGATCTTTGTCCCCATGTGCAGTTGCAAAACTTAATCTGGCTTTTTTAATGGCCGTTTTGGAGCAGTGGCTTCTTTCTTGCTGAGCGGCATTTAAGGTTATGTCGCTATAGAACTCGTTTTACAGTGGATATAGATACTTTTGTACCAGTTTCCTCCAGCATCTTCACAAGGTCCTTTGCTGTTGTTCTGGGATTGATATGCACTTTACGCACCAAAGTACATTCATCTCTAGGAGACAGAACGCGTCTCCTTCCTGAGCGGTATGACGGCTGCGTGGTCCCATGGTGTTTATACTTGCGTAATATTGTTTGTGCAGATGAACGTGGTACCTTCAGGTATTTGGAAATTACTCTCAAGGATGAACCAGACTTGTGGAGGTCTACAAATTTTCTTCTGAGGTCTTGGCTGATATCTTTTAGATTTTCCATGATGTCAAGCAAAGAGGCACTGAGTTTGAAGGTAGGCCTTGAAATACATTCACAGGTACACCTCTAATTGACTCAAATGATGTCAATCAGAAGCTTCTAAAGCCATGACATCATTTTCGGGAACTTTCCAAGCTGTTTAAAGGCACAGTCAATTTAGTGTATGTACACTTCTGACCCACTGGAACTGTGATGCAGTGAATTATAAGTGATGTCCTAACCGACTTGTCAAAACTATAGTTTGTTAACAAGAAATTTGTGGTGTGGTTGAAAAACGAGTTTTAACGACTCCAACCTAAGCTTATGTAAACTTCCGACTTCAACTGTAAATTCTACCAGCACATTGACTGCAGTACCCGCTCAAGCAAAACACTGGACCACTGCTACTCTAACAAGGGCCTCCCCTGCCCTCCCTTTGGTAAATCTGACCACGACTCCTTGCTCGTACCGTCCTGAAGGCATAACCTCAAACAGGATGTTCCAGTGACTAGAACCATTCAACGCTGGTCTGTCCAATCAGAATCTACGCTTCAAAATTATTTTGATCAAGTAGACTGGAACATTTTCCCAGAAGCCTCAGACAATAACATTGATTTATATGCTAACTCTGTGAGTGAGTTTATTAGGAAGTGCAAGTTATACCCACTGTGACTATTAAATCCTACCCCAACCAGAAACTGTGGATAGATGACGGTATTCGCACAAAACTGAAAGGGGCGAAACATCGCATTCAACCATGAAATGAGGTCAGGGATTATGGCAGAATATAAACAGTGTAGTTATTCCCTCAGCAAGGCAATCAAACAAGCTAAATGTCGGTACAGGGAGAAAAATAGAGTCGCAATTAAACGGCCCAGACAGTATGTGGCAGGGTCTACAGGCAATTATGGACTACGAAAAGAAAACCAGCCACATTGTGGACACCGATGTCTTGCTTCCAGACAAGCTAAACACCTTCTTTGCCCACGTTGAGGATAATACAGTGGCACCGACGCGGCACGCTACCAAGGACTGTGCCTCCCCCTCCTTCTCCGTGGCAGACGCGAGTGAGACTCTTAAACGTGTTAATCCTCGCAAGCCTGCTGGCCCAGTCGGCATCCCTAGCCGCGTCCTCAGAGCATGCGCAGACCAGCTGGCGTGTTTACGGACATATTCAATCGCTCCCTATTCCAGTCTGCTGTCCCCACATGCCCCACATGCTTCAAGTTGGCCACCATTGTTCCTGTACCAAAGAACGCAAAGATAACTGAACTAAATGACTATCGCCGCATAGCACACACTTCTGTCATCATGAAGTGCTTTGAGAGACAAGTCAAGGATCATATCACCTCCACCTTACCTACCACCCTAGACCCACACCAGTTTGCATACTGCCCCAACAGATCCACAGACAATGCAATTGCCATCTCACTGCCCTATCCCATATGGAGAAAAGGAATACCTATGTTAGAATGCTGTTCATTGACTACACCTCTGCATTCAACACCATAGTACCCTCCAAGCTCATCATTAAGCTCAAGGCCGTGGGTCTCAACCCCGCCCTGTGCAATTGGGTCCTGGACTTTTACGTGCCTCCCCCAGGTGGTGAAGGTAGGAAACAATATATCCACTTCACTGATCCTCAACACTGGGGCCCCACAAGGGTGCATGCTCAGCCCTCTCCTGTACTCCCTTTTCACTCACGACTGCGTGGCCATAAAACGTCTCCAACTCAATCATCAAGTTTGCAGACTACACAACAGTAGTGGGCTTGATTACCAACAACGACGAGACAGCCTACAGGGAGGAGTTGAGGGCACTCGGCGTGTGGTGTCAGGAAAAACAACCTCTCACTCAACGTCAAGAAAATAAAGGAGATGATCGTGGACTTCAGGAAACAGCAGAAGGAACACCCCCCTATCCACATCGACGGGACAGTAGTAGAGAAGGTGGAAAGTTAAGTTCCTCTGTGTACACATCAGGGACAAACTGAAATGGTCCACCCACACAGACAGTGTGGTGAAGAAGCCGCAACAATGCCTCTTCAACCTCTTTTCACCTAAAACCTAAAACACTCAAACTTTTACAGATGCACAATCGAGAGCATACTGTCGGGCTGTATCGCCGCCTGGTACGACAACTTTACCGCCCTCCAGCGCAAGGCTCTCCAGAGGGTGGTGAGGTCTGCACAAAGCATCACCAGGGGCAAACTACCTTCCCTCCAGAACACCTACAGAAACCGATGTCACAGGAAGGCCAAAAAGATCATCAAGGACAACAACCACCCAAGCTACTGCCTTTTCACCCCGCTATCATCCAGAAGGCGAGGTCAGTACAGGTGCATCAAAGCTGGGAGCGAGAGACTGAAAAACAGCTTCTATCAAGGCCATCAGACTGTTAAACAACCATCACTAAGAGAGGGTGCTGCAAACATACAGACCCAAATCACTGGCCACTTTAATAAATGGGTTCAATAAAAGGTATCACTATAATTTTAAGTAATGCCACTTTAATAATGTTTACATATCCGACATTACTCATCTCTTATGTACATACTGTATTTCATACCATCTATTGCATTTTGCCTACGCCGCACGGCCATCGCCCATCCATATAGTTTTATATGTACATATTCTTATTCCATCCCTTTACATTTGTGTGTATAAGGTAGTTGTTGGGGAATTAGATATTACTGCACTGTCGGAAACTAGAAGCACAAGCATTTCGCTACACTCGCATTAACATCTGCCAACCATGTGTATATGTGACAAATAAAAATGTATTTTGTTTTACATTTAAATGGTAAAAGAGAAACAAAAATAGCTTCTTAGCAAAGAGCAATTTCTCAAGCAAGAATTTTGCTAGGACTGTCTGGGAGTGGCCTAAATAGGAAAGAAAAAAAATAGAAAGAGTTTTAGAACTTTTTCTTATTGCTCTAAGTTTAATAACTAATGTATGGCATCCAAACAAAATAGGCTGACATTTCAGGCAGTCTTTTCAAACAGCTCTTAGCTAAAAGGGCATTATCATAATGTTCACAATATTATTCCAACCTTAGTGTGGAAATGCAGTACCAGTCAAAAGTTGACACACCTACTCATTCAAGGGTTTTTCTTTATCTTTACTATTTTATACATTGTAGATCATGTAGTAACCAAAAAAGTGTTAAACAAATCTAAATAGATTTTATATTTGAGATTCTTCAAAGTAGCCACCCTTTGCTACTTTTAAGCAGTTATAGTTGGCAAGCATCACAACATAGAAAGTGACACAGCCTATTCAGACACTACACAAGGCCAACCATCCAGACACAATACGTTTCTTGAATAGCAACCACGCCTTGACTGGTGGAGCGTCTAACGCTCTGAATTCATAGCCTACTGATCTGAGAATCACGGGGTAACACATGCTGTTTTAGTTGCAAAACCATTTAGGCAAGAGTGAACCAAGAACATAATTGCAGCAACATGATAGTTTAGGTCTAGAGTAAAATTATTGGGCAGACAATAGAAAGCAGATAGGGGCTATACAGGTGATCTGTTAAAGTTGTCAACGATTATCAGATGAAGGTTTGAGTGATCAAATCCATAGGCCTACACCAATAGTTTAATTGTTTAGAGGTCTTACACGCTCGTCCTCGCTCGCATTTTTCTTTCGGTGGGGAACATGGGGTCTGCCGTCGGCCACGGGCTGCGGGGTCTTCCGTGTGTTGTTCTCCTCGTCCGCTACCTGTCCGCCGAGTAGGTGACTGGCCTCAGGTGGGTGTGGGAAAGAATTCTTCGTATTGATCTTACCGGCGAATCTCTGATACAGCGAAGCCATAAGTACAGTCAAAACCACTACAGCATGTCAAAGCAAGAGAAACCTCTCGTCTACGGGGACGAGTGTAGGCTACTGCTTCTTTTCTGTGGCTTTGGAGAGATCCGACAGCGGGGGGCCAATTTATCCTCTGGAATAAAGCGGAGATGGTTCCAAAGAGAACAGGTAAATTATCCCGATAAAATAACTTGTAAAAACTGAAAACGTTTCCCTGGTTGAATTATAAAACAAACAGCCTAACAAGCAAGTCCTCATCGATTGGATGTGTTTTGTCCTAAGGGAGCGGTGAGCAAGGCTACAGTAGGACGTTAATAGTCTGTGTCTGTATTCAGAGCACGTTGGTTCCCCTCTTCAGTTCGTTGATGCCTTCTCACAGCGCGATAGCAGCCCGTCTCTGTGGGTTTCCAATCTGATATTCAATACAGTCTCAGAAAATTGAACCCAATCAAAATAACTAAAGGCTGCTAGACTTTCAACAGCTGTTTGGCGGCAAGAAAGACCCGGTGTGTGTGTATGTGTGAAGGACGCCGAGAACCAGTGGCGCCTCGGTGGACGCGTTCTGCATGAGAAGTGAAGTAAACGGACTATGCACAACCTATTATCTCAACAACACACCGCAGACTATAGCATACTGTACATAATGCACATTAATATGGGGTAGAGAAGATTTCCTTTAATCCAATATTGCATTAGTCAATAAATAGTCCTGTCTCAAATGTGCTAATAGGCTACAAGCAGTCATGTAATCTGTAGAAATATTTTCGTTATTCCGTTCATTCCAGTCCCAATAACTGTTAATCCAGGACGGAGCTCGAGTGCCTCTCTGTGGCTCAATGAGAAACAACACTCATTCAGCAGAGGACGATGTTTATGACAGTTATAGTTTATAGTCTACATTGTATTTTATTCAATTTGTCTGAGCTTCTTCTCCACATTTGACTCTAGAAGGCCTTGGCTATCTCTAACACGAATTCAACACATTCCTCTTGAATCCAGATACAAAAAGCGTGTATTAAATCACGTTCTCTGGGAATGCGATGAGTGCGATTCAGTACCATGGACAGCGCCATAAACAGCACCCTGGACGCAGGTTGAGATTAATATGTTCCTAGATAAAAAAAAAAAAAGTCTAATCAAAAATTAGCTTTTTGGTATTAATTTAAGGTTAGGCATAAGGTTAGGAGTGCGATTGAGGTTAGGTTTAAAATCTGATTTTATTACCGTGGCTAGGCTACTTAATGACCACTCTGTAGAGCTGTCTCCAAGACAAGATTTATCCAAAAATGTCAACCTGCGCTATGGACATCAACTGTGAACCCATTCAGTGAGCTTATATCATAAAAATGACAGTGTGTAGCTAATTATTGTGACTCAGAAGCACAGCGAGACCAGCTAGTCTTCGCCATCATATACCTTTCCTCACCTGCCCTAGTGGCCTTTTAGTAGTCAGCATTGTAACCTATGAGGATGGAGTTGTGAGGGATTCAAAGAAAACTCAGGCATGTCGGTGCATGCTGTTAAATGTATAATGTATTGGGGTGTTTGTGACACAGGAGGCTACTGAAGGGAGAACGACTCATAATAATGACAGGAACGCAAATTAATTGGCATCTAACACCTGCGTTTGATGTATTTGATACCATTCCACCGATTCCGCTCCAGTCATTACCAGGAGCCCGTTCTCCCTAGTTAAGGTGCCACCAACCTCCTGTGGTATGTGACCATGGTCAGTGGGGACAGGCAAATGTGGAGAGCTGAGAGCCTCCTCAGTCAGTTTCAGAGTGTCAAAGCACCCTGGCAGGCCTCCTCCCTGTGACAGCTCAGACCTCCATACTGGTGTTATGGTGGATTTCTGAGAAATGGGTCATCTACTGCACACACAAGTACAACTTCAAAGCAGCACCACTCAGTATGATACCAAATAGACCATGCTGCAGACGCCATCAAGCGTTAATGTCATTTGACTAATAGGCTAGGACAGAAATCTATTGAAGTGGATTAAAACTATCCTCCTGATTCATTTCACAACTGTCTCATCTGCACAGAGAGACTAGAGTAATCACATGCTCCATCCTAATTAGAAATGACAGTTGGGAAAATATTGTAGATTCCAAAGTTAACAATGAGTGGGTTTCAATTAATTTTCCTTTTTCCATTGCGAGTCATTTTCATATCATTCCCCAGAGCCGCTGGAGGCTCATTGATTCATGAATTGAATTAAAAATGCATCCCTCCCTCTTCACTACAAAAAAACTTTTCCATTCCAAAACCAAGGGCCTAGAACACGTGTCAAACTTATTCCATAGAGGGCAGAGTGTCTGCAGAATTTCGCTCCTCCGTTGTACTTGATTGATCAATAAGGTCACTGATTAGTTAGGAACTCCCCTCACCTGGGTGTGTAGGTCTTAATTGGACACAAATTGAATGGAAATAATGAATATCAGCTTACACTTGGCCCTCCATGGAATGAATTTGATACCCATGGCATAGGATAAGGGTCATTGGTTGGAAAGGGTCATTTTCAACCATAAATGTTTATAAAATGTCATAGGTAAAAGTACTTTGGTTGGTAAACATTCAATTTTTGCTACAATATTCAGTGTACTACTCTCTAAAACGACTCTCTAAAACGAATGGGACTCTCTAAAACAATGGGTTGAATTGAGATATTCAATATAAATACAAAAATATGTGGTCACCCCTTCAAATTGGTGGATTCGGCTATTTCAGCCAAACCTTTTGCTGACAGGTGTATAAAATTGAGCACACAGCCATGCAATCTCCATAGACAATCATTGGCAGTAGAATGGCCTTACTGAAGAGCTCAGTGACTTTCAAAGTGGCACTGTCATAGTATGCCACCTTTCCAACAAGTCAGTTCTTCAAATTTCTGCCCTGCTAGAGCTGTTATTGTGAAGTGAAAACGTCTAGGAGCAACAACAGCTAAGCCGCGAAGTGGTAGGCCACACAAGATCACAGAACGGGACCGCCGAGTGCTGAAGTGCATAGCGCGTAAAACCGCCTGTCCTCGGTTGCGACACTCACTACCGAGTTCCAAACTGCCTCTGGAAGCAACATAAGCACAATAACTGTTTATTGGGAGCTTCACGAGATGGGTTTCCATGGCTGAGATGCCGCACACAAGCCTAAGATTACAATAAACTATGCCAAGCATTGGCTGGAGTGGTGTAAATCTCGCTGACACTGATGAATCATGCTTTACCATTTGGCAGTCCGATAGACAAATCTGGGTTTGGTGGATGGAAGGAGAAAGCTACCTGCCCCAATGCATAGTGCCACATTTAAAGGTTGGTGGAGGAGGAATAATGGTCTGGAGCTGTTTTTCATGGATCGGGTTAGGCCCCTTAATTTTGGGGGGTGGATGGAAGGCATATAACACAAACGTAGAGCAACCCAAATGTTGCGATTTCCAATCTCATTACAGAAAACGTTCACATGTTAGCTAACCTTTCCTCTAACCTTAACCCTTTTAGCTAACCCGTCGCCTAACCCTAACCTTAATGCTTTAACTCCTAAACTTAACCCTAACCCGTAGCCTAGCTAATGTTACTGTAGGTAACTTTCTCTTGCCACTTTACCTTCACCTATTGTGTTGTACTATTGGAGTTGGTGATACTAGTTCAAATTAGAGGCCAAGTTATTCTACTTCTTACTGTGAACAACTTAATCAAGCCTAAAAATATACAAAACTGTCACATTAATAAAGGTAGTTGTGTCTTGAGTTACTTGAACTAGCATTGAAATTTGAGCAGTGAGGTTAATTTCTCCCCCCTTGTCTCCACTTGTTCCAGTTTGAAAGACATCCCACTGTGACACCCTGCAGATATAAATAACTTGGTGTGAACCTCCCTACACCAGGATGATCAACATTCGCCAGGATATTATTCAGGAGTGTACATCACCATTTTAGACAAAGGTCAAAAAAGTACCCAATTCCAAATGTCATTGCCTCAGTAAAAGTATTTATACCTTAATAGGAAGTTACTCAAGTAATAGTGAAAGTCACCCAGTAAAATACTACTTGAGTAGTACCTGACTTTCTGCCGAAGTCGATGCCTCTCCTTGTTCGGGCTGTGCTCGGCGGTCGACGTCACCGGTCTTCTAGCCATCATTCTTCCCTGCCTCCTATACACACACGACTCTGACAGAATCTCTGACCCAACATGAAGTCAGCAGGAGAAGGTACCCCAGCCATGGAGGTGGAGGAGCGCGTCATTGAACATACGGAGATGATTTACAATCTGAGCGCCGCCATGGATCGCGGTGTCCAGAATATGGACCGCTGGGAGACACAGGGAGTTTTTCCAGCGCCTCCACCAGCACAATCGGGGTCTCCCCTGAGCGCCCCTATCCTGCCTGAACCCAGCAGGATCCATCTATCCATGCCACAGGTGTACGGCGGAGATGCTGCCGGCTGCCAGGGTTTCCTCCTCAAACTAAGCCTGTATCTGGCCACGGTCCACCCAGCTCCATCGGACCGTGAGAGTTACGCCCTCCTCTCGTGCCTCACCGGGAAAGCCCTGGAGTGGGCCAGCGCTGTGTATGGAGATGGAAATGTGGCGTTGGACCATTTTGAGGAGTTCACCCACCGTTTCCGGGCAGTATTCGACCACCCACCCGAGGGCAGAGCGGCGGGTGAGCTCCTCTACCATCTGAGGCAGGAGACTAGGAGCGCCCAGGAGTTTGCTCTGGAGTTTAGGACCCTGGCTGCCGGCGCTGGATGGAGCGACAGGGCCCTGATTGACCATTACCGCTGTAGTCTACGCGAGGATGTCCGTCGGGAGCTGGCCTGCAGAGACACCACCCTCACCTTCGACCAGCTGGTGGACCTGTCCATCCGGCTGGACAACATGCTGGCTACTCGTGGACGTCTAGATCGGTGTCTGGTTGTTCCATCCTCCCGCACCCTCTCTCCTGTACCCATGGAGTTGGGAGGGACGGTGCGCAGGGAGACCGGAGGGGGATCCCGCTCGTGCACCATATGTGGTCGCAGAGGACACACTTCTGGTCGGTGCTGGGTTGGTTCCTCTGGGAATCGAGGCAGCAGGCAGGGCACTCTGGCGTCACCCTAGGTGAGTAGGCACCATTCTCATCCAGAGCCCTCTGTTGCACATATGTTTGTCTCTGTCACTTTTACTGAACTTTCCCCGCGTTCCCAGCATAAGGCGCTAGTAGATTCAGGCGCGGCTGGGAATTTCATTAATAAAGTGTTAGCTCATAGTTTAGGGATCCCCATTGTTCCTGTGGATGTGCCTTTCCCCGTTCACGCCTAAGATAGTCAACCATTAGGGTCAGGGTTTATCAGGGAGGACACCGCTCCTTTTGAGTATGATGACGCGGGGGGTCACAAGGAAAAGATTCTGCGTATTCTGTGGTGCTGGGCCTACCCTGGTTAGCTTGTCATAACCCCACTGTTTCTTGGCCAGAGAGGGCTCTCACGAGGTGATCGCAAGAGTGCTCAGGTAGGTGTTTAGGGGTTTCCGTTGGTGCTACTACGGTGGAAAGTCCAGACCAGGTCTCCACCGTGCGCATCCCCCCCAGAATATGCCGATTTGGTAATTGAGAAGGTGACTCCATTACCACCCCATCGACGGGGGGATTGTGCGATAAATCTCCTGGTAGACGCTGCACTTCCCAGGAGTCACGTGTATCCCCTGTCGCAAGGGGAGACGGTGGCTATGGAGACATGTCTCTGAATCCCTGCGTCAGGGGTACATTCGGCCCTCCATTTCACCCGTCTCCTCGAGTTTCTTTTTTGTGAAGAAGAAGGATGGAGGTTTGCACCGTGCCTTGATTATCGAGGTCTCAATAAAATCATAGTGAAATCACACTTATCGCTACGGCGATTGAGTCAATGCACGGGGCGCGTTTTTTCACTAAACTGGATATCAGGAGTGCGTACAACCTGGTGCGTATCTGGAAGGGAGACGAGTGGAAGACGGCATTTAGTACCACCTCAGGGCATTATGAGTACCTCGTCATGCCGTATGGGTTGATGAATGCTCCATCAGTCTTCCAATCTTTTGTAGATGAGAATTTCAGAGACCTGCACCGGCAGGGTGTAGTGGTGTATATTGATGACATTCTGATATACTCGGCTACACGCACCGAGCTTGTGTCGCCTGTTGGAGCATGACCTGTACGTCAAGGCTGAGAAATTCTTGTTCTTCCAACAGTCTGTCTCCTTCCTAGGGCATCGGATTTCCACATCAGGAGTGGATATGGAGAGTGACAGCATTGCAGCCATGCGTAATTGGCCGACTCCCACCACGGTAAAGGAAGTGCAGCGATTCTTAGGATTTGCCAACTACTACCGGAGGTTTATCCTGAGTTTTGGTCAGGTTGCTGCTCCCATTACCTCAATGCTAAAGGGGGGCCCGGTGCGCTTGCAGTGGTCAGCTGAGGCGAACAGGGCTTTTAGGCACCTGAAGGCTCTGTTTACCTCGGTTCCTGTGTTGGCTCATCCGGATCCCTCTTTGCCGTTCATAGTGGAGGTGGACGCATCCGAAGCTGGGATAGGAGCAGTGCTCTCTCAGCGCTCGGGTGCGCCACTGAAGCTCCGCCCCTGTGCCTTCTTTTCGAAGAAGCTCAGCCCCGCGGAGTGAAACTATGATGTGGGGGACCGGGAGCTGTTGGCTGTCATCAAGGCTTTGAAAGCGTGGAGACATTGGCTTGAGGGGGCTAAACACCCTTTTCTCATCTTGACTGACCATCGCAATCTGGAGTACATCCGGGAAGCGAGGAGACTGAATCCTCGCCAGGCAAGGTGGGCCATGTTCTTCACCCGTTTTGTGTTTACCCTCTCTTTTTTCTAAGTCCTGTCGTCTCCTCCCTTTGCCCGGTCTCCCTACGGCCTTACAAACTGCGGAGGCCCCGTTTCCACACGTCTTCCGGCACTATGCTGTGCCTGAGGATATAGTTTCTGATCGGGGTCCCCAGTTCACGTCAAGGATCTGAAAGGCGTTCATGGAACGTTTGAGGGTTTTCTCAGGTTTTCACCCCAAGAGTAATGGGCAGGTGGAAGAATCCCAAATATAAAATATATTTAGATTTGTTTAACACATTTTTGGTTACTACATGATTCCATATGTGTTATTTCATAGTGTTGATGTCTTCACTATTATTCTACAATGTAGAAAATAGTTTTAAAAAATATAGAAAAACCCAGGAATGAATAGGTGTGTCAAAAGTATACAGTACCAGTCAAAAGTTAAGTATCAAAAGTAAAACTAAAAAGTATAAATAATTTCAAATTCCTTATATTAAGCCAAGCAAACAGTACCATTTTCTTGTTTTGAAAATGTACGGATAGCCAGGGGCACACTCAGACATCCTTTACATACGATGCATGTGTTTATTGAGTCCGCCAGATCAGAAACAGTAGGGATGACCAAGTGTTCTCTGAATAAGTGCGTGAATTTGACTATTTTCCTGTCCTGCTAAGCATTCAAAATGTAATGAGTACTTTTGTGTGTCAAGAAAAATGTATTGAGTAAAAAGTTCATTATTTTCTTTAGGAATGTAGTGAAGTAAAATATAAACAGTCAAGTAAAGTACAGATACCCCCAAAAACTTCTTAAATAGTACTTTAAATAATTTTTACTTAAGTAGTTTACACCACTGATGTTAGATTCACCCATGTTTTTGATTATCATGCAGGTTTGTCTGGACATTGTAACTTTTGAAGCTCATTGTAAATACATATGTGATTTCTGTCTCAGGGGATTGCACTGTGTGCAAGTGTTCAATTTAGACCACAATTAGTTGAATTAGGTGTTAGTGAAGGGCTGGAACAACAACCTGTAAACTACTGTCAGTGTATAAAAAACCCTGTGGCTGTCATATCAAAATGTGCCCTCATGTAATGAACACGCTTATGAATGTTGGAGGTTAATCTCCTTGATCGGTCCCTCACTTGGGAATTGCTAGAATGGCGCTGAAGGGAATAGCAGACGTATTCCTGACCAATTGTGCTATATTGTGTGTGTTTCGTTTTTGCGCTGATCTTAACTTTTTTTGTAAATATTGTTTCCGCCAAGTCCAAAAAGAGCTTCTGGACATCAGAACATTGACCACTAAAGGAAGAGGCGGCATTATAGAGGCTGGCATGCGGGACACCTGACGAGACTACATTGGCGAGTGGGTAAACCGCTTCTACTCTCCATTCTATTGGCGAACATGCAATCACTGGAGAATAAACTGGACGAGCTCCGTTCGAGACTATCCTATCAACTTGATCTGAAGAAAGGTGTTGTACATAAACTTTTTGTCATCTGTAGCCGCTATGACTTGAAATGGCGTCCCTTCCATCACACTCCCGCATTGTCTCTGTGCTGCTGTAATATTTGTTGCTACTTGGCTACCTGATCATCTTAGCTTTTTACTTTTAATAACCATTTAATCAAACTCTGTATTTACCAAATTTAGTTTTGTACTCAACTTTTTTCATTAAACTTTTTCACCCCTTTATCTGGACATGCGGGACCTCCACCAGCCGAAAAAGCTAAGTAACATTATGTCGTCTAATTGCAGTAGCTGTACTCATAATATGCCGTATCGCCTTACGGTGACGATAGCCAAGTTGCAAGCCCGGCTTCAGGCTCAATCCTTAGGCAATGGCAATAAGTGGATGAAAGGATGAAACAGTGTCTGTGCCACCAGTAAGTACAGGTAGTCATGTTTATCCCGCAGCCGAACAATTTTCTCACGGCTTCTGGAAAGAAATGCTTTCGGCATGCTCAACCGGTATCACTCATTCAGCCAATATAAATATTACCTCGGTTTTCCCCACAAAGCAGCAAGTCGGTGTCATAGCATGAGCCTTCTCAGGTCTCTCTTCCACCCATTATGGGGTCTGAGCCGCCAAAGCCTCCCACCATTAGCTCTGACAAAATGAAAACCCGCAATATTAGAAACATTTAGCGATCATACATTGTTTACCAGGGGGCAGGGCTACCGCCATAAAGGCTAATCTGAAGATTGTCTGGCGAAGGCTAAAACTGATGAGTGTAGAGAGCACAAGGATATACAGTTGAAGTCAGAGGTTTATGTACACCTTAGCCAAATACAGTTAAAAACTCAGTTTTTCACAATTCCTGACATTTAATCCAAGTAAAAATTCCCTGTTTTAGGTCAGTTGGGATCACCACTTTATTTTACGAATGTGAAATGTCAGAATAATAGTAGAGAGAATTACTTATTTTAGCTTTTATTTCTTTCATCACATTCCCAGTGTGTCAGATGTTTAAATACACTCAATTTGTATTTGGTAGCATTGCCTTTAAATTTTTTAACTTGGGTCAAACGTTTTGGGTTGACTTCCACAAGCTTCCCACAATAAGTTGGGTGAATTTTGGCCCATTCCTCCTGACAGAGCTGGTGTAACTGAGTCAGGTTTGTAGACCTCCAACTTCCTGACTGATGTCTTGAGATCTTGCTTCAATATATCCACATCATTTTCCCGCCTCATGATGCCATCTATTTTGTAAAGTGCACCAGTCCCTCCTGCAGCAAAGCACCCCCACAACATGATGCTGCTACTCCCGTGCTTCACAGTTGGGATGGGGTTCTTCGGCTTGCAAGCCTCCCCCTTTTTCCTTCAAACATAAGGATGGTCATTATGGCCAAACAGTTCTATTTTTGTTTCATCAGACCAGAGGACATTTCTCCAACAAATACGATCTTTGTCCCCATGTGCAATTGCAAACCGTAGTCTGGCCTTTTTTATTGCGGTTTTTGAGCAGTGGCTTCTTCCGTGCTGAGCGGCCTTTCAGGATATGTCAATATACAGTGCCTTGCGAAAGTATTCGGCCCCCTTGAACTTTGCGACCTTTTGCCACATTTCAGGCTTCAAACATAAAGATATAAAACTGTATTTTTTTGTGAAGAATCAACAACAAGTGGGACACAATCATGAAGTGGAACGACATTTATTGGATATTTCAAACTTTTTTAACAAATCAAAAACTGAAAAATTGGGCGTGCAAAATTATTCAGCCCCTTTACTTTCAGTGCAGCAAACCAGAAGTTCAGTGAGGATCTCTGAATGATCCAATGTTGACCTAAATGACTAATGATGATAAATACAATCCACCTGTGTGTAATCAAGTCTCCGTATAAATGCACCTGCACTGTGATAGTCTCAGAGGTCCGTTAAAAGCGCAGAGAGCATCATGAAGAACAAGGAACACACCAGGCAGGTCCGAGATACTGTTGTGAAGAAGTTTAAAGCCGGATTTGGATACAAAAAGATTTCCCAAGCTTTAAACATCCCAAGGTGCACTGTGCAAGCGATAATATTGAAATGGAAGGAGTATCAGACCACTGCAAATCTACCAAGACCTGGCCGTCCCTCTAAACTTTCAGCTCATACAAGGAGAAGACTGATCAGAGATGCAGCCTAGAGACTGGGACGGAGATTTGTCTTCCAACAAGACAATGATCCAAAACATAAAGCAAAATCTACAATGGAATGGTTCAAAAATAAACATATCCAGGTGTTAGAATGGCCAAGTCAAAGTCCAGACCTGAATCCAATCGAGAATCTGTGGAAAGAACTGAGAACTGCTGTTCACAAATGCTCTCCATCCAACCTCACTGAGCTCGAGCTGTTTTGCAAGGAGGAATGGGAAAAAATGTCAGTCTCTCGATGTGCAAAACTGATAGAGACATACCTCAAGCGACTTACAGCTGTAATCGCAGCAAAAGGTGGCGCTACAAAGTATTAACTTAAGGGGGCTGAATAATTTTGCACGCCCAATTTTTCAGTTTTTGATTTGTTAAAAAAGTTTGAAATATCCAATAAATGTCGTTCCACTTCATGATTGTGTCCCACTTGTTGTTGATTCTTCACAAAAAAATACAGTTTTATATCTTTATGTTTGAAGCCTGAAATGTGGCAAAAGGTTGCAAAGTTCAAGGGGGCCAAATACTTTCGCAAGGCACTGTAGGACTAATTTTACTGTGGATATAGATACTTTTGTACCCGTTTCCTCCAGCATCTTCACAAGGTCCTTTGCTGTTGTTCTGGGACTGATTTGCACTTTTCGCACCAAAGTACGTTCATCTATAGGAGACAGAATGCGTCTCCTTCCTGAGCGGTATGACGGCTGCGTGGTCCCCTGGTGTATATACTTGCATACTATTGTTTGTACAGATGAACGCGGTACCTTCAGGCATTTGGAAATTGCTCCCAAGGATGAACCAGACTTGTGGAAGTCTACAATATTTTTTCTGCGGTCTTGGCTGATTTCTTTTAATTTTTCCATGATGTCAAGCAAAAAGGCACTGAGTTTGAAGGTAGGCCTTGAAATACATCCACAGGTACACTTCCTATTGACACAAATTATGTCAATTAGCCTATCAGAAGCTTCTAAAGCCATGACATCATTTTCTGTAATTTTCCAGGCTGTTTAAAGGCACAGTCAACTTAGTGTATGTAAACTTCTGACCCACTGGAATTGTGATACCGTGAATTATAAGTGAAATAATCTGTCTGTAAACAATCTTGTGTCATGCACAAAGTAGATATCCTAACCAACTTGTGGTTGAAAAATGAGTTTTAATGACTCCAACCTAAGTGTATGTAAACTTCCAACATCGCACCAGCGGTGTTAGGATGAAACAGTTAGAGATCACCAAGCACAACATAGCTTCAGCGTGAAACTTAGCTAGAAAGATGTTTCGGCATCGAGTAATTGTCTCTGGCCCCCTCCCAGTTAGGGAGAGTGAGGAGCTCTACAGCAGACTTGTTCAACTCAATCACTGTTTGAAAACTGTTTACTGCTCCTCCCAAAATATTTAATTTGTAGATAATTGGCCCTCTTCCTGGGACCAAGCCTGGCATGCTGAGGAGTGACGGATTCCATCCTAGCTGGAGGGGTGCTCTCATCTTATCTATCAACATAGACAGGGCTCTAACTCCACAAAGAGATAGGGTGCAGGCTAAGCAGCAGGCTGTTAGCCAGTCTGCCAGATTAGTGTAGTCTGCCCCTAGCACAGTCAGTGTGGTCAGCTCAGTTTTCCACATAGAGAACGTGTCTGTGTCTAGATCTAGGTCTCCCAAAACTAAACATGGCGGTGTTCGCCTTAGCAATCTCATTGGAATTAAGTATTCTTCCATTCCTGTCACATCTCAAAAACAAGACTACTAAAATGGTAGTTCCCTCACTTCCCAGGCAGTAATAGTCAATGAACAAATCACTGATCATAAACTCCAACGGACAGAAACATGGCTTAAACCTGATGAATTTACTGCGTTTAATGATGCCTCTCCTCCAGGTTACACTAGTGATCATATCCCCTGCACATCCTGCAAAGATGGAGGTGTTGCTAACATTTACGACAGGAAATGTCAATTTACGAAAGACTGCATTTTTGTCTTTTGATGTTCTAGTCATGAAATCTATGCAGCCTGCTCAATCACTTTTTATAGCTACTTTTTACCGTCCTCCTGGGCAAATTTTATGAAAATCAAATACAGAAATATTCTACTTACATAAGTATTCACACCCGAGTCAATATAATAACTTTTGGCAGCGATTACAGCTGTGAGTCTTTCTGGGTAAGGCTCTAAGAGCTTTGCACACCTGGAATGTACAATACTTGCACATTATTATTTAAAACAATCTTCAAGCTCTGTCAATTTGGTTGTTAATCATTGCTAGACAGACATTGTTAAGTCTTGCCATAGATTTTCAAGCCCATTTAAGTCAAAATTGTAACTAGGCCACTCAGGAACATTCAATGTAATCTTCATAATCAACTTCAGGGTATATTGGGTCTTGTGTTTTAAGTTTTTGTCCTGCTGAAAGGTGTCTGTTGGAAAGCAGACTGAACCAGGTTTTCCTCTCGGATTTTTCCTGGGATTAGCTCTATTTCGTTTATTTTTATCCTGAAAATCTCCCTAATCCTTGACGCTGACCAGCATACCAATAACATGATGAAGCCACGACCATGCTTGAAAATATGAAGAGTGGCACTCAGTGAAGTGTTGTATTTGCCACAAGCATAACGCTTTGTAGTCAGGACATAAGGTTAATTTCTTTGCCACATTTTTGGCAGTTTTACTTTAGTTCCTTATTGCAAACAGGATGCATGTTTTGGAATATTTTTTTATTCTGTACAGGCTTACTTCTTTTCACTTTGTAGTTACTCCACAATACTAACCTAAATGACAATGTTGTTTATCCATCCTCAGTTATCTTCTATCACAACCATTAAACTCTAACTCTTTTAATGTCACCATTGGCCTCATGGTGAAATGGTGAGCAGTTTCCTTCTTCTCTGGTAACTAAGTTAGGAAGGACAGCTGTATCTTTGTAGATACAAAGTGTAATTAACAACTTCACCATGCTCAAAGGGATATATTCAGCAGTGATGAATTCGTGAATTTCTTTGACAAAAAGATAATGATAATTAGAAAACAAATGATGTACTCCTCTTTGAATATCCGTATTTCTCCAAAACTTTGTTTTCCTGAGTCTTCAAAAAACTGCCAGGACCTCGTTTCAATGGACACACATTTTTTTTATCCTGTATCTCTTGACACATTCATGAAAATCGTCATGGCCTCTAAACCTTCAGCTGTTTACTGGACTCTATTCCAACTAAACTATTGAAAGAGCTACTTCCTGTGCTTGGCCCTCCTACAGTATGTATAACATAATAAACATCTCCCTACCCTCTAGATGTGTACAAAACTCACTAAATGTGGCAGTAATAAAGCCCCTCCTGAAAAAGCCCCACACCCCCCCAAAAAACTATTAGCCTACATCGAATCTCCCATTCCTCTCAAAAAGGTATATCATCCACTACAGTTGAGGAACAATGGGAAAGCAATTCTGCTTTGAAAGTTGATAAACTTGTAAACTTCTTTGTTTGCACCCATTCAGCATCGTTCACACCCTCTTAAGCTTTAACCCCACCCATCTCTTTAAGGGTTGAGCCGAGCGTTCTGTCCTTACAACAGCAGTCAAGCACCCAAGCTAACTGGCAAACGTTGGCTAGCTTGCTAGCTACTGCCAGACACAAATGAAAGAACAGCTCACTGACCATTTTACTCACCCTAGCGGAGCTGGTTAAGCTGCTTTTCTGTTATCCAAAGCATTGGTGATGGCAACTGTGCTGCTGGCAACAATTAACTTTTTTGCCAACGTTTACTGACACCGGCCATATTCAACGGGTGATGAGCATTTGTAAATTCGCACTCTAGCTAGCTAGCTAAACAATGAAACGTAATTCCAACTCATGACGTTACTACCCTGCATGAATCTGCAGGTAGTTAACCAACCAGGTTCAATATTAGCTAGATAATATTAGGCTATAACTAGAAAAGCAAATAGCTCTGAGATAAGAATAATATTACTACACAGATCATACACATAACATTAGCTAGCGAGCCAGCCAGCTAACGTTAGCTAGCTAGCCAACAGTACACTTTAACTTGAAATGAAAACAACTTTCTGACAACAAAATTAGAAATGTGTAATATATGAACATGTAGCAAGCTAGACTCTCTTACCCGTACATATGGACGGACGCTTCTCACTCTCTGTCACGGATGCCATGGTTGCCCTTAGTTTGAAGATGTAATCCGGAGACGGGTGTTCTCCATCTCCTTAGCTATCATACACTAATTCCATTGTTACAAAAGTCAGTCCTCCAGAAAGTGGAGAGCAATACTTATGCAGTTCCACTACGCGATATACATTTTTTTAAAGCCACGTTAGATAGGATTACCTACACATACTGACATAAGTGTGCTATATGGCAGACCAATCTGAACTCATCTCTCGGCATGTCCAGCAGCTTTTTCTATGGCTAAACCAACTAGACTCGTAATTTAACATTTGTATTCATATTTACAAATTTGCATACAAGTTTGTTATTAAGGCACATGAAAGTTCACATGTTCCAAAAGGCATTTCTGCCAGAAAAAAGCATTTTGATAAAAAAAAATTACGTTCAAATGGCTCTCCTGTGAAGTAGTGACGTGCGACATACACCTAGTTTCCTGAAATGAGTCACATATGCTGCTGCTACTCTGTTTATTATCTATGCTGATTGCTTAGTCACTTTTACCCCTACCTACATGCACATACAGTATTACCTCTACCTCGTAACCCTGCACATTGACACAGTACCAGTATATATAGACTTGATACTGTTATTTTATTGTGTTACCAATTTCCTTTTTTATTGAGCACATTTCTCTTCCTTTTAACTCTGCAGTGAGGGTAGAGTTGAAATCTACTGCAGAGATAGTATGACAGAACTCTGCAGGCTATCCGGGTCTGTGCCCAAACAATTCGAGCTTCCACTTTTAAAAATCCACCTTTCCAGAAACAAGTCTCTCACCGTTGCCACTTGTTATAGACCCCCTTCAGCCCCTAACTGTGCCCTGGACATATGTGAATTGATTTCCCCCCATTTATCTTCAGAGTTTGTACTGTTAGGTGACCTAAACTGGGACATGCTTAACACCCCGGCCATCCTACAATTTTAGCTAGATGCCCTCAATCTCACACAAATTATCAAGGAACCTACCAGGTACAACCCTAAATCCACAACCATGGGCAACCTCTTAGATATCATCCTGACCAACTTAACCTCTAAATACACCTCTGCTGTCTTCAACCAGAATATCAGCGATCACTGCCTCATTGCCTGCGTACGTAATGGGTCCACTTATCACTGTCAAACGCTCCCTAAAACACTTCAGCGAGCAGGAATTTCTAATCGACCTGGCCCGGGTATCCTGGAAGGATATTGACCTCATCCCATCAGTAGAGGATGCCTGGCTGCTCTTTAAAAGTGCTTTCCTCACCATCTTAAATAAGCATGCCCAATTCAAAAAAATAAAATAAACTAAGAACAGATATAGCCCTTGGTTCACCCCAGACTTGACTGCCCTTGACCAGCACAAAAACATCCTGTGGCGTTCTGCATTAGCATCGAATTGCCCCCGTGATATGCAACTTTCCAGGGAAGTCAGGAACCAATATACACAGTCAGTAAAGAAAGCTAAGGCTAGCTATTGCAAACAAAAATTTGCATCCTGTAGCACTAATTTCAAAAAGTTTTGGGACACTGAAGTCCATGGAGAATAAGAACACCTCCCAGTTGCCCACTGCACTGAGGATAGGGAACACTGTCACCACCGATAAATCTACAATAATAGATCATTTCAATAAGAATTTTTCTATGGCTGGCCATGCTTTCCACCTGGCTACCCCTACCCTGGCCAACATCTCAGCACCCCCTGCAGCAACCATGGCCTCCAACTGGTAAAGTCCCGCCTTATCTCAGCTCACCATAGCAACACCCAACCGTATCACGCGCTCCAGGAGGTATATTTCACTGGTCATCCCCAAAGCCAACACTTTCTTTGGCCGCCTTTCCTTCCAGTTCTCTATTGCCAATTACTGGAAAGAATTGCAAAAATCACTGAAGCTGGAGTATTATATCTCCCTCTCTAACTTTAAGCATCAGCTGTCAGAGTAGCTTACCGATCACTGTACCTGTACACAGCCAATCTGTAAATAGCACACCCAACTACTTCATCCCCATATTGTTACTTTGCCTCTTGCTCTTTTGCACCCCAGTATCTCTACTTGCACATTATCATCTGCACATCTATCACTCCAGTGTTAATGCTAAATTGTAATTATTTCACCTCTATGGCCTATTTATTGCCTGTACATAGATTTTTCTATTGTGTTATTGACTGTACGTTTGTTTGTGTAACTCTGTGTTGTTGTTTTTATTGCACTGCTTTGCTTTATCTTGGCCAGGTCGCAGTTGTAAATGAGAACTTGTTCTCAACTGGCCTACATGGTTAAATAAAGGTGAAATAAAAAAATAAAAAAGAGTTGGGAAAGGGCTCCAGTAAGCATTTTGCGATGAAGTCTACACCTGTTGTATTCGGCGCATGTGACAAATACAATTAGACTTCTTTGGTACAATAGACTGTGTTTAAAGGACTCATGCATAGGGTTTTTGCGGGACCGTATTACCTCCACACCGGAGGTCACGAGTCATGAAGGCAGTCAAATTCCATGTGACCGTTTAGGTCACTGTAATTTCTCCAAGCTCTGATGCCGCTCATGGTCATTAGTTAATCGACCAATCTTGCCAACTGCCTGGTACTCAGCACTCTATTGGTCCTCTAATCACTCTGACATCAATGAAAATGTAATCGAAAAGTCGAATCAAATCACTTAAATGAGCGCCCATGAGCTCATGTTGCCCAACATTTCTATAGGCAATGCAATTGCACGAGAAAACAGAGTGATGGCATATACTAAATAGAGGATCCCTTCAGCTTTCTATAGGCTAGGCCGAATTTATTTATTTCTCATCTTTCCTAATATTAAGCACATTGCGTATCTTTACAACAGGAGTATGTATAGCCTACCTGGCTGGCATGAAAATGAATCACGGGAAAGATCGTTCTCCATCCGCTATTTATTTGCATAGATGACATGTACAGTCGTGGCCAAAAGTTTTGAGAATGACACAAATATTAATTTCCACAAAGTTTGCTGCTTCAGTGTCTTTAGATATTTTTGTCAGATGTAATTATACTTCAGTATTTCATAGTAACAAGCAATTCATAAGTGTCAAAGGCTTTTATTGACAATTATATGAAGTTGATGCAAAGAGTAAATATTTGCAGTGTTGATCCCTTCTTTTTCAAGACCTCTGCAATCCACCCTGGCATACTGTCAATTAACTTCTGGGCCACATCCTGACTGATGGCAGCCCATTCTTGCCTAATCAATGCTTGGAGTTTGTCAGAATTTGTGGGGTTTTGTTTGTCCACCGGCCTCTTGAGGATTGACCACAAGTTCTCAATGGGATTAAGGTCTGGGGAGTTCTGGCCATGGACCCAGAATATCGATGTTTTGTTCCCCGAGCCACTTAGATATCACTTTTGCCTTATGGCAAAGTGCTCCATCATGCTGGAAAAGGCATTGTTAGTCATCAGACTGTCCTGGGATGGTTGGGAGAAGTTTCTCTTAGAGGATGTGTTGGTACCATTCTTTACTCATGGCTGTGTTCTTAGGCAAAATTGTGAGTGAGCCCACTCCCTTGGCTGAGAAGCAACCCCACACATGAATGCTCTCAGGATGCTTTACTGATGACATGACACAGGACTGATGGTAGCGCTCACCTCTTCTTCTCCGGACAAGATTTTTTCCAGATGCCCCAAACAATCGGAAAGGGGATTCATCAGGGAAAATTATTTTACCCCAGTCCTCAGCAGTCCAATCTCTGTACCTTTTGCAGAATATCAGTCTGTCACTGATGTTTTTCCTGGAGAGAAGTGGCTTCTTTGCTGCCCTTCTTGACACCAGGCCATCCTCCAAAAGTATTCGCCTCACTGTGCATGCTAATGCACTCACACCTGCCTGATTCCATTCCTGAGCAAGCTCTGTACTGGTGGTGCCCCGATCCCGCAGCTGAATCAACTTTAGGAGACGGTCCTGATGCTTGCTGGAATTTCTTGGGCACCCTGAAGCCTTCTTCACAACAATTGAACCACTCTCCTTGAAGTTCTTGATGATTCGATAAATGGTTGATTTAGGTGCAATCTTAATGGCAGCAATATCCTTGCCTGTGAAGCCCTTTTCCTGCAAAGTAATGATGACGGCACGTGTTTCCTTGCAGGTAACCATGGTTGACAGAGGAAGAACAATGATTCCAAGCACCACTCTCCTTTTGAAGCTTCCAGTCTGTTATTCAAACTCAATCAGCATGACAGAGTGATCTCCAGCCTTGTCCTCGTCAACACTCACACCTGTGTTAAATAAATAAAATAAAATAAATAAAAAAAGAGAGAGAGAATCACTGACATGATGTCAGCTGGTCCTTTTATGGCAGGGCTGAAATGCAGTGGAAATGTTTTTGCGGGATTTGCATGGCAAAGAGGGATTTTGCAATTAATTGCAATTCATCTGATCACTCTTCATAACATTCTGGAGTATATGCAAATTGCCATTGTGAAAATTAATATTTGTGCCATTCTCAAAACTTTTGGCCACGACTATATTTTTTACCGCTGCCCCTGTTTCGAGACCGGTGCAAGATAATGGTCCATTCTAAATCCAAACAATTTTCACATATTTAGTATACATAAAGACAAGATTAAATCAAGAATAGTCTGATGGGTGACAATATTAGCCTTTCACTTGTGAATTATATATTATCACTTGTGAACGATGCCCAACAGTTTTTTTGGCAAATTTTTCTAATCATAGTCGCACACCTCATGTAGCCTAGACCTATATGTTTGATAAGGTTTGTATCCCAACTAAATTGGCCCAAAAATCTCTTAAGATAAAGCGGATTCATGTGCTTAACAAGGGGTTTAGTGCCTAACTGGCATACATAAACAGCGCATGAGTTTCAAGTTTGGAGAAGATCATTTTAACCATAAAAATGCACCTTAATAATAAAAGCATTACATGCATAAATCCCAATTGCGGTCACGTTTGATAAATTGTAGCATTCCTGCTTATAGCCTTCTGTCATGTGCGCATTGCTGCGCCTATAATGTGAAGAAAAAGCTAAATAGTTTATCAACATTGTAAGCTAAAAGTTGTTGTGCCAGCCACATTGTGTAAAAAAATATTTTTGGTGGTTGTATTAATTTGGGATCTATTGCATCCCACAACTGTCCCAGATAATGTTTGGAATTTTTTTTCTCACACAGAATAGGTTGACTTTTGTACTATAGGGGATAGTAGATTGACATAGGCTAGTGCTTTTGCTGTTCGGTAGGCTTACTCATCTTGTTGGCTGATGAAAAGTAAATGTGAAAAGTTCTTCCAATATCTTCAATATGCACCTCTCAAAATTGGATCACCCGATCATGTGATACCACCCTCCATCCCACTGCTGGCTTGCTTCTGAAGCTAAGCAGGGTTGGTCCTGGTCGTTCCCTAGATGGGAGACCAGATGCTGCTGGAAGTGTTGTTGGAGTGCCAGTAGAAGGCACCCTTTCCCCTGGTCTATAAAAACCTTATCCCAATGCCCCAGGGCAGTGATTGGGAAGATTGCCCAGCGTAGGGTGCCGTCTTTCGGATGGGACGTTAAACGGATGTCCTGACTCTCTGTGGTCACTAAAGATCCCATGGTAAGAGTAGGGTGTTAACCCCGGTGTCCTGGCAAAATTTGCAATCTGGCACTCATACCATCACGGTCACCTAATCATCCCCAGCTTACAATTGGCTCAATCATCCCCCTCCTCTTTCCTGTCCCTATTCCCCAGGTCGTTACTGTAAATGAGAATGTGTTCTCAGTCAACTTACCTCGTAAAATAAAACATAAATAAATGCAGAGCACTCAGGGAGAAGGGCACAACAAAAGCATAGATTTTTTTAGGGTGCATTACGGCCACGAAGGGGATGCCACCGGGAAATTCAAGGCATTATAAAGTGCTTGTCAAATTGTGAATGAGACAAAAATGAAGTGTACAGCCTGCGCAAAAAAACAAAGCAGAGCTCATGCCTTTCAAGTAATTTTTCAAATAATCATTAGTCGCATCATGAAGCCTTAAAATGTATTTAAAATCAAAACATCTCGCCCAACGTTTGTAGAACAACTAAAGTTACATTAATAATTCTAAATGAAGGATATAGGAACACTTATTTCTTTGTTAACCGCTCAACACATAACAGCCTCATGTGCACACAAAGCTGAATAAAATAAATATTTTATTCATCTTTGTTCAATTGTATTCTTCATACTATAAAATAATTCCAAGGAATTCTAAGCAAATATTGTCTGCAAAACGAACTAGTGCAGCCCACAGCCATAAGGCATAGCCACCCCAGGACCTAACATAAGGACAACTGAGAGTATGTTATTCTATACTGAAAGACAACATTTTCTGTATATAATTTTTCTTTAGACCCGTCTAAAATAAATAATGGATTTATTGTGAATGTGTAGGCTATATTACATGGATTTATTAGACTTTTTAAAATGTAGATTATACAAAGGTCTGCATCAGTGGCTTGTGTTGAAACCAGGAGATGCTAAATGTGTTTATGTTAATTAATGGTCAATTACCGTGAGACCGACAGTTACAGTGGGGCAAAAAAGTATTTAGTCAGCCACCAATTGTGCAAGTTCTCCCACTTAAAAAGATGTTTGTAGGTGACCAAATACTCATTTTCCACCATAATTTGCAAATAAATTAATACAAAAATCTAACAATGTGATTTTCTGGATTTTTTTTTCTCATTTTGTCTGTCATAGTTGAAGTGTACCTATGATGAAAATTACAGGCCTCTCTCATATTTTTAAGTGGGAGAACTTGCACAATTGGTGGCTGACTAAATACTTTTTTGCCCCACTTTATTTGCTTGACAATCACTGGCCGACAAATTTGTGACCGCCACAGATACAGGAAAAACAATATATATATTTTTACATTTATTAAAAATGACAAGTGTTGATGTCTCCACATGTTTCTGGTTTTGAGGCTTGGGCATCTGGTGACTGCAGTTCATCTGTATAATCCCCTGCAAGGAGAGAAAGGAATCAATAATATCATAATGCTCTATTCATTTCACTAAATATATACATACAATGCATTCGGTATACAAAGTATTCAAACCCCTTGACTTTTGCCACATATTGTTACGTTACAGCCCTATTCACTACACAGCTATTTTCAGTTCTCTCCAGAGATAATCGAGCGGGTCCGGTCTCTGGCTAGGCCACTCAAGGACATTCAGAGACTTGTCCCGAAACCACTCCTGCGTTGTCTTGGCTGTGTGCTTAGGGTCGTTGTCCTGTTGGAAGGTGAACCTTCGCCCCCAGTCGGAGGTCCTGAGCGCTCTGGAGCAGGTTTGCAATAAGGATCTCTCTGTACTTTGCTCCGTTCATCTTTCCCTTGATTCTGACTAGTCTCCCAGTCCCTGCCACTGAAAAACATCCCCACAGCATGATGCTGCCACCACCAGGCTTCACTGTAGGGATGGTGCCAGGTTTCTTCCAGACATGGGGATTGACATTCAAGCTAAAGAGTTCAATCTTTGTTTCATCAGACCAGAGAATCTTGTTTCTCATGGTCTGAGAGTCATTTAGGTGCCTTTTGGGAAACTCCAAGAGGGCTGTCATGTCCATTTTACTAAGGAGTGGCTTCCATCTGCCACTCTACCATAAAGGCCTGATTGGTGGAGTGCTGCAGAGATGGATGTCCTTCTGGAAGGTTCTCCCATCTCCACAGAGGAATTCTGGAACTCTGTCAGAGTGACAGAGTTCCTCCCTGACCAAGGCCCTTCTCCCCCGATTGCTCAGTTTGGCTGGGCGGCCAGCTCTAGGAAGAGTCTTGGTGGTTCCAAACTTCTTCTATTTAAGATTGATGCAGGGCCCTGTGTTCTTGGGAACCTTCAATGCTGCAGAATGTTTTGGGTATCCTTCCCCAGATCTGTTCCTTGACAGAATCCTCTCGGAGTGCTACGGACAATTCCTTCGACCTCGTGGCTTGGTCTTTGCTTTAACATGCGCTGTCAACTGTGGGATCTTATACAGACAGGTGTGTGCCTTTCCAAATCATGTCCAATCAATTGAATTTACCACAGGTGGACTCCAATCAAGTTGTAGAAACATTTCAAGGATGATCAATGGAAACAGGATGCACCTCAGCTCAATTTAAAGTCTCATAAAAGGTCTGAATACTTATTTAAAATGAGGTATTTCTGTTTTGAATGGTTTATACATTTGCAAAAAAATCTATAAGCCTATTTTTGATTTGTCATTATGGGGTATTGTGTGTAGATTAATGAAGAAACATTTTTATTTAACTATTTTAGAATAAGGTTGTAACGTAACAAAATGTGGTAAAATACAAGCGGTCTGAATACCTTCCAAATTCACTGTATATTCCTGTTTGATATGAATTTATGTAATAATATTGGACATGTTATCCTTTATCACATGCCACTATTTGTTTTGTATCCAATGCATTTAGCTTACATTTGGATGAAGCAGCCTAATCGAGTTAGATTGCATCATGTCACCTTTCAATATTAGTTATCAACGAATATAAAACCATGTTAATTTGAACATCGGTGTCATTTAATAATATGCACGGTTGTGAAAGTTGTATGAATAAATCATAATGCAGGCCTACTCATTAGAAAAAAACAGCAGCTCAAATGCAATATTGGCTTCACAGTGAAACACTGTCTATTAATCATTCTGAAAACAGTCAGTAAAATAGCTTATTTAGCTATTTTTTTTAAATGTAACCTGCATGATATCATGCATGCAAGCTTACCTGTCATGTTCACAACCATGGACCAGCAGACCAATCAATATGCAAGATAAGGACCCTATACCGTAACCTAATTATTCTGGTTTGTGTCAACTTCATTAATTAAAAGGTACTGAGGAGATCGATTCTGCTACTTGTTTAGTTATTATTCATGTCAGAAGAACACTTTCTGTTTCCAGGTAATAATATGGGGGCAGACGAAGAACCCTTTTGGAACCCTTTTTTCTTAAAGTGGCTACAAATGTCTAGCGTTTGGTGGAATGTGAATCCGTTATCACCTAATGCTGCCTTCAAATCCTGTCCCAAATGCCAGTAACCTACAGAAAAAGTGCTACCTATTAATGTAGGTGCCTTTGGAGGCAGGTAGACAGCAAGCAGCTGTCTTTGGATTGGTTAAATAATAAAGATTGCCCAGCACTGTGCGTGAACTCATGACGCTAGGAGCGAAGCATGCGGCTCAGACCACAATGCTATGTCAGTTTACAATGCTTTATCAAGCCATGAGAACTGATGATACTTGATGGTATGAGGTCTGTTGGTTTGCAGAGCCTTCCCCAAACCATAGCCCCCTAGGCACGGTACTACATTGTATAGCCTACAAACTTATTTGAAATATTCATTCAAATCTTCCTGCTCCAGGATTATTTTCCTCCTGCGAAAAAATGGGTCATATTAAAAGCCGACATCTGTAAGGACCTAATAATTTCCCTGACTCATCGCACAGCCAGGGTTGTGATGGGATTGCACTGTCAGATTAGATATGGTGAGCTGTGTATTCATAAAATAATGCTAAACTCCTCTACAGATGTAGGATCTTAATTTGATCACTGTTGCAGGAGAAACTTTTAGTGTATTTGAGGTTAAAAAAGGCTTGGGAAGTTTGTAATTTCTACTTAGAAATGTTAGATTTTTTCGTAAGGGAAAATCAAGTCTATCAACCCATACAAAATTGTCCATGAATTATAATCAACATTTAAAAAAAAATATGTACATCCAACCCATCACGTGCACGACAGAAGCACGTATCAAACAAAAAAGGAATATCTGCCATTCTGGTATGTGCATGGTGATTTAAAATAATATACAATTTCATTCGATTTTAATTACAAACAAAAAAGATACATCTTAAACTTCAAAGGCTTGCGAGTTGTAACGGGTTTTAAATGGATTTCCATCAGCATTACAACCATAAAAATTATAGAATCTATTAGACCAGAACTGTCGCTTGCTTGAAGGTTGACAACACATGCCTTCCTCACTGTGTATCAAAATGTAATTATACCTCACTGAAGGCCAAACGTAATAGGATTCTGGAAGCGGAATACGTTCGTTATCATTCAATTATACTTCAACACTCCATTACAACACTTTTCATTTCAGCCTGTTGTAACGTTGGTGAATGCAATTACAATCTGTTGCAAGTCAAAGCACTTTATAACTGCTGTGACATGTTCTATCAAGAAAAACTGTCTCCACAGATCACTGGAGCTGGTTAAATTAGTTGAACTTACAATTCAATGCTAATTCCCTTCTTATTCATGTATTTACAAACAACTGAAACCTAATGCATGTAGTACAACCAAGAGACCAATCTATGTAGTATATTGCAAGTGAGACTGTCCACAACTGTAGATGTTTCTATAGTCCATGTCCATGATAACTTCCCAGTAAAAATAAACCTGTCTCAGTTTACACAGTATGTGCAAATCAATATTAATGTGAAAATGCATAGCCTATTGCTCTCTGAAAGGATTGACACCAGTCCTGAAATATCTGCCATATAAACTTTAATCGTGCTTCCAAAAGAACTGCTCTGAACCATCCAGTACATTCCAGAATGGAAGACACACTGACTTATAGTCCAAATTGAAATGGCAGAAGATAAGGCTGAGGAAATTGACTTTTAATGCAGGATGATGTGGAGCTGACTGAACGGTCTATAGCTACTAGGCTTGACTGCAGTGTGACACCAGATGATGATGAGGAAGATGAGGAAGAGGCCACATGTAAACTTGTTAGACAGTTAGCTGCTGCCAAAACAGTAAGTGCACAATAGTCAAACCTTAACTCCAAGACGTCCTACCCCATGATACAGAATAGCAAAGATATTCTGAGGCTTGAGGTACAAAATGAAGAGTCTTGTTATAACAAAAAATAATAGAGCATATGCAGAGCTCGCTCCTGTGATTGGCACAGTCAATCACAGGAGACAGCAAAACCCTCATCTTCCACACCCGTTCTGCACCTCACACTGCTCAATTCAGCTGTTGCGTTCGTTGTCTTTCTTTACTGCTTCATTTTGGGAGCCTCTATTTTCCCGCGGTTATCATTAACACCCCCACATGGCTCTACAGCTGTGTGTTCTGACTGAGAGCCTGAGAGACTTTGAAACAGCACAGATCACCTCAAAGCTGTCAGACTCTGTGGTTTTAACATTGCCATAGTGTATGGTGGTTATATACTGGTGTTGGCTAAGGAGCCATGCATGCCAATGTGTCATAGTCATTCAATTACATAGATTTGATGCTTCTCGCCATTGGAATACCAGGTATAACTTACTTCCTATGTAATGAATTCAATGGTGTGAATCAAAAGACACAACCTATAGATAATCCGTAGTATATCATTCACAGTGATTATGCACTGTCAAAAGCATTTAGTTACGGAAGGGATAATCAACAAGAGGCTATGCATTCTATGGAAAATAATGAATGACGTGGAAGGTGTTTTCCATGACGCGCTAGCAAAAGCAGTTGAAACAGAGAACATGTAAGAATGAATTATAGCCATTGAATTCTACCGTGCAAATATACAGTGCTCTACTTAAGTGATAATGCCCGAGAAGCGGGTGTTAGGAGGATATATTGGCAAACTTGCTGCACTTAATTTTTAGTTGACCTTTTTTTTCAATTGACATTTCTTTGTATATATCCATAAAATTGATGCCAGCTGATTCATGATTTCGACTGGCTGAGAAACGCTGCCTGCCTGTCTCATCCCGACACGTTCATTACTATGATATGTTGAATATTGAAACAATGTTGCAAAATGTCAGAGAGACAGCAAGGTTTAAACAAATCTCCGCTGTTGAAAACTAAATGTTAGACTTAAAGAAGTGTGAAATAATGTCTAGATGCTTTTTATAGTGGTGATCAAGTTTATAAATTGCTTGGCTGGGCTGATGAGACAGTAGATTGAGCAGTCAGATGGAACAGGGTAAATAGGCAGAGTAAATAGGCATTTTAACATCATAGATGGTAACTTGTAGAATAGGTGGTAACTTGTAGAATAGACACTGTCTGGAATGCGCTTCTTAAGGCAAATAATGCACACTCTAGAATGCCCTTCAAGCCAATCAGAAACAAGTATTCATGGTATAAAGTACTATACATCATCCTTACCCCACTTGGGGCAAGAGTCAAATCAGGTGTTATTGGGTTAAGGAAGAAGATAGAAATCAGATATGTTGGTGATGTTCAACCTCATCCTCTGTGTGAAGTGTTCATTCAGTTCATCCAGAGTTTCTGTTTGCAACAAGTTGATCCACAAACAAATGTATCACCCTATACTCCAAGACAGATTTGAAACATGATCTACTTTAAACATAGAATAAAAAAAATCTAAATCCAAAAAGCCCTCACATTCTCTCTAAAATACTTATTCTATTCACCCACAAGTCTCAAGATAACATTATTTTCCTCAGTGCATACTTGACATGGAATGCTTAGCTCTCGGCGGCAGGTCTCCTAGCAGTTTAGAGCTTTGAGCCAGTAAACAAAAGGAATCCCCGAGCAAGTTGGAAAAATCTGCCATTCTGCCCTTGAGCAAGTCAGTTAACCCCCAACAACAACTCCTCTCTGGGCGCCAATGAACATTCCGGTTGAATGCATTAAATTGTGCAACTGACTAGGTTATCCCCTTTTCCTTTCCTCACAATTTGCTCTATGCATTAGTAGAAACCAAAACGTCACTGAGAAAAATATTATTTTACACTTAACATATTTATTCAAAGGCAAATCAGAAATTAAATGATCCAGCAGCACATGCCCATCAAGAGCGTCGGAAATAATGTCTGTCCCTTGCGGTCCTGTTGCTCTTACAGAAACGTGGCAGTCAGCAATAAGAGTCCCCTATAGACAGACAATGTCCCAGGCAGCATCACAGTATGTATCCTAACAAGGCCATGCTTACCTTTCTGGAGGAGCTGGTGGTGTCTATCTTCAGCTGGCCAGTGGCTATGAGAACAGACATGGTGACTGTGGAGCGTTGTGTCTTTCACTCTCACGCAGTCTCACGACTGGCTTCAAAGTCCCAGACACACCTTCTCCTCTGAAGTTAGGGTGAAGGCAGGGGTGTTGGGGGAAGCGCTTCAGGAGGGGGGAGTGTGGCCTGGGGGTCCAGCAGCCTGGCTAGAATGACTCTCCAAGCGGAGAGAATGAATCACACACTCTCACACAAGCACACACACACACACACCAGTGTCGCTCCTACAAGGAGGGGTGGAATTCCTCTGCACAGACTCTCGGTCACTCCAATCTGTGCCCCTATAAGCCACCCCCTTACTCTAAGGACTTTCCCAGAAGAGTGGGGGAGAGGTTCAATGGAATGAGGAAACTAACACACACATGCTCACAAACACAAGTTGATATGCAATAACGCCGATTACCCATCAGTCGGAATAGTGCATGGCATGCATTTGTTTGGATGTGTGAGCCCTGCGTGGACATGCAGGCATGCACATACTGCACATGCACCCAGTTGAGTGAGTGTGTACGTTACCAAGAAATTGATTAATTCAGTCAGCTCCCTGGTTAGACTGTATTTAAGCACAAGTCATTTTTATTCTTCCCCCCTCCCCTACTCCAATCCACCCAACCTAAAAGGACAGAAGCCTGGCATCATACAACATTGTTGGTTTATTTACATAGTAGTTTGTGTATTGAATCCATCCTGGGGCTGAGACTGAATAACCAATTTACCCTCCAAACCCAAAGACAATCTGCATGCTGCACTATAGGAGTTACGCAGGGAGGAGATACGGAGGGTGAATGAAATGGGAATGGCTTTTGGGAGATTAGGATTCATTAAAATACGTCTTCAATGAAAGAGAAAGCCAAACAGTGCTGCTGCCTGCTTCCCAAACTAATCTAATTTACTCAGTAGAATGTGACCAAGAGAGAGAGAAGAAACAATACTTAGCACAGAGAGCATGTATAGCATGGCATGAATACCTAATTCATTAAAAAGTGTGTGTGTTTATGCCCAAGACCACTTAATCGTAGTCATATATCCACACTAAATATCTTCCATGCAGTCAGAACTTGACAATTACTGTTATTGATATTTGCTGCGCTGTGCTTGCATATCAGATCAGACGTTGCTGGGTTGTGAACATTCAGGGCACGTGAAAATCAAATGTCTACAATGGATACTGCGTTGTCATCAGAGCTAGCTTTCCAGTTACACCTGTATCTTTCAGCTTCCGTTTTATGGAGCTTGGGTCCTAATCCAAATACACAACATTCATTCAAACCATCATAAAAAATTGCCTTGCCAAATAGTCAGTGAAACGACAAATGAAAAGGAAGAGAAGCTCAAGTTCTTATTTCATGGATGAGGGTTTTATTTTGTCCCAAGAGAGGCAGTAACTAGTTTGGGGTTTCACTCCCTCTCATAAATACTGATAAATTAAAATCATCTAAAAAGTTATTTTCCACTGCATTTTGATGTGTTTAAATAGGCAGTTCTCCGCCAAAGGTTATCGCTCCTGTGCTGCCAATCAGGCCCAAACCGCCTGTCTTTAAGTTACATACTGACAAGCTCATTTTAACAAGCTTCTGGGGAATGGGCAATTATTGATAAAACAGTGAGGTGGTCAAAGGCTGATAATGAGAGGCAATTCTCACAGAACTCAAGACAAGGATAGAAGAATCAGAACACAGAGCATGAAATGGTGGAATCTCTCACGCTAGTGCTAAAGAATGCTATTACAGCAACATTTTATCTAAAGAGAAAATGTTGTTCTTAGCAAGCTGATTTCCTACTCTGACATTTCTCCTGGGCCCTTTAAACTCACTCCTAATTGAGCATCTCCTAAATTCCTTTATGTCAGATTTACAGCTGTGAAATACCTCTGATCACAAACATAGTATAGTAAGTCATTGTAATTGCAATGAAAAAAGGTCACTGCTGTTATTGCAGCAGTTATTGCAATGAAGCGGAGAGGTGTTATTCTCACACTGACAGATGGTAAATGTTTCTTTGAAATGTGTCATTTAGACACAAACACAATATGCTATAATTTCCCCTTCGCTTTTCCCACTTCCCATGTTTTTGCTGATCTTGCAAATCTCTCTGCGCCTCCACTCAACCCTTTTAGCGTCTAAGCTAACACATGCAATTGTTTTAACATGGTCATGCCAAGGATCATTTAGCTATTTGATTTTGAAGGTACAAAACATTTTTTTTTATTAAATATTGAATTTGGCATTACTTCTATTAGCCCATAGAAACGCAATGAATAACAGATTCACTATATTGAACAAGAGAAATTCAAAATGAAGTTTGTTCTGAAGTGTCTGTCCTATATCTGAGATAAGGAAAAAGGAAACTATATATATTTTTTGGGGTGGGGGACATGTATTTAACCCCTTATTTTAGACACTAAACTATCTCCATATATACTTACATACATTTTTTTAAACTGGTACCGCTGACCTTCAGACAAGTCTTGTGTGGGTTGTGGGCATCCTAGAACAAAAAAACGATATGTGTGTGTGAGTGAGAGACTCACCTTTCCAGATTAGTGTATAGCCCAAACTGTTTGGATGCTACAGACAGAAGAAGTTGGCAGAAGAGGCTGTACCAAATTCAGACCAGTCCCGTGACGCTTGTGGGGGTCGTAGAGCAAAAACGGAGAACTAGGGTTTTCCCCCCCCGACAATTTTTTTTTTAACTTGCTCAACCGAGAGTCGTCCTGTTCTTTCGACCAATCGATTGGTTGAAATGTTTAAACATATTTTTACATATAGACAGACACATAAAATCTACATACAGTATGTACTGAGCTTGCCTGATGCTTTAAGCACACTGTTTGATTAAATAATTAAGACACAGTGCCTGTGAGACTGGCGCACGTTGTCTCGCTCTCCTCTCTACTGCAGCGAAAAGGCACCACAACACAGCAAATGTTTATTACGCTGGTCGTGCTGAAGCTGCAACATCAATGCAGCCATTTAGTTACTCGTTTCTGACTGAAAAGTTTTGTTACCGAAATCCATAATTTGTTTAGGAAAAACATTCCCTATTCCCTCAACCCTTGCTCTTATGTGAAACATGTAAGCGACCAATAGAGCCTGACCTATTAGTCTAACATAATCACATCAATAAATTGTTAATAACAATCTCCGAGAACAGTAACATGTGACAGAAAAATTGATACGATGGACGTGAAAAAGAAACTCGAAATGGGTGAATGTTTACTGGTTGATCAGGAGGGAAACAAGAAGTCAGAAAGACATTTTTTAATTTTTTAAACTAGGCAAGTCAGTTAAGAACAAATTCTTATTTTCAATGACAGCCTAACTGCCTGTTCAGGGACAGAACGACAGATTTGTACCTTGTCAGCTCGGGGATTTGAACTTGCAACCTTCCGGTTACTAGTCCAACGCTCTAACCACTAGGCTACCCTGCTACCCTGTGGAAACTACTGGAGATCAAGAAAAAGGATGGTTATGGAGCAAGCGTTGCGTGAGTATCGTGTTCCTAACAGTTAGATTGCAATATTATACTTTTTTCTGACCATTTGGAACAGACTAAATAAACAACACTAAATAAATAACTACCAGAGAGTCTGTTCTAATGAAAGAAATATGATATATAAAGCCTTTATTACAGCAGACTAAAAACAGTTGCATGCATTCGTGTATTGCAGTTTATTTACTGTTTTGGCTAATTATTCAAATCTCCCTTTGTTATTTCATTTAAAAACTAAAATGCTTGATTGCATTTCAAAGTATGAATGTCTTGTATGCTGTGTGATGGCATGAATGAATGAATGAATGATTGATTGATTGATTGACAGAGTAGCCTATATATTGAAATATAGGCCAAAGTAAGTTACCGTATTAAGACTAAGCAAGACGCGCTCTTGGGCCTACAACTCGATGGTGGTAATACAAGGCTACTATACAAATGATAACGACATAATGATAACGACATCATAATAATAATAGTGATAACAATAGATCAAGAGCGCGCCATGTTTCTCATCAAAAGAAGATGATGGCGCCGACAGACACGGCAGCTCTCATTCCAGCTCCTAAGCAACTTTGCAGTATTTTGTGTTTTTTGTAAGAAATAACACGTTCTGGGCTAATAATGTGTTATTACATACAGCAAGAAATAACTTTTGGATATATATTGGTAACTCACCAGCATTACGACTTTCCCGAATTGCATCCTTTGTTAGTACCCCCCAGGGCAATTGAACTTAACCCAGAGGCTGCCTTAAGACGCCACCGGCGGAGAAGAGTGCACTTCTAGTCTGACTCAGGAGGCAGGCACAACATCCACAGCTTCTGAGTATATTACTCGCTAATGTTCATTCTCTGGACAATAAAGTAGATGAGCTCAGGGCGAGAATATGCTTCCAGAGAGAAATCAGGGATGGTAACATACTTTGTTTTACAGAATCATGGCTCTCTTGGGATATACTGTCTCCGTCCATACAGCCAGCTGGGTTCTCAGTTCATCATGCAGACAGGAATAAAGAACTCTCCAGTAAGAAGAAAGGCAGGGGTGTATGTTTCATAAATAACTATTCATGGTGTGATAGTGGTAACATACAGAAACTCAAGTCCTTTTGTTCACTCAACCTAGAATACCTCACAATCAAATGCAGACCGTATTACCTCCCGAGAGAATTATCTTCGGTTATAGTCACTGCCGTGTGTATTCCCCCTCTAGCCGATACCACAACAGCCCTCAAGGAACTACACTGGACTTTGTGCAAACTGGAAACCACATATCCTGAGGCCGCATTTATTGTAACTGGGGATTTTAACACAGCAAATTTGAGGAAAACACTACCGAAGTTCTATCAACACATTGACTGTGGTACTCACTTAGGAAAAACATTAGATCACTGCTACTTTTTGAGATGCCTACAAGGCCATTCCCGCCCTCCCTTAGGAGCAAAATGGAGTCGTGATCTGATTTGCCTCCCTTCCTAAAAGGCAGAAACTCAAAAAGGAAGTACCCATGCTAAGGTCTATTCAAAGCTGGTCTGACCAATCAAAATCCATGCTTAAACATTGTTTTGATCACGTGGACTGGGATATGTTCTGGGTAGCCTCAAAGAATAACATTGATGTTTACATGGACATGGTGAGTGAGTTTATAAGGAAGTGTATAGTGGATGTTGTTCCCACAGTGTCTATTAAAACCTACCCAAACCAGAAATTGTGAATAGATGGCAGCATTCGTGCAAAACTGAAAGATCTAACCACCGCATTTAACCATGGCAAGGTGACAGGGAATATGGTTGAATACAAACAGTGTAATTATTCCCTCCGTAAGACAATCAAACAGGCAAAACATCAGTACAGAGACAAAGTGAAGTCACAATTCAACGGCTCAGACACGTATGTGGCAGGGTCTATAGACAATCATGGATTACAAAAGGAAAAACAGCCACGTCGCGGACACCAATGTCGTGCTCTCAGACAAGCTAAACACCTTTTTCACCTGTTTAGAGGATAACACAGTGCCACCGACTCGGCTCGCTCCCAAGGACTTTGGGCTTTCGTTCTCCGTGGCCAACGTGAGTAAGACATTTAAGTGTGTTAACCCTCGCAAGGCTGCCGGCCCAGACGGCATCACTAGCCGCGTCCTCAGAGCATGTGCAGACCAGCTGACTGGAGTGTTTACAGGCATATTCAAATTCTCCCTATCCTAGTCTGCTCTCCCCACTTGCTTCAAGATGTCCACCATTGTTCCTGTCCCCAAGAAAGAAAAAGGGAACTGAACTAAATTACTATTGCCCCGTAGTACTCACTTCTGTCATCATGAAGTACTTTGAGAGGCTAGTTAAGGATCATGTCACCTCCACCTTACCTGACACCCTAGAAATACTCCAATTTGCTTACCGCCCAAATAGGTCCACAGATGATGCAATCGCCATCGCACTGCCCTAACACATCTGGACAAGAGGAAACCCTATGTAAGAATGCTGTTCATCGACTACAGCTCAGCATTTAACACCATAGTACCCTCCAAACTCGTCATTAAGCTCGAGACCCTGGGTCTCGACCCACACCCTGTACAACTGGGTCCTGGACTTTTTGACGGGACGCCCTCAGGTGGTGAGGGTAGGAAACAACATCTCCACCCCGCGGATCCTCAACACTGGGCCCCCACAAGGATGCGTTCTCAGCCCTCTCCTGTACTCCCTGTTCACCCATGACTGCGTGGCCATGCACGCTTCCAACTCAATCATCAAGTTTGCAGACGACACTACAGTGGTAGGCTTGATTACCAACAACGACGAGATGGCCTACAGGGAGGAGGTGAGGGCCCTCGGTGTGTTGTGTCAGGAAAATAACCTCACACTCAAAGTCAACAAAACAAAGGAGATGATTGTGGACTTCAGGAAACAGCAGAGGGAGCACCCCCTATCAACGGGACAGTAGTGGAGAAGGTAGAGAGTTTTTTAAGTTCCTAGGCGTACACATCACAGACAAACTGAAATGGTCCACCCACACAGACAGCGTGGTGAAGAAGGCGCAACAGCGCCTCTTCAACCTCAGGAGGCTAAGGAAATGTGGCTTGTCACCAAAAACACTCAAGCTTTTACAGATACAGGATGCTCTCGATTGTGTCCGGCTTTATCACCACCTGGTACGGCAACTGCTACGCCCACAACCATAAGGCTCTCCAGAGGGTAGTGAGGTCTGCAAAACGCATCACCGGGGGCAAACTACCTGCCCTCCAGGACACCTACACCACCCGATGTCACAGGAAGGCCAAAAATATATTTTCATTTGTTTAACACTTTTTTGGTTACTACATGATTCCATTTGTGTTATTTCATAGTTTTGGATGTCTTCACTATTATTCTACAATGTACAAAATAGTGAAAATTATGAAAAACCCTTGAATGAGCAGGTGTGTCCAAACTATTGACTGGTACTTTATATGGATGATTTATAAAGCCAGGCACATTAAACAGTTAGGCTATGGATTTTTGACCTAATTAAGTTAGGGTTTCCTCTCTCCTCACTCTTCTTAGACAGTTAGGTTAAGGCAAGGGCAGATTCCTCGTCTCTGCTGCTGCTCCCTCTGCCACATTTGTCTCAATCCCAATATGATGGTTAACTTTGCTATTATGCACATAGCATCATAGGGAAAGGCGGCAATTCTACGGCGTACTAAAGATGTTTCAGAACCTCGGACAGTGACCGTTTCCAATGCGGGAGAAAGCACATTTGTTATAAAATAACATTTGATTTATTAGAGTTGCACCATTATTTTTATATAATATAAACATATACAATTTCTTAGAGTGATGGGCTGTACTATCCCCATGGCCTCTGCAATGGATTAGCCCACCGAGACAGGCGCGAATCAGATAGGTGTCTTGTGCACAATGAATAAAATGAATAAATTGCAACTGCTCGACTAAAGAAATCTCGGTCGACCAACAGCCTATCGACCAATGGGGTCAGCCCTACGGAGAACGCGATCATGTTCATAAGAGTCTCATCTTTGCACATCTGAGACGCAGGCCATGAAAATAAACAGATCTAAAAAAATAAATAAAAAAGAGCTTAAACAGACTGATTTTGTATTATTACGTTAATTAGATGTCCACATGGCCATAGAAATTGTAGGAGAAGGTTTAAGAGGCTAAATTAGTGTTTGAATAATGGGAGACGATGCCCGGAGCATAGAACGATAAACACTTAGGGACAGTATTAACTCAAGAACCCCACCGCATTGCTAATGCTAGTGGATTCACCTCACACCTCTAATGAGGGATGGACAGAAAGAAGCAGTGAGAGGCTAGCTCTGCTCATTACAGAAAAGCAGCGTTGTGCCAGGGAAATAGTAATGAAGTCATCATTAAAAAGGTACAATAAATGTACGTTTTGGGTGTAACCCACTATCTCAAACTGAGGTTAGGTGGTCATCTGCCCAGGTAATGGCTTTAATCAATTAATAAATCAAAAATGATCCTAAGATCCTTTCTGGTAAACACTATACAAGGCATATAAACATGTACTGTATAGGAGCTGTAACAAAAGACACTTAGTATCCCGTATTGCAGTTTTCCCTCCATTTTCCAGCATCTCATTAATGTTTTACATATTAATCACCGCTATAAAACAGACACACTCTAGGATGCCAGCTTGGGCCAAGGCTTGTGTGAAATATGAATATACTAATGAAGAAAACAGAGGAAAGAATGGAGAAAGAGGATATCCAGAGAGAAACTGTGTGTGTGTCTCAGACTAACTCATGAGAAAGACCTGGCCCTGTACTCGACCTTGAGTCAAACAATTGGCTCTGTTCCCGACTATTTTCCATCCAGAGGCCAGCAACACATCCTTAACCTTCACCTGAATATTTCCCTGGGAATATGAAGGAATTATGCATCTGTATGCTCCTCAGTTAGGGCCAGTCTCATGAGAGCTGGGAAATGGCCACTCTTGCTAAGATATTGATAGTCGGACAGGCTTTTATTTATAGCAATAACCATACTGCAAATAACTTACTGTCTTAGATGTACAGCACATGACAAGATCATGATAATAAAAATATTGACAACATTGTTTGTTACAAATCAAGCAGGATCACTATGACATGTTCTTGTACAGGTAACAGTGTGAATGTCGTAAGACAAGAGGTTCCCTAAGGGCCAGAGAAGAGGTGATTATGACCAGGATGTGGGAATGGGAACTGCATTAAGCACTTTAGGGTGGCCCTACTGGCCCAGGCCACAAAACCTGGACAGCTTTCATAAATATGGTCCATGGCTAGAGAGGAAGCCATCCATGTCGCACCGCCAATCCCCAGTGCAGCACTTGTAAATGACAGACATGAATGTTGTGGTCCTCTTTGGAATATTTTTAAGGAGACCACAATGCTCTCGTGTGAATTCATTATTTTTAACAATGCTCTATTGGCTCCTGATATGAAAATGTGCAACATTGTGTGTGTGTGTGTGTGTGTGTGTGTGTGTGTGTGCGCATTGTACACAGTTTATATGGGCTATTACTTAGCTGTGGGTAAGCAGTAAGATGTTTTCAGTCTGGCTGTTCAAAGTCATTCAAGTTCAGTTGATGAATACAGAAACCTATTACAAAGGCTTTTTACCAGCTAACTCTCAGAGGACCACATATTCTGTCTGCATACAAATGAATGTGAGTGAGTCTGTGGCTCCAAATTGCACTCTTAAAAATCACAATGGAATCTTTCATTTACACCAAAAAAAACTGTCAAAAAGCTGTGAGAAAGGTTAACTAAAACTTTGGCATAAAAAGGGCCTTGCGGGTGAAACTAACTGTATCATCTGTTTGGAAAAGGATGTGCCATAATTTGGTACATTTATTTATGACCTAGTCAATGTGCTTGAATTACATACTGTTTACACACTTGAGCAATAACACAATTGTATATAATTTAAACACAGATCTCTATAATTCTGAATATTACGCTGTGACTTATAAAACAGTTTTCTACCAGAATAATACAACAATAAAGTTGTAAAACTCCTGCCTCACTCCCTGCTACTTTCAGACAGCAGCAATCTGGCAATGCAAATCAAAGTTTAGACCCAGTCCAGAGCCAACTACTTGCCTCCAACGTGTCAGACAGAGCAAGCAACACCGGAAGAAGAGCTAAAACTACAGTATATATCTGACAGGGATCCACACTGAGGGAGGCTATGAAATATTCCCTGCTCCATTGGCAAAGGGGCAAATTAATTTCAGTTATTCTATCGAGGCAGCCTGTGCCTGAATAGACTTAAATGATGCCGTCTAACCTTTCCAGCAGATTCATTTGATGAGGTAGGCCTGTTAAGGGAGGGGCCCCATCAGGCATTAATATAACAAATGCTGACGATTCAGCAGGTCCTTTGACAGTTTGAGGCATGGGCCAATTGAAAGACAAAGTACAGAAGAAAACTGTAGTTTGTCTGATATAAAAACAAGGGAACCTGAGAGTGTGCTCTGGGAGTTAAGAAACACTGAAAACGTGCCACAATTAACATGAGCATTGTGCTCCCTGAAGAAAGGTCAGAGAAGAGCTACAGTTGCAACAGGTAATGCCAAGAGCCTTCCATTAACAATCCTAATGGAAGTTCAAAAATCCTGATACAACTTCAGATTTTGCAAGCGTTTGTAAAATGTCAACAGTCAATGTCAACTGTCATACTGAAATACAAGGAGCAATGTTCCATTAACAATTTGCTCGGGTCATAAAGTAAGTACACACACTAAATGCCTATTCATCCATGGATCCATCCAACTTTAATAGGTGATTGGCTGAGGAAGAAGGGTATGGAAATGAGTCAAATTACTAAAATAGCAGAAACTGACAAATGCCTTGCTTTTTTGTACAAGTCTCATAGGACAGAGAATGATTTACTTCAGATAGTTCCTCTTCACTTTACAATCCATATGATTTACATACGTACCTGTGTTGTAATCTCAGTCACTGTCATGGCTGCAATGACTCACATCAAAGAGGGAGAGAGAGAAAGGGAGGTGGGGGGAGACAGAGAGGAAGAACGCGAGAGAGGACCAACCAACAGAAGCTTGTCTTTATGTCACTAGATACAAGGCCATCCAATTACCTTTTTTCACCTCTACAAATCAATGTATAAACTCAATTTTACTTTGACTGTCATTGGTAAAGCTGTATCCTTTCATTATACATCCCAGGCAATTTTCATTAAATGGTGAAAGTGAGCACTCACAGCTGGCTTATAACAGCAGGGACTTAATGAACCTTATTGAAGAGAAATCGGCATTAACTCTGAAATTACAAAGACTATTCTCAGAGGAGACAGACTGTATTGGATACCCACAACCACACTTATTAATTTATGTTCTATCCAAATTAGTCTTGAGATTATGCTAGAATTATTTATCCTAACTTCTATCTGTGACTATGTAGAATAATACACTGGGTGTCTTTATAAAGTTAAGAAAGAGTTACGTTTCTCTAACCTAAAAATGTGCTACTCTGTGTATCATGTTTGCCATCCTACAGAAAAACAAGTTACTAAATAGATGTAATCTACCGGTGCCTCTCAATGAACAGATTATACAACGTGAGAAAGTAGTCTAAAGGCTGAAAATGAAAAAGATAACAATGAGCATGTAGTGAAAACACCTGACAACAACCAGAACAGGTTAGAGGTGACAGTTAAGAGGTCAGTACCATATCCCTCCAGCAGAGGGCAATCTCACTAGCATTATTGGAACCTATGCCATGACATTGCTGCTATACCATTTGAATGATAATTGTCATCACGCCACTTTGACTCATTATGTTGGTTGTGATATTGATGCATTAGTGAATTAATTGAAATCATGAATGAAGACACCACAGAACAGATAGAATACTAGCATTATTGCCAGTGTATCACCATAGTGGTTGATCAATTACAACACAAATGTGCCAAACCAAGGTAATGACCAACGTAAAGATAGAGGTAGTAGAGGTCTTTCAGTAGTTGAACTGACAAGGCTGCATGCCGTGATCTTCCTAATCTGGCTGCATGCATGTACAGTACGTTTCTGTCATAAAACTGTCAACACATAATCTGAAGACATTTGTTGGGAGGTCATTTTTATTTTTATTTGTTTATTTCACCTTTACTTAACCAGGTAGGCGGGTTGAGAACAAGTTCTCATTTTTAACTGGACCTGGCCAAGATAAAACAAAGCAGTGTGACACAAATAACAACACAGAGTTACACATGGAATAAACAAACGTACAGTCAATAAAACAATAGAAAATAATCGATATACAGTGTTTGCAAATAAGGTAGGATAAGGGAGGTAAGACAATAAATAGGCTGTAGTGGCGAAGTATTTACAATTTAGCAATTAAACACTGGAGTGATAGATGTGCAGAAGATGAGTGTGCAAGTAGAGATACTGGGGTGCAAAGGAGCAAAATAAAATAAATAAATAACAGTATGGGGATGAGGTAGTTGGATGGGCTTTTTTCAGATGGGCTATGTACAGGTGCAGTGATCTGTGAGCTGCTCTGACAGCTGATGCTTAAAGTAAGTGAGGGAGATATGAGTCTCCAGCTTCAGTGATTTTTGCAATTCGTTCCAGTCATTGGCAGCAGAGAACTGGAAGGAAAGGCGGCCAAAGGAGGAATAGGCTTTGGGGGTGACCAGTGAAATATACCTGCTGGGGCGCGTGCTATGGGTGGGTGCTGCTATGGTGACCAGTGAGCTGAGATAAGATGGGGCTTTACCTAGCAAAGACTTATAGATGACCTGGAGCCAGTGGGTTTGGAAACGAATATGAAGCGAGGGCCAGCCAACGAGAGCATACAGGTCACAGTGGTGGGTAGCATATGGGGCTTTGGTGACAAAATGTATGGCACTGTGATAGACTGCATCCAATTTGCTGAGTAGAGTGTTGGAGGCTATTTTGTAAATGACATCACCGAAGTCAAGGATCGGTAGGATAGTCAGTTTTACGAGGGTATGTTTGGCAGCATGAGTGAAGGACGCTTTGATGCGAAATAGGAAGCCAATTCTAGATTTATTTTTTGATTGGAAATGGTTAATGTGAGTCTGAAAGGAGAGTTTACAGTCTAACCAGACACCTAGGTATTTGTAATTGTCCACATATTCTAAAAGTCAGAACTGTCCAGAGTAGTGATGCTGGACGGGCGGGCAGCGATCGGTTGAAGAGCATGCATTTAGTTTTACTTGCATTTAAGAGCAGTTGGAGGCCATGGAAGGAGAGTTGTATGGCATTGAAGCTCGTCCGGAGGTTAGTTAACACAGTGTCCAAAGAATGGCCAGTAGTATACAGAATGGTGTCGTCTGCGTAGAGGTGGATCAGAGAATCCCCAGCAACAAGAGCGACATCATTGATGTACACAGAGAAAAGAGTCGGCCTGAGAATTGAACCGTGTGGCATCCCCATAGAGACTGCCAGAGGTCCGGACAACAGGCCCTCTGATTTGACACACTGAACTCTGTCTGATAAGTAGTTGGTGAACCAGGCGAGGCAGTCATTTGAGAAACAAAGGCTGTTGAGTCTGCTGATAAGAATGTGGTGATTGACAGAGTTGAAAGCCTTGGCCAGGTCGATGAATACAGCTGCACAGTATTGTCTTTTATCGATGGCGGTTATGATATCGTTAAGGACCTTGAGCGTGGCTGAGGTGCACCCATGACCAGCTCGGAAACCAGATTGCATAGTGGAGAAGGTACGGTGGGATTCGAAATAGTCAGTGATCTGTTTGTTAACTTGGCTTTCGAAGACCTTAGAAAGGCAGGGTAGGATAGATATACTGTAGGTCTGTAACAGTTTGGGTCTAGAGTGTCTCCCCCTTTAAAGAGGGGGGTGACTGCGGCCGCTTTCCAATCTTTGGGGATCTCAGACAATATGAAAGAGAGGTTGAACAGGCTAGTAATAGGGGTTGCAACAATTGCAGCAGATAAGTTTAGAAAGAGAGGGTCCAGATTGCAATGCCCTCTAGAGGTAGTCAAATCAAATTTTATTGGTCACACACACACACATGGTTAGCAGATGTTAATGCGAGTGTAGCGAAATACTTGTGCTTCGAGTACTGGCAGTGCAGTAATATCTAACAATTCCCCAACAACTACCTAATACACACAAATCTAAAAGGGATGAATGAGAATATGTACATATAAATATCTGGACGAGCGGCAGAGATGGTCTAAAATACAGTATATACACATATGATATGAGTAATGTAAGATATGTAAACATTATTAAAGTGGCATTATTTAAAGTGGCATTATTTAAAGTGACTAGTGATCCATTTATTAAGTGGCCAGTGACTTTGGTCTCAATGTAGGAAGCAGCCTTTCTGAGTTAGTGATTGCTGTTTAGCAGTCTGATGGCATTGAGATAGAAGCTGCTTTTCAGTCTCCCGGTCCCAGTTTTGATGCACCTGTACTGACCTCGCCTTCTGGATGGTAGCGGTGTGAACAGGCCTCTGGAGAGCCTTGCGGTTGAGGGCAATGCAGTTGCCGTTCCAGGCGGTGATACAGCACGACAGGATGCTCTCGATTGTGAATCTGTAAAAATTTGTCAGGGTTTTGAGTGACAAGACAAATTTCTTCAGTCTCCTGAGGTTGAAGAAGCACCTTCTTCACCACACTATCTGTGTGGGTGGATCATTTCAGTTTGTCTGTGATGTGTACACCGAAGAACTTAACTTTCCACCTTCTCCACTGCTGTCCCTTCGATGTGGATGTGGGGTGCTTCCTCTACTGTTTCCTGAAGTCTACGATCATCTCCTTCGTTTTGTTGACGTTGAGTGAGAGGTTATTCTCCTGACACGACACGCCGAGTGCCCTCACCTCCTCCCTGTAGGCGGTCTCGTCGTTGTTGGTAATCAAGCCCACTACTGTTGTGTCGTCTGCAAACTTGATGATTGAGTTGGAAGAGTGCATGGCCACGCAGTTGTGGGGGAACAGGGAGTACAGGAGGGGGCTGAGCACGCACTCTTGTAGGGCCCCAGTGTTGAGGGTCAGCGAAGTGGAGATGTTGTTTCCTACTTTCACCACCTGGGGGGGTCAGAAAGTCCAGTACCCAATTGCACAAGGCGGGGTTGAGACCCAGGGTCTCCAGCTTGATGATGAGCTTGGAGGGTACTATGGTGTTGAATGCTGAGCTGTAGTCAATGAACAGCATTCTTACATAGGTATTCCTCTTGTCCAGATGGAATAGGGCATTGTCCAGTGTGATAGCGATTGCATTGTCTATGGACCCGTATGCAAACTGAAGTGGGTCTAAGATGGCCGGTAAGGTGGAGGTGATATGATCCTTGACTAGTATCTCAAAGCATTTCATGATGACAGAAGTGAGTGCTACAAGCGGTAGTCATTTAGTTCAATTATCGTTGCCTTCTTGGGTACAGGAACAATGGTGGCCATCTTGAAGCATGAGGGGACAGCAGACTGGGATAGGGAGCGATTGAATATGTCCGTAAACACACCAGCCAGCTGGTCTGCGCATGCTCTGAGGATGTGGCTAGGGATGCCGTCTGGGCCAGTAGCCTTGCGAGGGTTAACACTTTTAAAATGTTTTACTCACGTCGGCAAGAAGAATGGGAGGGGGGTGCACTCCTTGTTAGCGGGCTGCGACGGTGGCACTGTATTATCCTCAAAGCAGGCAAAGATGGTGTTTAGTTTGTCTGGAGGCGCGACGTCGGTGTCCGTGGTGTGGCTGGTTCTTTTTGTAGTCCCGTGATTTCCTGTAGACCCTGCCGCATACGTCTTGTGTCTGAGCCATTGAATTGTGACTCAACTTTGTCCCTGTACCGGCATTTCGCTTGTTTAATTCCCTTTCGGAAGGAATTACTACACTGTTTAATTTCAGCCATATTCCCAGACCTCTTCCATGGTAGAATGCGGTGGTCCGCGCTTTCAGTTCTGTGCGAATGCTGCCACCCATCCACGGTTTCTGGTTAGGGTAGGTTTTAATAGTCACAGTGGGTACAACATCTACAATGCACTTCCATATAAACTCACTCACCGAGTCAGTAGATAAATCGATGTTGTTCTCTGAGGCTGACCGGAACATATCTCAGTCCACGTGATCAAAACAATCATGAAGCGTGGATTCCAATTGGTCAGACCAGCGTTAAATGGTTCTAGTCACTGGTACATCCAGCAAGATGGCGTCGTCGTCAGATATGCCGAAGGGAGGGCGGGGAAGGCCTTTGTATGCATCGCGGAGGTAATGCATACAAAGTAACATATTGTAGGTTGAATATTTAATTTTGCACAGTTTGTCCAGACTATGAGATTAATAAAAATAATAAAATTATGTACTCCAATCTCAATTAATGTGTTTTATTGATATTTCTCCCAGGAAATGAACTGCCCAACAGTTTCCCAAATAAATGTGGACAGTATCATTATCTCTTGGGAATCAAAGCAAAGCTTTCACCTCTGTTTTCAGCAAGAGGACAGACTGTATGGTCCTCTGGGGATATCTTCAGAAAATGACCTTAATTGATCCATATTGTGCACTTGTTCACTACTGCATTGGATTGGTGTAGGAATGTGCTAGAGGGAATTTCCTTTCAAATCCATGAAGGGAAGTGAACAAGTACACAGAAAGGAGAAGGAACAGATTATTGAGACGCAACCATAGTAAATCAAAACAACCAGAGATGGAAGACTACAGTTCAGGTGCAGTACAGATCTGCACAAGTGATGCCATGCCACAAAACACAAGGACCAATGATACCTGTATTATGGAAACTGATATTACCCCTTCAAATCATTTTAAGTGGGGATTAAATGGCAATATTTGTATGTTTCTCATAGATACAGATACATTTTCCCCCATAAACTTTATGTTCAAATCATCCTAAAGTGTCTAAAATGTATTGCGTAGCTCAATAATTTATGATGATTTGGATATTGGGGATATAATTTTGGGGATATTGAAAAAAAAGTTAGCATTTGAAGACAGTGCCAAGTAAACAAAAGCAAAGCATGGATTTCTGTCTTACGTTGTCCATAGATTGCTTACAGTGTAAGTAAATCAAGATGTCATTTAGTGGTAATTTGGGTTAACTATCCCAACACTAGGCAGTTCAGTCACCTCATGATCCAGCAAATACACACCAGCACCTTGGACAGCTACCAGTCAGCTGTTCAGTGAGATTAGCTTTAGTGTTTCTAAAATTTTAGTAATGTAGCAGATGGGGATCTGTGAAACTCACTCCTCAGCCTGAAGTGTCTCCACTTGCGCTGCCATGTTGGCGTGAGTGGGTAAGACACTTTAGGAGGGCGGTCACGTGTGTTTGTGAGGCAGAGTTTGGGTTCAAGCCTTGGTATGAGCCGAATCAAGGGGAAGCTGCACTCGCTAAGGGACAGATTGAAATGTACTGGCTGGTCCAACTCAAGGTGTCATAAATAAAATGCACTCCCCTTCCCAACATTACAAATATTTTCACATGATCTTCTCCTTGTACTGTAAAATAAATGTAATATCCTCCCCCCTCATCGAATTAACTCAAAATAATGTTTTCAACCAAAAATAACTGTAGCAACCCTGTGTTTATAAAACATGGATATCGACTTCAGTATGCTTTTGTGGCACAGTTGATGCCACGCGCTGCTCCGGTCCAGAAGGTTGAGGGTTTTCCAACCACCACAGATGAGCTCATTCTCTCTGCCTGTTTCATTACACCACAATCAGTCGGCTGCAGACAATGATCAACTAAGGGGAAATCAGATTTTCAACATTTTGATGCCATATTTATAATTGTATAAAATATATGCAATTCATTTCCCACTTACAGGTTTCTGTGCCACCTCACCACACAACCAATAAAAAAAAGCATACCGACCTCGGGCACTACCATGGTTTGCATTTTCAACACCACAATAAATAGACTATGTCAATCTCGACAAACAGAAAATACATCCCTCCCTACCTGGTTGGCTTACCCAGTATTGAAGGGTTGGCTTGACAATCTCAGAATGTCAAACTTTTTAGTGTTTTGCAACCAATCACTCTTTCTGTTCATGAATTGGCCGCTGCACAGTATGGATTGATTGATTTTACTTGTCAGTTAAAAAAATAAATATACACACAAAGTCGGGGACTTAGTTCCATTTTGATCCCCTATTTTCTACATAAATACAATTACATAGACACATCACAGATATAGAGACAGAAAAATGCTTAACCTACAGATGAGTATGAGGAGGGAGTTTAAGTCCAATTCTTACACGCTTGTTTGGCTGGTAACTTATCGTTTAGATGTTTGGGGCTGCTGGTGAACCATGATGTGCAGGCATAATCAAAGTGACACTGGACTGGTGCACTTGACAAAGTCTTTAGGGGGAATAGCTAGGTTTCCATCCAATTAGCGACAGATTTTCATGTGAATATTCTAAAATCTTCATAAAAACAATATGCCATTTCAGAGTTTCCTTTAGGAAAATTTGGCACCGGACAACATGACAGGGAGGATTTTAATTTACCGGACATTTGAGAAATTGTACGGACATACATATGCATTCAGATCCGACCTTGGTCAGCCTGTCCCATCAATAAACAATGGATGTTGGCCAAATGAGCCACATTTACATGTCCTTAAAACAAAAAATTAGAAAAACACTATCCCTTGTGTTTCGATGTGTAGCATATGCAGAACTTTATAGCCTATCTTTTTTAGGCTACTTTCCTAAAATAATAATTATCCACCTCACAGTTCAGCTGTCAGAGATTTAAGCACTAAATGTATCAGGGCGTTGCAAGCAAAGGCTTAGGTGTCCACTGTATGAGATATATATATATGAGCCTATAAAGGAAGAGAAGCACATGTCTAACCCTAGAGAGAAATAAATAGATGTACAGAAGGAGGCTAATTCGTACATTTTCTATCAGAATATTTTGAATAATGATAAGCATTATATTGCTACATTATAGGAGTAACTCTGGTAGGCCTGGTCTTCCTAACTTCAAGTTAAACTGTCAGAGTTAGTTGGAGCGCCGGGTGCACTACCTTCATATCATAGGCCTGCAGTAGATAAAGCTTAAGAATACCCACACCATACCTTCACAAACGTTTCTAAACTTTATTAAGGTAATATCAAAAGTCAGTCAAGCCATTGTTTATAGGGAAAATGTGAGCAGAAGTGTGAATGTAAGCCAGGGAAAAACCGCACTACCCTCCCCTGTGCCCAATAAAAATAACACAACCATCCCCAAAGCAAAAAAAAAGTTTGACTCCCCTATTTTGGACAACCCCTCCCCCCAGTGAATGTTGATCTGTCTAAGCAAGCAGCGTGACGTCCTTTAAACTAAGAGCAATTAACCTGGTTATTTTATTTATTAGCTATATTAAATAACAGAGGAAAAGTTGGGGCATGTATTCCCTGGGCTCACTGCTGAAAACCAGGGGTGCAACTTTCACTGGGGATGGGACATGTCATCCCCCCACATTCTGAAATTGCATTTTTAAGTCCCCCCCAGCTGTATCATTGGAATGTGATACAAAACGAGGCCACGGTGTGCTTTATCCAACTGTATAAAAACAAGAATTATGTTCCCCCCAACTCTAAAACCTAAGTTGTACCCCGGGTGAAAACACAGTGTTTGAAGTTCAGCAGGGAAAGGCTAACAAGAACAATGCCATCCCCTGGGTAGCATAATGGGATTCACTTGACATCAAAGAACTGCCAATCAACCACTAATGGACTTGGTGGTGCACGGTTTGTTCCAGTTGGCATCTCTTTAGCGCTGGAATACAACACAAGGCTCGCTATTGTTTGTTTTTTTAGGGGGGTTGCAGTCACCACTTTCTGGCACAATAAAATAAAACAAAACAGCCATAATGGGCACGGCTGCGCGGGCATCGGTCTGATCGGACCGATGTTAAATTGTTGAATTGAAAAACTGTGAATGAAAACACCTGAACAGACCAACACGGGTCTCCTTGTCTCGAATCATGTTTTTCGGTGTGGGCGAGCTGCCAGACTACCACGGTGTCACCCAATGGGGCGAAAACGGATTTTAATTTACAGCAGCAACAGCGAATCTTTCTTGGGCGCACATAGTGTGGAAAGTAGACTATTCAGCACAACTAAAAGGAATTGGGAACATATAATTGATATGAACCTACTCCTTGCTGTCTAAATATATGGTATGTTTTAATCAAATACAAAACAGTGGCACCTGGTAAGGCTACTCTGTACCTTTTGTATACGAAAAGGAGAAGACCTTTGAGGTGGATGAATTTCACGCACTCATTTTACGCAAAGGTTTGATAGCATTGCCTACCTTCTCTCCCTTAGTGGAGCCCCTTCGGTAGTTGCCTGCACCTGCTGAGGAGTTCATGTTCTTTCGATTGGTAGGCTACCTGAAAAACAGAGCTAGCTATATGCAGAGCTATACAGCTGTTTCGTTCATAAAGTACGTTCATCTCAACATGGCCACTCGAAAATGAAAACACACAGTGCGAGTAGAAAAGTGTGCACGAGGCAAACTAACCAGAATCAGTTGTCGCGCCAAATTTAGCAGAATCAATCGTTCCCTCGAATTTCCTCTTCAGTGTGGTATCATTAAGTGATGTTAATCAAACGTGTAGTTGGCCTAGTTATTTATTATGTTAGAGTAAATAAAAATATTCTTCACTTTGTAGTCCACGTTTCACAAACTGCTCATTCAGTAGCATTCAGTCCACACTGGTCTTTGGCGCTCGAGCCTTCGAAGCCAGTGATCTCCGGGGGAAAAAAGCGCACGTGTCTCCAAAGGCTGCGTGTGAATCACTTGCAAAGTGTGTTTGTTTTTCCAGAATGGTTATTATTGCAAGGCTTTTTTTTTAAGTGTTGCTCCACCACTGCAGCTAAAAGGTACGGCTCCTCCACTCTCAGGAAGCTACAAAGGTAAACATGTCAACGAGTTTGTTTAGTGTTGCCTCAAGCACACTCATGGAATGGCGCAATACATACTGCAAAATACTTATGTCTATCTAGACTGAGCAAAAATATAAACCCGACATACAACAATTTCAACAATTTTACTGAGTTACAGTTCATATAAGGAAATCAGTCAATTGAAATTAATTAATTAGGGCCAAATCAATGGATTTCACATGACTGGGAATATAGATATGCATCTGTTGGTCACAGATACCTTATAAAAGGTAGGGGTGTGGATCAGAAAACCAGTCACTATCTTGTGTGTTCACCATTTGCCTCATGCAGCACCACACGTCTTACATAGAGTTGATCAGGCTGTTTATTGTTGAATGTTGTCCCACTCCTCTTCAATGGCTGTGTGAAGTTTCTGGATATTGGCGGGAACTGGAACACCCTGTCATACATGTCTGAGTATGCAGGCCATGGAAGAACTGGGACATTTTCAGCTTCCAGGAATTGTGTACCGTGGTAGAAATTCTATAGGAAGAGAGACTGCAGATTCTTTCAAACAACTTTATTATAAGATTAGCAAAAATTAAGCAATCAACAACCCCTCAAATGGTTCATGATTGAAAAGCTCAACGAACAGAGCTGTCCCTCTCCTTTTATAGAAAGTACATTGTTTTATCTTTGTGACAGTTAGCAGATGTGCAGAAACAGGCCCTGGGAACAGAGTTGTAAAAAGTAATTTAGCTCGTCTGTGTAGATCAAGATAGCTGATATTGCCACCATTCTCTGTTCCTCCCTGCACTTCCCAATTAGCTAAATTCTTGTCGAGCGTGAACACGGGAGGTCACAAACTGCGGTCACACCCAAGTGGCTCATTAATCTGTACGCTCAGATTTATGACTAAGTCACATGACAAGTTTGTATCAGTAAAAATACTAGCATATAATAATGGACAATTTAAGTAAAAAACAGCCTAGTATGACTAATTGTAATGAATATCAATTTCCTCCACAGTACAGATCCTTGAGACATTGTGCATTATTATGCTGAAACATGAGGTGATGGCGGCGGATGAATGGCACGACAATGGGCCTCAAGATCTCATCACGGTGTCTCTGTGCATTCAAATTGCCATCGAAAAATGCAATTGTTCTTGTTACCATAACCCCACCGCCACCATGGGGCACTCTGTTCACAACGTTGACATGAGAAAACCGTTCGCCTACATGATGCCATACACGCTGTCTAAGTTCTGCCCAGTACAGTTGAAACCAGGATTCATCTGTGAAAAGGACACTTCTCCAGAATGCCAGTGGCCATAGAAGGTGAGCATTTGCCCACTGAAGTCCGTTACGACGCCGAACTGCAGTCCGGTCAAGAGCCTGGTGAGGACGACGAGCATGCAGCTGAGCTTCCCTGAGACCGTTTCTGACAGTTTGTGAAGAAATTCTTCGGGTTGTGCAAACCCACAGTTTCATCAGCTGTCCGGGTGGCTGTTCTCAGACGATCCCACAGGTGAAGAAGCCGAAGGTTGAGGTCCTTGGCTGGCGTGTTTACATGTGGTCTGCGGTTGTGAGGCCGGTTGGACGCACCGGCAAAATGGAGGTGGCTTATGGAATAGAAATATACATTAAATTCTCTGGAAACAGTTCTGGTGGACATTCCTGCAGTCAGCATGCCAATTACACACTCCCTCAACACTTGGGACATCTGTGGCATTATGTTGTGTGAAAAAACTGCACATTTTAGAGTGGCCTTTTATTGTCCCCAGCACAGGGTGCACCTGTGTATTGATCATGCTGTTTAATCAGCTTCTTGATATGCCACACCTGTCAGGTGGATGGACTATCTTGGTAGAGGAGAAACGTTTCTGGGATCTTTTATTTCAGCTCATGAAACATGGGACCAACACTTTACTGTTGCGTTTATATTTTTGTTCAGTGTAAGTACCACCTCTGTTTGCATATCTGGCTGTTTTGGATAACTTAGAGTCTGGAAATCTAGCCTACAAAGGGTTCACGTCGAGAGACAATTTACAGGATAAAGGCAATTAGCATGAGAGCAGGGGAGATTAAAGTGTAACTTTTCCTGTTGGAAGTAAATATAACTTTTCCTGTTATAAGAAGGTAAAGTGTGACATAGGAGTGTCACAGCAGGGGGTTAAGTGGTGAGACAAGCTGACTTCTAAACTTCCATAGGCTACTGTAGCTAATTTGGTTGGTGCAACCTATTAAGGAGGTTGCACGGAAAAGCTAGAGACCAGTGTGCATAGACCAAGTAATGAGGAGGACATGGCAGAGCACGGCTCACTCTGCGCCCCTTGTAAATTAATATGCTATTGGATTACAGGAGATAAAGTAGACTACATTTGTAATAAAAGGAAACTGGACACCATTGTTGTACCAATATAGTTACTAAGTAGTTACAACAAATACATAATTGTCTTCCTCTGTCTCATATAAGAAATAAGTTAAATCAGGTTTGACACTAGGCTGTGCAGCCAGTGACTCCACCAAGCCACCAATTACAGATCAGCACCTTGGACAGCAACCAGCCAGGCGGGAGCTACAGTAGAAACAGTACACTGTGGTGGTGATAATAGAGGAAACAGATTGAGAGCCATAGGAGGTTGAACTTCAGATGTCTTACACTGCTGTTCAGTAACAGTTGGAAGACTAATTTTAGGGACACCATAACTAAGACTTAAAACCAGGCTACATTTTAGATGGGCAAGATAAAGGAAAAGAGGTCATGTACGCAGTATATACAAATATTCTTGGATGTCATTGCAACCCACACAGTCAGTGTTACTGCTCCCTGTCCTGCTGTGTGAATATGTTACTTAAGTAACTTGTCTTTATGTCTGTGTTACTTAAGTAACTTATCAGTAAAATGCTTTACTGTTTATACAGTGAAGTGTTTGAGTGGGCTTGAGGAGAGCAAATGGAACTTCTACACCTGTGAACAGCTCTTGAAAATAATAGAATATGGCAAAGTGTCCGTTTTGGTTTTTAAAGATACAGTGATTGACTGTTCTTCACCACATAGTGTTTAGCTGTGCTAGAACGAGACAGAACAAGAGTGCGATCAGTGTCCTAATTTAGTTTAACAGTCAAGTATCTTATTACACCACTGTTTCCATTAGGGGGAACTGTGACAATTATAGCGTTAACCCAGAGGTGTACTTCATGTGATATTAATGTGTCTCCACTACTGGTGCACACCGACTGATCATGTATACAGTGTTTTTGTAGTTTCCATATGTATCGATTGACCAGTATTAGAAAGTATCAGTGTTTCAAGGTTTCTGTTGTCCCTGTCGGGAAGAAAGCAGACGAGTTCTACAACCTCGGAAGCATATTCTCCGATGTTGTTTCCGCTATGATCAGTATATTCTGTATATAACGATGCTGACTGTGTGTTTCAAAAGATGTAATATAGTTTATAGAAAGATATGGATATGGAGTATGGATAAAACTGATGATGGTTGACATTTTCAGGTCTTGCAACACTTTGATTTACGAGAACATTTATTTCATGACCGTGCATACAATTAGTCTTATATTTTTGTTACTACAGCTGTAACAGAGCTGGAGAGAAATCCAGTTCCATTCTCAGTGAGGTCTTTCAGAGTCTCCTTTTCTTCATTAGAATATCAATAAAGCTGAGCACAGGGGCTACAGAATTTAATCGCTCAGGGGGCCACAACTAATCTAAAAGACTTCTGGTTTTAAGAAATGTGCACTTTGGGGACTGATATAAGAATTCAAACACCAAGCTCCAAGCCCATGAGTAGTAATGACCCAAATGACAGTGAAATCTAAGTCTACAATCAACTTCAGAGGCTATGGTTTCCTCTAACCAATACCTCTATCTAACCTTGACTGTGCGCCTGAAGAGGTGATCTAAGGAGTGAGGTGAACAACATTGCTACTGCTCTCAGTTTCTCTTTCTGTCCTTCCTTTGGTTCAAGCATATGTACAGTTCAGTGTGCCTCGTGGTGAAGAGTAGAGAGGAAGGAGGAAGTAGTGTATTAAATGTAACATGTTGACTCACTGAAAGCCTATCTCAACAATTAATGCATAATCCCACACTATCACATTGATACTCAAGAGAATTCAATTGATGAAAGTGTAATTTCCTGTTGGGTCATCCTTATACAAAGCAGAGAGAGAACAGTAATTATATTCAAGTACTGCATGTTCCTCAGTGGAGAATCAACAACATGCACACCTGCATCAGTTTACAGGGGCAGGTTTCGTTGTGGGTGTCCGACAGCTCTGATTAAGGACAGAACCGCCACAGTGACTTCCTGCAATATCATCTTCCTTCTATGCAGCCAGGCACACAGCTCATATTAACCACTCCTCTGAAGTCTTTGCAGTAATTAGAATTGAACCCACATGTCAACATAGACAGCTGAGAGGTGGGATTGACATGGAAATGCACTGTCTACTACTTACTGCAGAGTACAGTACCCAAAATGTTAAAACTCCTTTTTTTTCAAATCAAATTGTATTGGTCACATACACATGGTTAGCAGATATTAATGCGAGTGTAGCGAAATGCTACACTCACATTAAAATATCTAACAAGTAATCTAACAATTCCCCAAAAACTACCTAATACACACACAAATCGAAAGGAGCGAATGAGAATATGTACATGTAAGTATATTTTTATTTTATTTTACCAGGCAAGTCAGTTAAATGCAAATTAATTACTTAAAAATCATACAATGTGATTTTCTGGATTTCTGTTTTAGATTCCGTCTCTCACAGTTCAAGTGTACCTATGGTAAAAATTACAGACCTCTACATGCTTTGTAAGTAGAAAAACCTGCAAAATCGGCAGTGTATCAAATACTTGTTCTCCCCATTGTAGAAGCTGTTTTTCAGTCTCTCGGTCCCAGCTTTGATGCACCTGTACTGACCTCGCCTTCTGGATGGTAGCGGTGTGAACAGGCAGTGGCTCGAGTGGTTGATGTCCTTGATGATCTTTTTGGCCTTCCTGTGACATCGGGTGCTGAAGGTGCCATGTAGGGCAGGTAGTTTGCCCCCAGTGATGCGTTGTGCAAACCGCACCACCCTCTGGAGAGCCTGGCAGTTGCCGTACCAGGCTGTGATACAGCCCAACAGGATGCTTTCGATTGTGTATCTGTAAAAGTTTGTCAGGGTTTTGGGTGACAAGCCTCTGCACTGTATGGTCTGGGAATGTCATAGGCCATGTGTCAAACCCATTCCACGGAGGGCCAAGTGTCTGTGGGTTTTCTCTCCTCCATTGTACTTGATTGATGAATTAAGGGCACTAATTAGTAAAATACTCCCCTCACCTGGTTGTCTAGGTCTTAATTCAAAGGAAAAAACAAAAACTTGCAGACACCCCTGTCATAAGTAGATTTTGTGAAAGAACATTAGCTACAATATATACCAGCCAATGTCATACTCGATAAGCGGACCTTGGTTTGGATCCAGACCCAGAACCTGGTCCATACAGTCCCCAAAAAACTCAAACAAACAATTCTCAGTAGGGTTTGAACGAACTGCTGTTGGGAGTTGTAATAGTAGAAAGCACAAGGTGCAATTTCGAAATTTGGTAGTGTATGGGCAGTTTTCCTCTTGTTATGTCATTCACTGACAGACCTTAGAGACCTACATATAACCTGTCAGAAATGTCCAGTTGACCAACTATCCCATGTCAGTAGGTAGGTAAATTAGGCTAAACAGCTATTTAAATATGGTAGATTACTTACCCAGAGGCCGCAACCCCCAAAATCAAGCCCCCATAGATGAATTAAAATATATATATATTTCATCTTTATTTAACCAGGTAGGCCAGTTGAGAACAAGTTGTCATTTACAACTGCGACCTGGCCAGGATAAAGCAAAGCAGTGCGACAAAAACAACAACACACAGTTACACATAAACAAACGTACAGTCAATAACACAAATATTTGCAGATGGGCTGTGTACAGCTGCAGCGGCCGGTAAGCCGCTCTGACAGCTTGACGCTTAAAGTTAGAGAGGGAGATATAAGTCTCCAACTTCAGTGATTTTTGAAATTTGTTCCAGTCATTGGCAGCAGAGAACTGGAAGGAAAGGCGGCCAAAGAAGGTGTTGGCTTTGGAGATAACCAGTGAAATATACCTGCTGGAGCGCGTGCTACGGGTGGATGTTGCTATGATGACCAGTGAGCTGAGATAAGGCGGCGCTTTACCAGTGGGATTGGCGACGAATATGTAGCGAGGACCAGCCAACGAGAGCATACAGGTCGCAGTGGTGGGTAGTATTTGGGGCTTTGGTGACAAAACCAAAACCTTGTTGAGACGTTCAAGCTTCATATGGACACACATAAGACATGGAAAAATGTGCAGAATTGCAGGAAATTTGCATTAAAACTGCTAAATGTTCTCTCCGCCCCATGGCAAAATGTGTAGAATTGCAGGAATTTTGCTTTAAAACAGGAACATTTTCTGTCCACCAACAAGAGTGGTGTGAACCTTTTAAACAGTTTGGGGTGGCATAGGTCCCGGGGTGGGGGTTTGTTACTACGCAATAAATTACAATATCCATCCGGACCACCTAGGAAATGTGTGTGACTGGACCTTCTGCAATATTTTTTGAGTTCCGCTGATATACTGTATAAAGTAAATCAATGTTACTTACAGCAGTGACTACACATCTGTTCTGTTCTGCATATAACTTGCTTGCTGCTCCTGAGGGACGGACAACTTGGGGACCGTTTGAGTAATCTGATTGTATAATCAACCATCAATTCTGTCCTCCATGAGAAAAAGTTTGTTTGTGCTTGAACACACACGCACACACACACACACACGCGCACACACACACACGCACACGCACACGCATACACACGCACACAATTTGCATTGTCCCCACCCCCATTTTCACACCGTTACTATTCTCTGTTTATTATCTATACATAGTCACTTTGCCTCTACCTACATGTACATATTACCTCAATTACCTCAACTAACCGGTGCCCCCGCACATTGACTCTTTACCGGAACCCCCTGTATATAGCCTCACTACTTGTTATTTTATTGTTGCTCCTTTTGGGTATTTTAACAGAAGAATTATAACTGCATTGTTGGTTAAGGGCTTGTAAGTAAGCCATTTCACTGTAAGATCTACTACACCTGCTGTATTATCTCTCCTTATTGGACGCATGTGACAAGGGCTGAGTGTACTAACCAGTATCAGGACTTTAAGGAGGAGATGATACGGGTTTTTGATCGATCTGTTTTTGGGGAGGAGGCTTCCAGGGCCCTGTCTTCCCTATGTCAAGGCAATCGATCCATAACAGACTACTCTATTGAGTTTCGCACTAAGAGGTAAAGGATGAGATTCTCTCCCGGGAGGTTCCTTCCAGCGTGGATTCCTTGATTGAACCATTGAGCGACGGGTTGATCTTCGTCACCGAGCTCGTGGAAAGGAGCTCGCGCTCTCCGTCGCCCCCCTCTCCGCATCACTACCATCTTCCTCTGGTAAAAGGCCAGAGCTCGTCAGTAAGCCCTCTCCTTCAAGATCCTGCACTACCTTGTCGGTCCATCTACGCTGGACCGGTTCGTCAGCTTCCTGCAGTGCCTTAATAGACTCTGGGGCGGAGGGCTGTTTTATGGATGAGACCTGGGCTCGGGAACATGACATTCCATAGCGAAACCATTTCTTTTTTAATTTTTCGTTCACCTTTTACACCTGTTGTTTTGGGCCATCCCTGGCTACATTGACTCACCGGTTAGACTATACTCTCTGTCGGCTCCCGAACGTAAGGCTCTCGAAGATTATTTGTCTGTAGCTCTTGACGCCGGTACCATAGAACCCCCTGTATATAGCCTCACTACTGTTATTTTATTGTTGCTTGGCCCGTCCCTAAGTCCTTTCTCGGCTTCGCGAACTTCTATCGTCGTTTCATCCGTATTTCCTCTCACAGCCCTTACTCTTATAACTGCATTGTTGGTTAAGGGCTTGTAAGTAAGCATTTCACTGTAAGATCTACTACACCTGCTGTATTCGGCGCATGTGACAAATAAAATGTGATTTGATTTGACTATCACATTATAATGCCTTTAGGGGATATTAGAGATGCTCAATTGCATGCATCCAGCATGACCATCTGTTTTGTGACACATCATAACTTGCTTACATGTATCATGATATTCAGTACAGTTACTGTCTGTTTGCCTATGCGGTTAACATAAATCACATGTCGTGTAATATGTCAGTAACATCCAAAGTAAAGTCCCATTGTCATTGCTGTATTAGAGTGATAAATCACCCCATTAAGGGGGACAGTTGATGTCACATTGCACAATGCCACAAGGAATATGGCCTTTTCACAATTCCATCCTCCTCGCGTCCTCTCTCCTCATCTCCTTCTCAAAACCCATTGGATGTGAAAGGCTAGAGCCCCCCCCCCCCCCTAACCTTCTCCTCCAATGGGTTTTGAGAAGGAGAGAGGACGCAAGGAGGATCAATTGAGAAAAGGCCTATGTGTTTTTCCATCAGAGGGGGACAGTTGATGCAGTTGCACAATGCCAGTAGGAATGTGTTGCTCCATATTAAGCCTCACATAAGCCCACAATTCAGTATCAATTCAGTCTCTGTTATGTTTTTATTGTAATCTTCTCTCTCAAAATGAAAAATGTATTGAAGAATAAGCCCAGAGAAAGATTTGAATTTGGACATTAGAACACGAAAGATTTGAATAGTCTCAAATTGCAATTTTTTGTTCTGATGAGCTAGACAAGCATCAAATAATTATAACTAGTATGAATGAATACATAACATGTTGGGAATCGATGTCAGGGCTTGGTGAAAAGGTTTTCATGTTAGATGTGTGTTGCACAGATACTAAAGCGCCACCATATATTACAGTACTTAAAGCACTGTCCGTGATTTGCTCGCTAAACTACTGGGAATATGGGATACATTGCACTCTCTAAGATCAAATCTGAGCTCTTGTAAGGATACTCCACTGACAGCCTCACCAGATCAGTCCCTGGACCTCAACTTTCATTCATCACCATGACAGCACAGTAAGCCATGTGCTTTTCTATGGTAGGATTGGATTGTGAAAAGCGATTCACATTGCTCATATTGGCAGAAATACAGTACACAGATGTTTGTGGGTTACAGTATGCACACACATATACACATTTAAAATGCCCCCTTAAATATTACTCATCAAAGCCCTTTGTCTCTGTGTTTTGTCTGACAGTTCATTTATCACCAAGAATAGGGAGACTCCTTGTATTTCATTGTACAGTTGGATACTACATTTAATTACAGTAACCATTGTGTAGTCTTTCAGTTTGGGACAATGGTGATTTATTTAACAAAAGCTTCAGTATTTTGGGTGCAGTCATTTATCCCACTTAAGTGTTTATATTTATGTGGAGACAGCAATATATGTACTCAGGTAGTAGCACATTTTCTGTATAGACTGTTTTGAGTCGTCAGCAGAACAGAATTCTGCATGATGCTACAGTATTGTAAATTATAGTAAATATTTTTTATCAATGGTTCAAATTCAGTTGGAAATGAACTGGAAAGCAGAAAAACTTCACCTGGCTGTCCTAGTTGTCAGGTGCTCTGCTTTACTGCTTGTTTACCATTCTATTCTGGGGTAGACAGCTGATGTGTCTGAGCTATGGAAATTGCCTTCTGTACCAGTGGGGTTCTCAATTTTACCATTTCAAAAGGCCCTGCAGGCAAAAGGAAAACTGTTTTCACTATTTCTCTCTCTCTCTCTAATCTTGTCAGCTGCACATGGGTTGGGACTTGGGACAAAATAAACAAGACAACTGACACTCACTTTTGACATCACTATCAATCCTCAAGACCTTCAGACATCTATGGCATGGCAGTCTTGTGTCTCCTCACCTGCCTCATCAAATTTGGAAAAGATCTTTAAGGTGCAAGTAGAAATTCAGGCTTTAATGGACCTGGGTGGCATGACTTATTTATCAGGTTCACACTCCTGGTTTGGAGATAGTTTTCATCCAACCACTGTTGGTTCACAGGCTCCACCCTCTCCTGTCAGAGATCCCTTTAAAAAATACATGAGCGCATAAAGGTCCCACTGGGCACAGATATAATTTCAATGTCTACTTTTGATTTACATTTGGTTGTTATCAACTAACATGAATTCAACATGAAATCAACAAAACCTTTCACCATGTCATTAGATTTAGGTGGAAAAAACGAATTAATTAAAATAATTAAATAACTAACTAATAACTAATTAAAAAATATGAAATTCCCTTACATTGATGACTTTTTGACCATACAATCAATTTTACAAATTGATTCAACATCATCACATAAAAAAAATTGTTTGTTGAAAGTATGGGGAAGCAATGTTAATTCAACCATTTTTTTCTCAGTGGGTTGTGATTAAAGGTGGTCTGTGTTTTCAGATGGATGGAAAGGGATGCCCCAACTTGGCAATCTATTTCAGTAAGCTTGCCAGAGGTATTTATTTGAATGTTTACACTGCTGGTGAAGCAAGTTGACTTTCTAGTAAATCCCTTTAGATGAGATTATAGGAATTCTCTCAATAAAAAAGGGACAGATCTAGGATGGAATCAGTCTTATACATGGGCCAAACTATGGGTAAGCAGAACAACAGTAGTGATATCATCACCTCCATCTGTGATGAGTAGTTGCCTGGTGAAGTCTATGCCTTACCTAATGTGTGAACCTAAGGGGGGGATCAGAGATCACAAATGTGGACCAGCTCAGGAGGGGTATCGGACTGGAGGAGGATATTGCGTCTGCAGTGGAAGACAGGCAGCTCTGGAGGACCCACTTTTTATCCCATAACAGACGACCAAATCAGCACCTGTACACAGAATCAGATATCGTAAATGTAATTCAATGGTTGCATGCATATTAAGAAGTTCTCTAACTTCCATCTTACTGAAAGGGACCAACTTACAGTAAAGTTGGCATACAGACAACCTACATTCTGCTTCCCTGTGACTGTCACCCTAGTGGTGTGTTTCACTTCCTATGCTCACATAATGAATTATTCAACAGCTCGTCTCTTCACACTCCCTCTACCCCAGTGTAGAGATTTAGAAAAGCATTCATTGCATTGGGCTCTGTACACTGGCCTACATTTCCAAAGGGTTTTGGTCGTTTCAAATATATGCTTTTAATGATTAACAGGGAAAGGCAAAGTTAAATAGGTGGGGATTTATATATTAGCTAATGCTCTCAACGTCCGGCGGTCTGTCAACTTTAAACTTTTACAGTACAGTAATTACAGTACAATAAAAGAAGGTGTTCTCGCTCCTATAAGTCGCCAGTCATGAACACTTCCCTTATACACTTCCCGTACAGGTTGGCTACATTCAAAGTCCAACTGGATGTGTCTGACCAGTCCTATACTCTCTGACAGTGTTGTTTCGGTTGAGATCGCAGCTCATGCTAATTATCTATGTCCATGTGAACCCAGGGTGCAGGATTCCATATGTTTGTGTGTGTGCTGTGGTGGCTGTCGGTGTACAGTCTTTTCTATCTCCAAACACACTTCATCTTGCGTCCTTGGGGAGAGTTGATAGAGATCTGGACCTAAGATGCTGTGATCTGTGTGTGTAGCAGCAGATTGCATGAGGTGGGAGGTTGTCATTCCCTCTGATCCTGCATCACAGATTGTAACCTTAGAACCATATCTAATCCCAGATTGGCCCCAATGCCCCGTTCATAATGTAGAATGACAAGTTATTTGCAACTGGGGGTCTGGATATGGACACGATAAAGGAGTTCAATACACAATATGCAGGCGTTTTTAATATAACTGACGTGGGTGGTTCAAATCAGAATTTCTGTGATACCAAACCAGGACACTCATTTTACCGCAGGATAATCCCTTTGTTATGTATGTTACATGACATACCCACATGCTCTTCATTGCACAAGTCACAAAAAGCTGGGCTTCGAGCTACAAAAAGCCCAGGCATGACAACATATTGTCTGACTTTATGTAACCATAAAATGTTCTCTTGTAAAAATCTCTTAAAGTAAAACCACTTACCCTGACTGCACATCTTAAAATAACTTAGTGAAACTAATGCTGTGTGAACAATTAGAGTGCTCAAATGCAAAGCCTAATCTTTTTAAAGCTGCTGTTACAACTCTCAGAGGACGCCTTGCAGGGAATGTTTCTTGACTGGCCAACCATAAAACACTTTAGTGTTTAATTACATTAGGGCTCCCCTGAGATGCTCTTGTTTGACTGAGAGTTAAAATGGTCCTATGAACCCTCAACCGCCACAAAACGCTGGCCATATTTTACAGAGCATGATTTGGAGAAAGCAGAGCACTGCCGTTACATAGGCGAAGTGACTGAACACTCAACCTTGTTTGGCTGTGCTTCAAAGTGTGGCCATGTTGGCTACTGTGGTAGCCATTCTGCTTCTGCTGCGCCGGTTCTGTTCAGCACAAGAAATACAAATTATTACACTGTCAAAGTATCGTTCAAACTGTATGTACAGTGCATTCTGAAAGTATTCAGACCCCCAAATTACAGCCTTATTCTAAAATGGATTAAATAAACAAAGAATCTCAATCTACACAAACCATAATGACAAAGCGAAACCAGGTTTTTAGAAGTGTTTGCAAATGTATTAAAAGTCAAAAACAGAAATACCTTATTTACATAGACCCTTTGCTATGAGACTGGAAATTGAGCTCAGGTGCATCCTGTTTCCATCATCCTTGAGATGTTTCAACAACTTCATTGGAGTCCACCGGTGTTAAATTCAATTGATTGGACATGATTTGGAAAAGGCACACACCTGTCTATATAAAGGTCCCATAGTTGACAGTGCATGTCAGAGCAAATACCAAGCCAAGAGCTTGAAGGAATTGTCCGTAGAGTTCTGAGACAGGATTGTGTTGAGGCACAGATCTGGGGAAGGGTACCAAAACATTTCGGCAGCATTGAAGGTCCCCAAGAACACAGTGGTCTCCATCATTCTTAAATTGAAGAAGTTTGGAACCATCTAACCTCTTCCTAGAGTTTGCCTTTATGTTAGAGTGGCTAGACGGAAGCCATTACTCAGTAAAAGGCACATGACAGCCCCCTTGTAGTTTGTCAAAACGCACCTAAAGGACTGTCAGACAATGATAAACAAGATTCTATGGTCTGATGAAACAAATATTGAACTCTTTGACCTGAATGCTAAGTGTCACGTGTGGAGGAAACCTGGCAGCATCCCTACAGTGAAGCATGGTGGTGGCAGCATCATGCTGTGGGGTTTTTCAGCGGCAGGGACTGGGAGACTAGTCAGGATTGAGGGAAAGATGAACGGAGCAAAGTACAGAAAGATCCTTGATTAAAAAAAAATGCTCCAGAGTGCTCAGGACCTCATACTGGGGCAAAGGTTCACCTTTCAACAGGACAACGACCCTAAGCACACAGGCAAGACAATGCAGGAGTGGCTTCGTGACAAGTCTCTGAATGTCCTTGAGTGGGCCAGCCAGAGCCCGGACTTGAACCCGATCTAACATCTCCGGACATAACGGAAAATAGCTGTGTAATGATGCTCCCCTTTCAAGCTGACAGAGCTTCAGAGGATCTGCAGAGAAGAATGGGAGAAACTCCCCAAATACAGTTGTGCCAAGCTTGTAGCGTCATACTCAAGAAGACTCGAGGCTGTAATCACTGCCTAAGGTGCCTCAACAAAGTACAGAGTAAAGTGTCTGAATACTTAAGTAAATGTGATATCATTTTTTTTATTTGTAAAAATTTGCAACAATTTCAAAAAAGCAGTTTTTGCTTTGTCATTATGGGGTATTGTGTGTAGATTGATGAGGGGGTAAACTATTTAGTCCATTATAGAATAAGGCAGTAAATAACGTGGAAAAAGTCAAGGGGTCTGAATATTTTCCAAATGCACTGTAGATTGGTGAAGTAGATTGGAGAATTTGTGTTAGATCATAGCTCTCCACTAAGAGCCATGTGTGCTATTTTTACTTCCCAAACTTACCTCCATATGAACAAACATTCACCACATTCTCTATGGCTGGTGACATGGTAGCTGTGCAATAAACAGAGGAAAGTCTTGAGTGTAACACACAGCCTTACAAATAATCACATCCAAAACAATTCAAACAATTCCATTCCACACAGAAATGATAACATGAATAAAGCCTGAGAGCCTTTTCCATGAATAATAATAATAATGTATCATAGTTATAAACAAACTGTCATAGATGTTTCTGCACTGGGTTGTATTACTGTTACGACTTCCGCCGAAGTTGGTCCCTCTCCTTGTTCGGGCGGCGTTCGGCGGTCGAAGTCACCGACCTTCTAGCCATCGCTGATCCTCTTTTCACGTTCCTTTGGTTTTGTCTTGTCTTGTATCACACCTGGTTCCAATCCCATTCATTACATGTTGTGTATTTAACCCTCTGTTCCCCCTCATTGTCCTTGTCAGTGATTGTTTGTTTGTAAGCATTGTGTAAGATATGTTCTGTTGTGCAACGGGTTTTGTTCCCACTTGTATTATTTTGTATATTTTGGTTTTCGGAGTTTTTGAGCACTTATTAAACTGCTCCGTTTATACCAAGTTCGATCTCCTGCGCCTGACTTCCCTGCCACCAGCACACACCCTTACAATTACTATGATTAGTTCATTTCCATATGGACATGAAATGACCCTGAACCCAACATACAATTTAAAGGAAGTGTTGACATTTAGACAAATTGAAAACAGTCAACGCTGATGTGTTTTGTAATCTTACAGCTACTGTCTTCACAGGTTGACAACCATCAGTCGAGGCTAATCCCACTGCAAGGACATGCTGATGCTTTTTTATTTTATTTTAGAGAATGTACAAATATTTCATGTTTCTGCTCTAGTTTTCACCTGCTCTGGGTGTTGGTTTGGCTGACACTATTTTAGTTACAAGTATCTTGGGAGTCCATTTCCAGGTATTCGCTCACAACTGCTCAATGCTGGGAAATACTCCAGCCATACTCCAGTCTCCCAAGTCTCTAAGTCTCTCTATTGGGAAATATTGGGATATTTCAAATATTATCTATGGTTGGCTGCTTGGTATGGAGGTAATTTGCAATTCTTTATAGGCTTATAATGAATGTTTTTTTCATTGGTTGTTTGATGCAGCAAAATGAACTTCATTGGCTTTGAATGGCAATGAAGATGTCTAGACAGTGTTGTTGTAATATCTGAATAATAATAATGAACTCCATATCAAGCAGCCAACTGTCTGGGAGACTGAGGACTCTTATCATCAATCCATAATGATAGTGTTCAGACAGCATTTTATTATCTCTTTAACACAGATAATGTCAAATCTATTAGCAATTAATCTTCAAAAGCTTTATTGACAAATGCTATCCTAAGCCATTAACGCATGAGAGACAACAGACAAAGTTTCAACCAATTATAACAGCACAACACATTAGACAAACACACTTTATATTTGACTTTGCTGGCCTTTGCTTTATATGTCAAGTAACTTTCAATTGGAATTAGGGGACACACTACAAAACTTTGTTCCAACTTCAGGTAAAGGAAACCTGTGTGTAATTGTGCATTGCATACTGTACTGACATCTACACAAAGTCATATATAAAGTCCAATTCACCATGACACTTTTGTGAAAAGTAATGAAATAGACCTTTGAGGAGAAATATGTCAATAACAGAGGTATTCAACCGGGGTCTGCAGCCCCTTGATTATTTGCATTAATATCGCTAGCAAACACACAGAATAAACACATTTTGGAATTATATACCTACAGTAGAAAATAGGATCATATTTTATTGTTAATGATGTCAACTTTATTTCTTAACTCCTAATATTGAGCAAATGTCACATGTGCTCCTTCTCCGGCCTCTAGGTCACCAGGCTGCTCATTATGGTGCACACCTGTCACCATCGTTACGCGCACCTGTGTGTCATCAGACTCACCTGAACTCCATCACCTCCCTGATTACCTTCCCTATATATGTCACTCTCTTTGGTTCCTTCCCCAGGCGTTATTGTTTCTGTTCCAATGTTTAGTCTGTGTGTTGTTCGTCTTTATTTTTAAAATCTTTTTTATTTATTTCACCTTTATTTGACCAGGTAGGCCAGTTGAGAACAAGTTCTCATTTACAACTGCGACCTGACCAACATAAAGCAAAGCAGTGCGACAAAAACAACAACACAGAGTTACACATGGGATAAACAAACGTACAGTCAATAACACAATAGAAAAATCTGTATACAGTGTGTGCAAATGAAGTAAGGAGGTTAGGTAATAAATAGGCCAATAGTGGCGAAGTAATTACAATGTAGCAATTTACACTGGAATGATATGTGCAGATGAGGATGTGGAAGTAGAAATACTGGTGTGCAAAAGAGCAGAAAAACGAAAAATATGGGGATGAGGTAGGTAGTTGGTTGGATGGGCTATTTACAGATGGGCTGTGTACAGCTGCAGCGATCGGTAAGCTGCTCTGACAGTTGACGCTTAAAGTTAGTAAGGGAGATATGTCTCCAACTTCAGTGATTTTTGCAATTCGTTCCAGTCATTGGCAGCAGAGAACTGGAAGGAAAGGCAGCCAAAGGAAGTGTTGGCTTTGGGGATGACCAGTAAAATGCATTTAGTTTTACTTGCATTTAAGAGCAGTTGGAGGCCACGGAAGGAGTGTTGTATGGCGTTGAAGCTCTTTTGCAGGTTTGTTAACACAGTGTCCAAAGAGGGGCCAGATGTATACAGAATGTTTCTTGTTTTGTTTTATATTGCATTTATTTATTTATTAAAACACTCACTCCCTGAACTTGCTTACCGACTCTCAGCGCACATCATTACAGCAAATTACACTCATTGGAGCCAATTACACTCACGCACTTGCGAATAGGCTACCAGTGCGGCAAGAGGCTGCTGGTAAGTTTTCTTGATTTGGACATACATTTTTTTGCTAATACATGGCAAACCTTTGTTTAAGGCCCAATGCAGTCAAAAATGTGATTTTTCCATTATTTTAAAAATATTTCTACACTGAGGTTAGAATAATATTGTGAACATTATGATAATGCCCTTTTAGTGTAAGAGCTGTTTGAAAAGACTGCCTGTTTTGACCTGTCTGGTGACATCAGTTAATAGATCAATAATAAAGAGTTCTTAACCTCTCTGCAAGTAACAGATTGTTTTCAGTTTCCCCCTCTCCACTCAGGCCACTCCCAGACAGTCCAAGCAAAATTCTTGCTTGAGAAATTGCACTTTGCTAAGAATATATGTCTGTTCTTCACAATTTTAATGTAAAACAATCACAGTAAGGTACTTAATTGTTACCCAGAAATGGCATCCTCTATGGACCCAATTTGAGGTACTGGGTCAATGGTCTCAATCAGCAGGGAACCCCTATCCTCATTACTGATGAAGTCAGCTTGGGGAACCAGTGGGGGACTCAGAAATATCGTGTTGGGCTTTTTGTCTGAGTGCTATAGAGCAGGGGGATGGTTGATGGACTGAAGATGATCATTGGAGTGGCCTTGGCCATGAAAAGAAAGAAATGGCATGGTACAAAGTTTGATGAAATGTCCCTCATAAAACACTCACAATTTCATGAGTATACTTTTCAGCACCAAACTGTACGGAGACATACTGTACATTTATAAATGGACATTCTAATTTATTATTTTGTCAATAGTTTGAAATAGCCTTCCTATTTTTTTCCTTCAAATGAGTGATGTCTGCTGTGTTGACTGTATCGGATGTACAACCCTCTGTCAGATGACTGAATGAAACATTTATGGACAGATACTAAGGGGGAACTGGGTGGATTTATATATCATAGATTCGATTTGTTTTCATTCCACAAAGTTTGCAGGGTTAGACACAATGTCACACAATGTCATTGGAGTTTGAATTTACTGTGATGTTTTGCTGCACTTCTCACACATGTCAAATGCATTCAAATCAGTGTTTCTGGTTTATTGTGGTGCTGTGTTTGTCCATACTATAATCTCTCGTGGACAGATGCACTGAAAATAAATGGTGGTATCATCTGTCGACAGACTGTTGGATGGGACAACTAACAAGGAACTTTGTTCCTAAGCAGATTTTTCTTCAGCGATCATTTGGACATTCAGTTCACGCTGCCTGTTCCGTGGGTAAACAAATGCTCCTACCACTGTCTATCCCAAGCATTTTTGACCTGTGTTTTGGCTTACTGCCCCTCATACTGCTTGTATCCACAGTTCTAACTTGGAGGTTGGTGATCTCCCATCCGTTTAGTAAAGTGCAGCCAAGTTCTCCGCCTCTCTGTTTATCGTACTGGTGCATGTGTGATCAAGCCTGTATTGCTTGTGTGTGCTTGCCATTTCACTGGCAGAGCTTGTTTTCAGGATGAGGGGTGTGGGTTGTGTTTGTGAACTCATTTTAGCTCACAAGCTTGTAGCACAGCTAATACTAGATAGAAAAACACAGCAAAGCTCAATGTGGAAGAGGAATACATATCAAGCACTACACTCCATGAACTACTCAATCAACAAAAACAGTTCTATAAAGATCTAATAGATCTGCAGGAAAATAACTAAGTTCTTCCTGCAACTCTTTATGGATTCTACCAACAAAAGGGTTGATGATCTGTTTAAGGCTGTAATGGAATTTAAACACAGTTTGGAATTTACGCAGTCAGAGGAGGAGGAGCTAAAGGGCGCGAATGTCACCAGGCAAATCGCATTTAAGACCATGTCTGAGGATTTGGCGCTCTTTCAAAGGAGACTACCTCAAAACCAATCAAGGAGCAATAACATTGTAATCGATGGAATTGAGGACGTAAAGGATGTGAAAATTGGCATGAAACAGAAGTCAAGGCCAAGAAACTCCTGGCAGATCAACTCAAACTGGACCCTAAACTCATCGAAAGGAGGAGTGCATAGGAATGGTACTTTCTTCCCCGATGGATGGCCCAGATCTATAGTGGTGAAACTGCTCAGGTTCAAAGACAAGGAGGAGATTCTCAGGAGAGCCAAGTGCCTGAAGGGAACCAAAATCTTCATCATTGAAGACTTCTCCGAAAAGGTACGCCTCAGAAGAAAGGAACTGCTGCCACGACTAATTGAGGAACGGAAGAAAGGCAACATCACATACCTGAAGTATGGTCATCTGGTCGTTCACCACCCCTCTCGTAGGCCTATGGCAAGTGACTCCGCTATAGTCAACTGAGTTGGCCCACACTGTCACGCTGTCTGTTTCACCTGTCTTTGTGCTCGTGTCCACCCCCCTCCAGGTGTCGCCCATCTTCCCCATTATCCCCTGTGTATTTATACCTGTGTTCTGTTTGTCTGTTACCAGTTAATTTTGTTCGTAAGAACCTACCATCATTTTGTTTCCCTGTTCCTTGCGCCTATTTTCGTGTTTCCCGGTTCTGACCGTTTCTGCTTGCCCTGAGCCTGCCTGTCGTCCTGTACCTTTGCCCAACTACTCTGGATTACCGACCTCTGCCTGACCTGACCCGACCCTGCGCCCGCCTGCTGTCCTGTACCTTACACCCTCTTTGGATTATTGACCACTACCTGACCTGACCCTGACCCTGAGCCCGCCTGCTTACACCCTCTTTGGATTATTGACCCCTGCCTGACCTGACCCTGACCCCGCCTGCTTACACCCTCTCTGGATTATTGACCCCTGCCTGCCTTGACCTGTCATTTGCCTGCCCCTGTATAAGAAACAATGTCTGCACCTGGGTCATACGTGATACAAACACACATTTATTCTACTTTGTCCATGTGTTTCACCTAACCTCATGACCAAAAACACACATTGCTCTAAATGTCATAACCTTCTAAAGTGTCACTGTTATGTGGACTGTGTCAATGTACATTCCATCGAAAGTGCACCCCATTGATTAAACTAACACAAATGTATGGTTGTATTGGACATGTGAGGCAACACTTGTTTCCGTTCCACAATCTGGATGAATGAGACTGTGTATCTACCTTAGTATGGGAGGACATCAATCCTGATAACATGGTCTTTAACCCATAAGATATTAATGAAGAGAACAATAAATATAAGGATTGTGTTGGGTCAATTCAATCATTTCATTTGAACATTCGCAGTCTTCCTTAAAATCACAACCACCTTGTTCATTATCTGTCTTCTCTCAATCATTCATTTTTCCCTTGCTGCCCTTACAGAAACATGGTTGACTGAAGAGACTACCATGCTTTATGACATGTCTCCTTATAATGCTATTCACCACTGTAGAACATCAAGATTGGGAGGAGGAATGTCCATTTATGTTGAATTTATGTTGAATCTCTTTTCATAGAAATTCACTCCTGCAGAGTACGCCCTGACCTTCCGGACAGTAGCCATGCAAAACAGTCTTAAATTGCAATAAATCTGTCCAATTAGCTGATTCGCTTTCAATACATCCACTCCTTTCGACACACCCACTTGCCGGTTGCAGCTACCCATAGTTGAAACAATACCCCTCAGCCATACTCCAACCATTCTCTACATTACTCAAAAGGTCAAGCTGTTCATTTTGGGGGACATACAAAATTCTGAAACAAAACAGGCAAAGATCTGAGTCTTATTGTTGGTTTTCTAACACAAAATGTTTCTGAATAATTAGCCCACAGACTTCCAAAAGGTTAAAGATTCTTTCATCTCCCCTGTGTTATGACCTAACTTTAGTTGACTGAGGGATATGCAAATCTTTGAAAACATGACTACATTGATGAAAGGAGACAAGTAAACGATAAAAAATGTATTCACAACAATTGGTATCTGGTGCTGTGAACTCAAACACTTCCATGTGGATATACAGTACCCCTTCAAATGCATCTTGACGTCAAATACAAAGTGATCAAAGCATCAAAGATACAATGTGAAATCTAATCCATATACTAAACTAATAACTGTCTCAATGTTAATTTTCAAGGGCTTGTAATTTGCTTTGTCGTTATTGGACCTCCTGCTCTGCTTAGTGGGATGAAATGAAAGACCCCTGTGCCATGTTATTCATTGCTATTTAATTGCCTATTTACCACTGACTTTCATATCAACTACTCCCATTATCCAGAGACAGTTAAAACATGTTGTGAATAATGAGTTCTCGAACATCAGGTGAGCTACACAGAGGACGATGCCTACTGTATGTTCTATCTAATTCTGTAGTGCCATACTTAAGCTCCAGTTAACTATGCTACAGTAGCTTCCAACAGGATCCGATGTCACCCCAATTCCATCTAAAATGCTTGAAAGCCATGTCATGTCAAACACAGAAGAGGGACCTCTGCCAAAACTGCCTGGCTGTCACACCCTCTGGTGTGGAACAGAACATGACTTACAAAAAAAAAAAACCTGGGTAATTGAAACATGTTTTATTCATTTTTTCTTTAAACAATAATGTTGTAACAAGGTTGTGCTGTATGTAGGATGTGTGAGTCCTTCTCTGCCATCAATGAAGGACCAACATAACATAATAGGGCCCATTGCTACTGCAAGGACACCGGTGGTTTGAGGCACTACAGTGGATAGTATAACAAAAACATGACATTGAATATAATCATGTAGAATAACCTCTAACCCCACTTGGACTAGTTTGATATGTCTTAATATTCACCCAGACCTTGGGAATATGCAAAACCCACACAGGCACCTGGCCTTGGCTTGATAGAACTCCACAATTGATTTCAGCACTGTAGGTGTCCTGGAGGGGTACAACTCATCTGTAGGAGTACTTCATGGACATCTGAGAGCTCTTGGCATAGTGAGTGAGCAAGAGAGACAGAGATTATTGAGTCCTCCAGAGTGAGGCATCAGGGCCAGGGGAGTCTACTGGACTTAGCTCTCATATCCTCTGGCTGGGGAAGAGTGTGAAGTAACACCAGGTGGAGGAGTGGGAGTATTAGCAGACGGGAGAAGAAGAAGGGCAGCTTTGGCTTGAACAGAGCCAAGAAGCAATCACATCAAGATTCATCCCATTTAAATTGAGATGTCAAAGGGGAGATGGAGTGGTCTGGAGAAGTGCACTCACCTCGTATCATCAACATGTCTGTTTTGACAGACAAAATAATGTTTTTCACATTCAGGCAACAGATTGTGTTTACCCTGTCTCGTTACCGAAAAACTCTGCCCCCTCCTGCTGCTCTGTTTATGTGAATGCGAATAAAACATATATTTTTAATGTCTACAGTATCATTGACCATTTCATCTTATTGCTGCTTTCAAAATTCTGTTGTTTCACAACACTCAAATGAATATGTCACTTAGCGAAGCAGTAGGGAGAGCGTGGGCTGTGTTAGTGGAACAATTTAACTACTGAGTATCGACCCCAAGGTTGTTTTCATGTCCTGTTCCTGTATGAGTGTGCATGCGATTAAGTGTTTTAGTGATTTGCGACAGCAGGTCCATGTTGTGCTTATCTGTGAATGAATGATGGCCGGCTCTGCTATGATGAGCTCATTTGAGTGTGCCTAGCAGTGTTACATAATTACGGAGACATGCGCCGATGGCTAATCAGTCAATCATTCACCTGGAATCGGCACTGTCTGGTCGCGTACCAAGTGCCTTTTTGTCCCAGACACTACATGAAAGACGCCCATAGAATCACTAACCTGGCAAAGGTTCAATGTTTCCCATGCAGTTTGGATGGAAGTGGATCCAAAGTCTGGTGATTTCTATCAAAGCAAGCTGTGATAATGGTGTTAGGAATATAGTCATCTCCACTTAGACGCGTGGCATTGTGGAGCACTGTTGATGCAGAAAGGCAGACTGGACTTTACAGACAGTAACTGTATTTCTGTGTTTTCCCAAATCATAAGGTGACAGGTTGTCTGGAGAAGAGAAATCAATGCATCACTAAATGTCTCATCACCAAACCCTTTCTATTCACATATCAATCTGACCATGTCCTACATATTAACATTACCCCAAGCAAAGAAAAACATATTTCTGATTCTTTCTGCATGAACTTGATCATTAGACCCTAGCCTTATGCCTCATTCAATCAGCACCACATGTCATCCTGATTACCCTGCTTGCTTGGACATGCACGATACATATATCAATATTCTTGATTTTAGCTACAGTATCATGGATGTCTGATTGGTTTCATCACACACCTCTCGCTCACACAGCTCTTAAGATACATTTCCCCATGATTATAAATAGCTTCTAATTAGCTCCAGCCATGGGCAACAGAGTTGTTCATCAAACAGGGACCATGGTGCTCTGAAGCCCTTTTTACACTGCAGATTTATGGAGAAATCAGGAGGACTCAATTTGAAAAATACTTTCTTTTTTTAAACGATGGAATTCATTTTCCCATTTTTTATCAGTTCTGAAATAATTCTGCTGTGGTGGAATCAATTTCCTTTGTGGATTCTGTGAACTTTAAAAAGAGTAACTTCAGTATTTAACCTCACCTCCCTTTTCAAGTTCCGTTACATAACTGTGGTAACAGTTGATAAATAAAATCTATGAACAACAGCTACTTTCGGAACATTTCCAACTCGGTGTAACCATTTGTAAATGGACGTAACACGTTTGAATATAATATATAAAATGAATAACCTTCCTCTGGTTGGCTGAATCAGATCCCTCAATCTACACTCATTATCTGTACATGGGCCAGATTGATTGGTTCCTCCATTTTACACATCACCTATTGGTCAGTAACATAAAAGAGAACTACTACCTAATTACATGGTCTATCAATAGCTTAATGAAGTGCTTTCATATCTGTCCACCATGCATGAGCACGTCTCATATCTGATTTCCCTGTGACCTACAAAAAGCCACGCGGTTGGTAATCTCTTCCTTCTCCCAGAGGAAGACTTGCCTCCAAGCATTTCTTTGGGTAAATGCTCATTCAATTTCACATTTGAGAAAGAATGAGGTGAAAGGGGGAAGGAGACACAGACAGACAGGCAGACAGAGAGATAGAGAGAGACTCATTCTAGATCATTGTGATGCTTAAATGACAACGAGAGACTGTATAGTAAGTACATGCATATAGACTGTAGGTTGGCATTGGTGTATTTTATGGCAAGCCGGGTCAATCTGTTCTCACACATCTGACAGGACATAATGGAGCCCAAGGGCTCCAACAGAACTACTAATACATAGTCTCTTGATTACAAAGATAATCCTATAATTTGAGGGAGGTAAATAATGTTTAGTCAGTATTTAGATGGTTTTGTACACCACACTGGCTTTACTATTGCAACATTTATTTGTAAACATATTGGTTTGCTCAACATCCCATTGATTTACAGTTGAAGCAACAGAGGATTATTTTAACAGGGACAAACAGTTTATACTTCCCTCACATCAAAAACATGAACAAACAACCTCATGCACCCCTCAAAGACATGTTGCACCTATCATTTCCTAATGATAAAAACACCTACACTGCCAGGGAGAGCTCTCAATCAACAGCTTCAAAGAGTTTTTAAAGATATTTATTTGGAATATACAGGTAACGGCCAAAATAAAGAAAACACTTGAGAGTAAATGAGGGATACCAAGTATATTGAATGCAGGTGTTTCCATACAGTGGTGGTTCCTGAGTTAATTTAGCAATTGACATCCCATCATGCTTATTGTCATTAATAAAAATGCTCAGTTGCCCATTATTTTGGCTACCGTGGCTAGAAGAAGAGATCTGTGACTTTGAAAGAGGGGTTTCAAAGGGTGTCTGTCTGTCTGTCTGTCTGTCTGTCTGTCTGTCTGTCTGTCTGTCTGTCTGTCTGTCTGTCTGTCTCAATCACCAGATCTAAACCCAATTGAACACTTATGGGAAATTGTGGAGCGGCGCCTGAGACAGCGTTTTCCATCACCATCAACAAAACACCAAATTATGGAAGTTCTCATGGAAGAATGGTGTTGCATTCCTCCAATAGAGTTCCAGACACTTGTAGAATCTATGTCAAAGCACATTGACGTTGTTCTGGTGGCTCGGTGGCCACCAGACCAACACTTTGTGTTGGGGTTTCCTTTATTTTGGCAAGTAACTGTATATGTTTTACATTCTGCATCTGGATTCCCAACAGTCATATGAACACATCTTCCTCTTTCAGTCTGTTCACCCCCACCATAGGCTCTGGCCAATTCCATGGTAACAGAATCATACTGAGATTGTGATTTTTCACTTTATAATGTATGCCAAACAAAAACCATTAATTTCAAAGCTTAAGAAACCATACAACTCTATGCATATAGACTACTTTGCTTACCTGGCAAGACAGTAGCTCCAGTAGTTATTGGGCGCGATCCGCTGCCCAGGCGTTGCTGACGCATGCCAGATCTTACAACTCCTGGATAGGTATTTTAAGTATCAGCTAACCACATCATATGTTATAGCAATCTGTCAGACGATGACAGTTGATGATGTGGCATGCAACCATTGGTTGATGCATTCAACGTCTTGAGCAGGGGAACGCGACTATTACCTCATCAAAAACTAAATGTCTCTCTCTCATTGGTGTTCTGCCACAATATACATGGAGTTATGCCACACATGGATTTCAATACCTTAACCATAAAACATTTTATGAAAAAGGCTTGATTGATTAGGAACCCATTTATTGACAAATTAACCAATAACAATCCATTAATAAAATCAATCAACACACACCTTCTGTAGTAAGAAATATTTAACTTATTCCTACATATGCCTACTGGAAAGAGAAATAACTTCCGGCGCCGACAGAGATCGCCGCCTCGCTTCGCGTTCCTAGGAAACTAATACTGTACATGATGTTTAATTGTTTCTATTTCTCCTCCTCCCTCCTATGGTGATGATATGGCTTCACAATGCCTCGCCAGTAGTTGTATTTCCTGTCCTGCAAATAAGTCACGTCAACACAAAGGCACTAAACTCAATGGGACACCAAACAATTGGACAGATTGCCTGCCTGTCAGTGTTTGCCAGAGCGGTCAAGTCTGCTCAATAGATGGATTTCAAATCCCTTTTGTGTGTCTGTCCTTTCTGAGGTTTTTAATGCCTTTGAAAAGTATAGTCCTCAGATTTCATTATAACAAGTATTGATTCCCAACACCTCGCAGGACCATCACCAACTCTCCCTCCTGGCCCTCTCTGGGCTGCCTTGCTAATCACTGCATGACTAAAGCTGAAGCAGAAACAGATAAGAAGTCATGAGGGATATTCAGCACTGTGATATGGAAAGAGAGACGCAGGGAAGATTATTTTGGAGCTATTAACAGACTGTGAGCAGTGAATAAACATCCTGCTCTTGCTATTGCCACAGGGTGAGCAGTGAGCATCATTCCCAGGAGCTGTCACATATACGAACACTGAATAAACAATCATTGACTACTAAGTATCTGTTTTCTATGGAGTGGCATACAATGTTTGTACATCCCAATAGCGTTTAAAGCAGTGAAGTGCAGGAAACTATTTTTTAAATTTTATTTCACCTTTATTTAACCAGGTAGGCTAGTTGAGAACAAGTTCTCATTTACAACTGCGACCTGGCCAAGATAAAGCAAAGCAGTGCGACACAAACAACAACACAGTGTTACACATGGAATAAACAAGAGTACAGTTAATAACACAATATCATTTATTTTTTGTCTATATACAGTGTGTGCAAATGCCCGTGAGGAGGTAAAGCAATAAATAGGCCATAGTAGCGAAGTAATTACAATTTAGCAGATTAACACTGGAGCGGTAGATGAGCAGATGGTGATGTGCAAATAGAAATGCTTGTGTGCAAAAGGAGCAGAAAGTAAATAAAAACAGTATGGGATGAGGTAGGTAGATTGGGTGGGTTATTTACAGATGGACTATGTACAGCTGCAGCGATCGGTTAGCTGCTCAGATAGCTGATGTTTAAAGTTAGTGAGGGAAATATAAGTCTCCAGCTTCAGCGATTTTTGCAAATTGTTCCAGTCATTGGCAGCAGAGAACTGGAAGGAAAGGAGGCCAAAGGAGGTGTTGGCTTTGGGGATGACCAGTGAGATATACCTGCTGGAGCGCGTGCTACGGGTGGGTGTTGTTATCGTGACCAGTGAGCTGAGATAAGGCGGAATATTCAATATTCCCATAGGAAGACGGATGTTTAACATGTTTGTGTCAGTGTTTAGTGATTACTTGCATTAACTGATGCATTAAAGGGTCATTTACACTGGCCCCTTGCTGCCAAATTAACAAGGCAGTGGGCTGAGTGTCCTCTCTTGTGCAAACGGACAAGTAATCCTGTTAAACTGATTAACCTTTAAACAGTATTGTCAGCTTTGTGAAATTAGATAGTTACACTGGACATTAAGTTTACACTGAAAAACAGCCCGAGCTTTATGGCATCAGTAACCTGAAATGCCTCCTGTTGTTGGACGATAATCCTACAGGACAAGCTGCATCAGGTGATAATGTTGTGATGGTTTTGACAAAAGACAGGACCTTGTGTGTATACAGTAACAGGGGGACATGGTTCTGAACCACAAAACCAGTGACCTGGTCTCCCTACAGAGAGGGATAAAGTCCACTATCAATGGTTTTACCCTGCATGGTCTTCAGCCTGATAGAAATAATCAGGGATGGAGCTTACTCAATTTTGTATATGGTGTCATACTGCCCCCTACCTCAAACAGAGGTCATACAAGCAGGAAAAAATGTGTTGTATACACAGAAGAGAATAACATAGGGGAGCACAGTACTGATATATCACTGATCTGAACTGTCAGTTTTGTTCAAATGAGTATTATTACAATGTCATTACCTACTAAGGTGTTGCAAAATCAGACACAGCAGTCATCTGTTTTAGAGATATGATCTCTGTTTTGTGCAATCTACTGCACATAAAAAATAAAATACAAAATCTAAGACAGCAGTTGTTCATGACTGCAGACCTCTTGTCAAACTGATACATCCTGATAACTAGTTATATTTATGAATCATATAAGTTTTAGATTGAACCTATATATATATATATATATATATATATATATATATATATATATATATATATATATATATATATATACTCTATAGCAGTGGTTCCCAACCAGGGTACTAGGACCCCTTGGGGTACTTGGTTTATTCATAAGGGGTACTTGAGAAGCCGCATGAGATCATAGGCCTACTAGTAAAATGTGGCGGTACTTCTAGGGTACTCCAGGCAGAGCAACATTTAGTTGGTGGTACAGTAACCGAAAAAGGTTGGGAAACACCACTGCTCTATAGGACTGAGACTACACGTGTACAACCACATGGTGGCAATATTGATCAATTTATCAAGCCCTGTTCTGTACAGCCGATATGTTTCAACCTGAGGTTCAGCAGTAAATACATCTGAATCCCTTCAGGTCGAAGCGCTTCTCACCCGTAATGTTTGCACAGCGGTGACGAACACGGGATATTCTTCTTCTTCTTCTGTGGATTTTATATGGTGGTTGGCAACCAACTTTAAGGTGTATTACCACCACCAACTGGACTGGATTGTGGACCAGAGACACGGAAGGTCTAAATCCTACCCAATATTCTCATTTCCCTAAGGAAACAAAATACATAATTAAATACTAAATCCCCGGTTTTTATTAACCCCTTGGCTGCTGATTACCGATTGACAATTCCAACATTAGCATGTTTAAGATTCTGCTTGGTGATAACATCCACCTCCTCATTCCCTCTACTCCCACATCACAAATACGCCTATCTGTCTCAACCTATACAAGCACTGCAAAATCTCATACAATACATCCTGCTCAGAGACACAAAATAATTTAAGCTCATCAGTGCTGCACAGGAGTCAGAGCAGATGACAACCCTGCCAGGCCTCACCTCCTCCACCCACTCTAGGGCCAAGAGAATGGCCAGCAACTTCATTGTGTAAACAAATAAATTATCCATTGCTCTTTTTGTCTCTGCCACCTTCAACTCAGGAACACTAAAAGCTGCACCTCTCCTCCCTTGTCCTTAGATCCATCTGTGAATATATTCAAGAAAGCATGGTTAGCTATTGTGTTCTTAAATATTCACTTATAACGGAATCTACTCCTTCCTCAACAGCTCTTACCCTCTCAAGCAACATAGATCTATCACTGTCAGAGGGAGCAACCAAGGTGGTATAGCAGGAAGAACCACAGAGGGGCTAAACTCCCCTCCAAAGAACCCCATCTCTCTCGCCCTGCCATTGCCTATCCACCCAAAACTTTATTCAGATTTTGCACTCAGGTGGAGTACCTTTTTTATAGGATTTGTAACCTTACGTAAAAAAAAAAAAAAAGATTTACCCAATACGTCATGGCTAGCTGTTGTTTACTTAACTTTAACGGCATCTCTCCCAACTCTACCTGCATCACTGCCACCGGGGAGTTGCTGAGGGCTCCACAACACATTCTTAGGACTTGGGCCTGGATTACATCTAGCTTTTTTAAAGATGTCTGAGCTGCTGATCCATATGATACACTTCCATAATCAGTGATGACCTTAACGGCGCTATAAATAGCAATTTCAACGCCATTCTATCTGCCCCCCACTCCATTCCTGACAGGCAGCGCATCACATTCAATATTTTATTTCCTTTGACAAATACTGTTAATATGCTCCGCCAATGTTATTCGAGTGTCAAACCAGACCCCCAGGAAGGTAAACACTCCCACCCTCCCCAGATTCCTTCCATACAACTTCAAGTATATTTCTTCCCCAACCTTCCTTCTAGAAAAAAACACAGTCTGTGTTTTCTCGACTGAAAACTTGAAGCCCACCTGAGGGACCACTGCTCAACTTCACTGATCACTTCTTGAACTCTCCTGGCTGTATGGGCAGTTGCGTGTAGTCATGGACGCCAAAGGAAGCTTCCCCCCAAAAATGACCAAGATTTTTTTTACATTCTAAAATCTTTTGCCAATTTTCCTTCATTTCGCATAGAGGCTGAATGTATCTCACAGGAGAAAGCATCCGAGCGAGCAAAACAGTATCCCTCTGTCTCTACCAGTGGTGTAAAGTACTTAAGTAAAAATACTTTAAGTACTTTTAAGTACTGCTTAAGTAGTTTTTGGAGGTATCTGTACTTTACTTTACTATTTATATTTTTGACAACTTTTACTTTACTACATTCCTAAAGAAAATTATGTACTTTTTACTCCATATATTTTCCTTGACACCCAAAAGTACTCGTTACATTTTGAATGCTTATCAGGACAGAAAAATTGTAAAATCCACGCACTTACCAAGAGGACATCGCTGGTCAGCCCAACTGCCTCTGATCTGGCAGACTCCCTAAACAAACATGCTTTGTTTCTAAATTATGTATGAGTGTTGGAGTGTGCCCCTGGCTATCCATAAATAAATAAATAATATAAGGAATCTGAAATGATTTATACTTTTACTTTCAATACTTAAGTATACATAAACCAAATATCTTTTGACTTTTACTCAAGTAGTATTTTACTGGGTGACTTACACTTTTACTTGAGTCATTTTCTATTAAGGTATCTTTACCTTTACTCATGTATAATTGTAACGGAAATGCTGAGAGTCGGTGCTGGTGAAATATTTAATAAAACAACAAACATTGAACGATTGTCACAGTTGTCGTAAGAACGGGACCAAGGCACAGCGGATGTTGAGTTCCACATATTTATTGCAAAGTGAAACTTAAAGAAAAAACAATAAATCAATAATCAAACAACTAAACGTGACTACATGGTGCACATGCACAAACACAAAACAATATCCCACAAACACAGGTGGGAGAAATATCTACTTAAATATGATCTCCAATTAGAGACAACGATTACCAGCTGCCTCTAATTGGGAATCATAAAACATAGAAAATATAAACTAGAACACAACATAGAAATTATAAACTAGAATACCCCCTAGTCACGCCCTGACCTACTACACCATAGAGAAACAAGGGCTGATGTCACAGATGATGTCATCCGCAAACAATGACCTCCCAATATCAGGTCCCACTCAACAGAATACATCTTGAATCATAATGGAGAACAACAAAGGACTAATGACACTTCCCTGCGGAGTACCGTTATCTAGCTCATAGCTGTCTGACATAGAGCTCCCCACCCTCACATCTATTGATCGCCCAAAAATAAAATATTTTATCCAATTAATAACACTTCCTTCAACCCCCATGATATCCAGCTTGATAAGCAGGCCTTCCTTCCACATTATATCATAGGCCTTCTCTACATCGAAGAAAACAGCTAGCACCACCTACTTATTTGCCTGTGCCTTCCGTATGACTCACTTGAGGCACAGTACAGGATTCATCATTGCCCTGCCTTTCCTGAATCCACTTTGATCTGGTGACATTAGTCCTATACTCTCCAGAAAGTAAGTCAGCCTTTCCGTTATCATCCTTTCCATAAGTTTACATACATGAGATGTCAACTAGTAGGGTCTTTCCCTGGTTTCCGTATCGGCACCACTACAGCCTGCTTCCAACATCCAGGCATGTTCCCTTCCTGCCACACTTTATTGTAAAGGCCCAATACTTTCCCCATTGCAGTGTGACTGAGATGAGCCATCATGATATAACACATATCATCCTTCCCAGGAGATGTTACCCCAGCTTTAGCTAATGCTCTCTTCATCTCAGCCAACATAAAAGTGTCATTCAATGCATCCTCCACCCTCTCTCTCTGATCCAGGACTCCTGGATGTTTTCCTCTGACCCTCTCTCTCCCACGCTGCCCCTCTTCTGTCAGATTATTTGAGCTGTGCAACTTCACAAATGCATGGGCTAACATCTCTGCCTTCTCCATATCTCTCACTGCAACAATCTCCCCACTTTTCAGCACAGGGAGATCCTAATCTTGTCTGACCCTACTCATTCTCTTAATCATCCCCCACACCTCTCCCACAGAACCGGCGCCAACACTCCCTCTTAGCTGTCCTAATGATCGTCCTTACTATGGCTTGTGCTTGTTTACTGAATCAGGTGCTGGTAATTCTGGAACCTTTTCAACATTTTGAAGGCCCTGTTGCTACTCTTCACAGCTTCTCTACACTCTTCAGTCCACCAGGGAACTGTGTTGCTCTTTTCCCCCCTGTACCCATAGGAATCACCTGCCTTGTGGCCCCTTCTATTGCTCTTCTTACTCCATTATTCACTGTTTCTATATCTGAATTGAGATCAACCTAAGACAGCTCCTGTTCACTCAACTCCTGAAACTGACCCCTCTCCACAAATATCCATCTCCTCAATCCATTTCCTACTGAATCTTCCACCCTCGTTCCTACAGTACACATGATAGGATAGTGATCACTATCCTCTGTAGATTCTTCCAAAACCTCCCAACTGCATCTGCCTGCCATTGAACTTCAGATCAGAGTAAGCTCTAGAGCAGATTAATTTCCAGTTACTGGGTCAAATCCTGGTTCCCCTCCTGTTATTAAGACTCACAAGCCATTTATCATCAAGTACTTCCTCCAACACTTGTCCGTAACCCTACCCAGAGCGTACAATGAGCATTAAAATCCCCACACCACATTATCTGTCTCCTATCTTGACCTTCTACATTCCCGAGGGCCAGCAACTCTAGTCTCTTACACGGGTTGTAAAAGATCACTAATACCATATTCCCCCCTCCCAACCACACCTCTACCACTACATTCTCCTGTTCAACTCCATCTCCCACCCACCTGTATGGGATCCCCTGCTTTATAAAACTAGCACACAACCCTCCTCCCCTGCCACCCTATCACTACGGACTGCAACTTAACCTTGTATTACAAAATCTAGAGTAGGTTTACGCCATGGCTAGTAATTCCTCAAGAAACTGTTTGAACTTTTCCCCATTAGCCATCAAACCTCTGGCATTGAAGGATTAACAGCTTTATCAAAATGAACCAATACATGATTCCTGGCTTAACTGATTCTCAATCTTATCAAATCAAATTGTATTGGTCACATACACATATTTAGCAGATGTTATTGTGGGTGTAGTGAAATGCTTGTGTTCCTATCTCCAACAGTGCAGTAGTATCTAACAATTCACAACAATGCACACAAAAGTAAAAGAATAGGACGAGCAATGTCTGAGTGGCATTGACTAAAATACAGTAGAGTACAGTATATACATATGAAATTAGTAAAACAGTATGTAAACATTATTAAAGTGACTAGTATTCCATTTAAAGTAGCCAGTGATTCCATGTCTATGTACATAGAGAAGCAGCCTCTAAGGTGCAGGGTTGAGTAACCGGGTGGTAGCCGGCTAGTGATGGCTATTTAACAGTCTGATGGCCTTGAGATAATAGCTGTTTTTCAGTCTCTCGGTCCCACGCCTTCTGGATAATAGTGGGGTGAACAGGCCGTGGCTCGGGTGGTTGATGTCCTTGATAATCTTCTTGGCCTTCCTGTGACATTCAGTGTTGTAGGTTTCCTGGAGGGCAGGCAGTGTGCCCCCGGTGATGCGTTGGGCAGACGGCACCACCCTCTGCCGTCTGAGGACGCAGCTAAGGATACCGCGCTTGCGGGTGGTGCAGTTTCCGTACCAGGCAGTGATACAGCCCAACAGGATGCTCTTAACTGTACATCTGTAAAAGTTTGTGAGGGTCTTAGAGGCCAATACAAATTTCTTAAGCCTCCTGAGGCTGAAGAGTCATTTTTGCACCTTCTTCACCACACCATCTGTGTGGACCATTTCAAATTGTCATTGATGTGTACGCCAAGGAACTTGAAGCTTTTCACCTTCTCCACTGCGGTCCCATTGATGTGGATAGGGGCATGCTCTCTCTGTTGTCTCCTGAAGTCCCCGATCAGCTCCTTTGTTTTGTTGACGTTGAGGGAGAGGTTATTTTCCCGGCACCACTACGCCAGGGCGCTCACCTCCTCCCTGTAGGCTGTCTCGTCATTGTTGGTAATCAGGCCTACTACTGTTGTGTTGTCTGCAAATGTGATGATTGAGTTGGAGGTGTGCATGGCCACGCAGTCATTGGTGATTAGGGAGCACAGGTGGGGGCTGACCACACACCCTTGTGGGGCCCCTGTGTTGAGGATCAGCATAGTGGAGGTGTTGTTTCCTACCTTCACCACCTGGGAGTGGCCCGTCAGGATGTCCAGGACCCAGTTGCACAGGGTGGAGTTCAGACCTTGGGCCCTGAGCTTTATGATGAGCTTGGAGGGCACTATGGTGTTGAAGGCTGAGCTATAGTCAATGAACAGCATTCTTACATACCTGTAGGTATTCCTCTTGTCCAGATGGGATTGTGCATTGCAATGGCGATTGCGTCAGCTGTCGATCTATTGGGGAGGTATACAGATTGAAGTGGGTCTAGGGTGTCAGGTAAGGTGGAGATTATATAATCCTTAACTAGCCTCTCAAAGCACTTCATGATGACAGAAAGCGGGCAAAGAAAGTGTTTAGCTTGTCTGGGAGCAACACGTGGCTGGTATTCCCTTTGTAATCCGTGATTGTCTGTATACCCTGCCACATATGTCTCGTGTCTGAGCCGTTGAATTGCAACTCCACTTTGTCTCTGATTTTAGTAATGTTTTGCCTGTTTGATTGCCTTACAGATTGAGTAATTACACTGTTTGTATTCAACCATATTCTCAGTCACCTTGCCGTGGTTAAATGTGGTGGTTCGCTCTTTCAGTTTTGCACGAATGCTGCCATCTATCTATGGTTTTTGGTTTGGGTAGGTTTCATATTGGGAACAACCTCCCGTATATACTGAACTCAGTCACTGTGTCTGTGTATACGTCAATGTTATTCTCAGATCCGGAACATATCCAAGTACTCGTGATCAAAACTATCTTGAAGCATGGATTCTGATTGGTCAGACCAGCATTGAATAGACTTTAGCACCGGTGCTTCCTGTTTGAGTTTCTGCCTATATGAAGGGAGGAGCAGAATGGAGTCGTGATCTGATTTGCCGAGGGGGAGGGCAGGGGAGGGCCTTGTAGCCATCCATAAGGGAGAGTAACAACGTTCAAGAGTTGTTGTAGCGCAAGTACTACAGGCAATTGTTGATAGAACTTCGGTAGCATTTTCCTCTAATTAGCTTTGTTAAAATCCCCAGCTACAATAAATGTAGTTTCCAGTCTGTGAATCACGCTTCACCATCTATCTGGCAGTCCGGTGGACGAATCTGGGTTTTGGCGGATGCCAGAAGAACGCTTTCTGCCCCAATGCATAGTGCCAACTGTAATGGTTGGTGGAAGAGGAATAATGGTCTGGGGCTGGTGTTCATGGTTCGGGCTAGGCCCCTTCGTTCCAGTGAAGGGACATCTTAACGCTACAGCATATAATGACATTCTAGACGATTCTGTGCTTCCAACTTTGGGGCAACAGTTTGGGGAAGGCCCTTTCCTTTTTCAGCATGACAATGCCCCTGTACCAAAGCGAGGTCCATACAGAAATGATTTGTCGAAATCCACCGAAGAACTTGACTGGCCTGCACAGAGCCCTGAACTCAACCCCAGTGAACACCGAATTTGAACACCGACTGCGTGCGAGGCCTAATCGCCCAACATCAGTGCCCGACCTCACTAATGCTCTTGTGGCTGAATAGAAGTAAGTCCCCCCAGCAATGTTCCAACATCTAGTGGAAAGCCTTCCCAGAAAAGTGGAGGCTGTTATAGCAGCAAAGGGGTGACCAACTCCATATTAATGCCCATGATTTTGGAATAAGATGTTAAACGAGCAGATGTCCACATACACTACGACCATATAGTATCTCCTAGTCTGACCATTATTTCTGTTCCAGCTAGCTAATAGACATAATGTTAGTAGAACATTTCACCACTAGACACTGTTTTGGGTGTTTTCCCAGGCTCCCTACATATTTCTGATTGATGCGGGGGTGTTTCAGACATAATTATACACTATAGCTGTATTTTTGATTTTTTTTTAGAGCCAGGAGAGTTCAACAAATTACATCATTTGTTGATTGAGCCTGCTGTCTGATCTAAAAAATAAAAAAATGATGTCTAAAAATGAGCGAGTAGATATGGTTGTAGATATGGTTGTTTTTATTCAATGGAGCCATTGGACTTGTCTCAACGATGTTCCTATCTGGCAGGACATTGTAGGATATATAGGTTGACTCATTTTCCCTGGTTTTGTAAAGACTACAGCCTGACGTGAGCCCTATTTCATTGTTCCCTCCAACGAAGGCAGGCTTTTCAAACCGGGGGCATTACTAGTTTACAGGTTCATGGGAGCTATGTTACCATGCACTGTCTATCCGAGATTGCTAAATAATTAGCTACAATGGCTGCTTCTGCTTCTGTTCTTTTGCATAGGAACATACAGCCCTATTTATTTCAGCTGGAATTCACTGAAGAGGTGTTGAGACCGCAAGAAAAAGACCAGTAATTAGCGTCGGCAGCCTAGACCAAGAGAACCAGGACACAGGAGGGCAAAAGACAAACCAATACGTTTTTTTGCTGTCGGTAGCTAGCTAGCAAAATAACCTCTCATTTTACACGAGGCAGTGTTGTTCAGTAAAGTACAATTTAGTGATTGATTCGGCCTTAACGAGACTTGCTAGTACCACTGCAAGCCAAGATAGCCAAGTTTAGCTAGCGAGCTTTGTTTGCTATACCTAAAATATATTTCAGTCTAACGTTATAGCTAGATAGCTAACTAGCTCATTAGGAGCAAAACTGGATAAATTATTTGATGATGATGACAAAGAGTAAAGGATTGACTTTAGCTTTATGACTCATTAGTCTTACAGTAACTATACCTGTGTGTTGGAGCTGTCTAGCTAATGTGTGTCTATGAGATTTGTAATATTCTACACCATGCTGCTACAGTAGGAATAGAGACAGTACACAACGATTGCCTATTAATGTCTAATAGCGTTTTGTATTTCTCTCACACGCTTGGATACAAAGAAGTTGAAGACTCTCAAGAGGAGATGTGAAAGGTCCCATAACAACAATCTCCCCTCGTATCAAAGTGACAACAAACTTCTCACTTCACCACCCAAATACCCCATATGCAAGTATTCCCTTTATGGAACTGTAGTATTTATTATAGGCATGAGTAGTATATTTTTATTGTACAGTATAAATGTCATATATTGCCATAACTGTCCCTGCATACTGCTGTGCAAACTCATGTTGGTCTCCAGAGCAAATAAACTTTGTCTTGAATACAAGCCGACTCTACACATAATACACATAATTTTCCTTCCTCGTGATGCCATCTATTTTGTGAAGTGCACCAGTCCCTCCTGCAGCAAATCACCCCCACAACATGATGCTGCCACCCCCATGCTTCATGGTTGGGATGGTGTTCTTCGGCTTGCAAGCCTCCCCCTTTATCCTCCAAACATAATGATGGTCATTATGGCAAAACAGTTCTAGGGCATTTCTCCAAAAAGTACGATCTTTATCCCCATGTGCAGTTGCAAACAGTAGTCTGGCTTTTTTTTATGGCGGTTCTGGAGCAGTGGCTTCTTCTTTGCTGAGTGGCCTTTCAGGTTGATGTCGATATAGGATTAGTTTTACTGTGGATATAGATACCTTTGTACCTGTTTCCTCAAGCATCTTCACAAGGTCATTTGCTGTTGTTCTGGGATTGATTTGCACTTTTCAAACCAATTTTGTTTCTGAGGTCTTGGCTGTTTTATTTAGATTTTCCCATGATGTCAAGCAAAGAGACACTGAGTTTGAAGGTAGGCCTTGAAATACATCCACAGGTACACCGCCAACTCACTCAAATGATGTCAATTAGCATATCAGAAGCTTCTAAAGCCATGACATAATTTTCTGCAATTTTCCAAGCTGTTTAAAGGCACACTAAGTTGACTGTATGTAAATTTCTGACCCACTGGAATTGTGATACAGTGAAATAATCTGTCTGTAGACAATTGTTGGAAAGATTACTTGTGTCATGCACACAGTAGATGTCCTAACCGACTTGCCAAAACTATAGTTTGTAAACAAGAAAATTGTGTAGTGGTTGAAAAAAGAGGTTTAATGACTCCAACCTAAGTGTATATAAACTATAAACTTCCGACTTCAACTGTACAAGAGTTAGCAATATCTATACCACAATGCAGTTGTGAGCAAACTACAGTGCCTTGCGAAAGTATTCGGCCCCCTTGAACTTTGCGACCTTTTGCCACATTTCAGGCTTCAAACATAAAGATATAAAACTGTATTTTTTTGTGAAGAATCAACAACAAGTGGGACACAATCATGAAGTGGAACGACATTTATTGGATATTTCAAACTTTTTTAACAAATCAAAAACTGAAAAATTGGGCTTGCAAAATTATTCAGCCCCTTTACTTTCAGTGCAGCAAACTCTCTCCAGAAGTTCAGTGAGGATCTCTGAATGATCCAATGTTGACCTAAATGACTAATGATGATAAATACAATCCACCTGTGTGTAATCAAGTCTCCGTATAAATGCACCTGCACTGTGATAGTCTCAGAGGTCCGTTAAAAGCGCAGAGAGCATCATGAAGAACAAGGAACACACCAGGCAGGTCCGAGATACTGTTGTGAAGAAGTTTAAAGCCGGATTTGGATACAAAAAGATTTCCCAAGCTTTAAACATCCCAAGGAGCACTGTGCAAGCGATAATATTGAAATGGAAGGAGTATCAGACCACTGCAAATCTACCAAGACCTGGCCGTCCCTCTAAACTTTCAGCTCATACAAGGAGAAGACTGATCAGAGATGCAGCCAAGATGCCCATGATCACTCTGGATGAACTGCAGAGATCTACAGCTGAGGTGGGAGACTTGTCCATAGGACAACAATCAGTCGTATATTGCACAAATTTGGCCTTTATGGAAGAGTGGCAAGAAGAAAGCAATTTCTTAAAGATATCCATAAAAAGTGTTGTTTAAAGTTTGCCACAAGCCACCTGGGAGACACACCAAACATGTGGAAGAAGGTGAGATCAGATGAAACCAAAATGTAACTTTTTGGCAACAATGCAAAACGTTATGTTTGGCGTAAAAGCAACACAGCTCATCACCCTGAACACACCATCCCCACTGTCAAACATGGTGGTGGCAGCATCATGGTTTGGGCCTGCTTTTCTTCAGCAGGGACAGGGAAGATGGTTAAAATTGATGGGAAGATGGATGGAGCCAAATACAGGACCATTCTGGAAGAAAACCTGATGGAGTCTGCAAAAGACCTGAGACTGGGACGGAGATTTGTCTTCCAACAAGACAATGATCCAAAACATAAAGCAAAATCTACAATGGAATGGTTCAAAAATAAACATATCCAGGTGTTAGAATGGCCAAGTCAAAGTCCAGACCTGAATCCAATTGAGAATCTGTGGAAAGAAATGAAAACTGCTGTTCACAAATGCTCTCCATCCAACCTCACTGAGCTCGAGCTGTTTTGCAAGGAGGAATGGGAAAAAATTTCAGTCAAAACTGTGCAAAACTGATAGAGACATACCCCAAGCGACTTACAGCTGTAATCGCAGCAAAAGGTGGCGCTACAAAGTATTAACTTAAGGGGGCTGAATAATTTTGCACGCCCAATTTTTCAGTTTTTGATTTGTTAAAAAAGTTTGAAATATCCAATAAATGTCGTTCCACTTCATGATTGTGTCCCACTTGTTGTTGATTCTTCACAAAAAAATACAGTTTTATATCTTTATGTTTGAAGCCTGAAATGTGGCAAAAGGTCGCAAAGTTCAAGGGGGCCGAATACTTTCGCAAGGCACTGTATGTATTCTACATTATACTATAACATCAGTCTAACTGAATTTGGATGTTGTATATTGTGTTGGTTGAATGTTCCAGGCAGGTTCCCAAATGTTCTTTAGCTGGTGAACTTATTCTTGTGTTGGGTAATGTTAGCTGGTTTAGAAGATGTTGGCACTGTGGCGATGTTGGCAGGAATGATAGGTTTGGGGAGCTGTGACTCTGGTTCCTTGTAGACAACCGTCTGGTCCACACCACAGCCAGGCGGACAAGCCTCTTCCTGAAGTGGTGGGTTCTGGGCTTGTACCCTTTCTTTACCACCCACTGCATCAACCTCTTGCAGAATATTTGTTGGTACAGCAAGTCTTCTGGAAAGACATGAAGACTGATCATGAGGATGTGTAGCCATACAAGAAACCATGGTCATCTGTAAACAAAAAAGGATACAGTAGACTGTTATGTGTTTTGTTACACTCAGAGTCAATCATGGGGCATTGAAATGGGCTGTTAACAAAGATGTGAAAAGTTTTGTCGTGTTTAAGCACCGGCAGTTACGAATGTAACTATGGTTCTACGAATACCTGGAAGACCGTCAGTACATTAAAAGTATGGATTATATCCCTCGCGGGGCTCCGCGCAGGTTGAGTAATAATAACAACTAAGTCACGCTTGTGACGTGACAGAGTGGGAATGTAACCTTAGTTACATTCGTAACTTCCGTTCTACTTCATACCTTTCAGGCCGTCTGTACGGTTGAAAGTATGGATGACTCATACCAACAAGGTCACGAGGAATAGCACTACTAACCTCTGATAAATGCACCAGTGCCACTGTAAAAATGGAAGAGCCCATGGTGTGGCAGGATGCGACGTTAACTTTGTCATTCCTTGAGAACATGCAAGGCGACGACCAAGTAGAAGCTGCACATATCTTATTCAGGGGGACGCCTCTCAGCAAAGCCTCTCAGGATGTGGCGACACTTCTGGTTGAGTGACATATCACACCTTCTGGGACAAAGAGCCCTACACCCCAGTAGGCCTGAGTGATGACATCTACAACCCAGTGTGAAAGCAAGACCTTTTGACTTCCCACCAAAGGAAAGAAAGAGCTGGTCTGACTTCCTGTAGTGCTTCAAGGCTTGCATATAGTGTTTTAGGGAATGGACTGAACACAGGAGATTTTCTCGCTCCTATTCCTAATTCTGGAAAGGAGGGGGGCAGTAGGCCGCCAGCTCGATGGCTTGATTGATGTGAAGGGGTGATAAAATCTTAGGAAAAAGGTCTGGATAGGTGTGACCTTATGGCCCTATGTTGTCCGCTTTCTATCGTAGGCAGACCGGGCACATAGAGAGCGTGTGGAGCTCACTCACACATTTCGTTGTCCAACTTCTCCGTATGCTCGAAAGGAGGTCCCAGGATGCTGCGCGGACAGTCCTGGGGGGATGCAGCCTGCGGACACCTTGTAAGAATTGGTAGTGGGCTCCTGCCGTTTTTCCATCGATGCGTAAATGGTTAGCCTATATGGCTGAGGCATTCCCCTTCAAGGTAGAGGCAGAGCGACCTGAGTCCAGTAGTTTCTGAAGGAAGCTCAGTGTAACAGGTACAGAGCAGGACACAGGTTCCTCCCCCCTGGTAGAGCACCATTCGGTAAACAGCTTCCAGCGACCAGCATACATCATCCTGGTCGACGGGGCTCTGGCATTCTGTAACGGATCGCAGGATCGCAGCCGATCAGTAGAGGGTCGGCTCTTCAGAGGCCACGCCCATAGCTATAGTTGGTCTGGGCTGGGATGCCATATCCTGCCGTCCAACTGTGAGAACAGGTCCTGTCTGCGAGGGAGTTGCCATGGCTCCAGAAGAGGGTTGGAAACCAGGGTCTCTCTGGCTGTCTGGGGGCTACAAGCAGTAGCCTGTGCTGAGCCTGAGAGACCATGTGCAGCATTGCTAAGTACAGAGGGGTTGGAGGGAAAGTATACAGTAGGCCCTCTGGCCATGTGTGAGATAAGGCGTTCACGCCCAGGGAGAACCAGAGGGAGCAGTTGGATGTTTGCTCTGAGGCGAACAGGCGAACGTATGCTGTTCCGAACCGCTGCCATATCATCTTCACTACTTGTGGATGAAGTCTCTATTCCCCCGGGTGTGGTATCTGTTGCATTCACCTTGCCTGGGAGATTAATGGCTCGTAGAGAGGCCAGATGTGGTAGGGCCCATATCAAGAGTTGTTGGGCCACATGTAGATACCGTACAGACCTCGTTTCGATTTGATGGTTGATGTGGAACACTGTCGATGTATTGTCGTGTGTATTGTCCGGCAGAAAGTGATTCAGGGCTAGGTAAACTGTCTGAAGTTCAAGCATGTTGATGTGCACTTTCCTCTCAGCGAGGGCACCACTCTCCCCGTACAGACCTGTGTTGCTACACTGCTCCCTAGCCTGTTAGAGAAGCGTCAGTCATCACTTTTTATTTTTTATTTCACCTTTATTTAACCAGGTAGGCTAGTTGAGAACAAGTTCTCATTTGCAACTGCGACCTGGCCAAGATAAAGCATAGCAGTGTGAACAGACAACACAGAGTTACACATGGAGTAAACAATTAACAAGTCAGTAACACAGTAGAAAAAAAAGGGGAGTCTATATACATTGTGTGCAAAAGGCATGAGGAGGTAGGCGAATAATTACAATTTTGCAGATTAACAACACTGGAGTGATAAATGATCAGATGGTCATGTACAGGTAGAGATATTGGTGTGCAAAAGAGCAGAAAAGTAAATAAATGAACAGTATGGGGATGAGGTAGGTAAAAATGGGTGGGCTGTTTACCGATACATACATACTGTTTACCGATACTTACATACAGACTATGTACAGCTGCAGCGCTCGGTTAGCTGCTCAGATAGCAGATGTTTGAAGTTGGTGAGGGAGATAAAAGTCCCCAACTTCAGCGATTTTTGCAATTCGTTCCAGTCACAGGCAGCAGAGAACTGGAACGAAAGGCGGCCAAATGAGGTGTTGGCTTTAGGGATGATCAGTGAGATACACCTGCTGGAGCGCGTGCTACGGATGGATGGGTGTTGCCATCGTGACCAGTGAACTGAGATAAGGCGGAGCTTTACCTAGCATGGACTTGTAGATGACCTGGAGCCAGTGGGTCTGGCGACGAATATGTAACGAGGGCCAGCCGACTAGAGCATACAAGTCGCAGTGGTGGGTGGTATAAGGTGCTTTAGTGACAAAACGGATGGCACTGTGATAAACTGCATCCAGTTTGCTGAGTAGAGTGTTGGAAGCAATTTTGTAGATGACATCGCCAAAGTCGAGGATCGGTAGGATAGTCAGTTTTACTAGGGTAAGTTTGGCGGCGTGAGTGAAGTGCGGAATAGAAAGCCGACTCTTGATTTGATTTTCGATTGGAGATGTTTGATATGAGTCTGGAAGGAGAGTTTGCAGTCTAGCCAGACACCTAGGTACTTATAGATGTCCACATATTCAAGCTCGGAACCATCCAGGGTGGTGATGCTGGTCAGGCGTGCGGGTGCAGGCAGCGAACGGTTGAAAAGCATGCATTTGGTTTTACTAGCGTTTAAGAGCAGTTGGAGGCCACGGAAGGAGTGTTGTATGGCATTGAAGCTCGTTTGGAGGTTAGATAGCACAGTGTCCAAGGACGGGCCGGAAGTATATAGAATGGTGTCGTCTGCGTAGAGGTGGATCAGGGAATCGCCCGCAGCAAGAGCAACATCATTGATATATACAGAGAAAAGAGTCGGCCCGAGGATTGAACCCTGTGGCACCCCCATAGAGACTGCCAGAGGACCGGACAGCATGCCTTCCGATTTGACACACTGAACTCTGTCTGCAAAGTAATTCTTGAACCAGGCAAGGCAGTCATCCGAAAAACCGAGGCTACTGAGTCTGCCGATAAGAATATGGTGATTGACAGAGTCGAAAGCCTTGGCAAGGTCGATGAAGACGGCTGCACAGTACTGTCTTTTATCGATGGCGGTTATGATATCGTTTAGTACCTTGAGCGTGGCTGAGGTGCACCCGTGACCGGCTCGGAAACCAGATTGCACAGCGGAGAAGGTACGGTGGGATTCGAGATGGTCAGTGACCTGTTTGTTGATTTGGCTTTCGAAGACCTTAGATAGGCAGGGCAGGATGGATATAGGTCTGTAACAGTTTGGGTCCAGGGTGTCTCCCCCTTTGAAGAGGGGGATGACTGCGGCAGCTTTCCAATCCTTGGGGATCTCAGACGATATGAAAGAGAGGTTGAACAGGCTGGTAATAGGGGTTGCGACAATGGCGGCGGATAGTTTCAAAAATAGAGGGTCCAGATTGTCAAGCCCAGCTGATTTGTACGGGTCCAGGTTTTGCAGCTCTTTCAGAACATCTGCTATCTGGATTTGGGTAAAGGAGAACCTGGAGAGGCTTGAGCGAGTAGCTGCGGGGGGGGCGGAGCTGTTGGCCGAGGTTGGAGTAGCCAGGCGGAAGGCATGGCCAGCCGTTGAGAAATGCTTGTTGAAGTTTTCGATAATCGTGGATTTATCGGTGGTGACCGTGTTACCTAGCCTCAGTGCAGTGGGCAGCTGGGAGGAGGTGCTCTTGTTCTCCATGGACTTCACAGTGTCCCAGAACTTTTTGGAGTTGGAGCTACAGGATGCAAACTTCTGCCTGAAGAAGCTGGCCTTAGCTTTCCTGACTGACTGCATGTATTGGTTCCTGACTTCCCTGAACAGTTGCATATCGCGGGGACTATTCGATGCTATTGCAGTACGCCACAGGATGTTTTTGTGCTGGTCGAGGGCAGTCAGGTCTGGAGTGAACCAAGGGCTATATCTGTTCATAGTTCTGCATTTTTTGAACGGAGCATGCTCATCTAAAATGGTGAGGAAGTTACTTTTAAAGAATGACCAGGCATCCTCAACTGACGGGATGAGGTCAATGTCCTTCCAGGATACCCGGGCCAGGTCGATTAGAAAGGCCTGCTCACAGAAGTGTTTTAGGGAGCGTTTGACAGTGATGAGGGGTGGTCGTTTGACTGCGGCTCCGTAGCGGATACAGGCAATGAGGCAGTGATCGCTGAGATCCTGGTTGAAGACAGCGGAGGTGTATTTGGAGGGCCAGTTGGTCAGGATGACGTCTATGAGGGTGCCCTTGTTTACAGATTTAGGGTTGTACCTGGTGGGTTCCTTGATGATTTGTGTGAGATTGAGGGCATCTAGCTTAGATTGTAGGACTGCCGGGGTGTTAAGCATATCCCAGTTTAGGTCACCTAACAGAACAAACTCTGAAGCTAGATGGGGGGCGATAAATTCACAAATGGTGTCCAGGGCACAGCTGGGAGCTGAGGGGGGTCGGTAGCAGGCGGCAACAGTGAGAGACTTATTTCTGGAGAGAATAATTTTCAAAATTAGTAGTTCGAACTGTTTGGGTATGGACCTGGAAAGTATGACATTACTTTGCAGGCTATCTCTGCAGTAGACTGCAACTCCTCCCCCTTTGGCAGTTCTATCTTGACGGAAAATGTTATAGTTGGGTATGGAAATCTCCGAATTTTTGGTAGCCTTCCTGATCCAGGATTCAGACACGGCAAGGACATCAGGGTTAGCAGAGTGTGCTAAAGCAGTGAGTAAAACAAACTTAGGGAGGAGGCTTCTGATGTTGACATGCATGAAACCAAGGCTTTTTCGATCGCAGAATTCAACAAATGAGGGTGCCTGGGGACATGCAGGGCCTGTGTTTACCTCCACATCACCCGCGGAACAGAGGAGGAGTAGAATGAGGGTGCGGCTAAAGGCTATCAAAACTGGTCGCCTAGAGCGTTGGGGACAGAGAATAAAAGGAGCAGATTTCTGGGCATGGTAGAATATATTCAGGGCATAATGCGCAGACAGGGGTATGGTGGGGTGCGGGTACAGCGGAGGTAAGCCCAGGCACTGGGTGATGATGAGAGAGGTTGTATCACTGGACATGCTGGTTGTAATGGGTGAGGTCACCGCATGTGTGGGAGGTGGGACAAAGGAGGTATCAGGGGTATGAAGAGTGGAACTAGGGGCTCCATTGTAAACTAAAACAATGATAACTAACCTGAACAACAGTATACAAGGCATATTGACATTTGAGAGAGACATACAGCGAGGCATACAGTAATCACAGGTGTTGAATTGGGAGAGCTAACTAAAACAGTAGCTAAAACAGTAGGTGAGACAACAACAGCTAATCAGCTAGCACAACAACAGCAGGTAAAATGGCGTTGACTAGGCAGGGAGGGTCGGATTAACTACACACAGAGCCTGAGTGCGGCTGGGGCCGACAGATAAAACATAAACAAGCAGAATGGAGTACCGTGATTAATGGACAGTCCAGCATGCATCAGCTATGTAGCCAAGTGATCAGTGTCCAGGGGGCAGCGGTGGATGGGGCAGGGAAGCTGGACTGGCGAGTATTATCCAGGTTAAAAAACTGGCTGGCTGTGCAGAAGGTAAAAGGTAAAAGCCGCTAGCAGTGGCTAACAATGACTGAATAGCTTGTAGCTAGTTAGCTGGTTAGCTTCTGGAGGTTCTTGAGTGTGTTCTAAAAATTAAAAATAATAGCGATTCCGTATCACATTGGGTGAGGCAGGTTACCGGAAGGTATAAACAAAATAAAAATCGAAAAGAGATTGAAAGTAAATATGGGTCCAGTGAGTGTTTGGGACGCGACGATTCAGACGGTTAGCAGGCCTGTGCTAACAAATGAACAGTTAGTAGGCCGGGGCTAAACAAGGTAGCAGTTAGCGGACCGGGGCTAAACGAGGTAGCAGTTAGCGGACCGGGGCTAAACAAGCTAGCAGTTTGCAGGCCGAATTAGCAAGCAAGGAGATAGCAAGGGCTAGAAAGTTAGCCTTTGGGGGGCGTCGCGAAGGGGTGAGTCTGTTTATGCCTCTTCATGCGGTGACATCACTAGTTCTCGCCTCACGGGAATTGATCAGAGAGGGACACCTGTAATCAGGTAGGTGCTCTCCCTCTATGGCCGCAGAGTAGATTAGCACGCACTTGTCACCTGTATTTTGGGGTCCAAAAGGAGGTTGTTGAACCACACTTAAAGAAAGCAGGTCGAATGGTGCCGCCGCGGAGGCCGCTGTGAGCATGCCCAAACATAGTCTTATTTATACGAAACACACACAAATGGCCATTGTTTGGTAAGCCAAGCTGACAACATACAGTGGCAGCTAGGTGGAGTTGGTAAACAAACTGACGACACACAGTGGTAGCGAGGTTGAGTTGGTAAACTAGCTAACTAGCTTGTAGCATGCTAGTAATACCAGGGGAGAGGGAATACCAGGAGGAGGCAATCCGAATCTCACGTTTTACAACTCAATCGCTGGTTGAAAACTGTTTTCTGCCCCTCCCAAAAGATAGAATTTGTAGATAATTGGCCCTCTTTCTGGGACTCACCCACAAACAGGACCAAGCCTGACCTGCTGAGGAGTGACGGACTCCATCCTAGCTGGAGGGGTGCTCTCATTTTATCTACCAACATAGACAGGGCTCTAACTCCTCTAGCTCCACAATGAAATAGGGTGCAGGCCAGGCAGCAGGCTGTTAGCCAGCCTGCCAGCATAGTGGAGTCTGTCACTAGCACAGTCAGTGTAGTCAGCTCAGCTATCACCATTGAGACCGTGTCTGTGCCTCGACCTGGGTTGGGCAAAACTAAACATGGCGGTGTTCGCCTTAGCAATCTCACTAGGATAAAGACCACCTCCATTCCTGTCATTATTGAAAGAGATCATGATACCTCACATCTCAAAATAGGGCTACTTAATGTTAGATCCCTTACTTCAAAGGCAATTATAGTCAATGAACTAATCACTGATCATAATCTTGATGTGATTGGCCTGACTGAAACATGGCTTAAGCCTGATGAATTTACTGTGTTAAATGAGGCCTCACCTCCTGGCTACACTAGTGACCATATCCCCCGTGCATCCCGCAAAGGCGGAGGTGTTGCTAACATTTACGATAGCAAATTTCAATTTACAAAAAAAAAATTGACGTTTTCGTCTTTTGAGCTTCTAGTCATGAAATCTATGCAGCCTACTCAATCACTTTTTATAGCTACTGTTTACAGGCCTCCTGGGCCATATACAGCGTTCCTCACTGAGTTCCCTGAATTCCTATCGGACCTTGTAGTCATAGCGGATAATATTCTAATCTTTGGTGACTTTAATATTCACATGGAAAAGTCCACAGACCCACTCCAAAAGGCTTTCGGAGCCATCATCGACTCAGTGGGTTTTGTCCAACATGTCTCTGGACCCACTCACTGTCACAGTCATACGCTGGACCTAGTTTTGTCCCATGGAATAAATGTTGTGGATCTTAATGTTTTTCCTCATAATCCTGGACTCTCGGACCACCATTTTATTACGTTTGCAATTGCAACAAATAATCTGCTCAAACCCCAACCAAGGATCATCAAAAGTCGTGCTATAAATTCACAGACAACACAAAGATTCCTTGATGTCCTTCCAGATTCCCTCTGTCTACCCAAGGACACCAGAGGACAAAAATCAGTTAACCACCTAACTGAGGAACTCAACTTAACCTTGCGCAATACCCTAGATGCAGTTGCACCCCTAAAAACTAAAAACATTTCTCATAAGAAACTAGCTAGCTCGCTAAGCTAATAACCTTCCTAGGACATGGTTATCTGACTAGTTTGCGTTTCAAATAGTCGAAGGACGACTAGTGCCCAATGGCTTCGATAACGAGCACAGCAGTGGAGGATATCTTGACAAGGTTAGCACCGGAGAACGGTGGCCAAAACACGCTAGCTGGTGGTTAGCGGGCTAAGTCAGCACAAGACAAGGAAGCCCGATATCCTAACATAAAAGGGATAGGTAGGGGAGAGCTGTCACACAGATTTGGAGGACGAATTTGGCACTCTGACGCACAGGTCACAGGCTGTTGGACAGACTGACAGTACACACAACTCACACATAGTTTAGCTTACCCTTCTGGGACCTGGGAAGATGCAATCTGAAAAATAAGAGCCGCGTTGCAGTCAACTTCCGCAATACGGCTAAGCCAACTTTGAGCGAAGAAATAAGAGACAGTGTGTGGTCTGTCGTACGGTTTTATATGAACCGCAGGCACGTCCTCCCACGCTGTCACGTCACCATCGTGACTTTGTTGTTATTATTACTCGACCTGCGAGGAGTGCCAAGGATGTAATCCATACTTTCAACTGTACTGACGGACTAAGAGGTATGAAGTAGAACTATAGTTTTGATGTTGAGTAGACAAGCACTGCCAACAACAGAGTAAATAGGCTAGAAGAGTATACTAACAGCACCACTCCCCCGTGCCAAAGAATTGATTGCAAGGGTGACAAGTTTGAGCAGCACATGGCTTGTAGACCATTTATTGTATTAGTGATTTTGTTTTCTCAAGGGTGTATTGCTGAAATTGGTGCTAATGCCACAGCAGAAGTTGATGGGATTGGACTCGAAATAGAACACATAGTCATGTTAGCCTCTGCAGTAGTTAGTTAGCTAGCTGGCTAATGATTAGATATGTTCCAGTAAGCTGTAGCTAACATAACCTACCAACACTAAAGTTAGCTTGCAAAGTTACAAATAACTTCGCCAGATAGCAGCTGGCTAAATACACTGCTCAAAAAAATTAAGGGAACACTAAAATAACACATCCTAGATCTGAATGAATGAAATATTCTTATTAAATACTTTTTTCTTTAGATAGTTGAATGTGCTGACAACAAAATGACACAAAAATTGTCAATGGAAATCAAATTTATCAACCCATAGAGGTCTGGATTTGGAGTCACACTCAAAATTAAAGTGGAAAACCACACTACAGGCTGATCCAACTTTGATGTAATGTCCTTAAAACAAGTCAAAATGTGGCTCAGTAGTGTGTGTGGCCTCCACATCCCTGTATGACCTCCCTACAATGCCTGGGCATGCTCCTGATGAGGTGGCGGATGATCTCCTGAGGGATCTCCTCCCAGACCTGGACTAAAGCATCCGCCAACTCCTGGACAGTCTGTGGTGCAACGTGGCATTGGTGGATGGAGCGAGACATGATGTCCCAGATGTGCTCAATGGGATTCAGGTCTGGGAGGAACGGGCGGGCTAGTCCATAGCATCAATGCCTTACTCTTGCAGGAACTGCAGACACACTCTAGCCACATGAGGTCTAGCATTGTCTTGCATTAGGAGGAACCCAGGGCCAACCGTACCAGCATATGGTCTTACAAGGGGTCTGAGGATCTCATCTCGGTACCTAATGGCAGTCAGGCTACCTCTGGCGAGCACATGGAGGGCTGTGCGGCCCCCCAAAGAAATGCCACCCCACACCATGACTGACCCACCGCCAAACCGGTCATGCTGGAAGATGTTGCAGGCAGCAGAAAGTTCTCCACGGCGTCTCCAGACTCTGTCACGTCTGTCACGTGCTCAGTGTGAACCTGCTTTCATCTGTGAAGAGCACAGGGTGCCAGTGGCAAATTTGCCAATCTTGGTGTTCTCTGGCAAATGCCAAACGTCCTGCATGGTGTTGGGCTGTAAGCACAACCCCCACCTGTGGACGTCGGGCCCTTATACCACCCTCATGGAGTCTGTTTCTGACTGTTTGAGCAGACACATGCACATTTGTGGCCTGCTGGAGGTCATTTTGCAGGGCTCTGGCAGTGCTCCTCCTGCTCCTCCTTGCACAAAGGCGGAGGTAGCGGTCCTGCTGCTGGGTTGTTGCCCTCCTACGGCCTCCTCCATGTCTCCTGATGTACTGGCCTGTCTCCTGGTATTGCCTCCATGCTCTGGACACTACGCTGACAGACACAGCAAACCTTCTTGCCACAGCTCGCATTGATGTGCCATCCTGGTTGAGCTGCACTACCTGAGTCACTTGTGTGGGTTGTAGACTCCGTCTCATGCTACCACTAGAGTGAAAGCACCGGCAGCATTCAAAAGTGACCAAAACATCAGCCAGGAAGCATAGGAACTGAGAAGTGGTCTGTGGTCCCGACCTGCAGAACCACTTCTTCATTGGGGGTGTCTTGCCTATAATTTCCACCTGTTGTCTATTCCATTTGCACAACAGCATGTGAAATGTATTGTCAATCAGTGTTGCTTCCTAAGTGGACAGTTTGATTTCACAGGAGTGTGATTGACTTGGAGTTGCATTGTGTTGTTTAAGTGTTCCCTTTTTTTTTTTTTTTTTTTTTTGAGCAGTGTACATTGACTGGCTTTGGAATCTCTGGCCAGCGTAGTATGAAAGCTAGTATGAAAGCCGACCAGCTCTATTCGGTCTCATGTAGCAACATTTGAAATTATGTTTTTTACATTGGATAAAAGTAGAGACTCAGAGCATTTAAAAAAAATATCATACACTACAATTGAGGAACAATATGAAAGTAATTCTGCTTTGAAAGTTGATAAACCTGTAACCTTGATTTTGAGAAAATGGCCCGTGAATATTTTGGTACGTACTGGAGAGCTCGTCATTGTCTGCACCCATTCAACATCATTCACACCCTCATAAGCTTTAGCCCCACCCATCTCTTTAAGAATTCTTATCTGAGGCTATGTACTAAACAACCAAAGATTTCAAGATTAAAGGCTGGCTTACACTACGGATGTGTTCATAAATTTAATCTGGAGTGCCAGAGTGTGCTCTTGGCGTTTGTAAACTCAGAACGTTGTCAGATTGTCCATTCATAAAGCGTTTCGTTCTCGGAGAGGTAGGGTTGATCTGAGTGTTCTGACCCTAACAACAGCAGTCAAGCACCCAAGCTAACTGGATAACGTTGGCTAGCTTGCTAGCTACTTCCAGACACAAATGAGAGAACAGCTCACTCTGACCATTTTACTTGCCATAGCAGAGCTGGTCAGACTGTTTGTATGTTTTCCAGAGCATTGGTGACTGCAACTGTGCTGCTGCCAATCATTTTGTTACGCTTTTATGCCAACATTTACTGACACCGGCCATATTCAATGGGTGTTGAACGTTCGTAAATTTTTCAGTTATTCTGCGCTCTGGCACACTCAGACGAAAATAGATAGCGAATTTACCAGCTACGTCTATGTCGCAGTGACGTCATAAACATTCTATTGAAAAAGTTACTTGCATAGTGGAGTCTTTTGTTTAGACATGTAGCTAGCTAGCTCAAAAATTAACCATTATCCCAACTCATAAGGTTACTACCCTGCATGAATCTGCAGGTAGCTAACCAACCAGGTTCAATGTTAGATAGCTAACATTAGGCAATGCAATGGGCTCTGAAATACGAATAATATTACACAGATCATACACATAACATTAGCTAGCTAGCCAGGTAACATTAGCTTGCTAAGTAACAGTACACATTAACTTGAAATTTAAACAACTTTCTGACAAAATTAGAAACGTGATTTCTGAAAATGGAGCTAGCTAGACTCTCTTACCCGTACACATGGATGGACGCTTCTCCCTCTCTGTCACGGGTGCCATGGTTGCCCTTAGTTTGAAGATGTAATCCGGATGTGTTTTATGTGTTCTCTTTTCAACTCCATCTGCATATTTGCAATCAAAAGCCAGAATTCTCTCCATCTCCTGAGCTATCATTCTCCACTGATTTCAGAACTTGGTCCTCCAGAAAGTGGAGAGCAACACTTATGCAGTTCTACTACGTGATATCTTTAATTTAAAAAAAGCTGTGTTAGAAAGGATTACCTACACATACTGACCAGCTCATATTATAGACAGAAACGTGCTACATGGCAGACCAATCCGAACTCATCTCTCGGCATGTCCAGCCCACTCATTATCTCCATGGCTAAACCAACTAGGCTCGTAATTTAACAATTGTACTTGTATTTACAGATGGCATACAAGTATGTTATTAAGTCATATGAAAGTTCACATGTTCCAGAAGGCATTTCTGCCAAAAAACACATTTTTATTTAAAACCAAGTTTACATTCAAATCGGGCTCCTGTGAAGTAGTGACGCTGGACATATGCCTAGTTTCCTGAAATGAGTCACAAATGTAGTTTGCTAACTAGCTAGCACTTTAGCTAGGTAACTTTAGCTATGTATTTTCTGCTGCGGCGATGTTGGCGGATGCCTTCCTCTTTGAAGTGAAGGGGAAAATCAATGGAACAGAATACATTTTCAACGTTCGACAACACCATCAGTTTCAAAATCCCAGAAATGCTGGCTATAAACACAGACATTTCGATATTTCTCAATATCAACTGGATCCACCTCCAACGGGGCGGTACTACATCCTGAAATTGCTAAGATTTCTGGATGTTGTGGTTTGATTTCAACCAGGAAATGTAAATGGCCTGTTTCTACCGGTGAGATGCAGAAACACTTGTATTTGCTTGTAGTGAGGAAATAATTGTATGACACATATGATATGTTAATAACATATGAATGGACAAATATAGTGAAACAGAGCAGCGGTGAAATGTCCCTTTAAGCGTAGCACAGAGAACTTTCGACCAACCTTTACTTGGCGATGCTTCCTTAATTCCAGACATGGAAGACAACAAGTCTTCTAAACTTCAATATCTAGCTACAGGGGGTTCTTTTAAATTGAGAAAATGGTCCGTTATTAAATTAAATCAATGTTTTGCTCCATGAAGTAATCCAACAATGGGTACGCCGCCATCGTGTCTATTTCCTGTCTCAATCAATGAGTGAAGATTTGAAATAGACATGAACGGACACTTTTCTAAATTGGAACCCCCTGCAACTAGACATGGAAGATTAGAAGACGTGTTGTCTTCCATGTCAGGAATAGAGGAAGCATCACCAAGTAAAGCTTGGTTTGAAAATCCTCTGTTCTACACTTATCATTAGCTACCTAATAACACCTATCAGCCAGCTGGAACAGTAATAATGGTCTGACTAGGTGATATTTTAAATAGCTACCCCATCTGATGATCTCCAGATACATTAAATAATCTGCAAACCACAGAAAAAAAGTAATCAGTGGTACAATTTTATGAAATATCATTTGGATGTTATCAAACTTCAATAAACAAACATTGATGATAAAGTAATGCCGTGTTCACACGTTAGTCGGAACTAGGAAACTAAGGTTTTTTGACTTGCTAACTGGTTGTAGTTATACACACGCTGCCTTCAAACAGTTAGCAATTCGAAAATGTCTGAGTTCTAACTAGGATGTAAACACTGCATAAATATACCTTGTGAGCATTTTGGACCACACCTGAATAGTGCTGAACAATTAGTGCTTTTTAAGGTCGGTTCAGTTTTGGTTAGATTATTAAAACATGAACTACACCATGCATTATGTGGTTTGAATGCTGTAACGACACAGAATAAAACAATGAATACAAGTCTCATTATGGTAGTGACTGCCCATTACTGCTTACCACTTATTAACCATAATTTATTCACATTACTTTAATAAAATATTTCAGTTGTTGTGTTTTACATTTTTTTTATTTGATTACTTTATTATTTAATTCCAAGTCATCATCTCATCTCTATAGAGCTGCTGCCTAACCTGTCTGACAAAATCACTGTTTTGTAGTTCTTCAACGTTAATAAGGCATAATTTTCTGACTGCTGAATACCAACTATCAATCACTTAGATGCTGAGTTTTCAGGGAGATACCTCCAGAAGCAACAGCTGCTCTCTATATCATGTTGCGATCCCACACTCTTCCACAGCAGCATAAAATAAAGAAATATACCGGACAATAGATGCGCACTAGATTATGGTTATTGTAGTTAATTACCACGTTACATGCGTTAACTATGTATAATATTGGTCTGTTGGAAACTACAACTCCATACTACATCGCACAGTTCAGACTGGATCTGATATCTCTCTCGAGAAACTGTGAAATGTGCGTATTGAGCTCACAGAAAAAAACGAAACACCCTTACAAAAAAGATTGCCGTTTTGAAACTGCAGAAAAAGTGCAGTAACTGCTGTCGAGTCTGGTGTTTTGGACGCAGTAATTGCAGAATAACTGCAGTGTATTGCAGATTAACTGCAGTTGAACTACAGTTACACTGCAAAATTACTGCAGTAAAAAAACTGTTATTTTGGATGCAGTATTTGCAGCATACTGCAGTTATACTACAGTGTACTGCAGTTATACAGCACTCTGACTGCAATTTTTTTAGCAAGGGCAAATGGAATTCAAATAATTTAACCAACATTGGTCAATTAGTTGTTTAAAAACTGAAAAATAACCCACATTTCAGGTAATCACTCAGCACTACACCCCAAATAATTGTTCAAACAGTATGGTCCCAAAACTGTTGAGGCCATACTTGTGAACATAAGAAAGCATTTAAAGGTAAATGGGTTCTCACACACAAAATGCATATCAGCCAATGAATAGCTTTAATTTACTTGACATACTGTAAATTGAGAAATGTTGTGACTACACTTAACAAAATTAAATCGAAATTATATTACCAAACAAAGATCAATGACAAACACAATAGAAGAATACTTTAAATGATATCATGTGCAGAAAATCCAGTTCATCTCCATCGTTCATTGAAGTTCATGGGTGATTTCACACTCTACATTCTAGCTTCCTGGTCTCACAGGAAGCTAGAATGACGATGTATGCGGATGGTTTCACACTCTACATGACAGATTTCACACTCTACATGACAGCACCCAAAGTCACTATCAGAATGGGTGACTCATAATAAACTGGTCTAAAATACATCTAAAACTAAAAGCATTGCAGTTGGTTCAAAACATTCTCTAAGACCTAAACCTCAACTGGAGTTATACATCAAGGGTGTGACCATTGAGCAAGTTGAGGAAGCTAAACTCCTAGGTATAACATTGGATGGTCAGTTATCATGGTCTAGTCATATTGGCAAAGTTGTTGTGAAGATGGGGAGGGGTACAGTGCCTTCAGAAAGTATTCACACCCCATAACTTTTTCCACATTTTGTTGTGTTACAAAGTGGGATTAAAATGGATTTAATTATCATTTCTTGTCAACGATCTACACAAAATACTCTGCAATGTCAAAGTGAGAATTAATATTTTTTTATTAAAGGGAAAATAAAATACTATCTTGATTAGATAAGTATTCAACCCCCTGAGTCAATACATGTTAGAATCACCTTTGGCAGCAATTACAGCTGTGATTCTTTCTGGCTGAGTCTCACACCTGGATTGTATAATATTTTCCCATTATTCTTTAAAAAAAATCTAGTTCTGTCAAGTTGGTTGTTGATCATTGCTAGACAGCCATTTTGAAGTCTGCCATAGATTTTCAAGCTGATTTAAGTCAAAACTGTAACTAGGAAGAGTGGTACTCAGTGATGGGTTGTGTTGGATTTGCCCCAAACATAACGCTTTGTATTCAGGACAAAAAATATATTTCTTTGCCACATTTCTTGCAATATTACTTTAGAGCCTTATTGAAAACAAGATTAATGTTTTTTTTATTAAATACAGGCTTCCTTCTTTTCACTCTGCCATTTAGGTTAGTATTGTGGAGTAACTTCACTGTTGTTGATCCATCCTCAGTTATCTCCTATCACAGCCATTAAACTCTGTAACTGATTTAAAATCACCAATGGCCTCATGGTGAAATCTGAGTTAGGAAGGGCACCTGTATCTTTGTAGTGACTGGGTGTATTGATCATCCAATGTGAAATTAATAACTGCACCATGTCAAAGGGATATCCAATACCTTTACTTTTTTGTCCTTAAGCCATTTTGCCACAACTTTGGAAGTATGCTTGGGGCCATTGTCCATTTGGAAGACCCATTTGCGACCAAGCTTTAACTGATGTCTTGACATGTTGCTTCAATATATCCACATAATTTTCCTACCTCATGATGCCATCTATTTTGCGAAGTGCACCAGTCCCCCCTGCAGCAAAGCACTCTCACAACATGATGCTGCCACCCTCGTGCTTCACGGTTGGGATGGTGTTCTTCGGCTTGCAAGCCTCCCCCCTTTTTCCTCCAAACATAACAATGGTCATTATGGCCAAACAGTTCTATTTTTGTTTCATCAGTCCAGAGAACATTTCTTCAAAAAGTACGATCTTTGTCTCCATGTGCAGTTGCAAACCGTAGTCTTGTCTTTTTCGTGACGGTTCTGGAGCAGTGGCTTCTTCCTTGCTGAGCGGCCTTTCAGGTTATGTCGATATATGACTAGTTTTACTGTGGATATAGATACTTTTGTATCTGTTTCCTCCAGCATCTTCACAATCTGTTGGTGTTGTTCTGGGATTGATTTGCACTTGTCGCACCAAAGTACGTTCATCTCTAGGAGACAGAATGAGTCTCCTTCCTGAACGATAGGTATGATGGCTGCGTGGTCCCATGGTGTTTATTCTTGCGTACCATTGTTTGTACAGATGAACATGGTACCTTCAGGCGTTTGGAAATTGCTCCCAAGGATGAACTAGACTTGTGGAGGTCTCCAATTGGTTGATTTCTTTTGATTTTCCCATGATGTCAAGTGAAGAGGCACTGAGTTGAAGGTAGGCCTTGAAATACATCCACACGTACACCTCCAATTGACTACAATGATGTCAATTAGCCTATCAGAAGCTTCTAAAGCCATGACATAATTTTCGGGTATTTTCCAAGCTTTATAAAGGCACAGTCAACTTAGTGTATGTTAACTTCTGACCCACTGGAATTGTGATAGAGTGAATTATGAAGTGAATTGAAACAATCTGTCTGTAAACAAATGTTGGAGAAATTACTTGTGTCATGCAAAAAGTAGATGTCCTAACCGACTTGCCAAAACTATAGTTTGTTAACAAGAAATTTGTGGAGTGGTTGAAAAACTAGTTTTAATGACTCCAACCTAAGTGTATGTAAACTTCCAACTTCAACTGTACCAATATGTGCCATTCTTTGTGAACCATTGGAAGACCTCACTGGACTTTGTGGTTGAATCTGTGCTTGAAATGTACAGCTCGACTGAAGGACCTTACAGATACATGTACAGTGCCTTGCGAAAGTATTCGGCCCCCTTGAACTTTGCGACCTTTTGCCACATTTCAGGCTTCAAACATAAAGATATAAAACTGTATTTTTTTGTGAAGAATCAACAACAAGTGGGACACAATCATGAAAGTGGAACGACATTTATTGGATATTTCAAACTTTTTTAACAAATCAAAAACTGAAAAATTGGGCGTGCAAAATTATTCAGCCCCCTTAAGTTAATACTTTGTAGCGCCACCTTTTGCTGCGATTAGTCGCTTGGGGTATGTCTCTATCAGTTTTGCACATCGAGAGACTGAATTTTTTTCCCATTCCTCCTTGCAAAACAGCTCGAGCTCAGTGAGGTTGGATGGAGAGCATTTGTGAACAGCAGTTTTCAGTTCTTTCCACAGATTCTCGATTGGATTCAGGTCTGGACTTTGACTTGGCCATTCTAACACCTGGATATGTTTATTTTTGAACCATTCCATTGTAGATTTTGCTTTATGTTTTGGATCATTGTCTTGTTGGAAGACAAATCTCCGTCCCAGTCTCAGGTCTTTTGCAGACTCCATCAGGTTTTCTTCCAGAATGGTCCTGTATTTGGCTCCATCCATCTTCCCATCAATTTTAACCATCTTCCCTGTCCCTGCTGAAGAAAAGCAGGCCCAAACCATGATGCTGCCACCACCATGTTTGACAGTGGGGATGGTGTGTTCAGGGTGATGAGCTGTGTTGTGTTGCTTTTACGCCAAACATAACGTTTTGCATTGTTGCCAAAAAGTTCAATTTTGGTTTCATCTGACCAGAGCACCTTCTTCCACATGTTTGGTGTGTCTCCCAGGTGGCTTGTGGCAAACTTTAAATGACACTTTTTATGGATATCTTTAAGAAATGGCTTTCTTCTTGCCACTCTTCCATAAAGGCCAGATTTGTGCAATATACGACTGATTGTTGTCCTATGGACAGAGTCTCCCACCTCAGCTGTAGATCTCTGCAGTTCATCCAGAGTGATCATGGGCCTCTTGGCTGCATCTCTGATCAGTCTTCTCCTTGTATGAGCTGAAAGTTTAGAGGGACGGCCAGGTCTTGGTAGATTTGCAGTGGTCTGATACTCCTTCCATTTCAATATTATCGCTTGCACAGTGCTCCTTGGGATGTTTAAAGCTTGGGAAATCTTTTTGTATCCAAATCCGGCTTTAAACTTCTTCACAGCAGTATCTCGGACCTGCCTGGTGTGTTCCTTGTTCTTCATGATGCTCTCTGCGCTTTTAACGGACCTCTGAGACTATCACAGTGCAGGTGCATTTATACAGAGACTTGATTACACACAGGTGGATTGTATTTATCATCATTAGTCATTTAGGTCAACATTGGATCATTCAGAGATCCTCACTGAACTTCTGGAGAGAGTTTGCTGCACTGAAAGTAAAGGGGCTGAATAATTTTGCATGCCCAATTTTTCAGTTTTTGATTTGTTAAAAAAGTTTGAAATATCCAATAAATGTCGTTCCACTTCATGATTGTGTCCCACTTGTTGTTGATTCTTCACAAAAAAATACAGTTTTATATCTTTATGTTTGAAGCCTGAAATGTGACAAAGGGTCGCAAAGTTCAAGGGGGCCGAATACTTTCGCAAGGCACTGTATGTATGTATGTATGTATGTATGTATGTATGTATGTATGTGTGTGTGTATGTATGTATGTATGGTCCAAACACACCAAGAGAGTCGTGAAGAGGGCACGACAAAACATATTCCCACTCAGGAAACTAAAAAGATTTGGCATTGGTCCTGAGATCCTCAAAAGGTTCTACAGCTGCAACATCAATGCCTGGTACGGCAATTGCTTGGCCTCCTACCGCAAGGCACTTCAGAGGGTAGTGCGTACTGCCCAGTACATCACTGGAGCTAATCTGCCTGCCATCCAGGACCTCTACACCAGGCGGTGTCAGAGGAAGGCCATAAAAATTGTCAAAGACCCCAGCCACCCCAGTCATAGACTGTTCTCTCTACTACCACATGGCACCCGGTACCAGAGTGCCAAGTCAAGGACAAAAAGGCTTCTCAACAGTTTTTACCCCCAAGCCATAAGACTCCTGAACAGGTAACCAAATGGTTACCCGGACTATTTGCATTGTGTGCTTCCCCCCAACCCCTCTTTTACGCTGCTGCTACTCTCTGTTTATCTTATATGCATAGTCAATTTAAATATACATTCATGTACATACTAACCAAATTGGCCCGACCAACCAGTGCTCCCGCACATTGGCTAACCGGGCTATCTGCATTGTGTCCCACCACCCGCCAACCCCTCTTTTTACGCTTCTGCTACTCTCTGTTCATCATATATGCATAGTCACTTTAACGATACCTACATGTACATACTACCTCAATAAGCCTGACTAACAGGTGTCTGTATATAGCCTTGCTACTCTTTTTTCAAATGTATTTTTACTGTAGTTTTATTTCTTTACTTACTTACCCACCTACACACACACACACACACACCTTTTTCCCCCCGCACCATTGGTTAGAGCCTGTAAGTAAGCATTTCACTGTAAGGTTTACACCTGTTGTATTCGGAGCACGTGACAAATAAACTTTGATTTGATGTCTAGACACTAAGTCAAAAGTATGGACACACCTATTCATTCAAGGGTCTTTCTTTATTTCTACATTGTAGAATAAAAGTGAAGACAACACAACCGTGAAATAACACATTCGGAATCATGTAGTAACCAAAGAAGTGTTAAACAAATCTAAATATATTTTATATTGAGCTTTCTTAAAGTAATCACCCTTTGCCTTGATGACAGCATTGCACACTCTTGGCATTCTCTCAACCAGCTTCACCTGGAATGCTTTTCCAACAGTCTTGAAGTAGTTCCTACATATGCTGAGCACTTTTTGGCTGCTTTTCCTTCACTCTACGGTCCAACTCATCTCAAACCATCTCAATTGGGTTGAGGCCGAGTGATTGTGGAGGCCTGGTCTTCTGATGCAGCACTACATCACTCTCCTTCTTGGTCAAATAGCACTTACACAGCCTGGAGGTGTGTCATTGTCCTCTTGAAATTCAAATTATAGTCCTACTAAGCGCAAACCTTTTTGGATGGCGTATCGCTGCAGAATGCTGTGGTGGCCATGCTGGTTAAGTGTGCTTTGAATGATATATAAATCACAGACAGTGTCACCAGCAAAGCACCCCCACACCATCATGCCTCCTCCTCCAAGCTTCACGGTGGCAACCACATGTGCGGAGATCATCCGTTCACCTACTCTGCGTCTCACAAAGACACGGCGGTTGGAACCAAAAATGTATTCTTATTGGTGTCCTATAGTAGTGGTTCCTTTGCAGCAATTCGACCAGGAAGGCCTGATTCACACAGTCTCCTCTGAACAGTTGATGTTGAAATGTGTCTGTTACTTGAACTCTGTGAAGCATTTATTTGGGCTGCAATTTCTGAGGCTGGTAACTCCAATGAACTTATCCTCTGCCACAGAGGTAACTCCGGGTCTTCCTTTCCTGTGGCGGTCCTCATGAGAGCCAGTTTCATCCTAGCGCTTGATGTTTTTTGCGAGTGCACTTGAAGAAATTTTCAAAGTTCTTGAAATTTTCCAGAAGTAATGATGGACTGTCATTTCTCTTTGCTTATTTGAGCTGTTCTTGCCATAATATGGACTTGGTCTTTTACTAAATAGGGCTATATCCTGTATACCACCTCTACCTTGTCACAACATCACTGATGGGCTCAACCGCATTAATAAGGAAAGAAATTCCACAAATAACTTTTAAGAAGACACACCTGTTAATTGAAATGCATTCCAGGAGTGTGATTCCATGTGTTATTTCATAGTTTGGATGTCTTCACTACCATTCTACAATGTAAAAAATAGTAAAAATAAAGAAAAACCCTTGAATGAGTAGGTTTGTCCAAATTTTTGACTGGTACTGTATGTCAAATCAGGTAATGCCAAATTCCAGTCTGAAGGAGGTGAATTACTTTCCCTCAGTCAAACCACAATAGTGTTTGTCATTTTGGCAGTGAAGATCGGATTTTGGCAGGATTTTTTTGCAGATCATTTATTAGTGTTCAGAATTGATCAAAATGCCAGTCTAAATTAATAAACCGGCCGCCAGTTGAATAGCCCTGGTGTAGTGAGAGAGGAAGAGGCGAAGTTAGAGGGATAACTTGGCCCAGAATCTGTCTTCTGCAGCAGGTGGTGTTTGTTAATTCACCAAGTGAGGAATCTTGTATGGAGGTCAATCAGTGTTGAATTTGTGGTTTAGTTGATCAAATATAGATTTTGTAATGATTAGGTTGTTATGAGTATACTGATATAAGTAGGACATGTGAAATTCCAACAACATTGAGAAAAAATACTTATAATAATATTGGAGTTTTTTCTTGTCATCACTACTTACCACAGCCACAAAGTTATAAACACCGTCTATTTCTACAATTTATCTTCTTAAAAAGTGACTTTAAACATAACCTTAACCACACTGCTAACCTTATGCCTAACCTTAAATTAAGACCAAAAAGCAAAAAAAATAATTCATGAACTACTTATGATATAGCCAATTTGTACTTTGTGTTTGTAGTAACTAGTGGAAACAGTTATGCCTGTTGTTCACACGTGTATCTGCCAATGTTGTGTATAAACCCTGGATGATTGACAGAGGGGCAGTATTGAAGCAACCCCGCAGCCATCTTGGTGAAAAAAGGATTTTGGAAGCTATAGAAATGCATTTATTAATGTCTACATCCGTTTTCGACAAGTTTAATATATTACAGACACTTCAATGCTTACTTTTAAATTATATTATGTGAGCTAAACATAACATAAAAAAATAAATACAACACTTCCTTAAAGTATTTATTTTTATTGAGTACTAATGTTACTGTCCTCACTACAACAACAACATGCTTAAATACAAGTAATTTTGTCATTGAACCATTTAATTGAAATACCGTAGAATTCCATTAATTCCTATTGAGGACTGCTTTTCTGAGGAGTGCCAATATAGCCGATCTGTGGCTTCGAAGGCCAATGGATAGCATCTGCAAATCCAGGGTTTATATATATATTTCGAATTTTTACATTTAATCTTATTTAAGTATGCAAGCCAGTTAAGAACAAATTCTTATTTACAATGACGGCCTACACCGATGCTTGGCCAATTGTGTGCCGACCTATGGGACTCCCAATCATGGCCGGATTTGAACGAGGGTGTCTGTAGTGATGCCTCTAGCACTGAGATGCAGTGCCTTAGACCGCTGCGCCACTCGGGAGTCATTGGTATCTGCCCTCATTGGCTAGAATGGTCCCACCTGATTTTGCCTCCTCCCAACTGCCTTCTATTTAAAAGAAAAAGAAGGGAAAAAAAGTATTTTCATTGTTAGAGCAGACACTTGACTAGAGTATCTTGTCAATTTAATGCATACTCTGTGGTATAGGCTACTAGAACTATCAAAGACGGTTTAGAAACTCTGTGGTACTTTGGTATAAAAACAATGCCCACTGCAGTCCGTTCCATCGAGATTCAAAAGAGTGCCACCTTTTAGAAGTGTCCGATACACTTTCCGTGTTTATTAAAAATGCCATATTCCTCCGCGGGGTCAGGGAGTATAGTTTTTTATATGGATGTTGCACTTAATTGAGGGCGGTTTAAGATTCATAATACAACTGAAAATGATAAAATCATCTTGGTAACCATTACCTCTCCAAGTGTATCTCTTCGATATATGTAGCAATATGTTGGACCTATATTTTTCGGAGTCCACTAGGAGGTTATTCGGTGTTGCTTTAAACGTGGCCACTGTAAAGAGATTCACCACGATATAACTTATTTTTTTTTTTACATTAAAGATAGACGTAGTCATTTAGCCACCGTCCGTATTTTTATTATAGTGTAGAAAAAAAAATGTTTTTATGTTTTGCTAAACTCTTTTAGGTTAGTCTTTCCGGCTTGTCAGTTCGCTCTACTCTGTGGCGGCTGAAGAAAAAAAGAACCAGTTGGCAAGCGAAGCGAACGCTCGGAGCCAGCAGCAAACTAGCCATTTCATCGTTTATTTTTGTCGTAAGCATTGGCTTACTTGTGAAGATAGTTTCGTTTTATCCTAAAGACTGTTTGGAGTTTGTCTGCCTTGGATTACGGATATTACACATTTTCCCTGTATTAAACATTAACTGTGCTAGCTAGCTAAACATTTTATTTGTGCGACGACAGCTGTCATTTGGAGAAGGAAAAGTGATCCGTCATGCGTGTGCAATGAAGATGATTTCTACTGGATTTACATTTTAACATCATTCAAATGGGCGACGTTAACGTTCAATATTTGAGAACTGCGGTGGTATTGCCTTAGTAACTAGTGTGGCCACCTAGCTTGCTACTTATACTTATCGTTGGACAGAAGACAGCTAGTTAGCTGGCTATATCATTCATTCAGCCTCATAAATACACTAACTACAAAGTGATATAACTATAGCAATATCGCTTACAATTTTGGACATGAAGAAAATAACCTACTATTCATAGGGTTGAAAGGTAAGTTGTCATATCTACCTTGGTATTTCATCATGTACTCGGTAGCTAGCAACGTTATTTTCCGGCTTTGCAGCGGTCTGTGCTCGAAGGTTTTTGTCGCCGCCTTGTTTGGTCCGAACGTCCAACACAACGTTCGACATTACAGCAGCGAATCAGCCAAACTATCAGTATTTTCTGCTTGAAAATTAATTATTAGACACGTGAATACTTCAGCTGTGGCTAAAATACAAGGCCAACGTGTCCTTTGGACCACCTATGCTGTTGCTTCTGAACATAGTGTAATGTTATGTAGTTATCTAACTAGGTAACGTTGGCTAACCTCGTACCTGTGAACTACTAGCTAAGGTAACGTTAGCTAGCTATAGTTGTCCAGCTAGATAACGTTGGCTAGCAACAGTTATGATCTCGGTATGCATTTATTTTATTAGTGGTCTCATACCAAAGAAAATGCAAACGTTAGTTATCGAAATTTAGCAACCTAATTAGCTAACTTTGAGTAGCTAACTAGCAGGCTAGTTGATTTGCTAGCCAAAACCTTTGATGCACATGCTAGCTTGGTACTGTAGTTAGCTAGCTAACTTAGTAGGCAGCTGTGGAATCGTGAGTGACTTGACTTTGAAGTTGAGCATATTATAAAAACCCAAGCCAGCCAGCCTATATGTCAACTAAGCAATATGTTGATGTTTACCAACGTTAACTGGGTCATTGAAATGTGCGTTTAGTTAGCTATTTAGCTACGCTAGTCGTTTAGCTAGCTGGCTAGTGGCATCCCATTTGTCATATATCAAATGCATTTATCAGTTAATGTCCCCGTGTGTCACATTGTGTCCCACCAATTGGGATATCACCAGTCTTACTAGTATGCACATCATTTTCCTCATTTGCAATGTCATGTAATAGCCAAACAAAGACTACAAAGCACCTAGCTAGATTTGGCTGACTTGAGCATGCAGTTGCTTTGTGCTCTAGTGTAACAAAGGTAGCCCACTTGTCTTGGGGGTCCCAATTCTGCCCGCTGCCTTATGAAACAAAAGTACTTTAATACTAATGTAGTATTTGTGTTGCAAATGAATGAAACATTGATTAACTTTCAATTACATATGTTTAGTCTGTTTACTATAATTGGTCACCACACTTTTTGATTCCACTTTTTGCCTGTCATGGATCCACTTCACTATCCACCTTTTGGCCATTCACTTGTGCCTTTCGTAATTGTGGTTGTTGGCTAAGTAGGGCTATAGTTTGCATGGGGACCAGATGGGTGAATTTATAAATCCACCAACCTCTGGGATATTATTGTTTGTGTCTGAAGATGGTCCTCTCTTCTTAGGGACACTACAAGTCAGAATGTTGAATAAAATGACGTGAACTTACACTGCCGGTTGTCTGTGTGGTTGGTCCTTTTTCGGGTTGAAATTTTAGACAATAGACACACAGGAAAGTATTATTATTTTTTTCAAAAGCTGGTAGTGCATTCAGATCTGTCATATGCAGCATGCGCACACGATGTAAATACATGCATGCGACACAAGCATACTGGCCAAGCTTGTGCAAGTGGTTACATGGTTGTGTGGATGCTTCAGGTGATAGAAATGTGTACTTTTATTCAACATTCTGGCATGTAGAGAACCTTAGAGGAATGTTTCCAGAATCAAACACTATTGTCCCAGACGTTGGTGGATTTAGAATTTCACCCATCTGGTCCCCAGGCAAGGCTATAGTGAACATTCGTCTTTCCAGAATTCATATATGTCATTGATGTGTTCTCAATGTTTACATGTTCAAGCTGGCTGTCAAGCCTATTGCTCTGTAACCAGGCAGGGGCACAGAATGTATCAGCCTACTTGATTGTGTAACACAAAGACCACATTAACGGCCACTTTGATTGCGTTGTAAGAATGGTAGCTAGATGGTAGGCAATTAGCTTACCAAAAACCATCCGGTCGGGTTCACATTGAGCAGCAGCCTAAACAATTTCGGACAACCCCAAGCTCACTGAATTGCTGTAGTGACATTCACCTGATGCCTTCTCTCAACCATTGGCTACACTACATCTAGTCCTAGCGCGATCTTCTCACACAATAAAGACCGTGTTGGACAACAACAGAGGGCAAATATAGGTTCACAGTCTTGGAAAAGGCTCACCTCGCACAGGTAGTTAATCAAAATCTTAAATTTAGTGTGAGGTCCCCCTGATGATGCAGAGCAGGATACAGTGCAGTGGAGGGATGGATCCGGTAAAGTAGGCTAGTTCCAGGAAGAGACCGTGTCTCATTGGCAGCTTGGTTCCAGGTCGTTCCATGTTATTTCAGCAAGCCATGATATCCAGCAAGCCATGATATTGTTCTGAAATCATTTCTGTAGTTAAACATAAGCAATAATATTTTGTTGAAGTAAAATTTGATCTCTGAGAAATTAAGATAATTATAGTACCTATGAATTAAAATGGACAATTTCGGTTCAATTAATAATTTAATATATTAATCCTAACATCCAGTTTTGACCATATCTTTTTCTAACGTAAGTAAGACATGAGGAATCCCCAAAAAATTGTTAAACTACCCACGGAAACCCCACATCCCATACCAACAACGAGTATATATTATAAGTTCTTTTTTTCAGACAACTAGTTCAGAGTATTGTTTTTTCATCCTCTAATCATGTATTCTCAGTGGATTTGGTGATGTTTTTTTCCACATGTTCAGAGAAATTAGTAATTGAAGTAAATTTTTTCCTTCATTCTGATATTACCAGGTTCTGACCACTAGATGGTGCTGTTCCTGCTATTTGGTGATAACATTTTTATATATATATATATATATATATATATATATTGCTCAAAAAAATAAAGGGAACACTTAAACAACACAATGTAACTCCAAGTCAATCACACTTCTGTGAAATCAAACTGTCCACTTAGGAAGCAACAGTGATTGACAATAAATTTCACATGCTGTTGTGGAAATGGAATAGACAACAGGTGGAAATTATAGGCAATTAGCAAGACACCCCAAGGTGGGGACCACAGACCACTTCTCAGTTCCTATGCTTCCTGGCTGATGTTTTGGTCACTTTTGAATGCTGGCGGTGCTTTCACTTTAGTGGTAACATGAGACGGAGTCTACAACCCACACAAGTGGCTCAGGTAGTGCAGCTCATCCAGGATGGCACATCAATGCGAGCTGTGGCAAGAAGGTTTGCTGTGTCTGTCAGCGTAGTGTCCAGAGCATGGAGGCGCTACCAGGAGACAGGCCAGTACATCAGGAGACGTGGGGGAGGCTGTAGGAGGGCAACAACCCAGCAGCAGGACCGCTACCTCCGCCTTTGTGCAAGGAGGAGCACTGCCAGAGCCCTGCAAAATGACCTCCAGCAGGCCACAAATGTGCATGTGTCTGCTCAAACGGTCAGAAACAGACTCCATGAGGGTGGTATGAGGGCCTGACGTCCACAGGTGGGGGTTGTGCTTACAGCCCAACACCGTGCAGGACGTTTGGCATTTGCCAGAGAACACCAAGATTGGCAAATTCGCCACTGGCGAGATCATTCATTCAGATCTAGGATGTGTTATTTTAGTGTTCCCTTTATTTTTTGGAGCAGTGTATATATAGTGCCAGTCAAAAGTTGACACACCTACTCATTCCAGGTTTTTCTTTATTTGGACTATTTTCTACATTGTAGATTTAATAGTGAAGACATACAATCTATGAAATAACACATAGAATCAGAAACCAATAAAGTGTTAAACAAATCAAAATATATTTTCTATTTGAGATTCTTCAAAGTAGCCACCCTTTGCATTAATGACAGCTTTGCACACTCTTGGCATTTTCAGCCAGCTTCATGAGGTGAGTCACCACATGAGTCACCTGGAATGCATTTCAATTAACAGGTGTGCCTTGTTATCAGCTCATAAGTGAAGCGAAACGACAGTCCATCATTACTTTAAGACATGAAGGTCAGTCAATCAGGAAAATTTCAAGAACATCAAGCGCTGTGTTGAATCTGGCTGTCATGAGGACCGCCACAGGAAAGGAAGACCCGGAGTTACCTCTGCTGCAGCGGATAAGTTCATTGGAGTTAACAGCACCTCAGATTGCAGCCCAAATAAATGCTTCACAGAGTTTAAGTATCAGACACATGAAGGACACCAATATGAAGAAGAGACTTGCTTGGGCCAAGAAACATGAACAATGGACATTAGACCAGTGGAAATCTGACCTTTGGTCTGATGAGTCCAAATTTCAGATTTTTGGTTCCAACCGCTGTGTCTTTGTGAAATGCAGAGTAGGTGAACGGATGATCTCTGCATGTGTTGTTCCCAATGTGAAACATGGAGGAGGTGGTGTGGGGGTGTTTTGCTGGTGACACTGTCAGTGGTTTAATTAAAATTCAAGGCACACTTAACCAGCATGGCTACCACACCATTCTGCAGCGATACGCCATCCCATCTGGTTTGCGCTTCCTGGGACTTTCATTTGTTTTTCAACAGGACAATGACCCAACACACCTCCAAAGGTTATTTGACCAAGAAGGAGAGTGATGGAGTGCTGCATCGGATGACCTGGCCTCCACAATCACCCGACCTCAACCCAATTGAGATGGTTTGGGATGTGTTGGACTGTAGAGTGAAGGAAAAGCAGCCAACAAGTGCTCAGCATATGTGGGAACTCCTTCAAGACTGTTGGAAAAGCATTTCAGGTGAAGCTGGTTGAGAGAATGCCAAGAGTGTGCAATGCTGTCATCAAGGGAAAGGGTGGCAACTTTGAAGAATCTAAAATATATTTGTATTTGTTTAACACATTTTTGGTTACAACATGATTTCATATGGGTTATTTCATAGTTTTTATATCTCCACTATTATTCTACAATGTATAAAATAGTAAAAATAAAAAACCCTTGAATGAGTAGGTGTGTCCAAACTTTTGACGGGTACTGTATATTCATACACACACACACTACATGACCAAAATTATGTGGACACGTGCTGGTCGAATATCTCATTCCAAAATCATGTGCATTAATATGGAGTTGGTCCCCCCCTTTGCTGCTATAACAGCCTACACTCTTCTGAGAAGGCTTTCCACTGGATGTTGGAACATTGCTGCAGGGACTTGCTTCCACTCAGCCACGAGCATTAGTGCGGTCAGGCACTAATGTTGGGCAATTAGGCCTGGCTCGTAGTCAGCGTTCCAATTCATCCCAAAGGTGTTCGATGGTCAGGGCTCTGTGCAGGCCAGTCAAGTTCTTCCACACCTATATCGACAAACCATTTCTGTATGAACCTTGCTTTGTGCACAGGGACATTGTCATGTTTGAACAGGAAAGGGCCTTCCCCAAACTGTTGCCACGAAGTTGGAAGCACAGAATCGTCTAGAATGTCATTGTATGCTGTAGTGTTAAGATATCCCTTCGCTGGAACTAAGGGGCCTAGCCCGAACCATAACAAACAGCCCCAGTCCATTATTCCTCCTCCACCAAACTTTACATTTGGCACTATGCAAACCCAGATTCGTCTGTCGGACTGCCAGATGGTGAAGAGTGAACTCCTTTCCACTGATCCAGAGTCCATTGGCGGTGAGCTTTACACCACTGCAGCCAACGCTTGGTCTTCAAGCCAATCTTAGGCTTGTGTGCAGCTGCTCGGCCATGGAAACCCATTTAATGAAGCTCCCGACAAATAGTTATTGTGCTGATGTTGCTTCCAGAGGGAGTTTGGAACTCGGTAGTGAGTGTCGCAACCGAGGACAGACTATTTGTACTCGCTATTTACTCACACCTGGTCCCATTCTGTGAGCCTGTGTGGCCTACCACTTTGAGGCTGAGCCGTTGTTGCTCTTCACTTCACAATAACTGCACTTACAGTTGAACGGGGCAGCTAGGGCACAAATTTGACGACCTGACTTGTTAGATTATGACGGTGCCACGTTGAAAGTCACTGAGCTCTTCAGTAAGACCATTCTACTGCCAATATTTGTCTATGGACATTGCATGGCTGTGTACTTGATTTATAGACCTGTCAGCAACAAGTGTGGCTGAAATAGCTAAATCTACTAATTTGTAGGGTTGTCCACATACTTTTGTTTAGACCCCCCCATTGTTAAAGAGAGACTTCACCTAAATTACAAAATGACATTGGTCTATTGTTTAACTGGCCACTATTTCAAATGCTACCTTATTAGAATTTGTGGCATAAATCCAATGCAATGCAATTGTAGCTGTATTAGCATTTTGGCGCTTCGTATCCAAATCATCTATAAGTAACGTCATTGAGTCTGTTACACAATATATCTTTTGATATTTTAGATTTGGACATTAAGTATGAACATGCTAATATACAGTGGGGCAAAAAAGTATTTAGTCAGCCACCAATTGTGCAAGTTCTCCCACTTAAATAGATGAGAGGCCTGTAATTTTCATTATACAGTGGGGCAAAAAAGTATTTAGCCAGCCACCAATTGTGCAAGTTCTCCCACTTAAAAAGATGAGAGAGGCCTGTAATTTTCATCATAGGTACACTTCAACTATGACAGACCAAATGAGAGAAGAAAATCACATTGTAGGATTTTTTATGAATTTATTTGCAAATTATGGTGGGAAATAAGTATTTGGTCAATAACAAAAGTTTATCTCAATACTTTGTCGTTGCCAACAACGGGTATATAACAGAGGTCAAACGTTTTCTGTAAGTCTTCACAAGGTTTTCACACACTGTTGCTGGTATTTTGGCCCATTCCTCCATGCAGATCTCCTCTAGAGCAGTGATGTTTTGGGGCTGTTGTTGGGCAACACAGACTTTCAACTCCCTCCAAAGATTTTCTATGGGGTTGAGATCTGGAGACTGGCTAGGCCACTCTAGGACCTTGAAATGCTTCTTACGAAGCCACTCCTTCGTTGCCCGGGCGGTGTGTTTGGGATCATTGTCATGCTGAAAGACCCAGCCATGTTTCATCTTCAATGCCCTTGCTGATGGAAGGAGGTTTTCACTCAAAATTTCACGATACATGGCCCCATTCATTCTTTCCTTTACACGGATCAGTCGTCCTGGTCCCTTTGCAGAAAAACAGCCCCAAAGCATGATGTTTCCACCCCCATGCTTCACAGTAGGTATGGGGTTATTTGGATGCAACTCAGCATTCTTTGTCCTCCAAACACGACGAGTTGAGTTTTTACCAAAAAGTTATATTTTGGTTTCATCTGACCATATGACATTCTCCCAATCTTCTTCTGGATCATCCAAATGCTCTCTAGCAAACTTCAGACGGGCCTGGACATGTACTGGCTTAAGCAGGGGGACACGTCTGGCACTGCAGGATTTGAGTCCCTGGCGGCGTAGTGTGTTACTGATGGTAGGCTTTATTACTTTGGTCCCAGCTCTCTGCAGGTCATTCACTAGGTCCCCCCGTGTGGTTCTGGGATTTTTGCTCACCGTTCTTGTGATCATTTTGACCCCACGGGGTGAGATCTAGCGTGGAGCCCCAGATCGAGGGAGATTATCAGTTGGTCTTGTATGTCTTCCATTTCCTAATAATTGCTCCCACAGTTGATTTCTTCAAACCAAGCTGCTTACCTATTGCAGATTCAGTCTTCCCAGCTTGGTGCAGGTCTACAATTTTGTTTCTGGTGTCCTTTGACAGCTCTTTGGTCTTGGCCATAGTGGAGTTTGGAGTGTGACTGTTTGAGGTTGTGGATAGGTGTCTTTTATACTGATAACAAGTTCAAACAGGTGCCATTAATACAGGTAACGAGTGGAGGACAGAGGAGCCTCTTAAAGAAGAAGTTACAGGTCTGTGAGAGCCAGAAATCTTGCTTGTTTGTAGGTGATCAAATACTTATTTTCCACCATAATTTGCAAATAAATTCATTGTGTGATTTTCTGGATTTTTTTTCTCATTTTGTCTGTCATAGTTGAAGTGTACCTATGAGGAAAATTACAGGCCTCTCGTCTTGGCTGACTAAATACTTTTTTGCCCCACTGTATATGAATACTATAAATTAAAATGGCCAATTTGGGTCCAACCAATTAGCTTAATTTCTCTCAACAAAACAATATTGCAGGAATGCTTATGTTACTAACAGAAACCATTTCAGAACAATCCAGATGGGGGGTGTCAATCGTCTTTGTGCTTTTTGAGGTGGAATGACCCCTCAACTGTCTGAGGGGAAAGGTTGTCAGACGTGCCCTTCGAAAGACAGGAATAACATCTTTAACAGACACAGTAAGACTAAAGCTGAGCTGAAAAGTCAATACAAATGACTTTTTTTTGTTCCCAGTGTTTCTCACAATAAAACAAATAGGCCTACTGGTTTACAGTGTCTTGTCATACTGTTAAAATATGATACAGAACAGAACCACAGTGGAGAAAACTAACTAATCCACAGGGAAGTAAACATAGAGCAAGCTTATTTCAGTGGTAAGTACAGGCAACTTCAGAGGCTGAAAGGAGAGGAAGGCAAGAACACAAGCAAGGCATCGAAGGACGAACGGTCATCCAGACAGAGACAGATCGTGGTGGTAGGTAGCTCAGGAAAGGACAGAGTAGTTACATCGATAACACTCAAGAATAGGTTGAATGTTTCTTCAGCTGAGAATACTTTTTTTAAGGACACCTAGAAAGGTCAGAGGTACATTTTAGGCATTTCCTCAACAGTAGCATATCTGGAAAAATGGGATCTTTAGGAATTGATTGTGTTCAACATTTCAGGCAATGTGATAAATTGTCCTGAAGGACTGCATGTCTTATTCACATACTGATTCAAAAGTACATCAAGTAACCTATGTATCTAACCAGGCATGATTGTCTACTGATACCACTCTCCCCATCTCTTCCTTCCATTGAGAAGAATGTCATCAGAGGATAAGACTGTGGAGCCCTCTGACCAGGGACCCTCGCTGCCCTCTGTTAGTGCAGGGGCCACGTCCACAGGAAGTCCTGCCCAGACAGACAAGCGCCCCAGGGGCAGACCTCGCAAGGATGCTGCCACCACCATCGTACCCCAGGCTCCACCCACAACTACATCCAAGACCAGGAAGAAGTATGTTGTTTACCCTCCATTTCTTAACAATTGCTATTTATCATAAGACGCCTGTGAATGTAGACTTTCTCTCATGTACAGTAGACATAGACTTGCCCAAGTCATCACAACAGTCTTGTGTGCAGTTAGCCTGCAGTTTGCTTATCTGGTTGGAACTATGAGCTAGTGGCTACTCCGCTGCCTCAAAAGCTCTTAAAACATCACACAGATACTATCCAAAGCATCAGGCAAAGATCTCATTTAGCAGATGCTGTTATCTAGAGCTATTCTGCATGCTGAACAATGGTATAAATCCAGGAAACTTGAGCACACAAGCTTTCCCAGGTTTTATTGTATGCAGCAGTACCAACCGGCCTCCTTCGTCATTTCCATGGCAACACATAATGCAGCTCAGGGAGCCCTGCTGTGTATTATGATGCCTACAAGGTACCTTACTCTCTGCTCACACACTCCATATCCTCAATATCCTAATATGTTGACCCCCAGATGAAATTAGTCAATCAATCTATAATCAAAATGATATGTTTATGCCATGGCTATAAGGACAGCTGAGACCATTCCGGTCTCGGTCACATTAGCTGATAGGTTGTTTGGTGGGAGTGGATAGCATGTCATTGGTCCCATTGTTTTACAGCATGCAAGGGATCAAAGGAATACATAGCCTAGGCCTGCTATCTATTGTTTGGTTGTATTTCCCAGAATGAGCTGACCCTGGGACGGTGGAGGGAAGTATGCATTATTACTAGGACTGTCAAACTATTATAAAATGTGTAATTGAGCTGTGATTCATCTCAAATTCTCAATTTGCTCAAATTGAACTGCAATTTAAGATTCTTTACACAAAAACCATTACAAGACTCTGTCTTGATTTTATCCAAAGTAACGGATAGCAAAATCGGGTAAATTGATAAAGCACACTTTTTTTTAACTGCAATGTCAACCTGTTTTGATATTGCATTGTTTTTAGCTGCATAGATGATGTATTTCAAGTTTTCAGTGTATTTTGAACGCTATCAGATAATGCGATTAATCACGCTAAATATTTTAAATTATTACTGATTATGCATCTCACGCAGCATCCTTAAATGAGGGGGAGGGGCTGCTTTCGGTATATACCCCAGGTTATTTATTACCGGTATGTTGTTTTTGCAAGGACAATAAGATGTGAAGTGTTCATATCAGGAGAATTAACATATTTATTCTAGAGCTAGTGATATTGTATTGTCTTTGCGACATGTATCAACCGGGCACTATTTTGCAGTGGTGGAAGAAGTACTAAATTGTCATACTTTAGTAAAAGTAAAGATACCTTAATAGAAAATGACTCAAGTAAAAGTGAAAATCACCCAGTAAAATACTACTTGAGTAAAAGTCTAAGTATTTGGTTTTAAATATACTTAAGTATCAAAGTAAATGGAATTGCTAAAATATACTGAAATATCAAAAGTAAACGTATTAATAATTTCAAATTCCAGACAACACAATTTTTCTTGGATGATTTATTTATGGATAGCCAGGGGAACACTCTGACTTTAATTTACAAATGAAGCATTTGTGTTTAGTGAGTCCTCCAGATCAGAGGCAGTAGGGATGACCAGGGATGTCTCTTGATAAGTGTGTGAATTTGACCATTTTCCTGAAAAAAATGTAACAAGTACTTTTGAGTGTCAGGAAAAATGTATGGAGTAAAAAGTACATTATTTTCTTTTGGAATGTAGTCAAGTAAAAGTTGGCAAAAATATAAATAGTAAAGTACGAATACCTCAAACTACTTAAGTAGTACTTTAAAGTATTTTTACTTAAGTACTTTAAACCACTTCTATTTTGATGCAAATTACTCTTAAGGATACAATAGGCATCCCTTAGAACAGGGGTATTCATCTCTTGGCCTACTTGGTCCAGAGCATCTTGGTTTTCTGTTCTACCTGATAATTAATTGCAACCACCTAGTGTCCCAAGTCTAAATCAGTCCCTGATTAGAGGGAAGATGAAAAAATGCAGTGGAACTGGCTTCAAGGACCAGAGTTGAGTTTGAGGGCCTTTAGAAGTTAGAAATTGTTTGATTTCGAGACTGGGTTGGTTGTCATCCACCATTTCAGTCCCGAACAGGGAATCCATGCCAGGTTTTCTTGTCAGCTCCCTGATAGCTGGAACTACTTACAGCATTATTTTCACTCCTCTTTTTTTCTCTCTCTCTTGTTGGGGATCATGGAGAGAAGTTGCAGAGGGGATGGGGAGCTGGATGTTACAGTCCTTTAGGGTGTTTTGACATTTAACGCTGCAATATGTATCTTTTTGGACCACCTGACCAAATAAACATAGAAATGTGAGTTATAGGTCTGTCATTCTTATTGAAAGCAAGTCTAAGAAGCGGTACATATGTTCTATGTGCGATTTTCTATGCTTCCCGTTCTTAAAGGTGCAATATGCAGAAATGGCTCCGCCATTTCCTGCTTTCAAAAATGTGTATAGTTTGCCTAATTTCAGTTTGCAACAAAACAAGCAGTGCTTTGTGTAGGGAATCATTGTACCATCTAAACTGCTGTGAAATATCTTTTAAATAACCAAACATTTTGTATTTCCAGCTGTTTGAAGCTGGTGTACAAAACAGAAAGTAAAAGATGCAGAAACAAAACTAAACAATGGGAAGCGTGGAAGTAGCGCACATAACTTATCTATTGCTTCTTAGACTTGGTTTCAGATGTATAACTCACATTTCTATTTGAATTTGGTTGGGTCGCCAAAAATGTTACATTTAATTTTCTTTTTTTGCATCTTCTACTTTTGGTTTTGTACACCAGCTGAAAATACTATATTTTGGGGTATTGAAAATATATTTCACAGCAGTTTAGCTGGTACAATGACTCTCTACGCTATACATTGCTTGTTTTGTCACAAACTGAAATGTACATTTTAACAACCACAAAATGGTGGAGCGATTTCTGCATATTGCACCTTTTAAAGAAAAGTCAAAAGAAAAGGCTATACGAGAGCATATGGACACCACTGTAGGCACACCACGCTGGGAATGGTCACAGACAGGGTTATGATGGTATGAAGTTGCGTCTGCTTAGTCTATATGTCAGATACTGTTATGTATCTCCTGCTCATCATATACAAATACCTTGGTTAATAATTAGGTAGCCCTGGTAATTGTGGAGAAGGTGATATTTGTAGAGAAGGTGATATTCATGTAGTGATGTCAGATCAGATGCATCAGCCACTTAATAGAGGGTAACTTTATGGTTTGTGTGTACTACCTATGATCTGAATATGGCTGATATCAGACAGCTGGACTGTCCTCAAACAGACGTATCTCTCTGCTGCAGACGTTGGGCACTAGAGAAGCCCCTTACCGCCTCCCTCCTCCCAGGCAGAGAGGAGCTTGAGATGTCTTGGAACAGTGATGCATTTTTAATCCTGGTGTCAGCTACTCTACACCCCGTGCCGTCATCACAGGGATGCTCCTGCCCCTTGGCTTGGAGGTTTTCCCCTTTAACTGTAGGTTAGAACATTATGGATGGAGCTCTCATCACTGTGCTTTATTAGACCTGGGCCTATATTGGGCCTTATTGGCCCCTTGCTTAAATATTTGTGGCCATGACTAGGCCTCGTTTCTGGAAAAAGATCAGGGCTCTCTAGTGTCTTCATTAATCATGTATTGATTTGGTATTTTCAGTTAGTGTTTTTTTTCCTCATTTTTTTCCTGCCCACGCAGAAGCTTGAACTGTGTCTTTTAGGCTTCCATCTTGTTGCTTCTTATCTGGAGTGGGAAGTCATCTGGAGGGAGGAGTTGACTTGGCATCTGGCCCATTGTGATTTCTCTCTCCAGTGGCATCGAAAATTACCCCCCCTCCCACTGCATCCTCCCCACTACCCCCGAGAAACGCTGGCTGCTCTCATTTGGAGTGTTTGCTCTTGAATTTAGCAGGCCCACTGTGCGTGGCGCTGTTTAATTTAATCCATGACAATTAGCACCTCGACTCGACATGGTGGCTCTCAGATTGGGTTAAAACAACTCCTACTGGAGGACGCTGACACGGACAGATCTCTCCTCTGCTGTGTGTGTGGTGGGCTTCATTGATGTGTTAACTTTGCTTTCCAGACAGTTGGTTTAAATGAAAAGAGGTAAAGGTGACAACTCTGACACTTGGTTGCAAGTGTCAGAGTTGTGGCTGTAGCAACTGTCTGTGTGTCTTCAACTCTGCCCTAGTGTCACTGACCGCTAGGATGCCATCATTATCATCAAAAGTGACGTAGCCTAGAAAACAAGTGAGAGGTGAGGAGTGGGAAAGGCTAGATGATGTGAGACATGTAGTAAAGAGAGCCGTGTGGATTTCAGAGCCGCTCAACAGGAGGTCACGTCAGATATGAGTCAGGCCATATTCCATTTATAGCGGGAAGATCATACAATTCTGACATTTCTGCCCTCTGCTAGGCAGCCTAATGGTTTTAGCCTGACGACATGGGTGTGTATGATCCAAATGATTTGGTGACATTCTAGCCTATGTCTGTAGGCCCCTCCATAGACCCCCAAATACTGGTATGGACAATAATAATACAACTGACTGGTTCAAAGATCATTGTCCTCCTTCTGTTTGTACTACTGCAGCTGCAGCCATATGGCATTTCTGCTCATTTACAGCTTGTCGCTGTGTGTAGCACAACCTCTGTCCATATTACACCTCTCATCATCCAGATTGATCATAGGATGTTTGTGTTAAGCATAAGTCTGTAACTTCTGCTTGTCCATAACATAAACCCACCTCCACCAGGGGCCCTCTGTTCACAACGTTCGTTGACATCAGCAAACTGCTCGCTCAACGCCATACACGTGGTCTGCGGGTGTGAGGCTGGTTGGACGTACTGCCAAATTCTCTAAAACGACGTTGGAGGCGGCTTATGTTACAGAAATTAACATGAACTTCTCTGGTGGACATTCCTGCAGTTAGCATGCCAATTGCGCGCTCCCTCAAAACTTGAGACATCTGTGGTATTGTGTTGTGTGACAAAACTGCGAATTTTAGAGTGTCCTTTTAATGTCCCCAGCACAAGATACACCTGTGTAATGATCAGGCTGTTTAATCAGCTTCTTGATATGCCACTCCTGTCAGGTGGATGGATTATCTTGGTAGAGGAGAAAAGCTCACTAACAGGGATGTAAACAAATATGTGCACAACATTTTAGAGAAATAAGATTTTTTAAAGATTTTGTGTGCATACGAACATTTTCTAGGCTCTTATTTGAGCTCATGGGACCAACACTTTACGTGTTGCTTTAACATTTTTGTTCAGTGTATATTGAAGATAATTGAAAGTCGGGAGGGAGAATCGTGCTCCTCCTCCTTGCCCCCTCCCCATTTCCTCTTGCCCCCTCCCCACACCCCCATGCCCTCCATGGTACGAGCAGCTTGCACCAACACATACCACTCTGCCTTGCCTTGCCCAGCGGCCTGAGTGCCTCCATTAAGAATCAGTGACAGCTGTGACTATATTTAACTAATTCATGATCAACTCCCACCAGCCTCCTAAGGGAAGCCAACACAATAACTTTTCTATTTTTCTTCATCTCTCTTTTTCTCCCTTTTCCCCCTCTTTTTCTTGCTCTCTCTTTCTCTCGCTCTCTCTTTCTCTATTCAAAGTGCTTTATTGGCATTGGAGATATATGTTTACATTGCCAAAGCAAATGGAATAGACAATAAACAAGGGAAACATTAGTAAACATTACACTCACAAAGGTTTTTAAAAAGAATATAGACATTTCAAATGTTATATTATTGTCTATGTACAGTGTTGAAACAATGTGCAAGTAGTTTAAGTATGAAAGGAAAAAGAAACAGATAAATATAGGTTGTATTTACAGTGTTGTTTGTGCTCCTCTGGTTGCCCTTTTCTCATGGCAACGGGCCACACATCTTTCTGCTATTTCGCCTGACCGATATGGGAGTTTAACAATGTTTGATATGTTTTTGAATTCTTTGTGGTCTGTGTGATCTGTGGGAAATATGTGTCTTTAATGTGGTCATACATTTGGCAGGATGTTAAGGAGTGTAACTGGCCTCCTGAGTGGTGCAGTGGTCTAAGGCACTGCATCAGTGCTAGCTGTGCCGCTGGAGATCCTGGTTTGAGTCCAGGCTCTGGCGCAGAAGACCCATTGGGAGGCGCACAATTGGCCCAGCGTCGCCCGGGTTAGGGGAGGATTTGGCCGGCAGGGATGTCCTTGTCCCATCATGCTCTAGCGACGCCTGTGGCGGATCAGGTGTACGGTGTTTCTTCTGACACATTGGTGTGGCTGGCTTCCGGGTTAAGCGGGCATTGTGTCAAGAAGCCATGCGACTTGGTTGGGTTGTGTTTCGGGGGAAGTATATTATTATTTATTAAGTATAATTTGGCAGAGTCTCAATTGGGTGTTTGTCCCATTTTCTGAATCCTTGGTTGGTGAGTGGACCCCAGACCTCACAACCATAGAGGACGATGTGTTCGATAACTGATTGAAGTATTTCTAGCCATATCCTAATTGGGATGTTGAGTTTTATTTTACTTTTGATGGCAGCCTTGTGGAAGTTAGCTGTGGTGTTGATGTTTATGCTGAGGTAGGGGTCATTCTTTGTAGGTTCTAGGGCAACAGTGTCTAGATAAATATTATATTTGTTGTCTTGGTTACTGGACCTTTTTTGGAACACCGTTATTTTTGTCTTATTGAGATTCACTGTCAGGGCCCAAGTCTATCAGAATCTGTGCAGAAGAGCTAGGTGCTGCTGTAGGCCCTCCTTGGTTGGGGACAGAAGCACCAGATCATCTGCAAACAGTAGACATTTGATTTAGTAGGGTGAGGCCGGTTGCTACAGACTGTTCTAGTGCCCTCACTAATTCATTCTCTCTCTCTCTCTCTCTCTCTCTCAGGGGGCGTACCAGAGGTAGAGTGGTTGTGGAGGAGGAGGACAGCAGCATGGACGGGACGGAGGCAGCCGCCTCAGGGAGCCCCCCTCAGGACACAACAGGTCAGTCACCCTCCCCATGTGAGACCTAGGTGGTCACCTTTAGTCCTGTCTATTTTGGTCTTGACTGCACTGGTGAGTGGTATGGAACTCCAGCTGAACTCAGAGCGTACACATCCTGACTGACGAGAGTATACAGATATACAGGTAGTGTTTCTGAAAATGCATACTACCGTGCTCCGAGCATGCAAATTGGAGCACGGGAGAGTCCCAATCAAAGTATGCGAAATGGAGCGTGGCGGGCGCTTCTCAAATCTATATTTTGAAGCATTGATGCTTCAACGGTAAGTATGCAAAGAAATATGAAGCAACCACATAAAAAATGACAAAACGTTTATTGAAATCAATGGCAGACATTATTTGAGCGGAAGCGAGAGGATATACAATAACTTTGGAATGAAATGTTGCCTACAATATTTTATCTTGATACGTTAGTAAATACATGCTGTGTTAATGTTACCTGCCTACGTACCATAGATAGCAAGCCCATAATAAGTCAATAGGGCTAACAACTAGTACTGTTAGCTTGCCAGATAGCCGCGAAGAATTGTTAGCTAGCTACCCACAAAGAATTGTTAGCTAGCTACCCACGAAGAATTGATCTATCTTGCATAATATTAGTTTTCGGTCATTTTTGCCTGTTAACCAGTCTGGTTAGCTACATTATTAGGATTCACATACAGCTAGCTGATAGTTATGAAGTGAAACAGTTGCTTCGTGTGTATCTTGTTTCATCTATATTGCCATTGTTGTCCTGGCTGGAAGACGGTTCAGAGAATGAGTACTGTAAGTCAATAGGGCTAACTGGCTAGCCATGAATAATTTGTAGCTACCCATGAAAAATGTACAGATCTTCCTTGCATAACATTAGTTTTAGGTCATTTTTGCCTGTTTAACTAGCTGACTTGCTAGATTATTACGATTCACATATCTAGCTGATAATTATTAAGTAAAATGTTTACTTTGTGTATTTCTTGATTTGTCCATTGTTGCCATTGTCCTGGCTAGAAGAAGGTTCCGTGAATGGGAAGGTGAAGCGTGAGGTAATACAGTAGGGGGAGTGCGAGTGCTTCTCAAATGTATTGTTTATACGTTCTCCACACTCTCGTCCTCACAAGAATGTACTCAAGAGAACGTGTTCGGAGAATGCACTCGGAGCACGAGAGTGTGGAGCACGGTACTATGCATATTGAGAAACACCCAGAGTCTCGGTCTCTGTCTGTCTGTCACTCTGTCACTCTGTCTGTCACTCGGTCTCTCTCGGTCTGTCTCTGTCGGTCTCTCTGTCGGTCACTCGGCCTCTGTCTGTCTGTTTCTGTTAGTTTCTGTCGGTCTCTGTCAGTCTCGCTCTCTGTTGTTCTCTGTCTGTTTCTGTTTGTCTCTTGGTCTCTGTCTGTCTCTTGGTCTCTGTTTCTGTTTGTCTCTCGGCCTCTGTCTGTCTCTCGCTCTCTGTCTGTCTCTCGCTCTCTGTCTGTCTCTCGCTCTCTGTCGGTCTCTCGCTCTCTGTCGATCTCTCGCTCTCTGTCGATCTCTCGCTCTCTGTCGGTCTCTCGCTCTCAGTCGATCTCTCGCTCTCTGTCGGTCTCTCGCTCTCTGTCGGTCTCTCGCTCTCTGTCGGTCTCTCGCTCTCTGTCGGTCTCTCGCTCTCTGTCGGTCTCTCGCTCTGTCGGTCTCTCGCTCTCTGTCGGTCTCTCGCTCTCTGTCGGTCTCTCGCTCTCTGTCGGTCTCTCGCTCTCTTTTGGTCTCTCGCTCTCTGTCGATCTCTCGCTCTCTGTCGATCTCTCGCTCTCTGTCGGTCTCTCGCTCTCTGTCGGTCTCTCGCTCTCTGTCGGTCTCTCGCTCTCTGTCTGTCTCTTGGTCTCTGTTTCTGTTTGTCTCTTGGTCTCTGTCGGCCTCTGTCTGTGTCTCGGTCGGTCTCTGTCTGTGTCTCGGTCTCTCGGTCTCTGTCTCTCTCTGTCTCTCTGTCTGTTTCTGTTTGTCTCTTGGCCTCTGTCGGTCTCTCTCTGTCACTCTGTCTCTCTCTCACTTTGTCTCTTGGTCTCTGTCTGTCTCTTGGTCTCTGTTTCTGTTTGTCTCTCGGTCTCTGTCTGTCTCTCGCTCTCTGTCGATCTCTCGCTCTCTGTCTGTCTCTCGCTCTCTGTCTGTCTCTCGCTCTCTGTCGGTCTCTCGCTCTCTGTCGATCTCTCGCTCTCTGTCGGTCTCTCGCTCTCTGTCGGTCTCTCGCTCTCTGTCGGTCTCTCGCTTTCTGTCGGTCTCTCGCTCTCTGTCGGTCTCTCGCTCTCTGTCGGTCTCTCGCTCTCTTTTGGTCTCTCGCTCTCTTTCGGTCTCTCGCTTTCTGTCGGTCTCTCGCTCTCTGTCGATCTCTCGCTCTCTGTCGGTCTCTCGCTCTCTGTCTGTCTCTTGGTCTCTGTTTCTGTTTGTCTCTTGGTCTCTGTCGGCCTCTGTCTGTGTCTCGGTCGGTCTCTCTGTCTGTGTCTCGGTCTCTCGGTCTCTGTCTCTCTCTGTCTCTCTGTCTGTTTCTGTTTGTCTCTTGGCCTCTGTCGGTCTCTCTCTGTCACTCTGTCTCTCTCTCACTTTGTCTCTTGGTCTCTGTTTCTGTTTGTCTCTCGGTCTCTGTCTGTCTCTCGCTCTCTGTCGATCTCTCGCTCTCTGTCTGTCTCTCGCTCTCTGTCTGTCTCTCGCTCTCTGTCGGTCTCTCGCTCTTTGTCGATCTCTCGCTCTCTGTCGGTCTCTCGCTCTCTGTCGGTCTCTCGCTCTCTGTCGGTCTCTCGCTCTCTGTCGGTCTCTCGCTCTCTGTCGGTCTCTCGCTCTCTGTCGGTCTCTCGCTCTCTGTCGGTCTCTCGCTCTCTGTCAGTCTCTCGCTCTCTGTCGGTCTCTCGCTTTCTGTCGGTCTCTCGCTCTCTGTCGGTCTCTCGCTCTCTGTCTGTCTCTCGCTCTCTGTCTGTCTCTCGCTCTCTGTCGGTCTCTCGCTCTTTGTCGATCTCTCGCTCTCTGTCGGTCTCTCGCTCTCTGTCGGTCTCTCGCTCTCTGTCGGTCTCTCGCTCTCTGTCGGTCTCTCGCTCTCTATTGGTCTCTCGCTCTCTGTCGGTCTCTCGCTCTCTGTCGGTCTCTCGCTCTCTGTCGGTCTCTCGCTTTCTGTCGGTCTCTCGCTCTCTGTCGGTCTCTCGCTCTCTGTCGGTCTCTCGCTCTCTGTCGGTCTCTCGCTCTCTGTCGGTCTCTCGCTCTCTTTTGGTCTCTCGCTCTCTGTCGATCTCTCGCTCTCTGTCGGTCTCTCGCTCTCTGTCGGTCTCTCGCTCTCTGTCGGTCTCTCGCTCTCTGTCGGTCTCTCGCTCTCTGTCTGTTTCTTGGTCTCTGTTTCTGTTTGTCTCTTGGTCTCTGTCGGCCTCTGTCTGTGTCTCGGTCGGTCTCTCTGTCTGTGTCTCGGTCTCTCGGTCTCGGTCTCTGTCTCTCTCTGTCTCTGTCTGTTTCTGTTTGTCTCTTGGCCTCTGTCGGTCTCTCTCTGTCACTCTGTCTCTCTCTCTCACTTTGTCTCTCGGTCTCTGTCTGTCTCTCGCTCTCTGTCGCTCTCTCGCTCTCTGTCTGTCTCTCGCTCTCTGTCTGTCTCTCGCTCTCTGTCGGTCTCTCGCTCTCTGTCGATCTCTCGCTCTCTGTCGGTCTCTCGCTCTCTGTCGGTCTCTCGCTCTCTGTCGGTCTCTCGCTCTCTGTCGGTCTCTCGCTCTCTGTCGGTCTCTCGCTCTCTGTCGGTCTCTCGCTCTCTATTGGTCTCGCTCTCTGTCGGTCTCTCGCTCTCTGTCGGTCTCTCGCTCTCTGTCGGTCTCTCGCTCTCTGTCGGTCTCTCGCTCTCTGTCGGTCTCTCGCTCTCTGTCGGTCTCTCGCTCTCTTTCGGTCTCTCGCTTTCTGTCGGTCTCTCGCTCTCTGTCGATCTCTCGCTCTCTGTCGGTCTCTCGCTCTCTGTCGGTCTCTCGCTTTCTGTCTGTCTCTTGGTCTCTGTTTCTGTTTGTCTCTTGGTCTCTGTCGGCCTCTGTCTGTGTCTCGGTCGGTCTCTCTGTCTGTGTCTCGGTCTCTCGGTCTCGGTCTCTGTCTCTCTCTGTCTCTCTGTCTGTTTCTGTTTGTCTCTTGGCCTCTGTCGGTCTCTCTCTGTCACTCTGTCTCTCTCGGTCTTTCTCTCTCTGTCTGTCTCTCTGTCGGTCTGTCTGTCTCCGTCTGTCTGTCTGTCTCGGTCTGTCTGTCTCGGTCGGTCCGTCTCGGTCCGTCTCTCGGTCTCGGTTTGTCTGTCTGTCTCTGTCGATCTCTCGTCTTGGTCTGTTTTTCGGTCTGTCTTTACTTTCTCTCTTGCTTCCTCTCCGTTCTCCCTCTCCTCGGTCTCTCTCCCTCTCCTCGGTCTCGCTCTCTCTGGTCGGTCTGTCTGTCTGTCTGTCTGTCTGTCTGTCTGTCTGTCTGTCTGTTCATCTGTCTGTTCGTCTGTCTGTTCGTCTGTCTGTTCGTACGTTTGTTCGTTCTGCACTGGTTTGTTCTTCACTGGTTGCCCTTTCTTGTGTCAACAGGTCACACATCTTGCTGCTGTGATGTCACATTGTTGTATTTCACCTAATAGATATTGGAGTTTATCAAAATTGGATTTGTTTTCACATTTTTTGTGGGTCTGTGTAATTTGAGGGAAAAATTGGTCTCTAATTTGGTCATACATTTGGCAGGAGGTTAGGAAGTGCAGCTCAGTTTCCACATTTTGTGGGCAGTGTGCACATAGCCTGTCTTCTCTTGAGAGCCAGGTCTGCCTACAGCGGCCTCTCAATAAAAGGCTATGCTCACTGAGTCTGTACATAGTCAAAGATTTATTTAATTCTGGGTCAGTCACAGTGGTCAGGCATTCTGCCACTGTGTACACTCTGTTTAGGGCCAAATAGCATTCAAATTTGCTCAGTTTTTTGTTTAATTCTTTCCAATGTATCAAGTAATTATCTTTTTGTTTTCTCATGATTTAGTTGGGTCTCATGGTTTAGTTTTGTTGCTGTCCTGGGGCTCTGTGGGGTTTGTTTGTGTACAGAGCCCTAGGACCAGCTTGCTTAGGGGACTCTTCTAGGTTAATATCTCAGAAGGTGATGGCTTTGTCACTCTCTCTCTGTCTTATACTCTCTCTGTCTCTTACTCTCTCTGTCTCTTACTCTCTCTGTCTTTTACTCTCTCTGTCTTTTACTGTCTTTGTCTGTCTGTCTCTCTGTCTGTCTGTCTCTCTGTCTGTCTCACGCTCTCTCTGTCTCACGCTCTCTCTGTCTCACGCTCTCTCTGTCTGTCTCACGCTCTCTCTGTCTGTCTTACGCTCTCTCTGTCTGTCTTACGCTCTCTCTGTCTGTCTTACGCTCTCTCTCTGTCTTACGCTCTCTCTCTCTGTCTTACGCTCTCTCTCTCTGTCTTACGCTCTCTCTCTCTGTCTTACGCTCTCTCTCTCTGTCTTACGCTCTCTCTCTGTCTTACGCTCTCTCTCTGTCTTACGCTCTCTCTCTCTGTCTGTCTCTCTCTCTCTCTGTCTGTCTTACGCTCTCTCTGTCTCTCTCTATCTCACGCACTCTCTCTCTCTGTCTTACGCTCTCTCTGTCTGTCTTACGCTCTCTCTCTCTCTGTCTCACGCTCTCTCTGTCTGTCTTACTCTCTCTCTGTCTGTCTTACTCTCTCTCTGTCTGTCTCACGCTCTCTCTGTCTGTCTCATGCTCTCTCTGTCTCACGCTCTCTCGGTCTGTCTCACTCTCTGTCTGTCTCAATATTGCCAAAGCAACAATGTATACAATATACATTGTAACAAAATTATAAACGATAGCAAATAATAATATAAAATTGTAGTAAATAATACAAAATACAAAAATAACAACAATATAGTAGAAATGTAATAAATATGAAAAGCTAAACATGGAAAATGAAACTATAACTAACTTATAACTAAATAACTGTCATCTTCACCATTACATCAGTACTACAGCTACCATCATGATTACTACTACTACTACCACCACCATCATTAAACTGCTATCATCACCCTACTACCCATACCACTACTATTTGGAATGATAAACAACAATAATAATATAAATAACAATAATGGTAATAACAACAATAGTAATAACAATAATACTAATAATAAGTAAGTTACTATTAACTATGCAGATGTTATTATCCAGTATCCCTCAGGCTATGGCAGGCAAATCAAATCAGAGTTTATTTGTCATGTGCGTTGACAAATACAGTGAAATGCTTACTTACAGGCTCTAACCAATAGTGCGAAAAAAAAGGTGTGTGTGTAGGTAAGTAAAGAAATAAAACAACAGTAAAAAGACATTTGAAAAAAGAGTAGCAAGACTATATACAGACACCTGTTAGTCAGGCTTATTGAGGTAGTATGTACAGTGCATTGCGAAAGTATTCGGCCCCCTTGAACTTTGCGACCTTTTGCCACATTTCAGGCTTCAAACATAAAGATATAAAACTGTATTTTTTTGTGAAGAATCAACAACAAGTGGGACACAGTCATGAATGAACTTTTTTAACAATTCAAAAACTGAAAAATTGGGCGTGCAAAATTATTCAGCCACTTTACTTTCAGTGCAGCAAACTCTCTCCAAAAGTTCAGTGAGGATCTCTGAATGATCCAATGTTGACCTAAATGACTAATGATGCTAAATACAATCCACCTGTGTGTAATCAAGTCTCCGTATAAATGCACCTGCACTGTGATAGTCTCAGAGGTCCGTTAAAAGCGCAGAGAGCATCATGAAGAACAAGGAAGACTGATCAGAGATGCAGCCAAGAGGCCCATGATCACTCTGGATGAACTGCAGAGATCTACAGCTGAGGTGGGAGACTGTCCATAGGACAACAATCAGTTGTATATTGCACAAATCTGGCCTTTATGGAAGAGTGGCAAGAAGAAAGCCATTTCTTAAAGATATCCATAAAAAGTGTTGTTTAAAGTTTGCCACAAGCCACCTGGGAGACACACCAAACATGTGGAAGAAGGTGCTCTGGTCAGATGAAACCAAAATTGAACTTTTTGGCAACAATGCAAGACGTTATGTTTGGTGTAAAAGCAACACAGCTCAACACCCTGAACACACCATCCCATCTGTCAAACATGGTGGTGGCAGCATCATGGTTTGGGCCTGCTTTTCTTCAGCAGGGACAGGGAAGATGATTCAAATTGATGGGAAGATGGATGGAGCCAAATACAGGACCATTCTGGAAGAAAACCTGATGGAGTCTGCAAAAGACCTGAGACTGGGACGGAGATTTGTCTTCCAACAAGACAATGATCCAAAACATAAAGCAAAATCTACAATGGAATGGTTCAAAAATAAACATATCCAGGTGTTAGAATGGCCAAGTCAAAGTCCAGACCTGAATCCAATCAAGATTCTGTGGAAAGAACTGAAAAGTGCTGTTCACAAATGCTCTCCATCCAACCTCACTGAGTTCGAGCTGTTTTGCAAGGAGGAATGGGAAAATATTTCAGTCTCTCGATGTGCAAAACTGATAGAGACATACCCCAAGCGACTTACAGCTGTAATCGCAGCAAAAGGTGGCGCTACAAAGTATTAACTTAAGGGGGCTGAATAATTTTGCACGCCCAATTTTTCAGTTTTTGATTTGTTAAAAAAGTTTGAAATATCCAATAAATGTCGTTCCACTTCATGATTGTGTCCCACTTGTTGTTGATTCTTCACAAAAAAATACAGTTTTATATCTTTATGTTTGAAGCCTGAAATGTGGCAAAAGGTCGCAAAGTTCAAGGGGGCCGAATAATTTCGCAATGCACTGTACATGTAGGTATCGTTAAAGTGACTGTGCATATATGATGAACCGAGAGTAGCAGAAGCTTAAAAAGAGGGGTTGGTGGGTGGTGGGACACAACGCAGATAGCCCTGTTAGCCAATGTGCGGGAGCACTGGTTGGTCAGGCCAATTGAGGTAGTATGTACATGAATGTATAGTTAAAGTGACTATGCTTATAAGATAAACAGAGAGTAGCAGCAGCGTAAAAGAGGGGTTAGGGGGGGCACACAATGCAAATGGTCCGGGTAACCATTTGGTTACCTGTTTAGGAGTATTATGGTTCGGGGGTAAAAACTGTTGAGAAGCCTTTTTGTCCTAGACTTACAGCCAAATACATATTTGGCTACAAGAGGAGCCATTGCTCCTTCGCCCATGAGTATTTTTAGTTTTTCCTCTGGGTTTAATAAGTTAACATTTTGAATAAATGTAGTAATTTCTGTGAATAATTCATATCTTGGCGAGGAGTATTTCTCACCTTAAAGTTGGATTTAGGGGGACGCTATTTTAATTTTTGGATGAAAAACGTTCCGTTTTAAACAAGATATTTTGTCACGAACAGATGCTCGACTATGCATATAATTGACAGCTTTGGAAAGAAGACACTGACGTTTCCAAAACTGCAAAGATATTGTCTGTGAGTGCCACAGAACTGATGTTACAGGCGAAACCCAGATAAAAATCCAACCAGGAAGTGACGCATTTTTTGAAACCGCCTCATGCCAATGACTCCTTATATGGCTGTGAATGAGCTACGAATGAGCTTACGTTTTCCCCAAGGTGTCTACAGCATTGTGACGTCTTTTTAGGCATTTCCCTTGAAGAATGGCTGTAAGGGACCATATATGGCATGTGGTCACATGGTGTCTCCCGCAGAAAACCTTGCGTAAAATACTGAGGTAACCATTTTTCCAATCGCTTCTTATGAGAAAGCAACTGCCTCGACGGATATATTATCGAATATATTTATTAAAAACACCTTGAGGATGGATCCTAAACAACGTTTGCCGTGTTTCTGTCGATATTATGGAGCACATTTTGAAAAAAGTTTGGCGTTATATTTGTAGCATTTTAGGGTCGATTTCTCAGCCAAGCATGATGAACAAACGGGAGCTATTTCGCCTACAAAAATAATATTTTTTGAAAAAAGGAACATTTGCTATCTAACTGGGAGTCTCCTGAGTGAAAGCATCTGAAGTTCTTCAAAGGTAAATGATTTAATTTGGTTGCTTTTCTTATTTTTGTGAAAATGTTGCCTGCTGCCAGCAGAGCCTAGCATAGCATTATGCCATGATAAACTTACACATGCTTGTCTAGCGTTGGCTGTAACGCATATTTTGAAAATCTGAGATGACAGTGTTGTTAATAAAAGGCTATGCTTGTGTTTGAATATATTTATTTCACTTCATTTGCGATTTTCATGAATAGGAAAAGTTTATAGGGGTATTTATGTCCGTTGCGTTATGCTAATGCATTTGAGGCTATGATTACGCTCCCGGATACGGGTTTGCTCGTTGCAAAAGGTTAAAGGATAAAGTGCATCTCCGTTTCTACCTCCCCTGTTGTGTGGTGACCACTTACACACTCATCTTTGGGTAGCCATGTCTTTTTATGTCTACCGGTTTCTATTGCCAATTGGTGGTCACTCAGCCTGTACTTGGTAAGGATCTGTCTCTGCTTTGTATCTCTGACAGAGTAGAGATAATCAGCCAATTCATATTCTCTGTTTAGGGCCAGATGGCAATTTAGTCGGCTTCTGGATTTTGTTTCGTTTTTCCAATGTTGTAAATAAGAGTCCTTTGATTGGTTCATGATTGTGTTTATTGGAATTCTTTCTTTTGAAGCAGTGCTGGTGTCAGCTTGGTTGGTTAGGTCCAACACCAGCTGACTGAGAGGGCTCGTTTCTGGGCTCAGCTCTTGGGTTTGAAGTGCTTTAAATTGCAGACTTGAATTTGGACATGAATTTAGATGTAGGCAACATGTTTATGATATTTTCTGTATTTTTATTACCACTGGAAAGCGGCCACATTCTGCCCTACGTGCATTAGTTGGTGTATTTCTCTGGACTTTTCCGACAGAATTCTGCATGTAGAGCTTCAATTGGATGTTTGTCCCACATATTAAAGTCCAGTTTATTGAGTGGCCCCCAAACCTCACTTCTGTAAATAGCTATTGGTAGGATTACACTGTCAAATATTTTGGTCCAAATTCTAATTGGGATGTTGATATTGAAAATGTTCATTTTTATTGCATATAATGCTCTGCAGGCTTTTTCTTTTAGTGCATTCACTGCCATATTAAAGTTTCCCGATGCAGATATGGTCAGACCAAGGTATGTGTAATTTTTAGTGTGTTCAATTATGGTGTTGTTCAGGGTGAATTTATATTTGTGTTTCTAACATCTATTTTTTTCGGGGGAAAATCATGATTTTCTTTTTTTATTTAATTTTTTTATTTAATTTTTTATTTACTGCCAGGGCCCAATTATGGCAATATTGCTCTAGAATATTAAGGTTCTGTTGAAGACCTTCTTTGGTTGGTGATAGAAGTACCAAGTCATCAGCATATAGCAGGTATGGTTTACCTCTGTGCCAGATAGTGTGAGTCCTAGGGCTGGAGAGTGGTCCAACGTGTGCTAATTCATTGATATAAATGTTGAAAAGATTTGGACTCAAACTGCATCCTTGTCTCACACCATGACGTTGTGAAAGGAATTGTGTTCTTTGGTTTTTGTTTTATTTTTTATTGCACACTTGTTTTCTGTGTACATACATTGTATGAAGTCATACACCGTACCACCAAGCCCACTTTGGGGAATTTTGTAGAATAGGCCTTTGTGCCAAATAGAATCGAATGCTTTTTTAACGTCAATAAAGCAAGCAAAGATTTTGCCCTCTTTTTTTTGGTGGATGTGTTTATTAGTGTGTCTAAAAATGCCACAGAAAATCTTTCCCAAGTTGCTGTTTACCCAAATTCCTCTGTAATTATTGGGGTCTAATTTGTCTCCACTTTTGTGGATAGGGGTGATGAGCGCCTGGTTCCAGACATTAGGGAAGCAGCCAGAAGATAAACCATGTTGAACAATTTATGCACAGCATTTTGCAACTCAGGTGTGCTGTTTTTCAGCATTTAATTTCTGATGTTATCTAGACCACAAGCCTTCTTTGATTTTATAGATTTGAGCTTTTCATTTAGTTCTGGGTGGGTTATTGGGTAATTTAATGGATTTTGGTTGTTTTTAATGAATTTCTAATTGGTTTTGTTGTAAGTCTTTTTGTGGGATGTTTTTGTATAGATTATCAAAATAAGTTTTCCAAATTCCTTCATATTGTATGGCTAATTCTTGTGGCTTTGTCGTGCTCGTTCCACATGTCCCAGAACTGATTTTGGTCAATTGCGTTTTCAATTTCATCAAGTGGTATAATTTGGTATAATTCAATTTCTTGCATTTCAGTGTTTGTTTATACTGTTTCAAAGTATTCATAGTGTAGTTCTGGGTTGTTTTGCTGCTTACGTTTTTCATTTGACATTTGTCTTAGTTTTATAATTGTTTTACATTCGTTATCAAACCATTTCTTTGGTTTTCTCAAATTTGCTTTCGATGTTGATTTTTGGAATGTGCAATTTGATGTTTTGAGTAGCCAAATTGACACATTTATTGTTTTGGTATTGTGAGTTATTGAAGAACTGTATAGAGTTCATCATTTCATTTGAGTTCAATGTTTCAATGAATATCTCCGCAATGTTTTGACCCCACCTGTACGGTTGGTTTATGTTGTAGAGTTTATTGTGCTGTTTTGACCCCACCTGTACGGTTGGTTTATGTTGTAGAGTTTATTGTGCTGTTTTGTTTAATGAATATTGCCGGTTAATTTCTTCAGAAACACGTTGATCTGGCTGTGATCTGACAATGGTGTCTGTGGTCTGACAGTGAATGCACTAATGGAGGAGGGGTCAATGTCATTGATGGCATAATCGACTACACTTGTCCCAAGAGCTGAGCAGTAAGTAAACCGACCTAAAGAGCCCCCTATGATTCTACCATTAAGCATGTACAGGCCTAAGGCTTGACAGAGATGCACTAACTCCTTCCCATTTTTGTTCAGTATTTGGTCAAGACTGTTTCTATTATTTATAATAGGGCTACTGTTCAAAGAGGGGTGTCCAAATATGTGGTGGTTACCTCCCGCATCAGTGTAGTCAGGCTCAGAACCTTTTCTTGCATTGAATTCTCCACAAGGAAGCACTTTACCCTCTGCCTAAAATGTAATGATTTCTGTATGGAGATTGTCAAAAAACTGATCATCATAATATGATGAATCTGAAGGGGGATCATAAGCTGCACATATGTATACATCATTGTCACAATAGATTGTACCTTTGTTACGTTTTAGCCAAATGTGATTTAGTACCATTTTTCATTTCATTCAGTGCTAAGTCCTGCTTATTCCAAATGATGATTCCACCTGAGTCCCGGCCCCGTTTAACATTTTTATGTTTGATTGATGGTAGTAAAATTTCTCTTTAGCCTGAGGGACACTGAGTATTTGTCTCCATGACACCATGTTTCCAGTAAGATTATGATGTCCTGGCCCTTGATGTTTTTAATCAATTCTGGATTTGTTTTATAACCAAAATGTGAAGAGTATAGGCCCTGGATATTCCAAGAGCTGATAGTTAATGATCTCATTTCTAATAAGTGATATTCACTGGTTTGAGTAAAGTACATTGAAAAAAACGTAATATATCTATATATACACACACACACACACACACATACACCATTACATATAATAATTATTATAATACCAGTGCCAATAAAATAAAGAATAGTTGTAAACAAATTCATAAGAATGGAATAAGATTACACCAAAAATAAGTACAACGCAATGCAGAGTTGCAAAGAAAAAGCCATATCTCAGACTGGTCAATAAAAATAAAAGATTAAGATTGGCAAAAAAACACAGACACTGAACAGAGGAACTCTGACTAGAAGGCCAGCATCCCGGAGTCGCCTCTTCACTGTTGACGTTGAGACTGGTGTTTTGTGGGTACCATTTAATGAAGCCTCCAGTTGAGGACTTGAGGGTTCTGTTTCTCAAACTAGACACTCTAATGTACTTGTCCCCTTGTTCAGTTGTGCACCGGGGCCTCCCACTCCTCTTTCTATTCTGGCTAGAGCCAGTTTGCACTATTCTGTGAAGGGAGTAGTACATAGCGTTGTACCAGATCTTCAGTTTCTTGTCAATTTCTCACATGGAATAGCCTTCATTTCTCAGAACAAGAATAGACTGACGAGTTTCTAGACATTTTGAGCCTTTAATCGAACACCCACAAATGCTGATGCTCAAGATATTCAACTAGTTTCTAAGACAGTTTTATTGCTTCTTTAATCAGAACAGCAGTTTTCAGCTGTGCTAACATAATTACGAAAGGGTTTTCTAATGATCAATTAGTCTTATAAAATGATCAACTTGGATTAGCTAACACAACGTGCCATTGGAAAACAGGAGTGATGGTTGCTGATAATGGGCCTCTGTACGCCTATGTAGATTTTCCATAAAAAATCTGCCGTTTCTTGCTACAATTGTCATTTACAACATCAACAATGTCTACACTGTATTTCTGATCAATGTTATGTTATTTTAATGTACAAGAAATGTGCTTTTCTTTCAAAAACAAGGACATTTCTAAGTGACTACCAAACTTTTGAACGATAGTGTACGTATGTCCCCATGGCCAGTAAAACATAATCAAGCCTATTTATTTTACTTACTTGCTGTGCTGTTTCGTTGTTCATTTGTTCAGTCGTTTCATTCTCAACCAGGATTTCTATGGAACGCCGTTTGGGTCTTTGCTATAGAACGCCGTTTGAGTCTCTGCGTGTCAAAAGATATACTATTTAACACTTTTTGATGTGTCAAATAAGCTTGTTGACCAATCAGGACCTGAATACAACATACATTTTTAACGTAGTTATTACTAGAGGTCGACCGATTATTATTTTTCAACGCCGATACCGATTATTGGAGGACCAAAAAAGCCGATACTGATTAATCGGCCGATTAAAAAATAAATAAATAAATAATAATAAAAAAAATGTCTTTGTAATAATGACAATTACAACAATACTGAATTAACACTTATTTTAACTTGATATAATACATTAACAAAAATCTATTTAGCCTCAAATAAATAATGAAACATGTTCAATTTGGTTAAAATAATGCAAAAACAAAGTGTTGGAGAAGTAAAAGTGCAATATGTGCCATGTAAAAAAACTAACGTTTAAGTTCCTTGCTCAGAACATGAGAACATATGAAAGTTGGTGGTTCCTTTTAACATGAGTCTTCAATATTCCAAGGTAAGAGGTTTTAGGTTGTAGTTAATATAGTATTTATAGGACTATTTCTCTCTATACCATTTGTACCTTTGACTATTGGATGTTCTTAAAGGCACTATAGTATTGCAAGTGTAACAGTATAGCTTCCGTCCCTCTCCCCACCCCTACCTTGGGCTCGATCCAGGAACACATCGACAACAGCCACCCTCGAAGCAGCGTTGCCCATCGCTCCACAAAAGACGCGGCCCTTGCAGAGCAAGGGGAATAACTACTCCAAGTCTCAGAGCGAGTGACGTTTGAAACGCTATTAGCGCACACCCAGCTAACTAGCTAGCCATTTCACATCGGTTACACCAGCCATTAGGATGATAGGCTTGAAGTCATAAACAGCGCTGTGCTTGCGAAGAGCTGCTGGCAAAACGCACAAAAGTGCTGTTTGAATGAATGTTTACGAGCCTGCTGTCTACCATCGCTCAGTCAGACTGCTCTATCAAATCATACATTTAATTATAATAAACACAGAAATACGAGCCTTTGGTCATTAATATGGTTGAATCCGGAAACGATCATTTCGAAAAAAAATGTTTATTCTTTCAGCGAAATAACCGTTTGTTATTTTATTTAACGGGTGGCATCCATAAGTCTAAATATTCCTGCACAACTTTTGCATTGCACAACCTTCAATGTTATGTCATAATTACGTACAATTATGGCAAATTAGTTCGCAATGAGCCAGGCTGCCCAAACTGTTGCATATACCCTGACTCTGCGTGCAAAGAACGCAAGAGAAATGACACAATTTCACCTGGTTAATATTGTCTACTAACCTGGATTACATTTAGCTAAATATGCAGGTTTAAAAATATATACAGTGGGGCAAAAAAGTATTTAGTCAGCCACCAATTGTGCAAGTTCTCCCACTTAAAAAGATGAGAGAGGCCTGTCATTTTCATCATAGGTACACTTCAACTATGACAGACAAAATGAGAGAAAAAAATCCAGAAAATCATTGTAGGATTTTTAATGAATTTATTTGTGAAAGAATTCACCCCCTTGGCATTTTTCCTATTTTGTTGTCTTACAACTTGGAATTAAAATACACTGCTCAAAAAAATAAAGTGAACACTTAAACAACACAATGTAACTCCAAGTCAATCACACTTCTGTGAAATCAAACTGTCCACTTAGGAAGCAACACTGATTGACAATACATTTCACATGCTGTTGTGCAAATGGAATAGACGACAGGTGAAAATTATAGGAAATTAGCAAGACACCCCCAATAAAGGAGTGGTTCTGCAAGTGGTGACCACAGACCACTTCTCAGTTCCTATGCTTCCTGGCTGATGTTTTGGTCACTTTTGAATGCTGGCGGTGCTTTCACTCTAGTGGTAGCATGAGACGGAGTCTACAACCCACAAAAGTGGCTTAGGTAGTGCAGCTCATCCAGGGTGGCACATCAATGCGAGCTTTGGCAAGAAGGTTTGCTGTGTCTGTCAGCGTAGTGTCCAGAGCAAGGAGGTGCTACCAGGAGACAGACCAGTACATCAGGAGACGTGGAGGACACCGTAGGAGGGCAACAACCCAGCAGCAGGACCGCTACCTCCACCTTTGTGCAAGGAGGAGCAGGAGGAGCACTGCCAGAGCCCTGCAAAATGACCTCCAGCAGGCCACAAATGTGCATGTGTCTGCTCAAAAGGTCAGAAACAGACTCCATGAGGGTGGTATGAGGGCCCGACGTCCACAGGTGGGGGTTGTGCTTACAGCCGAACACCGTGCAGGACGTTTGGCATTTGCCAGAGAACACCAAGATTGGCAAATTCGCCACTGGCGCCCTGTGCTCTTCACAGATGAAAGCAGGTTCACACTGAGCACATGTGACAGACGTGACAGTCTGGAGACGCCGTGGAGAACGTTCTGCTGCCTGCAACATCCTCCAGCATGGCCGGTTTGGCGGTGGGTCAGTCATGGTGTGGGGTGGCATTTCTTTGGGGGGCCGCACAGCCCTCCATGTGCTCGCCAGAGGTAGCCTGACTGGCATTAGGTACCGAGATGAGATCCTCAGACCCCTTGTGAGACCATATGCTGATGCGGTTGGCCCTCGGTTCCTCCTAATGCAAGACAATGCTAGACCTCATGTGGCTGGAGTGTGTCAGCAGTTCCTGCAAGAGGAAGGCATTGATGCTATGGACTGGCCCGCCCGTTCCCCAGACCTGAATCCAATTGAGCACATCTGGAACATCATGTCTCGCTCCATCCACCAACGCCACGTTGCACCACAGACTGTCCAGGAGTTGGCGGATGCTTTAGTCCAGGTCTGGTAGGAGATCCCTCAGGAGACCATCCACCTCCTCATCAGGAGCATGCCAAGGCGTTGTAGGGAGGTCATACAGGCACGTGGAGGCCACACACACTACTGAGCCTCATTTTTACTTGTTTTAAGGACATTACATCAAAGTTGGATCAGCCTGTAGTGTGGTTTTCCACTTTAATTTTGAGTGTGACTCCAAATCCAGACCTCCATGGGTTGATAAATTTGATTTCCATTGATCATTTTTGTGTTATTTTGTTGTCAGCACATTCAACTATGTAAAGAAAAATGTAATAAGAATATTTAATTCATTCAGATCTAGGATATGTTATTTTAGTGTTCCCTTTATTTTTTGGAGCAGTGTATATATAGTGCCAGTCAAAAGTTTGGACACACCTACTCATTCCAGGGTTTTTCTTTATTTGGACTATTTTCTACATTGTAGATTTAATAGTGAAGACATACAATCTATGAAATAACACATATAGAATCGGATAGAAACCAATAGTGTTAAACAAATCAAAATATATTTTCTATTTGAGATTCTTCAAAGTAGCTGCCCTTTGCATTAATGACAGCTTTGCACACTCTTGGCATTTTCAGCCAGCTTCATGAGGTGACTTTAATTTTGAGTGTGACTCCAAATCCAGACCTGGGTTGATAAATTTGATTTCCATTGATAATTTTGGTGTGATTTTGTTGTCAGCACATTCAAGTATGTAAAGAAAAGTATTTAATAAGAATATTTCATTCAATCAGATCTAGGATGTGTTATTTTAGTGTTCCCTTTATTTTTTTGAGCAGTGTAGATTTTTGGGGGATTTGTATCATGTGATATACACTATATGCCTACCACTTTGAAGATGCAAAATATTTTTTATTGTGAACAAACAAGAAATGAGACAAAAAAAACTTGAGCGTGCATAACTATTCACTCCCCCAAAGTCAAGAGCCACCTTTTGCAGCAATTACAGCTGCAAGTCTCTTGAGGTATGTCATTAAGCTTGGCACATCTAGCCACTGGGATTTTTGCCCATTCTTCAAGGCAAAACTGCTCCAGCTCCTTGAAGTTTGATGGGTTCCACTGGTGTACAGCAATCTTTAACTTCTTACGGGCAGGTGGGATGGTAGCGTCCCACCTGGCCAACATCCGGTGAGATTGCAAAGCGCGAAATTCAAAAATACTAAATTCAAATATTTAACATTCTTGAAAATATATATGTTATACATCAAAATGAAGCTTAACTTCTTAAGTCATACCACAGATTCTCAATTGGGTTGAGGTCTGGGCTTTGACTAGGCCATTCCAAGACATTTACATGTCTCGAGTGTTGCTTTAGCAGTATGCTTAGGGTCATTGTCTTTCTGGAAGGTGAACCTCCGTCCCAGTCTGAAATCTCTGGAAGACTGAAACAGGCTTCCCTCAAGAATTTCCCTGTATTTAGCGCCATCCTTCAATTCTGACCAGTTTCCCAGTCCCTGCTGATGAAAAACATGCCCACAGCATGATGCTGCCACCACCATGCTTCACTGTGGGGGTGGTATTCTCGGGATGATGAGAGGTGTTGGGTTTGCGCCAGACATAGCATTTTCCTTGATGGCCAAAAATCTCAATTTTAGTCTCATCTGACCAGAGTACCTCTTCCATATGTTTGGGGAGTCCCCTACATGCCTTTTTGCCAAAACACCTTTGTTATTTTTTCTTTAAGCAATAGATTTCTGCTGGCCCCTTTTCAGTAAATCCCAGCTCTGTGGAGTGTATGGCTTAATGTTGTCCTATGGACAGATACCCTAATTGCCGCTGTGGAGCTTTGCAGCTCCCTCAGGGTTATCTTTGGTCTCTTTGTTGCCTGTTAATGCCCTCCTTGCCTGGTCTGTGAGTTTTGGTGGGCGGCCCTCTCTTGGCAGGTTTGTTGTGGTGCCATATTATTTCCATTTTTTAATAATGGATTTAATGGTGCTCCGTGGGATATTCAAAGTTTCAGATATTTTTTTATAACCCAACCCGGATCTTTTCTTCTCCACAACTTTGTCCCTGACCTGTTTGGAGAGCTCCTTGGTCTACATGGTGCAGCTTGCTTGGTGGTGCCCTTGCTTAGTGGTGTTGCAGACTCTGGGGTCTTTCAGAACAGGTGTGTATATATATACTGAGATCATGTGACAGACCATGTGACACTTAGATTGCACATAGGTGGACCTTTTTTAAACTAATTATGTGTCATCCTTAATCTTCACCATTACATCAGTACTACAACTACCATCATCATTACTACTACTAACACCATCACAAAACTGCTATCATTACCATCACCATACTACCCGTACCACTACTATTTGGAATATTAATCACAACAAAAGTAATACCAATAATAGTTACAACAATACTACTAATAATAAGTAAGTTACTGTTTACTATACAGATGTTATTATTCATTCTCCCTCAGGCTATGGCAGACATACATATTTGGCTACAAGAGGAGCCATTGCTCCTTCGCCCATGAGCATTTTTTGTTTTTCCTCTTGGTTTAATAAGTTAACATTTTGAATAAATATAGTAATTTTTGTGAATAATTCATATCTTGGCGAGGAGAATTTCTCACATTAAAGGATAAAGTACATCTCTGTTTCTACCTCTCCTGTTGTGTGGTGACCACGTACACACTCCTCTTTGGGTAGCCATGTCTTTTTATGTCTACCGGTTTCTATTGCCAATTGGTGGTCACTCAGCCTGTACTTGGTAAGGATCTGTCTCTGCTTTGTATCTCTGACAGAGTAGAGATAATCAGCCAATTCATATTCTCTGTTTAGGGCCAGATGGCAATTTAGTCGGCTTTGGGATTTTGTTTAGTTTTTACAATTTTGTCAATGTGAGTCCTTTGATTGGTTCATGATTGTGTTTATTTGAATTGGTCATAAGGTATGAGTCATTTTTTTGTGTGTTCAATCATGGTGTTGTTCAAGGTGAATTTATATTTGTGTTTCTGACATCTGGGTTTTGGTCTGGAAACTCCTGATTACATTTTTTTTGGCAACATTGCTCTTGAATATTAAGGTTCTGTTGAAAACCTTATTTGGTTGGTGATAGAATAACCAAATCATCAGCATATAGCAGGTATGGTTTACCTTTGTGTCAGATAGTGTGAGTCTTGGGGCTGGAGAGTGGTCCAACATGTCTGCTAATTGATTGATATAAATGTTGAAAAGGTTTAGACTCAAACTGCAGCCTTGTCTCACACCTCAACGTTGCAAAAAATAATTGTTCTTTAGTTTTTGATTTTTATTGCACACCTGTTTTCTGTGTACCTTAATTTTATAAAGTCATACACCTTACCACCAAGCCCACTGTGGAGAATTTGTGCCAAATAGAATCAAATGCTTTTTTAAAAGTCAATAAAGCAAGCAGAGATTTTGCCCTCTTTTTTTTGTGGGTGTGTTTATTCATTAGTGTGTCTAAGGTGTGTATATATGTTCAGTAGTGTAATGGTTATGGAGAAAGCCTATTTGACCTTTACTTGTAAGACAAATTCTTGAAGGAAGGTTTGGATTCTTGAATTGAAAACGCTACAGAAAACCTTTCCAAAGTTGCTGTTTATGCAAATTCCCCTGTCATTTTTAGGATCTGATTTGAGGAGATGGGGGAGATGAGCCCCTGGTTCCAGACATCAGGAAAGCAGTCAGAAGTTACACTGAACAAAAATGTAAACACAACATGTAAAGTGTTGGTATCATGTTCTGTGAGCTGAAATAAAAGATCCTAGAAATGTTTCATAAGCACAAAAAGCTTATTTCTCTCAAATTTTGTGCACAAATTTGTTTACATCCCTGTTAGTGAGCATTTCTCCTTCACCAAGATAATCCATCTCCTGACAGGTGTGGCATATCAAGAAGATGATTAAACAGGTTCACCTTTATTTATTTAACCCTTATTTTACCAGGTAAGTTGACTGAGAACACATTCTCATTTAGATCAATGACCTGGGGAATAGTTGCAGGAGAGAGGAGGGGGGATGAATGAGCCAATTGGAAGACAATAAAAGGCCACTCTAAAATGTGCATTTTTGTCACACAACACAATGCCACACGAGACGTGTTTTGAGAGAGCGTGCAATTGACATGCTGACTGCAGGAATGTCCACCAGAGCTTTTGCCAGATAAATTATTAATTTCTCTACCATAAGCCGCCTCCAACGTCATTTTAGAGAATTTAGAGAATCCAGCAACTTCGCACAGCCATTAAAGAGGAGTAGGACAACATTCCACAGGCCACAATCAACAGTCTGATCAACTCTACGTGAAGGAGATGTGTCACGCTGTTTGAGGCAAATGGTGGTTACACCAGATACTGACTGGTTTTCTGATCCACGCGCATGCATACCTTTATCTTTGACCAACAGATGCATATCCCTATTTCCAGTCATGTGAAATCCCTAGATTAGGGCCTAATGAATTTATTTAAATTTACTGATTTCCTTACATGAACTGTAACTCAGTATAATCTTTTGAAATTGTTGCATGCTGCATTTTAGATGCTCATTCAGTGTAGTACCATGTTGAACAATTTAAGCACAGCATTTTGCAACTCAGTTGTGTTGTTTTTCAGCATTTCATATCTCATTTTATTTAGACCACACGCTTTCTTTGGTTTTATAGATTTTAACTTTTCATTTCGTTGTTGTTGGGTTATTGGGTAATCTAATAGATTTTGGTTGTTTTTAATGATTGATTCAAGGATATTCAATATTTCGTGAATTTGTAATTGGTTATGCTGGAAGTCTTTTTGTGGGATGTTTTTGTATAGATTATATTCATTTGTCTTCCAAATTCCTCCATGGCTAATTCTTCTGACTTTGTCATGCTTAAATTGTTCCACATGTCCCAGAACATATTTTTATCAATTAGGTTTTACATTTCGTCAAGTGTCTTAACGGTATAATTCGATTTCTTGCATTTTAATGTACAGTCGTGGCCAAAAGTTTTGAGAAATATTAATTTTCACAAAGTCTGCTGCCTCAGTTTGTATGATGGCAATTTGCATATACTCCAGAATGAAGAGTGATCAGATGAATTGCAATTAATTGCAATGTCCCTCTTTGCCATGCAAATGAACTGAATCCCCCAAAAACATTTCCACCGCATTTCAGCCCTGCCACAAAAGGACCAGCTGACATCATGTCAGTGATTCTCTCGTTAACACAGGTGTGAGTGTTGACGAGGACAAGGCTGGAGATCACTGTGTCATGCTGATTGAGTTTGAATAACAGACTGGAAGCTTCAAAAACAGGGTGGTGCTTGGAATCACTGTTCTTCCTGTCAACCATGGTTACCTGCAAGGAAATATGTGCCGTCATCATTGCTTTGCACAAAAAGGGCTTCACAGGTAAGGACATTGCTGCCAGTAAGATTGCACCTAAATCAACCATTTATCGGATCATCAAGAACTTCAAGGAGAGCGGTTCAATTGTTGTGAAGAAGGCTTCAGGGCTCCCAAGAAAGTCCAGCAAGCGCCAGGACCATCTCCTAAAGTTGATTCAGCTGCAGGATCGGGGCACCACCAGTACAGAGCTTGCTCAGAAATAGCAGCAGGCAGGTGTGAGTGCATCTGCACGCACAGTGAGGTGAACACTTTTGGAGGATGGCCCGGTGTCAAGAAGGGCAGCAAAGAAGCCACTTCTCTCCAGGAAAAACATCAGGGACAGACTGATATTCTGCAAAAGGTACAGGGATTGGACTGCTGAGGACTGGGGTAAAGTCATTTTCTCTGATGAATCCCCTTTCCGATTGTTTGGGGCATCTGGAAAAAATGTTGTCCGGAGAAGACAAGGTGAGCGCTACCATTAGTTCTGTGTCATGCCAACAGTAAAGCATCCTGAGACCATTCATGTGTGGGGTTGCTTCTCAGCCAAGGGAGTGGGCTCACTCACAATTTTGCCTAAGAACACAGCCATGAATAAAGAATGGTACCAACACATCCTCCGAGACCAACTTCTTCCAACCATCCAGGAACAGTTTGGTGACAAATAATGCCTTTTCCAGCATGATGGAGCACCTTGCCATAAGGTAAAAGTGATAACTAAGTGGCTCGGGGAACAAAACATTGATATTTTGGGTCCATGGCCAGGAAACTCCCCAGACCTTAATCCCATTGAGAACTTGTGGTCAATCCTCAAGAGGCAGGTGGCCAAACAAAACCCCACAAATTCTGACAAGCTCCAAGCATTGATTATGCAAGAATGGGCTACCATCAGTCAGGATGTGGCCCAGAAGTTAATTGACAGCATGCCAGGGCGGATTGCAGAGGTCTTGAAAAAGAAGGGATCAACACTGCAAATATTGACTCTTTGCATCAACTTCATGTACTTGTCAATATAAGCCTTTGAGACTTATGAAATGCTTGTAATTATACTTCAGTATTCCATAGTAACATCTGACAAAAATATCTAAAGACACTGACGCAACAAACTTTGGAAATTAATATTTGTGTCATTCACAAAACTTTTGACCACGACTGTATGTTTATACTGTTTCAGAGTTTCAAAATAGTCATAGCGTAGCTCTGGGTTGTTTTGCTGCTTATGTTTTCCATTTTCCATTTGTCTTAGATGGTTTCTAATTGTTTTACATTCGTTATCAAAAAAAAACATTTCAACAACTTTTAGATTCTTCTTTCTGATGTTGTATTTCTTTGCTTTTCTCAGATTTGCTTTTGATCCTCTTTTTTAATATTCAATGGATTTTTCTAGGAGCTGAATTGACATCTTATTTATTGGTGAGTTATTGAAGACCTGTATAGAGTTAATTTCATTTGAGTTTGTTTCATTTAATTTCTCTGCACTGTTTGAAGCCTATCTGTACGATTTGTACATTTTGTTGGGCTGTTTTTTTGAGTGATTATTGCTGGTAATTTTATTTCTGAAACACTTTGATCTGACAATGGTGTCTGTGGTCTGACAGTGACACTAATGGAGGAGGGGTCCATGTCAGTGATGTCATGCCTCTCTCTCTCTGACTCTCTCTGCATCCCTCCTGCGCTCTCTCGCTGCCTCTCCCTCGCTCTCTCTATAGTTGGAGGGATTCTGTTCATTTTGCCAATGGCTTTTTGTTCTCAGCTGTGTGTGTGCATTCGTGCTGGGGGTGAGAGTTGTTATTTTACCTTGCTTTAACAATGGGTATGGATTTTTTTGTTCTCAATTCTGAATAACAAGTTACACAATCACTCTATTCTGTTATTACATTTAATGACTGGCCTCTAAAGTTCCATTTTGGCTGTTCTTGCAAGCTGACTCTGCAGTAGCATACTTGCTGCTTTCTCACCAGGTAGTTGGATCAAAATGGAACTTCCCTCACAATGTGTCTTTAAAATAGTCTTGGCCCTTCGTACAACTGAGATCAAGAACATACAATCTATGAATAAAAGGGTCGACACCGAGGTCATGACATAACATTAGTACCAATCCTTCCTGTGTCTGTCTGACTCTCCTTTCTTGTAACGTTACCATTTCTTTCAAGCCAATCGCCATAGCAATTAGTTATTCATACATTGCTGACCATCAAACCTGAACACGGAACTCTACACTACCTGTCCAAAGTTTTAGAACACCTACTCATTCAAGGGTTTTTCTTTATTTGTACTATTTGTTTACATTGTAGAATAATAGTGAATACATCAAAGCGATGAAATAACACACATGGAATCATGTAGTAACCAAAAAATTGTTAAACAAATCCAAATATATTTTATATTTGAGATTCTTCAATAGCCACCCTTTGCTTTGATGACAGCTTTGACACTCTTGGCTTTCTCAGATCTAGCTTCACCTGGAATGCTTTTCCAACAGGAGTTCCCACATATGCTAAGCACTTGTTGACTGCTTTTCCTTCACTCTGCGGCCCGACTCATCCCAAACCATCTCAATTTGGTTGAGGTCAGGTGATTGTGGAGGCCAGGTCATCTGATGCAGCACTCCATCACTCTCCTTCTTGGTAAAATAGCCATTGCACAGTCTGGAGGTGTGTTGGGTCATTGTCCTGTTGAAAAACAAATGATAGTTCCTCTAAGCCCAAACCAGATGGGATGGCATATCGCTGCAGAATTTTGTGGTAGCCATGCTGGTTAAGTGTGCCTTGAATTCTAAATAAATCACCAACAGTGTCACCAGCAAAGCACCCCCACATCATAACACCACCACCTCCATGCTTTATGGTGGGAACAACACGTGGAGATCATCCGATCACCGACACCGTTGTCTCACAAAACCACGAGCGGTTGCTCCAGACCAAAGGACAGATTTCCTCCTGTCTAATGTCAATTGTTTGTGTTTCTTGGCCCAAGCAAGTCTCTTCTTCTTATTGGTGTCCTTTAGTAGTTGTTTCTTTGCAGCAATTTGACCATGTAGACCTGATTCACACAGTCTCCTCTGAACAGTTGATGTTGTGATGTGTCTGTTACTTGAACTCTGTGAAGCATTTATTTGGGCTGCAATTTATGAGGCTGGTAACTCTATTGAACTTATCCTCTGCAGCAGAGGTAACTCTGGGTCTTCCTTTCCTGTGGTGGTCCTCGTGAGAGCCAGTTTCATCATTGCGCTTGATGGTTTTTGCAACTGCACTTGAAGAAACTTTCTAAGTTCTTCAAAATTTCCCCTGACTGACCTTCATGTCTTAAAGTAAGGATCGACAGTTGTTTGCTTCTTTGAGCTGTTCTTGCCATAATATGGACTTGGTCTTTTACCAAAAAGGGCTTTCTTCTGTATACCCTCCTATGTTGTCACAACAACAGATTGGCCTTCCTTAAGGAAGGAAAGATATTCAACAGATTAACTGTTAATTGATATGCATTCTAGGTGACTACCTCATGAGCTTGCTGAGAGAATGCCAAGAGTGTGCGAAGCTGTCATCAAGCCAAAAGGTGCTTATTTTTTTAAATTTTACTCCCCTTTTCTCCCCAATTTCGTGGTATCCAATTGTTAGTAGCTACTATCTTGTCTCATCGCTACAACTCCCGTACGGGCTCGGGAGAGACGAAGGTTGAAAGTCATGCGTTCTCCGATACACAACCCAACCAAGCCGCACTGCTTCTTAACACCGTGCATCCAACCCGGAAGCCAGCCGCACCAATGTGTCGGAGGAAACACCGTGCACCTGGCAACCTTGGTTAGCGTGCACTGCGCCCGGCCCGCCACAGGAGTCGCTGGTGCGCGATGAGGATATCCCTACCGGCCAAACCCTCCCTAACCCGGATGGCATTATGACAATTGTGCATCGCCCCACGGACCTCCCGGTCGCGGCGAGCCTGGGCGCAAACCCAGAGTCTCTGGTGGCACAGCTGGCGCTGCAGTACAGCGCCCTTAACCACTGCGCCACCCGGGAGGCCTAAGGGTGGCTATTTTGAAGAATCTCAAATATAAATATGTTTTGATTTGTTTAACACTTTTTTATGTTGTCAAATATTAAAAAGAAAGAAAAACCCTTGAATGAGTAGGTGATCTAAACCTTTTGACCGCTAGTGTATGTACCTTGGAGAAGACCTTTGACCCTTGGCATTGGGACTAAATAGCTTAATTTAACCCCAAATTGTAGTAACACGCTAGCTAAATGCTCATCAAAATAACAAACCACCAATAGATGGAATGTAACTACCAAAGCAGGCCAACCACAGATCACAAACCCAAACCACTCCGAGGTTACTGGTCAGACATCCAATTATAAGCCAATGTTCAAAGTCTCTGTGTAAAATGCTATTCCAGAGGCCAATAGCCACGACAGTGTTTTCAGGTTTATAGTAACACTCTGCTCTGTCTGATGTGTGTCATTGGTGGTTCTGTCGACGTTGTTGTTGTCATATATGACAGGCAGCCTGCCTCTGGGCTCCCCTTGGGTTTACAGCAATCAGTGCTCTAGCATATGGTCTCCAAATTCCCACTATCCATCTCTTTCTCTAACAAAGTGGGTGTTTATGTTTCTGACCTGGAGTAAACTGCATGGAAGAAAAGTCAAGACCAGTCAACTTTTTCAGTTAGGGTTCATGGCTGTATTCTCAATCACTTTTGGTAGATGGGTGATTACTTCAGGGCATGGTTTGAAATGTCATGTTAACCATTGACACAAATATACATTACTGGTAGGATTATATGGAAACATACTCGTGAGATTCTATGCGTAGATATTCATGTTTTTCTACCCCTAAACCCTGTCCCCTGTGTCTCCATCCACCATCAGATACACCAGCCAAGCAGCCTGTGGAGAGTGTGGAGGTGGGTGCCACTGAAGGACCAGGGGAGGGGGAAGAGAAGCCCTCTTCTCCCCAGGTCCAGAGCCCTCAGACTTGTGAAGCAGCTGAGCTTTCTGGTCCTATCACCAACAGAGGAGTTAAAAGCAGGTCAGTCTGAGAATTCCATCACAGCAAGTCATGGCTATGAGGGGTGGATCTGTGTTTATGTACGGTGTATATTGATTAATGTGATACTTTTGGTCATGTAGTGTATGTGGACACCTGCTTGTCGAACATCTCATTCCAAAATCATGGGCAATTAGTGCATTCGGAAAGTATTCAGACCCCTTCACTTTTTCCACATTTTGTTACATTCCAGCCTTATTCTTAAATTTAAAAAATATTTTTTTCCCCTCATCAATCTACACACAAACCCTTAATGACAAAGCGAAAACAGGTTTTTAGACATTTTTGCAAGTTTTATTACAAATAAAAACAGAAATACCGTATTTACATAAGTATTCAGACCCTTTGCTGTGAGACTCGGAATTGAGCTCAAGTGCGTCCTGTTTCCATTAATCATCCTTGAGATGTTTCTACAACTTGGTTGGAGTCCACCTGTGGTAAATTCAACTGATTGGACAGGATTTGGAAAGGCACACACCTGTCTATATAAGGTCCCACAGTTGACAGTGCATGTCAGAGCAAAAACCAAGCCATGAGGTTGAAGGAATTGTCCGCAGAGCTCCGAGACGAGAGGATTGTGTCGAGGCACAGAACTGGGGAAGGGTGCCAAAAAAAATCTGCAGCATTGAAGGTCCCCAAGAACACACTGGCCTCCATCATTCTCAAACTAAAGAGGTTTGGAACCACCAAGACTCTTCCTAGAGCTGGCCGCCCGGGCCAAACAGATTCATCAGGGGAGAATGGCCTTGATCAGGGAGGTGACCAAGAACCCGATAATAGAGCACCAGAGAGATGTAGAGATGGGAGAACCTTCCAGAAGCACAACCATCTCTGCAGCACTCCACCAATCAGGCCTTTCTGTTAGAGTGGCCAGACGGAAGCCACTCCTCATTAAAAGGCATATGACAGCCCGCTTGGACTTTCAGACCATGAGAAACAAAATTCTCTGGTCTGATGAAACCAAGATTGAACTCTTTGGCCTGAATGCCAAGCGTCAAGTCTGGAGGAAACCTGGCACCATCCCTACAGTGAAGCACGGTGGTGGCAGCATCATATTGTGGGAATATTTTTTAGTGGCAGGGACTGGGAGACTAGCAAAGTACAAAAAGATCCTTGATGGAAACCTGCTCCAGAGCACTGAAAACGTGATATTTCAGTTTTTCTTTTTTGATACATTTTCAAAAATGTAAAAAAAAGCAGTTTTTGCATTGTCATTAGGAAATCAAATCTCATTTTATTGGTGACATATACATATTTAGCAGATATTATTGCTGGTGTAGTGAAATGCTTGTGTTCCTAGCTCCAACAGTGCAGTAGTATCGAACAATTCACAACCACACACACATCTAAAAGTAAAATAATTATGGGGTGTTGTGTAGATATTTTTTTTAAATCCATTTTCGGATAAGGCTGTAACGTAACAAAATGTGGAAAAAGTCAAGGGGCCAGAATACTTACCGAATGCACTGTATATGGAGTTGGTCCCCCCTTTGCTGTTATTACAGCCTCCACTCTTTTGGGAAGAATTTCCACTAGATGTTGGAACATTGCTGCGGGGACTTGCTTCCAATCAGTCACAAGAGCATTAGTGAGGTCGGACAGTGATGTTGGGCAATTAGACCTGGCTCGCAGTCAGTGTTCCAATAATTCCAAAGGTTTGATGGAGTTGAGGTCAGGGTTCTGTTCAGGCCAGTCAAGTTCTTCCACACCGATCTCGACAAACCATTTCTGTATGGACCTTGCTTTATGCACAGAGCTGAAAGAGCCAGGAAAGAGCCTTCCCCAAACTGTTGCGACAAAGTTGGAAGCACAGAATTGTCTAGAATGTCATTGTATGCTGTAGCGTTAAGATTTCCCTTCACTGTAACTAAGGAGCCTAACCATGAACACCAGCCCCAGACCATTATTTCTCCTCCACCAAACTTTACAGTTGGCCCTATGCATTCGGGCAGGTAGCGTTCTCCTGGCACCCACCAAACCCAGATTTGTCAGTTGAACTACCAGATGGGTGGTGCAGCGTCATTCATCAATCCAGAGAACGCGTTTCACTGCTTCAGTCCAATGGTGGCGAGCTTAACATTGCTCATCCTGATCTTAGGCTTGTGTGCGGCTGCTCGGCCATGGAAACCCATTTCATGAAGCTCCCGACGATCAGTTCTTGTGCTGACCTTGCTTCCAGAGGCAGTTTTGATCACTGTAGTGAGTGTTGCAACCAAGGACAGACAATTGTTACGCACTTCAGCACTCGGCAGTCTCATTCTGTGAGGTTGTGTGACCTACTTTGGGGCTGAGCCGTTGTTGCCCCTAGACGTTTCCACTTCACTTATAGTGTACCGGGGCAGCTCTAGCAGGGCAGAAATTTGATCAACTGACTGGTTGGAAGGGTGGCATCCTATGACGGTGCCACGTTTAAAGTCACTGAGCTCTTCAGTAAGGCCATTCTACTGCCAATGTTTGTCTTTGGAGATTGCATGGCTGTGTGCTCGATGTTATACACATGTCATCAACAGCTGTGACGGAGATAGCCGAAGGGGTGTCCACATACTTTTGTGTATATAGTGTATGTATCCATCGTTCTTCATCAGTACACATTCAGTATGTAGACACCACAGCTTGCATGCATATTCTCAAATACACACATGTATTTCCGGTGTGTCAGAGCATTGAGTTACCAGCCGGGAGTGGGACAGGAACATTACCCCCCCCCCCCGTCATAGGTGCCACTCTGTTAAAGGTTGTAATCAATCTTTCAGACTGACTGCATTGTCGATGCTGGTGATGGAGGATAGAGGGGCGGGCGGACCGACCAGTTAAGCAGGCAGCATCTCTCCAGGAATCTTATTAACAAACCCATCTCCTCCCTCAGAAACCAACCTGATAAATTTGTACAACCTGTTCTGGTCTGATCTGCCTGGTTTGCTTTACTTTCCTTCACTCCCAGCCTGTCTGCCGCTCCCTCTATGGCGGCTCGAGGTCCTCTGTTTTGGATCCTCGGCTGGATGGATGTTACTTAATCTATTGATTTGAGTAGATGTATATCAAAGGCCCATACTACGTGTAACTTTCAATTCCCACAGATGTTTGTTGTAAGAAAGGAATACTGTTGGGAATTGCAACACAAATATAGACGTGTGTGTGCACCCTTGCTTTGTTCGCGCCTGACCGTGCCATACCAAACCGAAGAGGAGTAATTCACGGCCAGCCACTGACCATGATGCATGGCTGAATGTCCCACTGGGTATATATAATTAACTGACAGTCCCTCTCTCCCTCTCTCAGTGAGCAGCTCTGTGCCTTCTGTTACTGTGGCAGCCGTAGTCTGCTGGGTCAGGGGGATCTCCAAGTGTTCGACTCCTCGCCTGGACACGAGCGCAATGCGACAGGAGGAGGAGGCCAGGCCAACGACCACAGCAAGGCCAGCAAAGGATACGGCAGAGATGACAGCGGTGTTGACAGACCCACTCAGCCCAGCGATGCAGCCGGAGATGCCAGCTCAGGACAGAGAGGCACACAGAAGTAAGTAGGCCTGGCTGGCTGGATGACACGGCTGTCTGAAAGGGTTTGGCTGGTAGAGCTAGCCTGGTCCGGTCTGGGCGAGCAGGGACGGTGAAATCTGTGATGGCCTCTGTAACCGGTTAATGAGCTGTATGGAACGAGAGCTGGGCTCTCTGCTGCTTTGATGTCACAGGCTGTTTATTTGGCCAGCCTTGCCTGTCCATACAGACAGACGTCTTACCAATACAGACTCCTGTCCATACAAACGTCTTACCAATACATACGTCTTACCAATACAGACGCCTGTCCGATACAGACTCCTGTCCATACAGACGTCTTACCAATACAGACGCCTGTCCATACAAACGTCTTGCCAATACAGACGCCTGTCCGATACAGACGCCTGTCCATACAAACGTCTTGCCAATACATACCTCTTACCAATACAGACGCCTGTCCGATACAGACTCCTGTCCATACAAACGTCTTACCAATACATACGTCTTACCAATACAGACGCCTGTCCGATACAGACTCCTGTCCATACAAACGTCTTGCCAATACAGACGCCTGTCCATACAGACGTCTTGCCAATACATACGTCTTACCAATACAGACGCCTGTCCGATACAGACTCCTGTCCGATACAGACTCCTGTCCGATACAGACCCCTGTCCGATACCGACCCCTGTCCGATACAGACCCCTGTCCGAAACAGACCCCTGTCCGATACAGACCCCTGTCCGATACAGACCCCTGTCCCATACAGACCCCTGTCCCATACAGACTCCTGTCCATACGGCCTTGCCTGTCCATACGGCCTTGCCTGTCCATACGGCCTTGCCTGTCCATACGGCCTTGCCTGTCAATACGGCCTTGCCTGTCAATACGGCCTTGCCTGTCCATACGGCCTTGCCTGTCCGTCCATACGGCCTTGCCTGTCCATACGGCCTTGCCTGTCAATACGGCCTTGCCTGTCAATACGGCCTTGCCTGTCAATACGGCCTTGCCTGTCCATACGGCCTTGCCTGTCCATACGGCCTTGCCTGTCAATACGGCCTTGCCTGTCAATACGGCCTTGCCTGTCAATACGGCCTTGCCTGTCAATACGGCCTTGCCTGTCAATACGGCCTTGCATGTCAATACGGCCTTGCCAATAAAGACGCCTTACCAATACCGATACAGACTCCTGTCCATACAAACGTCTTACCGATACAGACTCCTGTTCATACAGACTCCTTTCCAATACAGACACCTGGACAGGGAGTGAGCAACATGACACTGAAACATCAAAACAAAGGGACACAAAAACAGCAGCAAACAAAGATGTGTGTGCAACATGTCATCATAGTGGATGATTTCAGCTGGCAGCTGAACTCTAATCTCAGAGTTGATGTCTTGAGTGTCTGCTAATGTATTGCATATGCGTGGAGTAAGTGCTTTGTGTACTATTTCATCCTCTCCTGTGTCAGAGGAAGGGTCTGAGTGCGTATATGAATGCTCGTGAACCCCGCCTCACCTCTCGCCTCACATTGTGCTAATGTGATCAATTATCTGAGAGGGTACCAGACATTAACTCTGAACTTTCCAGGGCTAAATTAGCACCCTTTCCCTCGCAAATTAAATCAACAATCCACACGCAGGGCAGAGAGGCCTGTGCATTCACTCTCCTCACAGGCCTTAATGGATGACCATACTCTGGCTTAGCAGGTCATATTAGCACTCTGCTCTTGAAAGCTAAATTAGCGCCGCTCTGCTCCCCCTTGGCAGGCCTTTTCTGCCTGCTGGGGTCCCCAATGGTCCTACTATGCCATGTAGAGTAAGACTAACACGTAAGTGCGTGTGTGCGCGTACTGTGCACTGTGCCAACAAAGGACCCTCCCTGGACGTGTTTCGGACAGCTGTCTAATTTGTTTGTGTTCTTTGGAGCCAATAGTGTCTTTCCCTGGGGTCCCTGTGACGTAATGTGCACAGAGAGCAGAGCGTACATATATACACACACATCCACCGCAACACGCCTGGCAGCGATCCAACGCCAGCCAGGCATTATTGTTGGAGCAGTGTGATTGGTAGTGTCTCTAGGCTAGACTGTGCCACAGAGAGAGAGAGAGGGTGGCAAGAGGACGGAGGGTGAAGAGGAGAAGGACATTTCAAGAAAAGGGATAGAGGATGGAATTGAATGCTAGCCTATTTTGCACAATATGTACGCTCCGGTCAGGAGGGCCATAACAATGACAAGGCATTATACAGTGTATATCATTATGACTTCTTCATCCTCACCCTAGCCTTCACTCTCTCAGTTTTGGCTGTTTGTGTGTTTACTGTTTACTGAAACCAACTAGTTCTTTTAAATGCTAATTCCCTCTTGCCATATTTTCCGCATGCTCGGCAACTCACTAGAGCAGGGACTCTGGGAACCGTTTCCCTTGCAGCAGATTTCATGAGACAGAACAGCCAGCCTCTTGTGTGTCACGACCCGCTTTCACCCCCTCCTCCTCCTCTACTGCTCTCTCCCTTCTCTGCTCTCTAACATTTTTCCTCTCATCCTATCTCTCCTCCTCTCTTCTCTGCCTTATTTCTTCTCATTTATGCTTTGCATCACTTCTTTTACTATTTAGTTTTCTATCCCTCTCTTCGTTCCTGCCCAGCTTGCCTCACTTTGCTTTTTCAACTCTTTCTACCTCCAGTTATTTTAACTCATCTCTCCCTCTTCATCTCTCTTCCAGTGGAGCTGAGAGCCATGGGGAGTTACCCGACCCAGACAAGGCCAGCAGGTTGTGGGATGAGCTGGCTCACGTCGGCCTCCCAGGAGATGTGGACGTCCAGTCTTTCTTTGAGGAGTCGGGGCAGTGCTTGGCGCATCACTGTTGTGCGTTGTGGTCGCAAGGCGTGTGTGAAGGCGAGGGACAATCACTGCTCAACGTGGACATAGCCATCGACTCAGGGAGCACAGAGGTGAGCAGCCCACAGTCCTCTCATGATAAAACGTCTATTAAGTAAATGGGATTATACACTCTATAGAGAATATGATTTAACTGTGTCTATAGATAAGGGTTTCCGTTAGCAAAATGTGACCAGCAGCATTTTAATTGACCAGACATTTGAGAAACTTACCAGACCCATATGTAATGCATTGGCTGTGTAACCTAGTTAGGGCGTCCAACCACTTGCTCAGAATGTCAGAAATCAAATTTAGATTGCAAAGGTGTGTGTCCTTCTTACCGAATTTGAAGATGCTAGAATAACTGTCCACATTTACGTTTCCTCAGCCAACAAGATGAGTAATGAACAGCAAAATCACTAGTCTATGTCAATCTACTATCCAGCATAGTAGAAAAGTGTACCTATTCTGTTGGTCAGCTTGTCGTTCTATGTGAGAAAGAAATGGCCTATTCCAAACAAACTCTGGGACATTTGGTATTTGGTATTTTTTAGGATCCCCATTAGCTGTGGCAAAAGCAGCAGCGACTCTTCCTGGGGTCCACACAAAACATGACACAATACAGAACATTAATAGACATCTCAAGGACAGAACTCAATTGGAAACAAGGCATACGTGCCTACATATCAATACATACACACAAACTAGGTCAAATAGTGGAGAGGTGTTGTGCCGTTAGGTATTGTGCCGTTAGGTGTCGTGCCGTTAGGTGTTGCACCGTTAGGTATTGTGCCGTTTGGTGTTGTGCCGTTTGGTGTTGTGCCGTTAGGTGTCGTGCCGTTAGGTATCGTGCCGTTAGGTATCGTGCCGTTAGGTATCGTGCCGTTAGGTATCGTGCCGTTAGGTGTCGTGCCGTTAGGTGTCGTGCCGTTTGGTGTCGTGCCGTTTGGTGTCGTGCCGTTTGGTGTCGTGCCCGTTTGGTGTCGTGCCGTTTGGTGTCGTGCCGTTTGGTGTCGTGCCGTTTGGTGTCGTGCAGTTTGGTGTCGTGCAGTTTGGTGTCGTGCAGTTTGGTGTCGTGCAGTTTGGTGTCGTGCAGTTTGGTGTCGTGCAGTTTGGTGTTGTGCCGTTTGGTTTTGTGCCGTTAGGTGTCGTGCCGTTAGGTGTCGTGCCGTTAGGTGTTGTGCCGTTAGGTGTTGTGCCGTTAGGTGTTGTGCCGTTAGGTGTCGTGCCGTTTGGTGTCGTGCCGTTTGGTGTCGTGCCGTTTGGTGTCGTGCAGTTTGGTGTCGTGCAGTTTGGTGTCGTGCAGTTTGGTGTCGTGCAGTTTGGTGTCGTGCAGTTTGGTGTTGTGCAGTTTGGTGTCGTGGAGTTAGGTGTCGTGCAGTTAGGTGTCGTGCCGTTAGGTGTCGTGCCGTGCCGTTAGGTGTTGTGTTGTGCCGTTTGGTTTTGTGCCGTTTGGTTTTGTGCCGTTTGGTTTTGTGCCGTTTGGTTTTGTGCCGTTTGGTGTTGTGCCGTTTGGTTTTGTGCCGTTTGGTTTTGTGCCGTTTGGTTTTGTGCATTTTGGTTTTGTGCCGTTTGGTTTTGTGCCGTTAGGTGTTGAGCCGTTAGGTGTTGCTTTATCTGGTTTTTTTTAGGTTTGTGGTTCAGGTTTGCTGTTCATTTGAGCAATATGAGATGGAATGGAGTTCCATGCAATAATTGCTCTATGTAATACTCTATGTTTCTTGATTTTTTTTGGTTGCCCACTTTGTCAATGAAGTAATCATTAAAATAATTGGCAACATCAAATTGTTCTGATTCGATGGAATTTGTCTTTCTGCCCATAATTTCATTTAAACAACTCAAGTTTTTGTCCCATCAATCTTTATATCGTTGATCTTGGCTTCATAATACAGTTTCTTCTTCTTATTGTTGAGTTTAGTCACATCTCCTAATTTGCAGTAAGTCAGCCAGTCAGATGCGCAGCCCCTCCTTTTGCCCCATCTCTTTCAACCATTCAGTTTATCAATTCCTCATCAATCCATGGAGCCTTAACTGTCAGTTTCTTAACAGGTGCATGTTTATCAATAATTGGAAGAAGCAATTTCTTAAATTCATCAAGTGCAGCGTCTGGATGCTCCTCATTAATCACATCAGACTAACAAATATTTTAACATCATCCACATAGGAGTCACAGTAAAATCTTATACACTATTTTAGGCCCAGCTGTTGGAACTTTGGCTTTCCTGGATCTAGCCACTATATTGTGATCACTGCATCCAATGGGTACGGATACAGCTTTAGAACAAAGTTCTACAGTATTAGTAAAAATATGATTGATCTTGTTCCTGTAGTGTTTGTAAACACCCTGGTAGGTTGATTAATAACCTGAACCAGATTACAGGCACTAGGCACTGGTTACAGTAAGAAGCTTCCTCTTGAGCGGACACCTTGATGAAAACCAGTCAAGATTCCCCATGAAAGTAGACCTCTCTTTTTACATCACATACACCGTCAAGCATTTCGCACATATTGTTTAGATATTGACTGTTATTACTTGGTGGCCTACACTACCGGTCAAAAGTTTTAGAACACATTTCTTTATTTGGACTATTTTCTACTTTGTAGAATAATAGTGAAGACATCAAAACTGTGAAATAACACATGGAATCTTGTAGTAACCAAAAAAGTGTTATATTTTATATTTGAAATTCTTCAAATAGCCAACCTTTGCCTTGATGACAGCTTTGCACACGCTTGGTATTCTCTCAACCAGCTTCACCTGGAATGATTTTCCAACAGTCTTGAACCAGTTCCAACACATGGAACATATATGGCTACATATGAAGCAATTCCCACAATAGGGCTATTTTCTGTATACCTTGTCACAACACAACTGATTGGCTCAAACACATTAAGAAAGAAATTCCACAAATTAACTTTTAAGAAGGCACACTTGTTAATTGAAATGCATTGCTGGTAACTACCTCATGAAGCTGGTTGAGAGAATGCCAACCGTGTGCAAAGCTGTCAAGGCAAAGGGTGGCTATTTGAAGAATCTTACATATAAATTATATTTAGATTTGTTGAACACTTTTTTTGGGTGCTACATTATTCCATATGTGTTTTTCATAGTTTTGATGTCTTCACTATTATTGTACAATGTAGAATATAGTAAAAATAAAGAAAAACCCTTGAATGAGTAGGTGTGTCCAAACTTTTGACCGGGGCGGCAAGTAGCCGAGTGGTTTGAGTGTTGGACTAGTAACCGAAAGGTTGCAAGATCGAATCCCCGAGCTGACAAGGTAAAAATCTGTCGTTCTGCCCCTGAACAAGGCAGTTAACCCACTGTTCCTAGGCCGTCATTGAAAATAATAATTTGTTCTTAACTGACTTGCCTAGTTAAATAAAGGTAAAATTTAAAAAAAATAATTAATTAAATATATCAACATCCGAAAAGAAAAGGCTTTAGATGTGCCAAGTGAATCTGCAACCACAACACTTCAATAACACTTGACATAAGATCTTCTCTCAGCATTACAGGGATATGGCTCTGAATATATACAGCAACACCTCCCCCACAAGCATTTCTGTCTCTTCTATAGGTTTTAAATCAATGAATGTTATCTGATGCAGCAAGTTATTGATTTCATGAATTTTATTTCTAAGGATACATATATTAATGTGCGCTATTTTCAGGCCTTTCCTGGGTAGCTTATCAGAGACAGACATAACACTGAAAAGAGCAGACAAAGCAAGAGAAAGAAATATACATTCAGCAGTCCATTAATAAATTGGTGTGTGTGCATGTGCGTGCTGCGGGTCTGAAGCTACAAACCCATAGGCTTGGCTCTCATCCCTACCAGGCTTCTGGGAGAGAGGGTGGACAATGAGCCTGTCATAGTGGATGGAAGCAATGTCCCCACGCGCTCTAGCAGCTTTCATGGCTGGGATCAGTTCTTTACTCTTCTGGCGCACAGCTTCAGGATAGTCCTCGTTGAGGAAGATATACAGTTGAAGTCGGAAGTTTACATACACCTTAGCAAAATACATTTAAACTCAGTTTTTCACAATTTCTGACATTTAATCCTAGTAAAAAATTCCCTGTCTTAGGTCAGTTAGGATCACCACTTTATTTTAAGAATGTGAAATGTCAGAATAATAGAAGAGAGAATGATTTATTTGAGCTTTTATTTCTTTCATCATGTTCCCAGTGGGTCAGAAGTTTACAAACACTCAATTAGTATTTGGTAGCATTGCCTTTAAATTGTTTAACTTGGGTCAAACGTTTTGGGTAGCCTTCCACAAGCTTCCCACTATAAGTTGGGTGAATTTTGGCCCATTCCTCCTGACAGAGCTGGTGTAACTGAGTCAGGTTTGTAGGCCTCCTTGCTCGCACACACTTTTTCTGTTCTGCCCACAAATTTTCTATAGGATTGAGGTCAGGGCTTTGTGAGGGCCACTCCAATACCTTGACTTTTTTGTCCTTAAGCTATTTTGCCACAACACTTTGGAAGTGTGCTGAGGGTCATTGTCCATTTGGAAGACCCATTTGCGCCCAAGCTTTAACTTCCTGACTGATGTCTTGAGATGTCGCTTCAATATATCCACATACATTTTCTGCTTCATGATGCCATCTATTTTGTAAATGGCACGAGCCCTCCTGCAGCAAAGCACCCCCACATTCAGAGGTCTGTAACCACCCGTTCAGAGGTTTGTAACCACCCATTCAGAGGTCTGTAACCACCCATTCAGAGTTCTGTAACCACCCATTCAGAGTTCTGTAACCACCCATTCAGAGTTCTGTAACTACCCATTCAGGGGTCTGTAACCACCCATTCAGGGGTCTGTGAGCTTTGTTGGTGCTAATGCTACAGTAGACACTGTGGTAAGCCACCATGAATCTATACAGCCTTCACTGTTGGGTGGCCTTTTCCTTTTCACAGCTGAGAGAGGAGAGAGCAGCACTGACAGAGACCATCTTTACCAGCCTTCCTGATCATCTCTCTCTCGTCTCTCTCTCGCTCCACCTTCTCACCCCCCTTGTCACCCCCATTAGCAAATCAGCAGCTCCCTTCTCAACTGAATAAAAACATCAGCCCTCCTTGTTTCCTTCATCTGCTCTGGTTAGAAAAGAGTTGAGGAGTGATAACAATATGGTGGAAGCTCATCATTAGGCTGACTTTTACCTGGTCAGTTGGTTCAGGTTAGTGCAGATGAAGGAGAGGAGGCAGGACTGTGTTTGGGGAAGAACTCCTGGGAAAGTCTGAAGAGACCAATACATGTGATATGACACTTTGGGAGAGAAGTGTGAACATCAATGGGCAAATCATGGTGTGACAAATGGAGCAGAATTTAAGTTTTTGATCAAGAAGAACTGAGAGAATGGATGGGTCGTTTCAAGGGAAACGTGTACAGAAAGGGGAACCATAGACTTGCATGAGCAATGTTTTTTGCTACAGAAAATAGTTTACTTTAAAACTCTTATGTTTCCCATTGTAGTAGGGTTTTCATATTGTGTCTATAGGTATGGTAAGAGTCTGGATTATCCTATTATATCAATTGTAATCTGACTCCCGGTTTAGACCAGGTTACTTAACGCGCTTTGTGCTGATGTAAAATAAATGCATATGATTGATTGACTGGCTGACTGACTCCTCTCTGTCCCCCCTCTCTCTAGCACTGTGCATACTGTTAGTCTGACTCCTCTCTGTCCCCCCTCTCTCTAGCACTGTGCATACTGTTAGTCTGACTCCTCTCTGTCCCCCCTCTCTCTAGCACTGTGCATACTGTTAGTCTGACTCCTCTCTGTCCCCCCTCTCTCTAGCACTGTGCATACTGTAAACGCCTTGGAGCCTCCATCAAGTGCTGTGCTGAAGGATGTGCTCGACTGTACCATTACCCCTGCGCGGGGGCGGCTGGGACTTTTCAGGATATCAGGAGTCTCTCCCTCCTCTGTTCAGATCACATAGAACTGGCCATCAGCAGATGTGAGTCCAGCAGCATTAGATATACATCTTCAGTTGAAACATTGCTGTCATAAGTAGGACCCAGAGTTTTTCTGGACCAGGATAAACTCTGGGCCCAGACATTAGCTACTCACAATCTCCATTCCTTAACCAAAAACATTCCATCTGAAATGTGTCCCTTTTCTCTTTTTCTCCCCCCCCCCCCCTCTCCTGCTCTCCCTCCCTCTCCTGCTCTCACCCCTCTCCTGCTCTCCCCCCTCTCCTGCTCCCCCCCCTCTCCTGCTCTCCCCCCTCTCCTGCTCTCCCCCCTCTCCTGCTCTCCCCCCTCTCCTGCTCTCTCCCCCCTCTCCTTCTCTCACCCCTCTCCTGCTCTCCCCCTCTCTCCTGCTCTCCCCCCTCTCCTGCTCTCCCCCCCTCTCCTGCTCTCTCCCCCTCTCCTGCTCTACCCCTCTCTCCTGCTCTCCCCCTCTCTCCTGCTCTCTCCCCCCTCTCCTGCTCTCCCCCTCTCCTGCTCTCCCCCTCTCTCCTGCTCTCTCACCCCTCTCCTGCTCTCTCACCCCTCTCCTGCTCTCCCCCTCTCTCCTGCACTCTCCCTCTCTCCTGCTCTACCCCTCTCTCCTGCTCTCTCCCCCCTCTCCTGCTCTCCCCCTCTTCTGCTCTCCCCACCTCTCCTGCTCTCCCCACCTCTCCTGCCCCCCCCTCCTGCTCTCTCCCCCCTCCTGCTCCCCCCCCTCCTTCTCCCCCCTCCTGCCCCCCCCCCCTCCTGCTTCCCCCCCTCCTGCTCTCTCACCCCTCTCCTGCTCTCCTGCTCTCTCACCCCTCTCCTGCTCTCTCACCCTCTCTTTCTCTCTCACCCCTCTCCTGCTCCCCCCCCTCTCCTGCTCTCTCACCCCTCTCCTGCTCTCTCACCCCTCTCTTGCTCTCTCACCCCTCTCCTGCTCTCTCACCCCTCTCTTGCTCTCTCACCCCTCTCCTGCTCCCCCCTCTCCTGCTCTGTCACCCCTCTCCTGCTCTCCCCCTCTCCTGCTCTCTCCCCCTCTCCTGCTCTCTCCCCCCTCTCCTGCTCTCTCACCCCTCTCCTGCTCTCTCACCCTCTCTTGCTCTCTCACCCCTCTCCTGCTCCCCCCCTCTCCTGCTCTCTCACCCCTCTCCTGCTCTCTCACCCCTCTCTTGCTCTCTGACCCCTCTCCTGCTCCCCCCTCTCCTGCTCTGTCACCCCTCTCCTGCTCTCCCCCTCTCCTGCTCTCTCCCCCTCTCCTGCTCTCTCCCCCCTCTCCTGCTCTCTCCCCCCTCTCCTGCTCTCTCCCCCCTCTCCTGCTCTCTCCCCCCTCTCCTGCTCTCTCACCCCTCTCTTGCTCTGTCACCCCTCTCTTGCTCTGTCACCCCTCTCCTGCTCTCCCCCCTCTCCTGCTCTCTCACCCCTCTCCTGCTCTCCCCCCTCTCCTGCTCTCTCACCCCTCTCCTGCTCTCTCACCCCTCTCCTGCTCTCACCCCTCTCCTGCTCTCTCATCCCTCTTCTGCTCTCTCATCCCTCTCCTGCTCTCTCCCCCCTCTCCTGCTCTGTCACCCCTCTCCTCCTCTCTCCCTCTCTCCTGCTCTCTCCCCCCTCTCCTGCTCTCTCCCCCCTCTCCTGCTCTCCCCCTCTTCTGCTCTCCCCACCTCTCCTGCTCTCCCCACCTCTCCTGCTCTCCCCACCTCTCCTGTTCTCCCCCCCCCTCCTTCTCCCCCCTCCTGCCCCCCCCTCATGCTCTCCCCCCCTCCTGCTCTCTCACCCCTCTCCTGCTCTGTCACCCCTCTCCTGCTCTCTCCCCCCTCTCCTGCTCTCTCCCCTCTCCTGCTCTCCCCCTCTTCTGCTCTCCCCACCTCTCCTGCTCTCCCCACCTCTCCTGCTCTCCCCACCTCTCCTGTTCTCCCCCCCCTCCTTCTCCCCCCTCCTGCCCCCCCCTCATGCTCTCCCCCCTCCTGCTCTCTCACCCCTCTCCTGCTCTCCCCCCCTCTCCTGCTCTCTCACCCCTCTCCTGCTCTCTCACCCTCTCTTGCTCTCTCACCCCTCTCCTGCTCCCCCCCCTCTCCTGCTCTCTCACCCCTCTCCTGCTCTCTCACCCCTCTCTTGCTCTCTCACCCCTCTCCTGCTCCCCCCTCTCCTGCTCTGTCACCCCTCTCCTGCTCTCCCCCTCTCCTGCTCTCTCCCCCTCTCCTGCTCTCTCCCCCCTCTCCTGCTCTCTCCCCCCTCTCCTGCTCTCTCACCCCTCTCCTGCTCTCTCACCCCTCTCTTGCTCTGTCACCCCTCTCTTGCTCTGTCACCCCTCTCCTGCGCTCCCCCCTCTCCTGCTCCTCCCCCCTCTCCTGCTCTCCCCCTCTCCTGCTCTCTCCCCCTCTCCTGCTCTCTCCCCCTCTCCTGCTCTCTCCCCCCTCTCCTGCTCTCTCCCCCCTCTCCTGCTCTCTCCCCCCTCTCCTGCTCTCTCCCCCCTCTCCTGCTCTCTCACCCCTCTCTTGCTCTGTCACCCCTCTCCTGCTCTCTCACCCCTCTCCTGCTCTCTCACCCCTCTCTTGCTCTGTCACCCCTCTCCTGCTCTCTCACCCCTCTCCTGCTCTCCCCCCTCTCCTGCTCTCTCACCCCTCTCCTGCTCTCTCACCCCTCTCCTGCTCTCACCCCTCTCCTGCTCTCTCATCCCTCTTCTGCTCTCTCATCCCTCTCCTGCTCTCTTCCCCCTCTCCTGCTCTGTCACCCCTCTCCTCCTCTCTCCCTCTCTCCTGCTCTCTCCCCCCTCTCCTGCTCTCTCCCCCCTCTCCTGCTCTCCCCCTCTTCTGCTCTCCCCACCTCTTCTGCTCTCCCCACCTCTCCTGCTCTCCCCACCTCTCCTGCTCTCCCCACCTCTCCTGTTCTCTCATGCTCTACCCCTCTCCTGCTCTCTCACCCTCTCCTGCTCTCTCACCCCTCTCCTGCTCTCTCACCCTCTCTTGCTCTCTCACCCCTCTCCTGCTCCCCCCCTCTCCTGCTCTCTCACCCCTCTCCTGCTCTCTCACCCCTCTCTTGCTCTCTCACCCCTCTCCTGCTCCCCCCTCTCCTGCTCTGTCACCCCTCTCCTGCTCTCCCCCTCTCCTGCTCTCTCCCCTCTCCTGCTCTCTCCCCCCTCTCCTGCTCTCTCCCCCCTCTCCTGCTCTCTCACACCTCTCCTGCTCTCTCACCCCTCTCTTGCTCTGTCACCCCTCTCTTGCTCTGTCACCCCTCTCCTGCTCTCCCCCCTCTCCTGCTCTCCCCCCTCTCCTGCTCTCTCACCCCTCTCCTGCTCTCTCACCCCTCTCCTGCTCTCACCCCTCTCCTGCTCTCTCATCCCTCTTCTGCTCTCTCCCCCCTCTCCTGCTTTGTCACCCCTCTCCTCCTCCCCCCCTCTCCTGCTCTCTCCCCCCTCTCCTGCTCTCTCCCCCCTCTCGTGCTCTCTCACCCCTCTCCTGCTCTCTCACCCCTCTCCTGCTCTCCCCCTCCCTCTAGTTCCAGACGACTCTATCTGTGCACTTTGTGACAGCCCCGGGGAGCTCCCTGACCAGCTCTTCTGTACCAGCTGTGGGCAGCACTACCACGGGTCCTGCCTGGACATGGCTGTGACTCCGCTGAGGAGGGCCGGCTGGCAGTGCCCCGAGTGCAAGGTCTGCCAGACTTGCAAGTGAGTCAGCTTTCCACTGCCCCATCCGTCCACCCACATACCTGACCCTGTATTGAGTTGTGTGCGTGTGTGTTGCCGTCATGTGTGTGTTGCCGATTTAGTTTGTGCTACCTCTGGTTTGTGAGTGTGGCACTGTTCTCTAGCCTTTGACCTCAACCAGACCAGTCACTGGTAGCAACTGAGTCTGCGATAAATTGACATCCTCTCTGAAATGCAGATTAGGCTAACACAATGACTCTTTTGCCGTGTGATTTCTCAATATACATTAGTCTTGTAGATAAGGGCACAACCATTTTTAACACAACAGGAGCCTATAGACTACAGAGCCAAGACAAGCCATGTTGATGCTGTCCATCTGTTATGTCAAAGAATACATCTCATTCATACCTCCTCTCCTTTTCCATGTGCGTAGGAACCCGGGTGAGGACGATAAGATGTTGGTGTGTGACATGTGTGACAAAGGCTACCACACCTTCTGCCTGCAGCCGGCCATAGACGACATCCCTACCAACGGATGGAGGTGTCAGGTGGGAGATGTAACGGAAGCTGTGTTGTGTGTGCTGTGTTGTAGGTCTATGGTATGACTACATCATATAGAGATGTTTGTTCTTCTATGGTATGTGAAGTGGACTAAAGGTTTGTCTTCATTTTCTGTGTCAATTTGTAAGAACGTTGGTTTAAAACTCCCACAGTTCCCATTGAGACATTCAGCTGTCGTCTAGGCTACCCGTGTTGGGAATATGACCTTTTTGGTGGTTGTATCTGTGCTTCCTGTGGTAAGGAAATTACTCACACATGCAGCCCTTTAAAGGGTACATTTTAGCCTCAGACCCTGTAGCATTTCAGATAATGCCTGTGTGTGTGAACTGGTGAGTGTGTGTGGACTGGTGGGTGCGTGCGTGTGTGTGTGTGTGGACTGGTGGGTGCGTGCGTGTGTGTGTGTACTGGTGTGTGTGGGTGTACTGGTGGGTGTGTATGTGTGTATTGGTGTGTGTGTACTGGTGGGAGTGTGTGTGTGTGTGTACTGGTGTGTGTACTGGTGTGTGTGTACTGGTGTGTGTGTACTGGTGTGTGTGTACTGGTTTGTTTGTGTGTGTGTGTGTGTGTGTGTGTGTGTGTGTGTGTGTGTGTGTGTGTGTGTGTGTGTGTGTGTGTGTGTGTGTGTGTGTGTGTGTGTGTGTGTGTGTACTGGTGTGTGTACTGGTGTGTGTGTGTGTACTGGTGTGTGTGTGTGTGTGTGTGTGTGTACTGGTGTGTGTGTGTGTACTGGTGTGTGTGTGTATGTACTGGTGTGTGTGTGTATGTACTGGTGTGTGTGTATGTACTGGTGTGTGTGTATGTACTGGTGTGTGTGTGTACTGGTGTGTGGTGTGTGTGTATGTACTGGTGTGTGTGTGTACTGGTGTGTGTGTGTGTGTGTGTGCACTGGTGTGTGTGTATGTACTGATGTGTGTGTGGGTTTGTGTGTATTAGTGGATGTGTGTGTGTACTGGTGTGTGTGTGTATGTACTGGTGTGTGTGTGTGTGTACTGGTGTGTGTGTGTACTGGTGTGTGTGTGTACTGGTGTGTGTGTGTACTGGTGTGTGTGTGTGTGTGTACTGGTGTGTGTATGTGTGTGTGTACTGGTGTGTGTGTGTGTGTGTGTGTGTGTGTGTGTGTGTGTACTGGTGTTTGTATCTGTGCTTCCTGTGGTAAGGAAATGACTCACACATGCAGCCCTTTAAAGGGTACATTTTAGCCTCAGACCCTGTAGCATTTCAGATAATGCCTGTGTGTGTGAACTGGTGAGTGTGTGTGGACTGGTGGGTGCGTGCGTGTGTGTGTGTGTGGACTGGTGGGTGCGTGCGTGTGTGTGTGTACTGGTGTGTGTGGGTGTACTGGTGGGTGTGTATGTGTGTATTGGTGTGTGTGTACTGGTGGGAGTGTGTGTGTGTGTACTGGTGTGTGTACTGGTGTGTGTGTACTGGTGTGTGTGTACTGGTGTGTGTGTACTGGTTTGTTTGTGTGTGTGTGTGTGTGTGTGTGTGTGTGTGTGTGTGTGTGTGTGTGTGTGTGTGTGTGTGTGTGTGTGTGTGTGTGTGTGTGTGTGTGTGTGTGTGTGTGTGTGTGTGTGTGTGTGTGTGTGTGTGTGTGTGTGTGTGTACTGGTGTGTGTACTGGTGTGTGTGTGTGTGTACTGGTGTGTGTGTATGTACTGGTGTGTGTGTGTGTACTGGTGTGTGTGTGTATGTACTGGTGTGTGTGTGTATGTACTGGTGTGTGTGTATGTACTGGTGTGTGTGTATGTACTGGTGTGTGTGTGTACTGGTGTGTGGTGTGTGTGTATGTACTGGTGTGTGTGTGTACTGGTGTGTGTGTGTGTGTGTGTGCACTGGTGTGTGTGTATGTACTGATGTGTGTTTGGGTGTGTGTGTATTAGTGGATGTGTGTGTGTACTGGTGTGTGTGTGTATGTACTGGTGTGTGTGTGTATGTACTGGTGTGTGTGTGTACTGGTGTGTGTGTGTGTACTGGTGTGTGTGTGTACTGGTGTGTGTGTGTGTGTGTGTGTGTGTGTGTGTGTGTGTGTGTGTGTGTGTGTGTGTGTGTGTGTGTGTGTACTGGTGTGTGTACTGGTGTGTGTACTGGTGTGTGTACTGGTGTGTGTGTGTGTACTGGTGTGTGTGTATGTACTGGTGTGTGTGTGTATGTACTGGTGTGTGTGTGTATGTACTGGTGTGTGTGTATGTACTGGTGTGTGGTGTGTGTGTATGTACTGGTGTGTGTGTGTACTGGTGTGTGTGTGTGTGTGTGTGCACTGGTGTGTGTGTATGTACTGATGTGTGTGTGGGTGTGTGTGTATTAGTGGATGTGTGTGTGTACTGGTGTGTGTGTGTATGTACTGGTGTGTGTGTGTATGTACTGGTGTGTGTGTGTGTACTGGTGTGTGTGTGTACTGGTGTGTGTATGTGTGTGTGTACTGGTGTGTGTGTGTGTGTGTGTACTGGTGTGTGTGTGTGTGTGTGTACTGGTGTGTGTGTGTGTGTGTGTGTGTGTGTGTGTGTGTGTGTGTGTGTGTGTGTGTGTGTGTGTGTGTGTGTGTGTGTGTGTGTGTGTGTGTGTGTGTGTGTGTGTGTGTACTGGTGTGTGTGTGTGTGTACTGGTGTGTGTGTGTGTACTGGTGTGTGTGTGTGTGTACTGGTGTGTGTGTGTATGGTGTGTGTGTATGTACTGGTGTGTGTGTATGTACTGGTGTGTGTGTATGTACTGGTGTGTGTGTGTGTGTGTGCACTGGTGTGTGTGTGTGTACTGGTGTGTGTGTGGGTGTGTGTGTGTATTAGTGGATGTGGGTGTGTACTGGTGTGTGTGTGTATGTACTGGTGTGTGTGTGTATGTACTGGTGTGTGTGTGTACTGGTGTGTGTGTGTGTACTGGTGTGTGTACTGGTGTGTGTATGTGTGTGTGTACTGGTGTGTGTGTGTGTGTGTACTGGTGTGTGTGTGTGTGTGTGTGTGTGTGTGTATTGGTGGGTGTGTGTGTTGGTGCGTGGGTGTGTGTGTATTGGTGGGTGTGTGTGTGTATTGGTGGGTGTGTGTGTGTGTGTGTAGTGGGTGTGGGTGTGTACTGGTGGGTGTGTGTGTATTGGTGGGTGTGTGTATTGGTGGGTGTGTGTACTGGTGTGTGTGTGTACTGGTGTGTGTGTGTACTGGTGTGTGTGTGTGTATTAGTGGGTGTGTTTATTGGTGGGTGTGTGTGTGTATTGGTGGGTGTGTGTGTGTGTATTAGTGGGTGTGGGTGTGTACTGGTGGGTGTGCGGTGGGAGAATCAAACCGCATGCGTCGTCATCCCCTGCCTGTGGCCTCTACCCTCTTCCTCTGTTGGGGTAGGTGGCGCACAGTGCCTGTCTCGGCTGCCAATCAGCTGCTGTTGTGGTGGGTTAACATCCTATCAGCTGCAGCGGTGGTGGCGGGTGGGGACCAGGCACCTGCCAGGTGGTGGAACATCCTCACATTCACTCAGTTTCTCCCTCTCTCTCTGAGTCAGCAGCACGGCAGGAACACCTTCCACACAACACAAGCAGCAGCCAACCCTCTCCATCTCTCCTCTCTCCCCCACTCTTGAGGCTGCTGCTTCACGCCCAGGCACTTTAGTTCTGACTGAAGCCTCATCTGAACGTCTTGGAGATGAATGAAAACCATATGATTAAGAATCATTGCTCTAGTTTCCGTTGTGTTTCTATCTCTTTCCTACTCCAGAACTGCAGAGTGTGTATCCAGTGTGGTACAAGGACGAGCGGTCAGTGGCACCACACAAGCCTGCTGTGTGATAGCTGTGTCCAACATCAGGACCCCGCCCTTACCTGTCCACTATGTGCCTGTATCTTGGACCCTGAGCACCAAAAAGACCTGCTCTCCTGCCACAGCTGTAAAAGGTAGACACACACGTCCATTGTTCATTCTGTTGTATATCTCCTGATGGAGTTGTTTTAGCCTCGTCTTTTTCCATGGATGTGTGTTGGAGTCCTACATCTTCATCTGTCCTCTGCTTCTAGATGGCTCCACCTGGAGTGCGAGCGCCAGTCGTCAGGCCAAGCAGACATCCAGCCCAGCCAGGGCTATGTGTGTTCAAGCTGCAGGCCTACTGGATCACCACCACAACAGGCCCCACTGCAGGCAGAGGAGGAGGCGGAGGAGATGGACACAGGAGGCCTAGAGCTGAGCCCACAGGCTGCTATTCAGATGCACACAGAATCAGAAGCGGTTGTTCCAACGCACACAGATCTAGAACCTGGCGCTAAGCAACTGTGGTCTCCTTCTCCAATGCACAACGACCCAGAAACGCAATTACAACCCGTTCCAATGCCCACAAATGCAGAACCAGAGCCTGTCCAAGCCACCAACACTGTCTGTGAGAACGCCCTTGCGGATAGGCAGCCACAGCAGGCTACATCAGACCAGCAGCCTGGTAAGTCTCTCTTTTGTCTGACTGGGTTATTTGTGTCTACTCACAGAGGCAAACTGTGTATTATGGTTACCAAGGTTAGCCATGTGTTTGTTTTCCTGTATCCCCCTTAAGAGCGGTTTGGCAGGTGGACTCACTAGAGCGTGAGGGATTTGTTTGTCGCATGGCTTGGATTATTACTTTAGGATTGTTGAGAGGTGGTATGAAAGGAGAGAGGTGTGGTTTTCTGAGCATCCACGGTCGAGCAGCAGTATCACTGATTAAGTTATAAGTCCCTTGTTGTGTGTAGATGAAGGCAGTTTGGTCTGGATGAAGACCAGAGGGAAGCGTTGCTCTGTCTGCTCTCTCTCTTATTCTCTGCCATGGCTCACATCAGACTGACAGCCATTCATTATCAGGGGCTTGGTTTCTAAAGGCTTCAATAACCAGATGGGCTTCCATTATCACAAGATTAAAGCCATGAAAGCATTGTCTTTGTAATTATTTTGCTGTGAAAAAGCAGCACTTTATAGCCTATTCTTCCGTTGGTTCTCCTGAGGAGATGGAGTTTCTTGTTGCTCTCTGTCCTTGTTTCATAGCATGACCTGGGTGAACAGAACACCTGCCTACTGGTTCGTGTTCAGTAGGGTACAGTACACCACACTGTGGCAAAATGTTTTGCAATGGAAAACAAAAATCTGTGCTGTTAATTAGAAGTACAGGTTAGAAATAGAGGTCGACCGATTATGATTTTTCTATACCTATTATTGGAGGACCAAAAAAAGCCCATACCAATTAATCTGACGATTTTGATATATATTTGTAATAATGAGAATTACATCAATACTGAATAAACAATGAACCCTTTTATTTGAATTTAATATAATACATACACAAAATCTATTTAGTCTCAAATATATAATTAACATGTTCAATTTGGTTTAAATGCAAAAACATGAAGAAAAGTAAGAAAGCTAACGTTTAAGTTCCTTTTTAAAAATATTTTTGATTTATTATTATTTTTTTACCCCTTTTTCTCCCCAATTTCGTAGTATCCAATTGTTTTTAGTAGCTACTATCTTGTCTCATCGCTACAACTCCCGTACGGGCTCGGGAGAGACGAAGGTTGAAAGTCATGCGTCAACCCGATACACAACCAAACCAGCCGCTCTGCTTCTTAACACAGCGCGCATCCAACCCGGAAGCCAGCCGCACCAATGTGTCGGAGGCTACACCGTGCACCTGGCAACCTTGGTTAGCGCGCACTGCGCCCGGCCCGCCACAGGAGTCGCTGGTGCGCGATGAGACAAGGACATCCCTACCGACCAAGCCCTCCCTAACCCGGACGATGCTAGGCCAATTGTGCGTCGCCCCATGGACCTCCCGGTCGCGGCCGGTTACGACAGAGCCTGGGCGCGAACCCAGAGTCTCTGATGGCACAGCTGCCATCCGGGAGGCCCACACGTTTAAGTTCCTTAATCAGAACATGAGAACATATTAAAGCTGGTGGTTCAATATTCCCAGTTCTTCAATATTCCCAGTTAAGAAGTTTTAGTTTGTAGTTATTATAGGAATTATGACAAGTCAACTATTTATCTCTATACCATTTGTATTTCATATACCTTTGACTATTGGATGTTCTTATAGACAATTTAGTATTGCCAGCCTAATCTCGGGAGTTGATAGGCTTGAAGTCATAAACAGCGCTTTGGGTCAAGCATTGCTAAGAGCTGCTCGCTAACGCAGTAAAGTGCTTTTTGAATGAATGCTTACGAGCCTGCTGCTGCCTACCACCACTCAGTCAGACTGCTCTGTCAAATATCAAATCATAGACTTAATTATAATAAACGCACAGAAATACGAGCCTTAAATCATTAATATGGTCAAATCCGGAAACTATCATTTCGAAAACAAAACTTTTATTCTTTCAGTGAAATACGGAACCGTTCCGTATTTTATCTAACGGGTGGCAACCCTAAGTCTAAATATTGTTGTTACATTGCGCAACCTTCAATGTTATGTCATAATTATGTACACTTCTGGCAAATTAATTACGGTCTTTGTTAGGGAGAAACACAGTTCGTTGATGAGCCAGGCGGCCCAAACTGTTGCATATACCCTGACTTTGCGTGCACTGAACGCAAGAGAAGTGACACAATTTCCCTTGTTAATATTGCCTTCTAACATGTATTTATTTGAACTAAATATGCAGGTTTAAAACAATATACTTCTGTGTATTGATTTTAAGAAAGGCATTGATGTTTATGGTTAGGTACATTTGTGAAGCGAATGTGTTTTTTTCTAGAATGCGCTTTTGTTAAATCATCCCCTGTTTGGCAAAGTTGAATTAGGCTGTGATTCAATGATAAATTAACCTCTAGTGACACCCCATCCCGTGAACGGGACCGTTGTCATCATCTGACACGAATTAGCATAACGCAACGGACATAAATATTGCTAGAAAATATTCTTATTCATGAAAATCACAAGTGAAATATATTGAGACACAGCTTAGCCTTTTGTTAATCACCCTGTCATCTCAGATTTTCAAAAATCTGCTTTACAGCCAAAGCTAGACAAGCATTGGTGTAAGTTTATCGATAGCCTAGCATAGCATTTTGTCCAGCTAGCAGCAGGTAACTTGGTCACGGAAATCAGAAAAGCAATCAAATTAAGTAGTTTACCTTTGATGAGCTTCGGATGTTTTGACTCACGAGACTCCCAGTTAGATAGCAAATGTTCCTTTTTTCCAAAAAGATAATTTTTGTAGGCAAAATAGCTCCGTTTGTTCTTCACGTTTGGCTGAGAAATCGCCCTGAAATTGCAGTCACGAAAACGGCAAAAAAGATACCTAATTAGCTCCATAATATCGACAGAAACATGGCAAACGTTGTTTATAATCAATCCTCAAGGTGTTTTTCAAATATTTATTCGATAATATATCCATCGGGACAATGTATTTTTCAAAACATGAGGCACTTCCGGATTGCATTTTTCTCAGGCTTTCGCCTGCAACATCAGTTCTGTTATACTCACAGACAATATTTTTACAGTTTTGGAAACTTCAGAGTGTATTCTATCCTAAGCTGTCAATTATATGCATATTCTAGCATCTTGTCCTGACTTAAATATCCTGTTTACTACGGGAATGTTTTTTTCCCAAAAATGAAAATACTGATTATTTGCAACGCTGGACAAGCTAATTAAACTTGTAATATCATCAACCATGTGTAGTTAACTAGAGATGATGTTAAGATTTATTGTTTTCTATAAGATAAGTTTAATGCTAGCTAGCAACTAACCTTGGCTCATTGCAGCCACAAGGTCCTTTTGATGCTGCACTCGCGTAACAGGTGGTCAACCTGGATTGGATTGCAATGTAATCAGCCATAATCAGCGTCCAAAAAGGCAGATTACCGATTGTTATGAACTTGAAATCGGCCCTAATTAATCGGCCATGCCGATTAATCGGTCGACCTCTAGCTAGAACCTCCCTATTTCACTCCCTTTTAAGAAATATTCTCTATTGAGCACGCCCCTGGCCTATATTCCTCCTCTCTCTGTTATTATACCTTAGCAAGGCTTCTCTTCTCAATAGTTTCCATGGGCAATGCTCACATACGTACTAGTAGCTATGCAGGCTACATCTCTAGCATGAAAGGAGTGACCCTGAACGGAGTGACCCTGCTCTATAGACCCTAGGAGGGGCAGTACATATCCACTCAGGCCTGTGGGGCTGTGAGTGCCTGTGAGTGCTGTAGCAGGTGAATGAGCTGCAGGGTATTACTATGGGACCTAACCTGGATGTCCACCCTCTGTCTAGACTAGACCTGACAAGACACAGGCAGACAGATCAGGAATCTGTGGTGGAGGGAGGGGAGCAGTGCTGATGATGACGGATAACTAGGGCTGGGCAATATGGCCTAAAACTCATATCTTGATTTTTTTTTCTCTCCAAACTTCTGGGCAATTCACAATATATATCTTCATTCATACAGTTAAAGGTAAAATCCACTGCATTTAAAACAGTCAACAATAATGTAATGAATTCAGAGGTTGTGTAATTATACCAATGCTAAATATATTCCTTCCACAACCATAAGACCCTCTAATAATTACATGATTTTAATCATGATCAAAATAGCTTTTTTTTAATCACTGATCTGGCTTTCAGGTCCGTCTATAAAAATGTGCTTTTTGTTACAGATTTAACCAGAACCATGCATAATGTATATGTAGCAGGCATTATAGAAAATGAACACGGGTCTCATAAACCATCTCTCAAGCACAAGCCCACGTGCTAGTGAGTAGCCAGCTAATATTTAAAGTTTAGTTCATTTAGATCTAGGTGTAATTGCACTGTCTCTGAATTCTGCTAACAAGGCAAAACAGTTGAATTGTTATGAATAGACCCTTCTGTCTGTCTCCAACGTCATGATAGCCTGTCCACTTTGTTCAGATGTTGAAATGTAGTGGTCTACCTTATTTCTCAGAATGAGTTGCCAATTCCTTATGTACTTGTTATATGGTTCTTGCAGGTTTATAAAACACACACTAAACAGCTAGTATAGCAGTCTTTATTTGACTAAAATGCTGGTAGCCATATGTGGTATCGTATTGTGAGTGCGACAAACTGACCATTCATTTTCCAGAATGAATGTTCATTCGTTTTAGTAGTGTCTGCTCTGCTCAAAATGTGAGGAGTTGAAACGGTTGGAAAGGTTAACTTCTCTATTACAATAAAGAATGTCTCCATGTGTTGTGGTGTCCATATGACTTCTGTTGGACCAAACCTCAAATGCAAATAGCGAGTTGAAACCGTTTGTCAGAGAGGAAGAAGTGATCTCTCATCTTTGTTGTTGTGATTGGTAGGGGAGGGGCTTGGGAGAAAGAGGCGAAGCGAGATGTTTCACTCTCGCCAAAATCTGTCCAAAATAAGCCATATGCGCTTATTTTGAAACTAAGCTTGTGGCTTGCCTTTGGGACAACTCCCATTGTTAGGGCGGAGCATCTCGTCATTATATACAGATCTCTGGTGTAAATGGGAACGTGCACAGCACAGAAGGAGCGAACAACACCAAAAAGACAAGATGAGAAGGGGACATAAACGCTCGTAAAAACATAAATTGTAATTAATTGAATGAATTCTACATATTGCCCAGCCCTACGGATATCCAGGCAGTAAGACAGTGACGGGTCTGTGCTTCGACATTCGTGGCTGTTTAAAACACCCCTGCTCCTTTCTTTACCACACACTCTCGCGTTCACAGACACACAGAAACACAGACAGGAAAGGGAGCGAACAACTTTGAAATCCTATTTGTATGTGTGGGGGCTCCTGTCCTAAGCAGCAGTGGTGTTGTTTTCTTGTGATGCTGCTGTGTGAGCTGCTGGCTGTGATGGGAGGCTGGTGATTAGGCCTGTGTGATGGGAGGCTGGTGATTAGGCCTGTGTGATGGGAGGCTGGTGATTAGGCCTGTGTGATGGGAGGCTGGTGATTAGGCCTGTGTGATGGGAGGCTGGTGATTAGGCCTGTGTGATGGGAGGCTGGTGATTAGGCCTGTGTGATGGGAGACTGGTGATTAGGCTTGTGTGATGGGAGGCTGGTGATTAGGCTTGTGTGATGGGAGGCTGGTGATTAGGCCTGTGTGATGGGAGACTGGTGATTAGGCCTGTGTGATGGGAGGCTGGTGATTAGGCCTGTGTGATGGGAGGCTGGTGATTAGTCCTGTGTGATGGGAGGCTGGTGATTAGGCATGTGTGATGGGAGGCTGGTGATTAGGCTTGTGTGATGGGAGGCTGGTGATTAGGCCTGTGTGATGGGAGACTGGTGATTAGGCCTGTGTGATGGGAGGCTGGTGATTAGGCATGTGTGATGGGAGGCTGGTGATTAGGCTTGTGTGATGGGAGGCTGGTGATTAGTCCTGTGTGATGGGAGAGGTGATTAGGCTGGTGATGGGAGGCTGGTGATTAGGCCTGGTGTGGCTTGTGTGATGGGAGCCTGGTGATTAGGCCTGTGTGATGGGAGGCTGGTGATTAGGCATGTGTGATGGGAGGCTGGTGATTAGGCTTGTGTGATGGGAGGCTGGTGATTAGTCCTGTGTGATGGGAGGCTGGTGATTAGGCCTGTGTGTTGGGAGGCTGGTGATTAGGCCTGTGTGATGGGAGGCTGGTGATTAGGCATGTGTGATGGGGGGCTGGTGATTAGGCTTGTGTGATGGGAGGCTGGTGATTAGGCCTGTGTGATGGGAGGCTGGTGATTAGGCCTGTGTGATGGGAGGCTGGTGATTAGGCATGTGTGATGGGAGGCTGGTGATTAGGCCTGTGTGATGGGAGGCTGGTGATTAGGCCTGTGTGATGGGAGGCTGGTGATTAGGCCTGTGTGATGGGAGGCTGGTGATTAGGCTTGTGTGATGGGAGGCTGGTGATTAGGCCTGTGTGATGGGAGGCTGGTGATTAGGCCTGTGTGATGGGAGGCTGGTGATTAGGCCTGTGTGATGGGAGGCTGGTGATTAGGCCTGTGTGATGGGAGGCTGGTGATTAGGCCTGTGTGATGGGAGGCTGGTGATTAGGCCTGTGTGATGGGAGGCTGGTGATTAGGCCTGTGTGAGGCCTGTGTGATGGGAGGCTGGTGATTAGGCCTGTGTGGTGATGGGAGGCTGTGTGGCCTGTGTGATGGGAGGCTGGGAGGCTGGTGATTAGGCCTGTGTGATGGGAGGCTGGTGATTGGTGATTAGGCCTGTGTGATGGGAGGCTGGTAGGCCTGTGTGATTGGTGATTAGGCCTGTGTGTTGGGAGGCTGGTGATTAGGCATGTGTGATGGGAGGCTGGTGATTAGGCATGTGTGATGGGAGGCTGGTGATTAGGCATGTGTGATGGGATGCTGGTGATTAGTCCTGTGTGATGGGAGGCTGGTGATTAGGCCTGTGTGATGGGAGACTGGTGATTAGGCCTGTGTGATGGGAGACTGGTGATTAGGCCTATGTGATGGGAGACTGGTGATTAGGCCTGTGTGATAGTAAATAACTTCTTGGGCACTTGGTCTACCAGCCTTTCATCTCTCTATTGATTGGAGGGGAGGGGCCTCCCTCGAGGCCAGAGGCTGAACACCAAGGGTAATATCCCTAAACTATACTTGATGCTTTAGCTCTGAAGTCAGGCGTACTCGATCTGGCCCCTACATCCTCTACTCCACTCACTGCCCCTTCCAGTTTCACACATGTAGAGAGAAACTGTATCGGATCAATATCGTGCCAAATGTATTGTGTGAACACAACATGCATTTTGTATTTGTGTATCATGATCTGTACAAATAAGTACCAATCCACAAATGTAATTCACCAATCCACAAATGTACATCACCAATCCACAAATGTACATCACCAATCCACAAATGTACATCACCAATCCACAAATGTAAATCACCAATCCACAAATGTAATTCACCAATCCACAAATGTAAATCACCAATCCACAAATGTACATCACCAATCCACAAATGTAAATCACCAATCCACAAATGTAATTCACCAATCCACAAATGTAAATCACCAATCCACAAATGTACATCACCAATCCACAAATGTACATCACCAATCCACAAATGTAAATCACAAATGTACATCACCAATCCACAAATGTACATCACCAATCACCATCACCAATCCACAAATGTAAATCACCAATCCACAAATGTACATCACCAATCCACAAATGTAAATCACCAATCCACAAATGTAATTCACCAATCCACAAATGTAAATCACCAATCCACAAATGTACATCACCAATCCACAAATTTAAATCACTATCCACAAATGTAAATTACTATCCACAAATGTAAATTACTATCCACAAATGTAAATCACAATCCACAAATGTACATCACCAATCCACAAATGTAAATCACTATCCACAAATGTAAATCACTATCCACAAATGTAAATCACTAGCCACAAATGTAAATCACTATCCACAAAGGTAAATCACTATCCACAAAGGTAAATCACTATCCACAAATGTAAATCACTATCCACAAATGTAAATCACTATCCACAAATGCAATTCCAAATCAAATCAAAGTTTATTTGTCACGTGTGCCGAATACAACACCTTACAGTGAAATGCTGACTTACAGACTCTAAGTGCAAAAAAGGTATTAGGTGAACAATAGGTAAGTAAAGAAATAAAACAACAGTAAAAAGACAGTGAAAAATAACAGTAGCGAGGCTATATACAGTAGCGAGGCTATAAAAGTAGCGAGGCTACATACAGACACCGGTTAGTCAGGCTGATTGAGGTAGTATGTACTTGTAGATATGGTTAAAGTGACTATGCATATATGATGAACAGAGAATAGCAGTAGCGTAAAAGAGGGGTTGGCGGGTGGTGGGTGGGACACAATGCAGATAGCCCAGTTAGCCAATGTGCGGGAACACTGGTTGGTCGGCCCAATTGCGGTAGTATGTACTAGAGGTCGACCGATTATGATTTTTCAACGCCGACACCGATTATTGGAGGACCAAAAAAGCCTATACCGATTAATCGGCCTATTTTTTTAAATGTATTTTTTTAAATGTATTTGCATTAATGACAATTACAACAATACTGAATTAACACTTATTTTAACTTAATATAATAGATAGATAAAATCAATTTAGCCTCAAGTAAATAATGAAACATGTTCAAAATGTCTTGTCGTCAAATCCCTGCCAAAAGTCAGGTGACCTAAGTGCTTCCAAATATGGAGTTGCAGGTTTGCCATATCTGTCATGTTTGCGCATATCTCTCCTATGTGCAAATCTTTATGGCAGTCATTTTACTTAAGCCCCTTGGAAATGACCTGTAAATCTAAATTCTAATGCAATAAATCGATTTACAAATACAAATCAAAGGGTGTTTGTTTGTGGATAGTGAATTGCATTTGTGGAAAGTGATTTACTTTTGTGGATAGTAATTTACATTTTTGGATTGGTGATTTACATTTGTGGTTTGGTACTTATTTGTACAGATCATGATACACAAATACAAAATGCATGTCATGTGTTCACAATACATTTGGCATGATATTCATTCCATAAAACTGCATCAACTCTGAACTCTGTCTGTATGCACCATCCATTCAAATGTCATATTGATACCTTGTGGCTCTTGTCGGCAGTTGATGAGGGAATTCAGGGAAGTCTTATATATTCAGAATGCAGGTATACAGTGCCTTGCAAAATTGTTCCTCCCCCTTGGGGTTTTTCCTATTTTGTTGCATAACAACCTGTAATTTAAATATATTTTTATTTGGATTTCATGTGATGGACAAACCCAAAATAGTCCAAATTGGTGAAGTGAAATGAAAAAAATTACTTGTTTAAAAAAATTCAAAATAATAAAAACGGAAAAGGGGTTCGTATGTATTCACCCCCTTTGTTATGAAGCCCCTAAATAAGATCTGGTGCAATCAATTACCTTCAGAAGTCACATAATTAGTTAAATAAAGTCCATCTGTGTGCAATCTACAGTGCCTTGCGAAAGTATTCGGCCCCCTTGAACTTTGCGACCTTTTGCCACATTTCAGGCTTCAAACATAAAGATATAAAACTGTATTTTTTTGTGAAGAATCAACAACAAGTGGGACACAATCATGAAGTGGAACGACATTTATTGGATATTTCAAACATTTTTAACAAATCAAAAACTGAAAAATTGGGCGTGCAAAATTATTCAGCCCCTTTACTTTCAGTGCAGCAAACTCTCTCCAGAAGTTCAGTGAGGATCTCTGAATGATCCAATGTTGACCTAAATGACTAATGATGATAAATACAATCCACCTGTGTGTTATCAAGTCTCCGTATAAATGCACCTACACTGTGATAGTCTCAGAGGTCCGTTAAAAGCGCAGAGAGCATCATGAAGAACAAGGAACACACCAGGCAGGTCCGAGATACTGTTGTGAAGAAATTTAAAGCCGGATTTGGATACAAAAATATTTCCCAAGCTTTAAACATCCCAAGGAGCACTGTGCAAGCGATAATATTGAAATGGAAGGAGTATCAGACCACTGCAAATCTACCAAGACCTGGCCGTCCCTCTAAACTTTCAGCTCATACAAGGAGAAGACTGATCAGAGATGCAGCCAAGAGGCCCATGATCACTCTGGATGAACTGCAGAGATCTACAGCTGAGGTGGGAGACTCTCCATAGGACAACAATCAGTCGTATATTGCACAAATCTGGCCTTTATGGAAGAGTGGCAAGAAGAAAGCCATTTCTTAAAGATATCCATAAAAAGTGTTGTTTAAAGTTTGCCTCAAGCCACCTGGGAGACACACCAAACATGTGGAAGAAGGTGCTCTGGTCAGATGAAACCAAAATTGAACTTTCTGGCAACAATGCAAACGTTATGTTTGGCGTAAAAGCAACACAGCTGAACACACCATAGCCACTGTCAAACATGGTGGTGGCAGCATCATGGTTTGGGCCTGCTTTTCTTCAGCAGGGACAGGGAAGATGGTTAAAATTGATGGGAAGATGGATGGAGCCAAATACAGGACCATTCTGGAAGAAAACCTGATGGAGTCTGCAAAAGACCTGAGACTGGGACGGAGATTTGTCTTCCAACAAGACAATGATCCAAAACATAAAGCAAAATCTACAATGGAATGGTTCAAAAATAAACATATCCAGGTGTTAGAATGGCCAAGTCAAAGTCCAGACCTGAATCCAATCGAGAATCTGTGGAAAGAACTGAAAACTGCTGTTCACAAATGCTCTCCATCCAACCTCACTGAGCTCGAGCTGTTTTGCAAGGAGGAATGGGAAAAAATGTCAGTCTCTCGATGTGCAAAACGAATAGAGACATACCCCAAGCGACTTACAGCTGTAATCACAGCAATAGGTGGCGCTACAAAGTATTAACTTAAGGGGGCTGAATAATTTTGCACGCCCAATTTTTCAGTTTTAGATTTGTTAAAAAAGTTTGAAATATCCAATAAATGTCGTTCCACTTCATGATTGTGTCCCACTTGTTGTTGATTCTTCACAAAAAAATACAGTTTTATATCTTTATGTTTGAAGCCTGAAATGTGGCAAAAGGTCGCAAAGTTCAAGGGGGCCGAATACTTTCGCAAGGCACTGTAAGTGTCACATAATCTGTCACATGATCTCAGTATATATACACCTGTTCTGAAAGGCCCCAGAGTCTGTACCACCAAGCAAGCGGCACCATGAAGACCAAGGAGCTCTCCAAACAGGTCAGGGACAAAGTTGTGAAGTACAAATCAGGGTTGGGTTATCTGAAACTTTGAACATCCCACAGAGCACCATTAAATCCATTATAATTTTATTTTGAAAGAGTATGGCACAACAGCAAACCTGCCAAGAGAGGGCCGCCCACCAAAACTCACTGACAAGTCAAGGAGGGCATTAATCAGAGAGGCAACAAAGAGACCAAAGATAACCCTGAAGGAGCTGCAAAACTCTACAACGGAGATTGGAGTATCTGTCCATAAGATCACTTTAAGCCGTACACGCCACAGAGCTGGACTTTATGGAAGAGTGGCCAGAAAAAAGACATTGCTTAAGAAAAAAATAAGCAAAAACGTTTTGTTTCACCAAAAGGCATGTGGGAGACTCCCCAAATATATGAAGAAGGTACTCTGGTCAGATGAGACTTAAGATTGAGCTTTTTGGCCATCGAGGAAAACGCTATGTCTGGCGCAAACCCAACACCTCTCACCATCCCCACAGTGAAGCATGGTAGTGGCAGCATCATGCTGTGGGAATGTTTTTCATTGGCAGGGACTGGGAAACTGGTCAGAATTGAAGGAATGATGTATGGCGCTAAATACAGGGAAATTCTTGTGGGAAACCTGTTTCAGTCTTCCAGAGATTTGAGACTGGGACGGAGGTTCACCTTCCAGCAGGACAATGACCCTAAGCATACTGCCAAAGCAGCACTCGGGTGGTTTAAGGGGAAACATTTAAATGTATTGGAATGGCCTAGTCAAAGCCCAGACCTCAATCCAATTGAGAATCTGTCGTATGACTTAAAGTTTTCTGTACACCAGCGGAACCCATCCAACTTGAAGGAGCTGGAGCAGTTTTGCCTTGAAGAATGGGCAGAAATCCTAGTGGCTAGATGTGCCAAGCTTATAGAGACATACCCCAAGAGAATTGCAGCTGTAATTGCTGCAAAAGGTGGCTCTACAAAGTATTGAATTTGGGGGGGTGAATAGTTATGAACGCTCAAGTTTTCTGATTTTTTTGTCTCATTTCTTGTTTATTTCACAATAATAAAGTGGTAGGCATGTGTAAATCAAATGATACAAACCCCCCAAAATCCATTTTAATTCCAGGTTGTAAGGCAACAAAATAGGAAAAATGAATACTTTCACAAGCCACTGTACATTCAGTGCTCCCAAATTCCCTATCAGGCCTAGGCTGTTTGGTGCCGTGTTATGCTAAGTGAGTTGTGGCATAGCACAAGGCAAGATTGATTGTGCGATCATGCTGTATTCTATATTTCTTCCACCCAATATAATGTTAATTAAAGTTATTAAAATGAGCTGTCCAGATCCTCCTCATCCACTAAGACCTAACAGCAGGCTTATCATGACTATAATGATAGACAGCAGAGTTTTCCACAAGCGCCGGCTGTCGGCTATACAGCCAATTGCTCATTTTCAGCAGGATACTTTTCCCACTTAAATTAAGTAGGCTACTTTTCAATTCGCTAGTCAGAGAAGTCTGTCGAGCTCTCTCCCACTAGAATGAACGATATGCATCTTCTAGAGATCTATTGATAGCACAGGCGCCTGTCAATCACAAAGTGAGCGATGACAGGGAAACACTGCTGGTTTTGACATTCTGCTTTCTGTTCCTCCTCTTTGTACCCGGTGTGTGTGTTGTGTGGGCTGTGGTTGCAGTCTAATTTCTTTACACGGAGGGAGAGAATATGAATTTGCACGTCCTATATAATCTGGTAGTGATGAATCGAAAATAAATTCACTTAGCCTATTGTTTAAAAAAAAAAAATGCGTGTAGAGTCCAACAATCACGTTGTGTCCAGCCAGTGGCTCTCGTCAGTCACTGGCCTGAGCATTTTGGCATTCCAGTTCAACATTTGCCTGCTCTGTTGTCTTGGTCTACCATTGAAGACTACACTTGTAAATGTCATGCTATTTGTATTTGAGTAATATGATTGGCCGTTCATTCAAGCACCACCACACTCCCACAAGTCCCAATTTATGGAGCACTCGAGCAGTATATGAGATGATGCCTTCACAACACACGCAAGCCTTCCAGAGCAAAAATTAAGCACCCATCAATCTACTCATTGAGCTTATTTATTTTAGGGAAATGTATTTATTAAAGTTAACCTTCAATAGTGAACAGCAATGTGCTGGCTGCTGTTGATTGTCTGCAAATGAAAGCTACAAAAAGACACTTAGCATTGTCTAAGACATTGCATCTCAGTTCGAGGCGTCACTTCAGTACCTGGTTTGAATCCAGGCTGAATCGCATCTGGCTGTGATTGGGAGTCCCGTAGGGAGACGCACAATTGGCCCAGCGTCGTCCGGGTTTGGCCCGGTGTAGGCCGTCATTGTAAATAAGAATTTGTTCTTAACTGACTTACCTAGTTAAATAAAATGTCAAGATCTCTTTTGGAACATTTGTTTTTAAGGAGCAGTGTCCTATTTTCAAATATTCTCATAATGACATACTTTAGAAGAAGAAAAAAATATATGAATACAATGCAATTCTAAAGAAGAGTAATGACTTGCCTTACTAAATTATATTATACTTATTTTTCATACATACCTAACCAAACATAGCCTATTAATAGCTGAATATACCTATAGGCTCTGCATGACCCCAATGCATTTAAGAACAACACCATGTCCTGGCCAGTAGAAATGCTATTTGGGCAAGTAGATTTTTGGCCAGTGAGAAAAAAAATGTAACATTGGACCCTGGCGTGTTTCATATGCAGCCACCAAACTAGCATTGACCACCTAACCACCCCCATCACCGGCTTCAGTAGAAAATGTATCGGCAACGTTATCCCCACGGCGAGGGTTCACTGCTTCCCCAATCAAAAACCCTGGATTATCACAGAGGTTGGCGCTAAACTAAAGGACAGGGCTACTGCACACAGAGCTAACGCAGACAACCCTGAGGCTACGGCCGAGGACAGGAATAAGTAAAAGAAGTCTCCTCCTCAGAGACATCAAATGAGCAAAAGGACAATATTGGAATAAGGTGAAATCATACTACACAGGCTCTGACGCCCACCGCATTTGGCAGGGGCTACAGTCTGCCCAACGATGCCTCTCTACCAGACAAACTCAATGCATTTTATGCACGCTTTGACAACAACTACATCGTGCCTGGTGTGAAACCGTCACCGACCCAGAGGATTGGGTGATCTCGCTCGCCGGGGCAGAAGTGAGAAAGGTCTTTAGTCAGGTCAACACCTGCAAGGCCGCAGGGCCCAAAGGTATTTCAGGGCACATTCTCATAGCATGCACAGAACAGCTGGCAGACATACAGTGGGGCAAAAAAGTATTTAGTCAGCCACCAATTGTGCAAGTTCTCCCACTTAAAAAGATGAGAGAGGCCTGTAATTTTCATCATAGGTACACTTCAACTATGACAGACAAAATGAGAGAATTAAAAAATATATATATATATTTGCAAATTATGGTGGAAAATAAGTATTTGGTCAATAACAAAAGTTTATCTCAATACTTTGTTATATACCCTTTGTTGGCAATGACAGAGTCTTCACAAGGTTTTCACACACTGTTGCTGGTATTTTGGCCCATTCCTCCATGCAGATCTCTTCTAGAGCAGTGATGTTTTGGGGCTGTTGCTGGGCAACACGGACTTTCAACTCCCTCCAAAGATTTTCTATGGGGTTGAGATCTGGAGACTGGCTAGGCCACTCCAGGACCTTGAAATGCTTCTTACGAAGCCACTCCTTCGTTGCTCGGGCGGTGTGTTTGGGATCATTGTCATGCTGAAAGACCCAGCCACGTTTCATCTTCAATGCCCTTGCTGATGGAAGGAGGTTTTCACTCAAAATCTCACGATACATGGCCCCATTCATTCTTTCCTTTACACGGATCAGTCGTCCTGGTCCCTTTGCAGAAAAACAGCCCCAAAGCATGATGTTTCCACCCCCATGCTTCACAGTAGGTATGGTGTTCTTTGGATGCAACTCAGCATTCTTTGTCCTCCAAACACGACGAGTTGAGTTTTTACCAAAAAGTTATATTTTGGTTTCATCTGACCATATGACATTCTCCCAATCTTCTTCTGGATCATCCAAATGCTCTCTAGCAAACTTCAGACGGACCTGGACATGTACTGGCTTAAGCAGGGGGACACGTCTGGCACTGCAGGATTTGAGTCCCTGGCGGCGTAGTGTGTTACTGATGGTAGGCTTTGTTACTTTGGTCCCAGCTCTCTGCAGGTCATTCACTAGGTCCCCCCGTGTGGTTCTGGGATTTTTGCTCACCGTTCTTGTGATCATTTTGACCCCATGGGGTGAGATCTTGCGTGGAGCCCCAGATCGAGGGAGATTATCAGTGGTCTTGTATGTCTTCCATTTCCTAATAATTGCTCCCACAGTTGATTTCTTCAAACCAAGCTGCTTACCTATTGCAGATTCAGTCTTCCCAGCCTGGTGCAGGTCTACAATTTTGTTTCTGGTGTCCTTTGACAGCACTTTGGTCTTGGCCATAGTGGAGTTTGGAGTGTGACTGTTTGAGGTTGTGGACAGGTGTCTTTTATACTGATAACAAGTTCAAACAGGTGCCATTAATACAGGTAACGAGTGGAGGACAGAGGAGCCTCTTAAAGAAGTTGTTACAGGTCTGTGAGAGCCAGAAATCTTGCTTGTTTGTAGGTGACCAAATACTTATTTTCCAACATAATTTGCAAATAAATTCATTAAAAATCCTACAATGTGATTTTCTGGATTTTTTTTCTAATTTTGTCTGTCATAGTTGAAGTGTACCTATGATGATTACAGGCCTCTCTCATCTTTTTAAGTGGGAGAACTTGCACAATTGGTGACTGACTAAATACCTTTTTTGCCCCACTGTATATATGGTAATTTTCAACCTCTCCTTGTCCCAGCCTGTAATACCCACATGTTTTAAGATGACCACCATGATTCCTGTCCCCAAGAACTCTAAGGCTTCATGTCACTTCTGTAATCATGAAGTGCTTTGAGAAGTTGTTAACTCAACCATCCCAGACACCCTAGACCCACTCCACATTAACTCCACCATCCCAGACACCCTAGACCCACTCCAATTTGCATACCACCCCAACAGATCCATAGATAACGCAATCTCAATCACCTCGGCCACACTGACTCGCAACACAGGGGCCCCACAGGGGTGTGTGCTTAGTCCCCTCCTGTACTCCTTGTTCACCCATGACTGCGTGGCCTCGTACGACTCCAACACCATCAGGTTTACCACGAAAGTGGTATGCCTGATCACTGGCAACGATGAGTCAGCTTTCAGGGAGAAGTTCAGTGACCTGGTATTGTGGTGCCAAAACAACAACCTCTCCCTCAATGTCAATAAGACCAAGCAGCTGATGGTGGTATACAGGAATTGGGGGGGCGAGCACGCCCTCATCCACATCGACGGTGCTGCAGTGGAGCAAGAGGGTGGTGCGGACAGCCCAGTACATCACTGGGGCCGAGCTCCCTGCCATCCAGAACATCTATAGCAGGTGTGGTGTGGTAGGAAGACCAGTAAAATTGTTATAAACTCCAACCACCCAAGCCATAGACTATTCTCTTTGCTTCTGAAAAAAAAGTGGTACTGGTGCATCAAGTCTGGAACCAACAGCCTCTTGAACAGCTTCTATCCCCAAGCAATAGGTCTCTCTTTATGTAGTGTTTTCTCTCTTGTCGTGATGTGTGTTTTGTCCTATATTTTTATTAAGATTTTTAATCACAGACCGTGTCCCTGCAGGAGGCCTTTTGTCTTTTGGTAGGCCGTCATTGTAAATAATAATTTGTTCTCAACTGACTTGCCTAGTTAAATAAAGGTTAAATAAAAAAACGGATAAATAGCACACGGACTGAGTTTACCTGGTATTTTTATTGACCTTTTATTTCTTTTGCACTCTCACAGGGTTTTTCACACACACACACACACTCCATCATCTGCTCAGTTACACATAATATGCACATACATTCATACTGACTACACACGTAAACCCACTCACATACAAGCTGCTGCTACTCTGTTTATCTTGTTGCCTAGTCACCTTACCCCTATACATACTCCATATACACAAAAGTATGTGGACACCCCTTCAAATTAGTGAATTTGTCTATTTCAGCCACACCCATTGCTGACAGGTGTATAAAATCAAGCACAGAGCTATGTAATCTCCATAAACGAACATTGGCAGTAGAATGCCCTTACTAAGGAGGCTCAGTGACTTTCAACGTGGCACGGTCATTGGATTCCACCTTTCCAGCAAGTCAGTTCATAAGATTTCTGCCCTGCTAAATCTGCCCCGGTCAACTGTAAGTGCTGTTATTGTGATGTGGAAACGTCCAGGAGCAACAAAGGTTCAGGCATCGAAGTTGTAGGCCACACAAGCTCACAGAACGGGTTCCAAACTGCCTGGAAGCAACATCAGCTCAAAAACTGTTCGTCAGGAGCTTCAGGAAATGGGTTTCTATTGCCGAGCAACCGCACACAAGCCCAATATCACCATGCACAATGCCAAGCATCGGCTGGAGGTCTGTAAAGCTCGCCTCCATTGGATTCTGGAGCAGTGAAAACACATTCTCTGGAGTAATGAATGACACTTCACCATCTGGCAGTCCGGGGGCTGAATCTGGGTTTGGCAGATGCCAAGAGAACCCTACCTGCCTAAATGCATAGTGCCAACTGTAAAGTTTGGTGGAGGAGGAATAATGGTCTGGGGCAGTTTTTCATGGCTCGGGCTAGGCCCCTTAGTTCCAGTGAAGGAAATTCTTAATGCTACAGCATACAGAGTTCTGTCTTACTATCCAGGTCTGTGCCCAAACAATTTAGGCTTCTACTTTTTCAAGTCCACCTTTCCAGAAACAAGTCTCTCACCATTGCCGCTTGCTATAGAACACCTTCTGCCCCAAGCTGTGCCCTGTACACCATATGTGAATTGATTGCCCCCCATCTATCTTCAGAGCTCGTGCTGGTAGGTGACCTAAACTGGGACATGCTTAAAACCCCGGCCATCCTGCAATCTAAGATTGATGCCCTCAATCTCACACAAATTATCAATGAACCTACCAGGTACAACCCCAAATCCGTAACCACGGGCACCCTCCTAGATATCAGCCAAACCAACCTGCCCCCAAATACACCTCTGCTGTCTTCAACCAGGATCTCAGCAATCACTGCCTCATTGCCTGCGTGTGTGATGGGTCTGCGGTCAAACGACCACCCCTCATCTCTGTCAAACGCTCCCTAAAACACTTCAGCGAACAGGCCTTTCTAATTGACCTGGCCCGGGTATCCTGGAAGGATATTGATCTCATTCTGTCAGTAGAGGATGCCTGGTTATTCTTTAAAAGTGCTTTCCTCACCATCTTAAATAAGCATGCCACATTAAAAAAATGTAGAACCAGGAACAGAAATAGCCCTTGGTTCACTCCAGACCTGACTGCCCTTGACCAGCACAAAAACATCCTGTGGCGTACTGCATTAGCATCGAATAGCCCCCGCGATATGCAACTTTTCAGGGAAGTTAGGAACCAATATACACAGTCAGTTAGGAAAGCTAAGACTAGCTTTTCAAACAGACACTGTCCATGGACTTTACAGAGAATAAGAGCACCTCCTCCCAGCTGCCCACTGCACTGAGGCCAGGAAACACAGTCACCACCGATAAATCCGCAAAAATCGAGAATTTCAATAAGCATTTTTCTACAGCTGGCCATGCTTTCCACCTGGCTACCCCAACCCCGGTCAACAGCCCTGCACCCTCCACAGCAACTTGCCCAAGCCTCCCCATTTCCCCTTCACCCAAATCCAGATAGCTGATGTTCTGAAAGAGCTGCAAAATCTGAACCCCTACAAATCAGCCGGGCTAGACAATCTGGACCCTCTCTTTCTAAAATTATCCGCCAATGTTGTTGCAACCCCTATTACTAGCCTGTTCAACTTCTTTCGTATATTCTGAGATCCACAAAGATTGGAAAGCTGCCGCAGTCATACCCCTCTTCAACGGGGGAGACACTCTGGACACAAACTGCTACAGACCTGTATCTATCCTACCCTGCCTTTCTAAGGTCTTCGAAAGCCATGTTAACGAACAGATCACCGACCATTTCGAATCCCACCGTACCTTCTCTGCTATGCAATCTGGTTTCCGAGCTGGCCATGGGTGCACCTCAGCCACGCTCAAGGTCCTAAACGATATCATAACCGCCATTGATAAGAGACAATACTGTGCAGCTGTATTCATCGACCTGGCCAAGGCTTTCAACTCTGTCAATCACCACATTCTTATCGGCAGACTCAACAGCCTTGGTTTCTCAAATGACTGCCTCGCCTGGATCACCTAAATCACAACTATTTCTCAGACAGAGTTCAGTGTGTCAAATTGGAGGGCCTGTTGTCCGGACCTCTGGCAGTCTCTATGGGGATGCCACAGGGTTCAATTGGAGGGCCGACTCTTTTCTCTGAAAACATCAATGATACCACTCTTGCTGCTGGTGATTCTCTGATCCACCTCTACGCAGATGACACCATTCTGTATACTTCTGGCCCTTCTTTGGACACTGTGTTAACTAACCTCTGGACGAGCTTCAATGCCATACAACTCTCCTTCCATGGCCTCCAACTGCTCTTACATGCAAATAAAACTAAATGCATGCTTTTCAACCGATCACTGCCCACACCTGCCCGCCTGTCCAGCATCACTACTCTGGACGGTTCTGACTTTTAGAATATGTGGACAGTTACAAATACCTATGTGTCTTCTTAAACTAAACTCTCCTTCCAGACTCACATTAAGAATCTCCAATCCAAAAATAAATCTCGAATTGGCTTCCTATTTCGCATCAAAGCGTCCTTCACTCATGCTGCCAAACATACCCTCGTAAAACTGACTATCCTACCGATCCTTGACTCCGGCGATGTCATTTACAAAATAGCCTCCAACACTCTACTCAGCAAATTGGATGCAGTCTATCACAGTGCCATCCGTTTTGTCATCAAAGCCCCATATACTACCCACCACTGCGACCTGTATGCTCTCGTTGGCTGGCCCTCGCTTCATATTTGTTTCCAAACCCACTGGCTCCAGGTCATCTACAAGACCCTGCTAGGTAAAGCCCCGCCTTATCTCAGCTCAGTGGTCACCATAGCAGCACCCACCCGTAGCACGCGCTCCAGCAGGTACATTTCACTGGTCACCCCCAAAGCCAATTCCTCCTTTGGCTGCTTTCCCTTCCAGTTCTCTGCTGCCAATGACTGGAACAAACTGCAAAAAATCACTGAAGCTGGAGACTCATATCTCCGTCACTAACTTTAAGCACCAGCTGTCAGAGCAGCTCACAGATCACTGCACCTGTACATAGCCCATCTGTAAATAGCCCATCCAACTACCTCATCCCCATATTGTTATTTATTGTATTTATTTTGCTCCTTTGCACCCCAGTATCTCTACTTGCACACTCATCTTCTGCACATCTATCACTCCAGTGTTTAATTGCTAAATTGTAATTACTTCGCCTTACCTCCCTAATCTTACCTCATTTGCACACACTGTATATAGACTTTTTCCTATTGTATTATTGACTGTATGTTTGTTTATTCCATGTGTAACTCTGTGTTGTCGTTTGTGTCTCACTGCTTTGCATTATCTTGGCCAGGTCGCTGTTGTAAATGAGAACTTGTTCTCAACTAGCCTACCTGGTTAAGTAAAGGTGAAATTCATATAAAAATAAACAATGACCATTCTGTGCATGCAACTTTGTGGCAACAGTTTGGGGAAGGCTCTTTCCTGTTCCAGCATGGCAATGCACCCGTGCACAAAGCGAGGTCCATACAGAAATGGTATGTCGAGATCGCTGTGGAAGAACTTGTCTGGCCTCCACAGAGCCCTGAATAATCCCATCGAACACCGTTGGGATGAATTGGAACGCTGACTGTAAGCCCAACATCAGTGCCCGACCTCCCTAATGCTTGTGTGGCTGAATTGGAAGCAAGTCCTCGCAGCAATGTTCCAACATTTAATGGAAAGCCTTCCCAGAAGAGTGGAGGCTGTTATAGCAGTAAAGGGGGAACAACTGATTTTTGGACTTAGATGTGCGACGAGCAGGTGTTCACATACGTTTGGTCATGTTGTGTATCTACAGTATCGCCACACATTGTAAATGGGGTATTGGAACTGACCCTCTGTGGTATGATATTGGATCTGACCCTGTATATAGTATGCCTGTTCACTTATTGTGTTCATGTTTCTTATTTCTCGTGGGTTTTTTTGTGTGGTTTTTGTGTGTACTACATTGTTATTGAATTTTGCATGGTTGCGTTTTGAGTTTGCAAGAAAGGATATTTCACTGTACTTGTGCATGTGACATTAAAACTTGAAACTCTGTAACGGAGTGGTGGCGCTTAGGCTATTTACTGTGCTTTGATTGACGAACAACAAGCTTCACTAGTTTATAGGTGTCGTCGAACTGACTGAATAGTCGATCTCGTGTATCCTTGCCGTTTATAAATTATACAGCGTAGTTCTATGTCCATGGTATCGCATCGGTCATGAGGAAACTAAGGGTCTCATTTGCATTTTCAATATGAAGTCCATTAGGACATGCCAGGCATTGACGTGAAATGGATACTTCGGGATTTTGGCAATGAAGCTCCTTATCTACTTCCTTAGAGTCAGATGAACTCATGGATACCATTTTGTCCCTGCATACAGTATTTACGAAGTTAGAGGTAATTTAATTTTGCGAGCCAATGCTAACTAGCGTTAGCGCAATGTCTGGAAGTCTATGGTATCTACTAGCATGCTAGCAGTTACCTGGAAGTCTATGGTATCTGCAAGCAGTTACCTTAGACTTCCAGTCATTGCGCTAACTCTAGTTAGCAGTTGTACTAACACCAGTTAGTAACTTCCTTCAAACTGTACACAGAGACATAAAAATGGTATTCACAAGTTAATCTGATTCTGGGGATGTAGATAACAGGCTTCATTGCTAAAATCCTGAAGCATCTCTTTAAAGTGAGTGACTCATCAGTAGCCTACCGAATCGCATTGTTAAGAGAGCCTTTCATTTGGCTCCCTAATTTTCATACTGGTAGACTGTTTGGTGATTATTTGCAGATAAATTCTGAAAACATTTGATGAAGATGGTGAATCCTCCCCACTGCATGAACAGTAGGGGGGGGGACTACTTTTTCTGTTTAGCTGGCTACTCCATGTGCTTGTGGAAAACACTGAGATAGCCTACTGTAAGATCCATGGTGTGAACACAAATTAAACCTGACACGATTTCTTATCTGTGTTAACTAGAGCTGTGTGTGTACCTCTACAATCGCTTCCTTCTATAGGGAGATGAGGAGAATAATGGTTTGGTAGCAATCAGCAGTAAGAGACCATGGGTTCATGATAACAGTAATCAGCAGTAAGGGTTCATGATAACAGTTATCAACAGTAAGGGTTTGATAATGATGACACAACCCCTCGGTGGTGGATAAGACAAATAGAAGACCATTTAACATGCTCACTCATCTCCAAATTGATTCTCTGGGTGTTTAGTCACAGCTGTAATATGGGCAATTCCATGGTAACGGAATTACGCTGACACTGAGATTTTCACTTTAAATTGAATACCAAACAAAAACAATTGATTTCGAAGTTTAACCAACATTTAACCATTTTACAAAAACACATTTAAGAGAAGAACTGTGCAGATACAAACTTTAGTTGATTTCCTACTAAGTTATTTTTTTATTTAACCTTTATTTAACGAGTCAAGTCAGTTAAGAACAAATTCTTATTTGCCTACCCCGGCCAAACCCTAACCCGGACGATGCTGGGCCAGTTGTGTGCCGCCCTATGGGACTCTCAGTCATGGCCATGTTGTGATACTGCCTGGATCCGAACCAATAATGTTAGCACAGCTGAAACCTGTTGTCCTGATTAAAGAAGCAATACAACGGGCCTTCTTTAGACTAGTTGAGTATCTTGAGCATCAGCATTTGTGGGTTCGGTTACAGGCTCAAAGGGCCAGAAACAAAGGCTTTCTTCTGAAACTCGTCAGTCTATTTTTGTTCTGAGAAATGAAGGCTATTCCATGCAAGAAAGTGCCGAGAAACTGAAGATCTCATAAAACGCTGTGTACTACTCCTTCACAGAACAGCTCAAACTGTCTCTAACCAGAGTAGAAAGAGGAGTGGGAGGCCCCGGTGTACATCTGAGCAAGAGGACAAGTACATTAGAGTGTCTAGTTTGACAAACAGACCCCTCACAAGTCCTCAACTGGCAGCTCATTAAATGGTACCCTCAATACACCAGTCTCAACATCAAGAGTACAGAGGTCATTTTGGGGATGCTGGCCTTCTAGGTAGAGTTCCTACAAAAGAAGCAGAAAGAAGCAGATATGGCGGAACTCAGATTTTCACTTTGTCGGGTGGTTGCGGATGGGTTATTTAGCAATTGTGGCTGGTGTGGGGGAACAAACAGCTGACCCGCGCACCACTAACACGTACTGATCTACAGCTTTCTTGGTCCATAAACTTGCAGGAAGATTCTTAAGTAGCTACATTTTAGCAAATGTATTGAAAATGAAATAAAGACGACATTTTCCCCCACAAATCTACACCCTATAATTTAGCTGATACAGCTAGCTAGCAACACCACAGGTGAATAGGTTAGTTATTGTAATCTTTGCTAACAGGTCACATAGCTATCTACTTGGCAAGCTAGCTAGCTAACTTATTGCATGCATGTCCGGGCTCATCGACACAAGCCTTATTATTAGTGAATTAAACAAAACTAATATTTGCAACAGGAGTTTGATTTTGGTCACTGTGTTACTGTCCTCTGCATTGTGCAGTGGTCGTGGGTCAGGCGGTGAGTGGCGGCTAGCATAGCAACAGTTTTACTATGTGGAGGGACTACCACCGTCACTTGCCCAGACAGAGATCAATTAACCAAATATAGATGGAGATACAGTGAAACAAAATCACATGAATTGATTATCAGACAAGTCACAGGCTTTTAGTGCCAAAATGCAAAACATTTTGGGACTATATCAACAATGGATTAATTTAACAAATACCAAAAGATAGTTTTGGCTGAAATTTTCCGATAAGCTACTTAACATGCTATCAAAATGTGCTAATCAGTTCTGCTCAAACTTGACTAAATATGATCATGAGCACTCACCTCAACTTAGCTAACATTTTCCCAGCCTAAGAAAAATTGTAGCCAAATGGAGATTCAGTGAAAATAATGCTTTTCTTAGACTCAGAGCAGCGTGATGGCATTGTCCCAATCCAAATGGTGCTGAAATGATCAAGTTTCCAACACATGGCTATTGCTTTAAATTGATTATAAAGATTGGATATGACTTTGGGAGTTTTATTAAACAACCATTTGAAACATGCCTTCAATTGCATTAGCCTAATTTATTCCAATATGTTCTTTGTTCAGTTGATCATAACTCGGCCTGAGGTGAGTTTTCCAGTCTCCTCGCTTTTCTAAGACTAGGGCTGTTTCCTCGTCTACGCTGCTGCCAGCCTCTGCTGCCAGCCTCTGATTGCCTTGTTCTCAACACCAGTTAAACCACCAGTTTAAATCAATATGCTGTTTTCTAGAAATCAGGATTTTTTTTCGGGTTCGTGCTCATTACATTTCTGTGTCGGACCAGGCTTGGGCTCAGGCTTAAGCTCACCGGGGTTGGGTAAGACCAGGCTAGAATTTTCGGGCCTGGCGACAACTCTAGCTCAGAGCCCTGATATGTAGCAGTTTGTCATGGTTATTCCTATCCCTTCCCCAGCCAGCAATAATGCTGACATGGCCTACGTTTGAACAATAGTAACAACATGGGAAGTTGGGAAAAGTGTTTGTAGTTCATTGTGCCAAGTTGCCATCATGAATTCTCAGGATAGATGTGAGGAGCTACCGGAGAATGTTCAAGAATGCAATGACAAATCATTTTATTGCAACACAGTCCATAGAATACTACGTTGCTTGATTGCGACAAAATTGCTTGCATTGTGTGTGTGCACCACAAGGTCTGTTCTCCACAGTTGACTTGAAGTGTGCGGTAGCTCACCTGAAGTGTTTAATAGCCTGCAGCTCAGGACCGTTAACCTCCGCTAATATTGAGTTAATAAAGTCTTCCTGTCCAGTGTTGGCCTAGATTGATGTCTTTGCCATGAGAAAATTTGGTATTTTTATGTGACAGATTCATTATTTAGTAATGGATTATTTGGTTACTTTGTGGCAATGGAGGCTGCTGATGGGAGGACCGCTCATATTGATGGCTGGAATGGAGTCAATGGAATGGTATCAACCACATGGAAACCACGTTTGATGTGTTTAATACCATTCCATTGACTCCATTCCAGCCATCATTATGTGCCGTCCTCCCCTCAGTAGCCTCCACTGCTTTGTGGGGGACTTGGCTGGAAATATGCAAGTCTCAGTGGTTCGGTTTAGTGTGTGAGCGAGGGACAGCCACTGTAATCAAAGGCTGCTAGCTAGGTTTGGATTTACAAATCAAAAGCTATGCCACTTTGGCTGTTGGGACTTAGGGTGTGATTTGAAATAATGCACAGTTAAAACTGACTCATTCCATGCCTACCGAGTGGTGCAGCGGTCTAAGACACTTCATCGCAGTGCTTGAGGCGCCACTTCGGACCCGGATTTGATCCCAGGCTGTGTTACAACCGGCCGTTACCGGGAGTCCCATAGGGTGGCACACAATTGGCCCGGCGTTGTCCGGGTCTGGCCGGGGGGTGGACTACACTTGGCCCATCGCGCTCTAGCGACTCTTTGTGGTGGGCCGAGCACCTACAGGCTGACTTCAGTCGTCCATTAAACAGTTTTTCCTCCGTCACATTTGTGTGGCTGGCTTCCGGGTTAAGCTGGTGGGTGTTAAGAATCGCGGTTTGGCGGGTAATGTTTCGGAGGACGCATGACACAACCTTCGCCTCTCCCGAACACGTTGGGGAGTTGCAGCAATGAGACAAGATAGTAATTGGATTGAAATTGGATATCACGAAGTTGGCAGGAAAAGAGGGTTTAATACAAAATGTTTAATAAACTGACTCATTTCACTGCCAATAAGCCTGCTGGGCATCATAATATTTCCACCTGTATTGGCCCCCTCTAATATTTATTTATTTATTTCACTCTCACCTCTCTCTCTTTCACCTCTCTTGCGCCTCTCTCTTGCTCTGACTTTGCTCTTTCTCTCTCTGTCACCCACTTTTTCATTTTCATTCCATTAATGTTTAATTATGTCCATATCCTGAGATGAAAATTATGACTCTAATCTTTCCCAGATAATCGGTAGTTATGTAACAGGCTGCGTCTGGCCATATGAACAGTCGATGATGGCGGCATGGCAGCTTGGTTTTTCTCATTCCCTTCTTCTCTCCTAGGTGTGTCGGTGGAAGCTGCTGCTGTTGAGGGGGTGGAGCAAGAGACTGAGGTGTCTGTCAACAAGGACCGGAGCCAATTACATACAGGTAGGTCTCACCACCACCTTAATCCATTACTATAGCCAAATATTAGCTTTACTTTCAATGTATAGTTCTTCCTGTACTTCTATTTCCACTTCCTCACAATAATTGGTAGTCATTTTTGAATAGGCCCTATACCAGCTTAGTTTAGGCAACTTCTGTTGCTTGACATATTGGTGTTAAATTAGCCTATGTTGTGCATCCATTCTGGTTTATCATTGATTGGTTTCCATGATTACATTATATTGACGTGTTCTGTGTTGTGATCTCTGTTTACTTTCTCAGAAATGCAACCAGCAGCAGAGACCCTGATCACTTCAAAAGAGAGTCCTGAGTCTCCCAGGTTGAACAAGCAGGAGCCTGAGCAGCCCATACATCTGCCAACCCAGACTCTAGCAGAGCCAGAGCAGCCACAGGATATGACAACAGGAATGACCAAGTCAGCAAACACAGAACCCTCTTCTGAAAAGAGGGTGGTCAAACCCAGACCCAGCACAGAGGACATTAAGGCCTTGACCCCACCCACCACCACCACCACCACCAAAGAACCTATTACTGCATCCGTAACCATCAAGGAAGAACCCATGGAGGCCTCAGCCTCTGAGCCTTCGGAAGTGGAACAGGTTGAAGGTCCTTCAGGTCTGGAGACTGCAGCGAAGGAGGCTTGGAGGGAGAAACAAATGTCTGGGATTCTGACTGATGGGGTTTCGACAGTGGCCGGCGCCTCGGAAGAGATGGACACCACACCTGAGACTGAGAGCAAGCCTAACCTCTCCCACCTCAGCCCCCCCATCAATGATAAGCCCTACAAGACATCTATGGAAAGACTGGCAGAGATGGCTGCCTCCCCTACCCACTCCTCCCCTAGGAACAGGGGTCCCTCTCCCAGGCAGCCTCCCCAACCTCACCACCCCCACCCTACCCTGGGGGAAAACGGCAGCAGCTTCTCCTCCACCACCCTCATACCACTCACCCCTAAGATTGGCATGGGCAAGCCAGCCATCTCCAAGAGGAAGTTCTCCCCAGGCAGACCCAGGGTGAAGCAGGTAAGACATTGGTAGTGCTGGGTGGGTGGTGGGCGTTATCCCAAAGCTACAGAATCTCTTTTAGAATCTCTTATTTGCTTATGTATTTAATTACTTGTAATGTATTACTTATTTATGTATTACATAGGTCTGTATTTATTATATTTTCAAAAAGCATGTATAATCCCGGGTTGAAAAGCGTAGAGTAATTGTTTTATGCCATTGATCCTCTGTTTGGTCAATGTGTGGGTGAGTGTGCATATCTGATGATGAGAGGTGGATAAGCATTCTGAATGCTCTGCCCCAGAGTGGTGACTTGACTCAGGGGTTTGAAATAGGAACAAAACAAGTGTTGCGGCTGCAGAGAACACTTAACCCGGAGAACTTGCCAGTGGTGGCAGTTGAGAACCATTGTGTCTGTTGTATCATCAGCAGAGTTCAAGGCCGTTCTCACCCTTTCCCCTCAGTTTTCACTTGGTCTGTTGGACTCTAAAAGTCACACTGTGCAGAATGAGAATGCTTATAGAGTTGTATTCCTTAGGCCATATGCAATCACCCTCATCAAGACCGTTCACACACTTTACCCCCCCTCTACATAATCTACCATACTTTCTCTCACTTTGTCTACACACAGACACACGCACTGCCCCACAGCCCTATAGGAACACACTGCCAACATACATACACAGTAATAGCACACTACTTTTTATAGATCCATATAGCCTATATACAAGACTGCAGTATAACATCAAGAATTCAATTGCACCTGTCCTAGACTAGTGTGCCCTCTCCATGGAAATCCTAGTACATGTCTTGTGCATTCTCCCTTGAATACCTTTCATTAGGGTTTTGTTAAGCACATTCCACTTTCATCAAGCCGCTAGTCAGGGATACTGTATGCGGGTTGGGACAAATCTTACGTGCTTAGAACTGGGATATTAATCACACCCATGGCTATGATATATTATGGATGATTCTGAGACTGACTAGAGTTAAGCTTTGAAACACTGTGTTTTTCTCTCCAGATATATCCTATTTCTTAAATAAACGGTGGGTGTAGACTTAGACTAATTTGTTAGTTCAGGCCTGGAGGATATCTGATGTGGAAATTTGAATACAGTGCAATCTTGTGTACATTCAGATTTAGTGTCTTCAAGTCTAGCATGCTTCTGTCTTGAGGCATGCTCTGTCAGTCGTGCTGCCTGACGTAACCAGGCGTTGTTTTGTCAAAAAGCCAGTGGTATGAGTGAGGCAGTGACATGGAGTTGCCATGGCGAGAGGATGCTGAGGTCTCTTCCTCCTCCTCCTGCTGCTTTTACACGGTGCCGTTACCTTGGCGAATGCTGCTGTGCTGTGTGAACTCAAGGTTGCTGTGCCAACTAACACAATTCTGCTTAACCCATGCAAATGCTGTCTGAATATCTACCTCCAAACATGCCTCAACTTATATGCATGAGAGATCTCTAGGCATGGCTTCAATATATAAAGCATCATGTGCATCATATCATCCTGGCTTTACACCCCAAATCAGAACAGAATCATTAACTCTGCTTTTACTTGGGGTGTGTTGAATTGTCCCAGCAAGCTTCTTCAGCCACTAGCCTTTTTTTAAACTCACTGCATCTTTAACATCACTGTCTCTTATGTTTACACCATCGCTGGCTTGGTTTTTAAGTTGCTGCATTTTGTCGCCCTCCTCCTTCCTTCCTTCCCTCTCCCACTCTCTCCCCCCCAACCCGACCCCCCCCCCCCCCCCCCCTACCTTTACCTTAGGGCGCATGGCATGGGAGCCCCCATAGCAGTGTGAGCTCTCCCTCCTGGTCCCCAGACCAGCCAGAGGGGTGGGACATCTCAAATACCAGGCAGCTCTCCTCCGGCTGCGGTAGCCCCGGGTGGAGCATCCGAGTGGTAAAGAACCATGGCTCTCTCTCTCTGGAGACCACCAGAACCACCACAGGGCCATGCCACGGCAGCGCCCTGTTTATCACTTAGGCTTTGTGAAGTGCACTGGCAGAGTGATGATTGATGTCACTATCTTAATGATGAACTTTCGTCATTAATCATCCATCATTCACCTATCAATGCGAAAGGCTAATTGGGGAATGGTGGATGTGAGCCTATAGTAGCTTAATTCAACTCCCCCTTAATGGCAGAATACCTCACTTTTATCCGCCAGAGACAATCCCTTTCTAGGCTTTGTACATGTAACGTTAACCCAAAGCATGGTGCTATAGCTTGGCCTACGTTTGCAGCCCAAGGCAGAAGGATTCATCTGTGTTTGTTTCTTAGTTTGTTTGTTGTTTTGTTTGATTCATACATTTGTGGGTAAGTTTGGGACAGGGTGGAGATGGGGATTTTATTAAGTGGGCTGTGTGGGCCTGCCTAAGTGGATACTGTAATATGTCGCCATGGTGACATTAGCGTCACAAGCTCTAGCTCTAAGTGAGGTGGTAATTGCTGGGTCTTAGCAGGGGTCCAGGGCAGGTTAAATGGCACCATACTGTGTGTCAATCAGGACGTCAGATGGCTGGGGGGCTGGGAGGGACTGGTCTGGAGCTAAATGGGGGATCGGGGGAGAGGTTTGGGTGGTGGGGGAGATTCATGGAAAGTAGACCCCAGTTTGACAGTCGTGATTAGGCCCAACCAGCCACCAGCACCGGAAATGTGTTGACAGCATAATGGAGCTCAAATGGCCAGAATAACATTAGAGGCCCTCTGTCGACAGCCTGGACAGAGAGCCTGGACTCTTTTGTGTTCGAAAGGCTGCCTCGCAGAATGTTGCAGCAGAGAAAGAGGCCTAAGAAAGATCAGAACGTCAACAGGGCTTATTTGATGAAATGGGTTTTGTGTTGTCACCACTGGACAGACTATGCTCTGAACAGTTATAGAATGTAGAGTAGTCCTAGTTGAATACATTTTCTTCTCTCCTGAATCTGAAATGACTGCTTTTCCCCCAGCATCAATTTATGGTTTTTAGCTTGAATGAAGTGCGATTCTAATATTTTTTTAGGTTTGGACTTTTGCAAAACAAACCATTTCTTATCTGTGCGTAGGCTTTGCTTGCACTAGCAACGTTCTACTACCTACCATCCAAGCAAACAACACTGGAGGGGAAATGTCATTACCTCTGTGGAAGTAGACCGAGCTGTTCTTCCTGTTTTACAGTCTTATCTCACTAGATGCCAGCAGCCTCACAGCTCCACAGTGGGCTGCAGGAAAGGTTCTCTACGGCAGACTTTTTAATTAAGCTGACTTCATCGCTCAGGTCTAGCAAGCCAGGACGCACGCGCGTGTTTCTGTGTGAGACCGAGCGCGACCTGTGCAATTGTGTGCGTTTCTCTCCGTGTGCTGTGCGTGAGTATGTGTGTGTGTTTTCTCTTTGTGTGTGTGTTAGTTTAGAAGGAGCACTAAGGTGTGTGTGTGTGTTTCTCTCTGTCTGCAGGGTCGAGGGTCAGGCTTCCCTGGGAGGAGGCGACCCAGAGGGGCGGGGCTGTCGGGCAGAGGAGGGCGGGGCCGAGCCAGGGGGAAGAACGGCGCCAGTCCCACAGTCAACCCAGGGGTAGGCTATGTCACCAACACCAACCAACCTGATCACTTTAGTTGACACTAATCCATTACAATGAATTGGTAGGCAAATCACTGTTTTATTTACCCCTTATCCATTAGTGTCCTAGGTTCCCTGGTGTGTATTGTAAACAGACCAGATTATGTTCTAGCTGTAAAGACTGCAACATAAAAACACAATCCTCCCAGTGGGCATGTTACTCAATAGCAAAGGGTATTGACACAGCATTAGTGTCGCAGTCTAATGCTAATCAATAGCGATATCTTGGCATTGTCTTGTGATGCTGTCATCTTCACGTGCTGTGAGACAATCACATGTTAGGACATGCCCTATAATTAAGCCCTATGGAGATGTAGGCTATACCCCTGTATTATTGGTAAGAAATCAGAGGATAATTTTTCTCATACAGGGACACAATCCTCCTCAATCCATACTGACTGTGAATGTGTGCATCATGCTTCATAACATGCAGGTGACCTCCATGGAATCACCATACCAGGTAAAGGAAGAAGAGGAGAATGCCATGCACAACACTGTGGTCATATTCTCCAGCAACGACAGTTTTACATTGAAACAGGTGGGCATGTGTATTCGTACACAATTTATACATTCACTGTACCTTTAACAATTATTCAATTATTCCCTCTTACCTAGTACAGTGGGACTTTGAATCTCTATTACTGTATGTAAACTCCATTTGTTTCCCTCTCAGGACATGTGTGTGGTGTGTGGGAGTTTTGGTCTGGGTGCTGAGGGTCGTCTCCTGGCCTGTGCCCAGTGTGGGCAGTGCTACCACCCATTCTGTGTTGGCATCAAGGTAAGCCTTACAGTGGCAGAGCCACTCTGAGGTCTTCATGAAGATTGATACTACATAAGAACAGGAAACATGGGAAGTCCAGTTATGATTGGGCTCAGGGTTAATTGTCTACTGATTTCAAATCCTTTGAATTGTGTAGCCAAGATTTTAACCTGGATATGACTGATTCAGTGTGTGTGAGTGTCAACTGGATTAAACGGACCATGTTACCTCTGTAATCAGATGACGCTCGGCTCAAGTTGCTTCTATCCTTCTATCTTAATGCTGCCAATTACTGCAAACAAAACTCTTTGGTGTAGCTCAGCTGGACAGTGATATATCAATGTCCATTACTGTAGGACTGTTTTACTGAGACAAGCGCACGCAATGTGGACTTTTGCCAATATCCTCACACAACCCATCTGATCCTGTCCTTTCCTCATCCCAGATCACCAGAGTGGTGTTGAATAAAGGCTGGCGCTGTCTGGAGTGTACGGTGTGTGAAGCGTGCGGCCAGGCCACCGACCCGGGCCGTCTGCTGCTGTGTGACGACTGTGACATCAGCTACCACACCTACTGCCTGGACCCTCCGCTGCAGAACGTTCCCAAGGACAGCTGGAAGTGCAAATGGTGTGTAGCTGCCTGCTGCCTCATCTGTGCACCCCCTCAACCTCTTCCTATTATTATAACATGGCTGTGTCCCAAATGGTCCCCTATTCTCTATATAGTATAACATCAATATGTTAGTGAAAAGTCAAAGTACCAGTAACACAACTTTATTATTTGCCGTCCCCTCACACAGAAAAACCTTTTTCCTCCATGAATGATTGAGTTGTTATTTCTCAATGCCCTGTACTTAGTGTACAACCACCTGAATGTACTACTCACCTCTTCATTGACACCTGTCCTCACTCCCTCTCCTGTGCCCTCCTGCAGGTGTGTGTCCTGCACCCAGTGTGGTGCCACCTCGCCAGGCCGGAGGTGTGAGTGGCAGAATAATTACACCCAGTGCGCCCCCTGTGCCAGCCTGGCAACGTGTCCCTTCTGTCTCCAGGACTACAGCGAGGGCGAGATTGTGGTGCAGTGCCGCCAATGCGACAGGTGGGCCCCCTGCTCCTCCCCAACCAGCCAAATGTCTTTATTATTATATTATTATAAGATTATTTACATGTTAACCACCATTTCATGTGAAGTGCAGTCTGTCACATCAGAGACTTACAGCCCCTTTATGGTACCCTTAACCCCAACCCCCTTCCTCCCCTGCCCCTTTATGGTACCCTTAACCCCAACCCCCTTCCTCCCTTGCCCCTTTATGGTACCCTTAACCCCCTTCTCCTCCTGCCCCTTTATGGTACCCTTAACCCCAACCCCCTTCCTCCCCTGCCCCTTTATGGTACCCTTAAACCCAACCCCCTTCTAGCCCTGCCCCTTTATGGTACCCTTAACCCCAACCCCCTTCCTCCCCTGCCCTTTTATGGTACCCTTAACCCCCTTCTTCTCCTGCCCCTTTATGGTACCCTTAACCCCAACCCCCTTCCTCCCCTGCCCCTTTATGGTACCCTTAACCCCCTTCTCCTCCTGCCCCTTCGTGGTACCCTTAACCCCCTTTATGGTACCCTTAACCCCCTTCTCCTCCTGCCCCTTTATGGTACCCTTAACCCCAACCCCCTTCCTCCCCTGCCCCTTTATGGTACCCTTAACCCCCTTCTCCTCCTGCCCTGTTATGGTTCCCTTAACCCCAACCCCCTTCCTCCCCTGCCCCTTTATGGTACCCTTAACCCCCTTCTCCTCCTGTCCCTTTATGGTACCCTTAACCCCCTTCTCCTCCCGCCTCTTTATGCCCTTAACCCCAACCCGCTTCTCCTCCTGCCCCTTCATGGTACCCTTAACCCCCTTCTCCTCCTGCCCCTTTAACCCCCCAACCCCCTTCCTCCCTTGCCCCTTTATGGTACCCTTAACCCCCTTCTCCTCCTGCCCCTTTATGGTACCCTTAACCCCAACCCCCTTCCTCCCCTGCCCCTTTATGGTTCCCTTAACCCCAACCCCCTTCCTCCCCTGCCCCTTTATGGTACCCTTAACCCCCTTCTCCTCCTGTCCCTTTATGGTACCCTTAACCCCCTTCTCCTCCCGCCTCTTTATGGTACCCTTAACCCCAACCCCCTTCCTCCCCTGCCCCTTTATGGTACCCTTAACCCCCTTCTCCTCCTGCCCCTTCGTGGTACCCTTAACCCCCTTTATGGTACCCTTAACCCCCTTCTCCTCCTGCCCCTTTATGGTACCCTTAACCCCAACCCCCTTCCTCCCCTGCCCCTTTATGGTACCCTTAACCCCCTTCTCCTCCTGCCCTGTTATGGTTCCCTTAACCCCAACCCCCTTCCTCCCCTGCCCCTTTATGGTACCCTTAACCCCCTTCTCCTCCTGCCCCTTAACCCCCTTCTCCTCCCGCCTCTTTATGGTACCCTTAACCCCAACCCCCTTCTCCTCCTGCCCCTTCCCCTTAACCCCCTTCTCCTCCCTCCCCTTTATGGTACCCTTAACCCCAACCCCCTTCTCCTCCTGCCCCTTCATGGTACCCTTAACCCCCTTCTCCTCCCGCCCCTTTATGGTACCCTTAACCCCAACCCCCTTCTCCTTCTGCCACTTTATGGTACCCTTAGTCCCAACCCCCTCCCTTACCTTGCCCCTTTATGGTACCCTTAATCCCAACCCCCTTCCGTCCCTGCCCCTTTATGGTACCCTTAACCCCCTTCTCCTCCTGCTTCTTTATGGTACCCTTAACCCCAACCCCCTTCCATCCCTGCCCCTTTATGGTACCCTTAACCCCCTTCTCCTGCTTTTTTATGGTACCCTTAACCCGAACCCCCTTCCTCCCCTGCCCCTTTATGGTACCCTTAACCCCCTTCTCCTCCTGCCCCTTCATGGTACCCTTAACCCCCTTTATGGTACCCTTAACCCCCTTCTCCTCCTGCCCCTTTATGGTACCCTTAACCCCAACCCCCTTCCTCCCCTGCCCCTTTATGGTACCCTTAACCCCCTTCTCCTCCTGCCCCTTTATGGTTCCCTTAACCCCAACCCCCTTCCTCCTCTGCCCCTTTATGGTAACCTTAACCCCCTTCTCCTCCTGCCCCTTTATGGTACCCTTAACCCCCTTCTCCTCCTCTCCCTTTATGGTACCCTTAACCCCCTTCTCCTCCCACCCCTTTATGGTACCCTTAACCCCAACCCCCTTCTCCTCCTTCCCCTTATGGTACCCTTAACCCCCTTCTCCTCCCACCCCTTTATGGTACCCTTAACCCCAACCCCCTTCTCCTCCTGCCCCTTCATGGTACCCTTAACCCCCTTCTCCTCCCGCCCCTTTATGGTACCCTTAACCCCAACCCCCTTCTCCTTCTGCCACTTTATGGTACCCTTAATCCCAACCCGCTTCCTTACCTTGCCCCTTTATGGTACCCTTAATCCCAACCCCCTTCCGTCCCTGCCCCTTTATGGTACCCTTAACCCCCTTCTCCTCCTGCTTCTTTATGGTACCCTTAACCCCAACCCCCTTCCTCCCCTGCCCCTTTATGGCACCCTTAACCCCCTTCTCCTCCCGCCACTTTATGGTACCCTTAATCCCAACCCGCTTCCTTACCTTGCCCCTTTATGGTACCCTTAATCCCAACCCCCTTCCGTCCCTGCCCCTTTATGGTACCCTTAACCCCCTTCTCCTCCTGCTTCTTTATGGTACCCTTAACCCCAACCCCCTTCCTCCCCTGCCCCTTTATGGCACCCTTAACCCCCTTCTCCTCCCGCCCCTTTATGGTACCCTTAACCCCAACCCCCTTCTCCTCCTTCCCCTTCATGGTACCCTTAACCCCCTTCTCCTCCCTCCCCTTTATGGTACCCTTAACCCCAACCCCCTTCTCCTCCTGCCCCTTCATGGTACCCTTAACCCCCTTCTCCTCCCGCCCCTTTATGGTACCCTTAACCCCAACCCCCTTCTCCTTCTGCCACTTTATGGTACCCTTAATCCCAACCCGCTTCCTTACCTTGCCCCTTTATGGTACCCTTAATCCCAACCCCCTTCCCGCCCTGCCCCTTTATGGTACCCTTAACCCCCTTCTCCTCCTGCTTCTTTATGGTACCCTTAACCCCAACCCCCTTCCTCCCCTGCCCCTTTATGGCACCCTTAACCCCCTTCTCCTCCTTCCCCTTTATTGTACCCTTAACCCCCTTCTCCTGCCCCTTTATGGTACCCTTAACCCCCTTCTCCTCCTGCCCCTTTATGGTTCCCTTAACCCCAACCCCCTTCCGCCCCTGCCCCTTTATGGTACCCTTAACCCCCTTCTCCTCCTACCCCTTCATGGTACCCTTAACCCCCTTCTCCTGCTGCCCCTTTATGGTACCCCTAACCCCCTTCTCCTCCTGCCCCTTTATGGTACCCTTAATCCCCTTCTCCTCCTGCCACTTTATGGTACCCTTAACCCCCTTCTCCTCCTCTCCCTTTATGGTACCCTTTAACCCCCTTCTCCTCCCACCCCTTTATGGTACCCTTAACCCCAACCCCCTTCTCCTCCTTCCCCTTCATGGTACCCTTAACCCCCTTCTCCTCCCACCCCTTTATGGTACCCTTAACCCCAACCCCCTTCTCCTCCTGCCCCTTCATGGTACCCTTAACCCCCTTCTCCTCCTCTCCCTTTATGGTACCCTTTAACCCCCTTCTCCTCCCACCCCTTTATGGTACCCTTAACCCCAACCCCCTTCTCCTCCTTCCCCTTCATGGTACCCTTAACCCCCTTCTCCTCCCACCCCTTTATGGTACCCTTAACCCCAACCCCCTTCTCCTCCTGCCCCTTCATGGTACCCTTAACCCCCTTCTCCTCCCGCCCCTTTATGGTACCCTTAACCCCAACCCCCTTCTCCTTCTGCCACATTATGGTACCCTTAATCCCAACCCGCTTCCTTACCTTGCCCCTTTATGGTACCCTTAATCCCAACCCCCTTCCGTCCCTGCCCCTTTATGGTACCCTTAACCCCCTTCTCCTCCTGCTTCTTTATGGTACCCTTAACCCCAACCCCCTTCCTCCCCTGCCCCTTTATGGCACCCTTAACCCCCTTCTCCTCCCGCCACTTTATGGTACCCTTAATCCCAACCCGCTTCCTTACCTTGCCCCTTTATGGTACCCTTAATCCCAACCCCCTTCCGTCCCTGCCCCTTTATGGTACCCTTAACCCCCTTCTCCTCCTGCTTCTTTATGGTACCCTTAACCCCAACCCCCTTCCTCCCCTGCCCCTTTATGGCACCCTTAACCCCCTTCTCCTCCCGCCCCTTTATGGTACCCTTAACCCCAACCCCCTTCTCCTCCTTCCCCTTCATGGTACCCTTAACCCCCTTCTCCTCCCACCCCTTTATGGTACCCTTAACCCCAACCCCCTTCTCCTCCTGCCCCTTCATGGTACCCTTAACCCCCTTCTCCTCCCGCCCCTTTATGGTACCCTTAACCCCAACCCCCTTCTCCTTCTGCCACTTTATGGTACCCTTAATCCCAACCCGCTTCCTTACCTTGCCCCTTTATGGTACCCTTAATCCCAACCCCCTTCCGTCCCTGCCCCTTTATGGTACCCTTAACCCCCTTCTCCTCCTGCTTCTTTATGGTACCCTTAACCCCAACCCCCTTCCTCCCCTGCCCCTTTATGGCACCCTTAACCCCCTTCTCCTCCTTCCCCTTTATTGTACCCTTAACCCCCTTCTCCTGCCCCTTTATGGTACCCTTAACCCCCTTCTCCTCCTGCCCCTTTATGGTTCCCTTAACCCCAACCCCCTTCCGCCCCTGCCCCTTTATGGTACCCTTAACCCCCTTCTCCTCCTACCCCTTCATGGTACCCTTAACCCCCTTCTCCTGCTGCCCCTTTATGGTACCCCTAACCCCCTTCTCCTCCTGCCCCTTTATGGTACCCTTAATCCCCTTCTCCTCCTGCCACTTTATGGTACCCTTAACCCCAACCCCCTTCCTTACCTTGCCCCTTTATGGTACCCTTAATCCCAACCCCCTTTTCCTCCTGCCCCTTTATGGTACCCTTAACTCCAACCCCCTTCTCCTCCTGCCCCTTTATGGTTCCCTTAACCCTAACCCCCTTCTCCTCCTGCCCCTTTATGGTACCCTTAACTCCCTTCTCCTCCTTCCCTTTTATGGTTCCCTTAACCCCAACCCCCTTCTCCTCCTGCCCCTTTATGGTTCCCTTAACCCCAACCCCCTTCTCCTCCTGCCTCTTTATGGACCATTAACCCCCTTCTCCTCCTGCCACGTTATAGTACCCTTAACCCCAACCCCCTTCTTACCTTGCCCCTTTATGGTACCCTTAATATCAACCCCCTTCTCCTCCTGCCCCTTTATGGTACCATTAACCCCAACCCCCTTCTCCTCCTGCCCCTTTATGGTACCCTTAACCCCAACCCCGTTGTCCCTCTGTCGTAACCCCAACCTCTTCTCCCTCTTCTTCCTCTCCCATAGATGGATCCATGGTTCCTGCCAGGGTCTCCATTCGGAAGAGGACGTGGAGAAAGCAGCAGACAGCAGCTTTGACTGCACCATGTGCCGTGTCCACAAGACCTCCAAGTGTAAGGACTACTAGCTACAGTATAGCCTTCTGAAACCTTGCTACACTATCTGAGCCTTGCAGGCTGCAGCCAATTAATCATTGGCTTTTGTGTCCCTCTTCACTGCATCAACAGCACTAGTGTCCAAGGCCAGAGACTCCATTGAGCCGGCAGTTATGACGCAAGTTGTCACAAAGGCTAAAGAAATGGGTAAGAAGAACATACGTCTGTCTGCCTTTTGTGTTTTTAGATATTTCTTCTAGATATTTCTTGTCGATTGAGAGATATCTTCATCTCAGAGTGGCCTTTTAACTCTTCAACTTAAAGGAAAACTCCACCCAAAAACTATCTTTTGGTATTTGTTTTATTAGTGCATGGTTGACATAGACCCAACATATTTTGCTTGTCAGCAATCAAGTTTTCAAGGTCTGTAACTTTCAATATACAGAAATCATCCCTGTATGATGCAAACACAGCATCATATGATGCAAAGGTTACATATCTTGAAAACGACTTTCAATCAACTTGGACAATCCAGTACATTCATTCATTCCAGTTCATCTAGGGCCATCATACATTACCATAACCGTGTGAGTTGTGTGTGTGCTTGTGCTTGTGCCTTTCAGACTTGGCGAGGACGTACACTCAGGACGGTGTGTGTCTGACGGAGTCGGGCCGGTGTCAGCTCCAGAGCCTGTCGGCCCCTGCGTCGCGGCGTAGGAAACCCAAGCCCAAGCTGAAGCTGAAGATCATCAACCAGAATAGTGTGGCAGTGCTGCAGGCCCCCCTGGACCTGCTGTCAGAACACTCCCGGGACGAGGACATGGAGGACCACAGAGGTGCCTGACTTTATTGATTTTTTTTCACAATCGTTTAATGGATCTTACCCCCAGCTCAGTGTACAGCAAAAACAAAACAATAAATAAGGCCCCTTTTACAAAACATATGCAGTTTAGACATTGTCATTGATTGTCTTGAGAATGTAACCAGAGGGGCCTGACTTTAAATACAACAAGCTTGTCAGAAAACACTATGGACCAGTTTCCTGTACACAAATGAACACTAGTCCTGGATTAAGAAGCACCTTTCCTCTGAAATGGCAGTAGTCCTTCACATTCTCAAATTCACATGACTCTTGACAGCAGACGAATAGGTGGTGGGGTAGAGTTGGGGGTGCACTTAATTATGAGGTAAATTCCCCAAATGGAAAATTCCAGAAGTTCAATTAGGTTAATCTCTTGAAGATGACTGGAGTTGAAATTGAATTGACCCTGGGTGCTATTGCTTGGGGGCGGGGGTCTGTTGGTCCAGTCTGCAGACTGCTGGGTACTTCCCCTTGTATGTCTGCTCATCACCTCTCACTCATTCACTCACTCGCAGAGACGGACCTCTCTCTGGACTGCGAAGGGAAGTCTGACTCGAGCCCGGAGCGAGAGCCAGCAGAAGACAAGTCCAAGGGGGCCGACGACAGCAAGAAGAGGAAGAGGAAGCCGTACCGGCCGGGTAGGGCACCTGATTGGAGGAGACAGCTCCTCTGGAGCGTGAAATGGTGCAGTACGTGCCGCACAGCTAGCCAAGCTCAGGGATGACAAGACAAGGCCTTGGAAGCAAAGAAAGAATGAGGGCTCATTCCGGGGGTTATAAATGGTGTTTTCTGTAGTCTTGATTAAAGATTCCTTATTCCTTACCTGATTAAAGTTTCCTTATCTAGTGAAAAGCATTGATCCGTGCTTTATTAAACCACCAAGAAGAAGACCCACGTGTTCGTTTTCCTCCCAACACCAATTTCCAAATTGAACCGAGATCAGTAGCATTCTAATAAAAGTTCCCTATGACAATTTGTATATTTTACTTGCTAAGAACCAGCAATCTTATCTCCCCCAATTTGTTTATAAGCTTTTCACTGAACAGTTGGAGAGTATGGAGTGATTGTTAGTTGTGTTGGTTCATTATTGAAAATATTTTTCTCAGGCATCGGTGGCTTCATGGTGCGCCAGCGGAGCCGTCCAGGTCAGGGCCCAGGCAAGGCCAAACGATCCCTGAGCAGGAAGGATTCCTCTGGCTCTGTTTCTGAACCCCCCACAGGGAAGGAGGAGGGTCAGTTTTCACACAACTCATCTACCCAAGTCCAATGCATCTTCAACTGCTTTTGCCTGAATATCCTATTTCTACCTCTGTTGTACAAATAGAAAAATGACTCCTGTTTTAATCATTGGTGCTCGTGATTTTTGTTTTCTTGTAGAATACATAAACCTAATAAACAGATTCTATATTTTTAAGGACAAGATTCTGATCCAAATGTTCTGCCCCTACTGCAGGCTGGGGAGAGGTGCTGCCTGACACCCCTTTGGAACAGACTCCCCCTGGGCTGGAGGCCCCAGAGAAGATCAAGAAACGCTATAGGAAGAAGAAAACCAAGCTAGAGGAGGCCTTTCCCACCTACCTGCAGGTCAGTCCCACATCTACATTATGACTCCGACATTTGTCTCAGGGTTTATGTGATTTGGAAGATGTCTTGTTGTTTTTAGATCTGAGGGAATATGTGCAGCCATGATTTCCTTTCATAATTATAACATTACAATCAGGCAACACAGCAATTTGGTAGGCAAAGTGTTTGGAGTAGAGGCTGTCTTGCTGCAAAAAACATCTTAGGATCCTCCATATGCAGATAAATAATTGTCTGAATAAGCTGCCAATCCAAATGTCAACCATTTTCTGTATTTAAAAATCGAGGCAATAGATGCAGTAGCACCCTGACAGCCTGGAACGTCATGTTGCATTTACATAAAAAGTAGTTATCTCACCCAATGGGAGGCCTGAGAATACAGATAATACTCAGCATACTGCCTGGCAACAACTTAAAGATGGACCATTGGAGACGGCAGCCCCGTCTTTGTGCTTTCTTAAAGTACTAGAGAATGCCTACAGGCGTTACCCTGAGTGGGTAGCTTTACATCCTCTACTACTCTTCCTCTCCAAATGACCCCGGTTTGGGTTGGGAATCGATGCATTACGTTTACATAAATGTTTTGTTATTTAGCAGTCTTATTCCGAGCGACTTACAATTAGTGCATTCGTCTTAAGATAGCTAGGTGAGACAACATATCACAAACGTATCAAGAACATTTTCCCCCAAGTATTTTTTTTTTAAAACTCTGTTTATTAAGTTTTGAACATACACACACACAGACAAGACAAAGCAATATAAATAATATACTCAACTAGAAAAAATAATTAAAATAAAATAAAAAATACAAAGAAAAATACAAAGAAAAAAAATAGCTTTAAAGATACCATACTTTAGACAAGTTAAACACACCGGGCAGAAGGCTACAGAGGTTAAAGGGGCAATCTATAGTACAGGGACAGGGCAAACATCTCACCATTGTTCAAGGGATAAGGGTGGAGAAATGCAACCACTCACAGAGAGTCATGGCCACAGACCGACCATCCACTGGACAAAAAAAAAAGTTTACAATGCTTTAAAATAAAAAATGATTATTCATGAAGGCGTGAACAAAATGTAAAAATAACTGGGAAAAACAAGCTCACACTTCAGTCTCTGCCTGGGCAAGATGAACAAGGCATCTGCGGACCACAATCAATAAGCACATAGATCTTAATGCCCCCCCCCAGCAAAAAACACAGAGAGAAACTCCAACCCTTAAGTCACAGACTTATTTTAGTATTAATTGGAATGCCATCAGAGGATGGACTGTTTAAAGTAAGACCGGAATGGAGCCCAAGCCTCATCAAACAGTTTGGGGTTCCCACGTGAATTGAATTGAATTTTTTCTAGTTTCAGAGAGCACAACACATCCCTCACCCAATATTTATAAGATGGGGGAGCTGCCATCTTCCAGTTCTGTAGTATTAGCCGTCTAGCTAAAAGAGTTGTATAAGCAACAGTGTCCGACTGGATTCTTGATAGGGGGGTACCCATGGGCAGTACTCCAAAAAGGGCTGTAAGGGGAGACGGCTCTAACAGTGTCATATATATCAGAGAAACATTTAAATATTAATTCCCAGAAACCTGACCGTTTATGACAGCCCCAAAACATATGCAACAGTGTGGCTGGTTCCACCTTACATCTGACACAGGTAGGATCAAAATCAGAGAATATTCTTCCAAGTTTGGCCCCCGACCAGTGGATACGGTGAACCACCTTGAATTGAATGAGGCTGTGTCTAGTGCTAAAAGAGGACGAGTGCACCCTGTGCAGTACAGATTCCCAGACGTCTTCCCCAAGTTCCTCCCCCAAATCCTTTTCCCATCGAGTCTTTAAAGGCACCAAAGAAGGGTTCTGTAAGTCATGAATGATTGCATATACATCTGAAATTGCGCCCCTAGGAAGCTTGTTCAGCTCCAAGATGCTCTCTATAGCTGTATTGGGAAATCCAGGTGTGTTAGCCCTGACAAAGTTTCTAGTCTGGAGATAGCGGAAAAAGTGGGATTGGGGGAGATTGAACTTTTCCTGCAGCTGAGAAAAAGAGGCAAATGTACCATCAAAGAATAATTGGGCTAGCGAGGAAAGGCCTAGTGAGTGCCAAATGCCAAAAGCCCCATCATTCAAAGATGGAGGAAATAAAATGTTCTGATTGATTGGGCCTGATAGAGAAAAGCCTCGGAGGCTAAAGGCTAAACGGAACTGATTCCAAATTTTAAGAGACTGCTTTACAATTGGGTTGGCACACCTTTTGCCTAGGGACACTGGGAGAGACGAGCACAGCACAGAGGAAAGTGCTGCAGGTTTACACGATTCAGACTCCATCTGGACCCAGAGTGGTCTAGGGCCAGTAGGATCAGTCTGCAGCCAGTACAGAACGGCTCTAAAATTTGCAGCCCAGTAGTATGTCTGAAAATTTGGTAGAGCTAAACCCCCCAATGACCTAGGCTTCTGTAGATGTTTTCTACCAATCCGTGGTACCTTGCCATCCCAAATAAAATGCATGAATGTTTGATCCAGTGAAATAAAAAAAGATTTTGGAATAAAAATGGGTAAACATTGAAATAAATATAAAAATTTGGGCAACACATTCATTTTAATGACATTAATCCTTCCGATAAGAGAAAGGGGTAGCGAATTCCAAAAAGTAAAATATTGTTTCAATCTGTCTGCTAGAGCAACAAAGTTTTCCTGAAACAAATTTGAATATTTCCTTGTCACTTTTACTCCCAAGTAAGTGAATTGATCCTGGACAATCCTAAACTGAGAACTTGTGAAAGAGCACTTTAAAGCAGCCTTGTTTACCGAAAAAAGCTCACTCTTGCCTAGATTCAGCTTGTACCCTGAGATTGATCCAAACTTTTTAAGAACAGATAGGGCACGTGGCAATGAGGTATCGGGATTGGAGATAAACAAAAGGAGGTCGTCAGCATATAGCGAGACTTTCTGTTCCCAGCCCGCCCTGATTATGCCTTGAATGGCATCATCAGAGCGTAGTGCAATGGCGAGAGGCTCGATTGCCAAAGCAAACAACAAGGGGGAGAGTGGGCAACCCTGTCTGGATCCGCGGTGCAAGGGAAAATAGTCAGAGGACAAGTTATTAGTCCGTACCGAAGCCATGGGGGAAAAATAAAGAATCTTTATCCACGCAATGAATTTGGGGCCAAAGCCAAATCTATAAAGGGCAGCTGTTAGGTAATCCCACTCAACGCGGTCAACGCTTTTTCGGCATCAAGTGAGACCACCACCTCCGGGTCCCCCGACGCTGGGGAGTACAGTATATTCATAAGGCGCCTAATATTGAAAAATAAATGCCTATTTCTCACAAAGCCAGTCTGGTCAGAGTGTATTACTTGGTGTAGCGAGCCTTCCATACGGATGGCTAAAAGCTTAGCTAGGATTTTGTAATCACAGTTTAAAAGCGAGATTGGGCGATAGGATCCACAATCCAGGGGGTCTTTGTTTTTCTTTAGTAGTAATGAAATTGAAGCCTGATAAAGACTAGGCGGCAGCTTTGAAGTATTGAGGCACTCTGCAAATAGTCGGGACAAGAATGGGCAAAGCAGACCAGAAAACGTCCTGTAAAATTCGGTTGGAAAACCGTCCGGACCCGGTGATTTACCACTTTTCATTGCGGACACTGCTGTTGCAATCTCCTCAAGCGTAAATTCTTCTTCTAGACAGTCATGGGAGTCTGTATCAATTGAAGGCATATTCAAGCCATTAAAGAAGGAGTCAATCAGCAAAGGGTCTTGAGGGGATTCAGAGGTGTATAGTGCAGAGTAAAATTGTTTAAATTGATCATTGATCTCTTTATGTATAACTGTGGTGGCACCAGACGGGGTCCTTATTTGTGGGATTAGCCGTGAGGCCTCAGATTTACGGATCTGATGTGCAAGGAGTTTACTGGCCTTGTCGCCTTGTTCATAGACTTTGTATCGAGCTCGCAAGAGTAACTGTTCAGCTTGCCTGGTAGAAAGCTCATCAAATTCAGATTGGAGTAGTTGGCGCTCTTTATGCAGATCAGAGGAAGGATCCGTAGCATACTTCTCATCCAATGTGGCTATGGACTCGCTCAGGTCCCGAAGTCGCTGGGAGCGAACTCTGTTTTGGTTGGCTGTATAAGAAATCATTTGGCCACGTAGGTATGCTTTGAGAGACTCCCATATGGTAGAGCAGGACATACCTGGTGTTGAATTAGTTTCTAGGAATAAGGCAATTTCAAAAGAAATGAAATTGACAAACTCCTTATCTGAGAGTAAAATGGGGTTGAGACGCCATTGATAACACCTAGGAGGTCGCTGGGGAAACTCTAGTTCAAGCACTAATGGTGAATGGTCAGAGATAACAATACTCTCGTAAGTACACTGCCGAAGGTTAGGCAGAAGTTTTTTGTCCAAAAAGAAGTAATCAATCCGGGAGTATGTTTGATGAACATGAGAATAAAAGGAATACTGTCTATCTGTAGGATGTAGGAAACGCCAGGCCTCAAACATAGCATATTTCTGAAGAAAGGATTGAATAAGTAGGGCACATTTAGATGGGCCTGTATTTGTTTGTGAGGACTTGTCCAGAACTGGGGACATTTTACAGTTGAAATCCCCCCCTAAAATCAACAAATGAGAATCTAAATTGGGAATAGCAGACAGAAAGGAAGAAATGAAACTTGTGTCATCCCAATTGGGAGCATAAACACTAGCCAAAACAAGAGGGGTAGAAAACAGTTCACCAGTTACTATGACGTATCGTCCCTTAGGATCAGCAATAACCTCAGAAGCTACAAAGGGAGTAGCTTTATCAACCAGAATAGCAGCACCTCTTGATTTACTATGAAAGTTTGAGTGGAACACTTGACCAACCCAGTCCTTACGCATCCTAAAATGCTCACCAGTCCTCAAGTGAGTCTCTTGTAGAAATGCAATATTTGCATTCAAACCCTTTAAGTGTGTCAACACCCTCTTACGCTTCACCGGGTTGTTAACCCCTTTGGTATTCCAAGAAATGTACTTGATCGTATTATTTTGGCCCCTCTGGGCATTCCCGTTATTCAACCCTGTCATTAGAGCATAGAATGGAAAAGCAATGAGCGCCCAAAACCCCCAGAATAACTTGTCTCAGAGTAATAATGTACGGTGGTAAATGTTTGGAAAAAGTACAGAAAAAAAAACAGAAAAAAAAACTAAAAAAACAGAATGACAACATTAGAACTGAACAATTCAACCTGCCCCCCCACCCCCTCCCCCCATCCCAGACAATACCTCCCCAAATGAGGTACAAGCCTAAATAGAACATGTTCTCTTCGCACAGTATGTCTGTGAGAGTGCGGTCTTAAACCTAAACCCACAGTCCCGCTCTTTAAAGTCGCGTTTTGTTAGTGGATCAAGCAGCAAAAAGAAAGATTTGTATGTATTTTTTTCAACAAAAAAAAAAAAAAAAGGCGAATCCCTTGTGCAAACGGAATGACAAAAGCACCACTTGTAGATGTATATAATTGTATTCCCCGTCTTATAACAGGCATTGAGAGAGAAAATAAATAAAATGTATAAAGGCTCTCAGCCAAAAATCTAATTTGAAGTAAGGAAATCGTAGTTAGACAATCAAAAATAATAGTAATTATAATAGTAGTCTAGTTGAAGCTGAGACAGCTTACAACCAATACCAAAAAACTACGTGTGCGCAACGTTGAACGTTTGCTGGGCATAAATGACGCTCAAAACTTTTAAAATTAAAGTGAGGCCCCAGAAACCGTGTAGCCTCGGGAGACATTTACTGTTTACTGGGTCAATGCAAACGGATGCAGTAAACAAATAACCAAAACTATTTTGAGTCGCTGAGACAATGTGTAAACAAACTAAATAGGTGAGCGAGATAAGGCACGCACACTAGATAATCAAAACATTAGATCACATCAAATAAGCCTGAATAGTTTCACCAACTATACAAGACTAGCCTGTTATATCTAAACATAATTGTACCACAAGTGGGGTACTTACAATCCACACTGTGAGCATATTCAAGACTTCTTGATGTGACGTTGAATGTGAGCCATAGCCTCATCCGGAGATTCAAATGTGTGGTCTTTACCCTCATGAGATATCCATAAACGGGCCGGGAATCGCAGTCCATACTTCACACTTGGATGGTCGCGAAGTACTCGTTTGGCCTGTCCGAAAGCTGCGCGCTGCCTGGAAACAGTGGGGGAGTAGTCCTGGTAAATGGAAAAGCTCTGTCCTTGAAAGCTCAGAGTGGTATTGCGGGCTCTTCGGAGGATCTCCATCTTCTCATGAAAAAAGTGCATTCGAAGAATTATGTCACAGGGCCTCTCCCCATCCCGGGGCTTTGGGCGCAGCGACCGATGGGCTCGATCAATCAGGGGCTTTTCATCTAAGGCAAGAACATCCTTCAGCAGCCCTGAAACGAAATCCGTGGCGCGATGCATTTCCGCGGACTCTGGGACTGATACAAGTCTCAGATTATTACGGCGAGAGAATCCCTCTAAACTCACGCAGCTCTCCCTCACCTTTTTCAAATCCGCAGCTAGGCGTTTAACTTCAGTCTCCAGGGATGTAGTTAAATCGGAGACATTAGTAGCGGAGGCCTCCAGTGCTGTAATCGTTGTAGTGTGTGACGCAGTTGTTGTTTTGAGTAATGTAATTGCCGGAACAGTCTCGTTACGCAGGATGGTTAAATCTGCTTTTAAAGTATCAGAAACCTCCTGTATTCTGGCCTCAATCGTAGCAACCACCTGTGTTTTCATTTCAACTATCTCAGAGCGTAGTAGTTTGATGGCCTCGAGAATGTTCATTTCAGCGCCGCCAGGCCAAGCCGCGCCCCCGGGTAAAGTGTGCGTCCCCGGGCCCTCAGACTCAGGAGAGGGCGGTGATGAGAACGGGTCTTGTAGGCCGGGTTTTCTCAAAGTCGTGCTCTTGGCCTTATGTTTGGTCGACATGCTGACATTCGGAAGCAAAGTAGTCTTGGTTTTTACGGAAAGGGATCACCAAATTAATATTTGAAAATAAATACGGTTCTGCTGCAGAATTCACATAAACTTTAAGAATACCACGGGAGCAAACGGAGAACACGTCAGTCACACATGGCGTCCCCTACCATCCCCCAAATGTTCCTTCCCTCAAGTATTAATCAGCAAAGTCAGTGCTAGTAGGAAAGGTAAGTGCCATTTGTTGGGGAGTGGGGGTGGTTGGGGAGGGAAGGCGGTTGGGGAGGGAAGGTGTTGGGGGAAGGCGTGAGTTCCTCTCTCTCTCTCTCTCTCTCTCTCTCTCTCTCTCTCTCTCTCTCTCTCCCCAGTCTCTCTCTCTCTTTCTCTCCCTCTCCCCAGTCTCTCTCTCTCCCCAGTCTCTCTCTCTCTTTCTCTCTCTCTTTCTCTCTCTCCCCAGTCTCTCTCTCTCTCTTTCTCTCTCTCTCTCTCTCTCTCTCTCTCTCTCTCTCTCTCTCTCCCCAGTCTCTCTCTCCCTCCCTTCCTCTCTCGTCTCAAACCCCGAGCTCTATGTCACCTTGTGTTGGCCCGAAACAGATGAGATGTGAGGAGGTGCATTAAGCCATGGACATCTGTCACTGCTGGTCTGTACTCCACAGCAGGAGGGCCAGGCCCAGAGACCAAGTAAAACCTAAAGGGCCCCGACACCCAACACAAAGGAGGAGCACATTGGATTAATGATTTAAATGGTAAACTAGGCTTTTAATGTCCCAGCACAGTGGTTTGGCTGCAGCAGTCATGTGTCCATCCGCTGGGGAGATAAGACATTGCTGATGGGGAGATAGCTACGTGGATCCATCTACACTGGTAGAGAGAGAGAGAGTCCACTGACACGACTATTGGCAAAAGCAGCAGAAGTGTTTGCCTCAATGCGTCCCCTTGTCAACTTTGTTCTGCATAGCATATAAAAAAATAAGAAATACAAACAGAAGGGATGGATCATGTTTCTGTGCCTCTTGATAAAAGGTGGGAGATATGAAAGGTTGTCAGTTATCCTGAAGTATGGTGTGTCTATGGAGAATTGACCCATGCTGTGTTGTCTAGGAGGCGTTCTTCGGTAAGGACCTGCTGGATAAGAGCAAGCAGAGCAGGCAACAGGCGGTGGAGTCTGGCCTAATGGAGGAGGGCCAAGCAAGGGCCGGAGCCGGGCCCCAGAGGGACAGGAAGCAACCCACCACCAGCTTCCTGGACCCCTCCTCGTACCCCCTCCTCAGTGTGACCTCGGGCACGTCCAGACCCACCAGACCACCAGGACCTCGTATGTACTACACAGATACACATAGAGACACAGACACTCACACACACACACACACTCTTTTCCATTGATCCATGCTGTGGTTCCTGACTGTCTGTCTTCTCATCCACAGAGCCCTCTGAAGAACCTCTAGTGGATCTGTCGGAGGTTCTCAACACGGATGCAGATCTCCTGGGAATGCTGGGGAAACAGACAGGTGACTCTGGTATGTCACTGATCTCTGAGGCTGTCATCGTGGGAGGAGTTTACTGCTAGCCTGGGATGTCTTGCTGTCTGTCTTTTCAAAATGTCACTTTCTCTTGTCACATACTTTTCATAATTATTTTGGACATCTTGTGTTTTGTTTGATCTTTATTTGACGTTGTTTCAGGTGTGTTTTGTGCGTTTTTGTTTGGTTTCAGTTTGGTTTCCTTGCTCTGTCTCCACTCTGTTTTATTCACTCATCTTGTGTCTTGATTTGGGTTCTGTTTCTGTAGGTCTTGATTTTTTCCATTTCCAGGTTGACACCTCACCTCCTCCTTTTGGTAAGGGCTCCATGGTATTAGTAGCAATAGTACATTCACATTCATTTACCGTTTCTGTGGCAAGCTTTTTAATTAGGCTGACTTCATCGCTCGAGTCTAGGAAGTTGGGACGTGTGTGTGTGAGTGTATGCGTCCGCACATTGGGGTGTGAGAGTGCTTCTTTGGGCTCATCTTTACATGCATGCTCTCATGTCAACAATAGCCTTCTCACATATAAAAGGTGTCCCCATCCTTTGTTTGGTTTTTGGTTCAGTTTGTGACATTCAAGGCAAACCGACTTTAGAAACGTGAGAGTGATTCAGATTCTCAATGAAACAATCGGTCAAGGACGGGCTCTATTCAAACTCAGAAAATGAACAATTTAGAGGCAAACGATTTAGAGAGAATGAGAGGCCTTGGTGAGTGGCCTTCAATATAGTGATGACACCGAAGGTCTCAGTCTCTCTCGTCCCTGCTCTGTGATTGGTGGAGAATGGCTTAGCAACTCCACTGAGACCAATATGCTTCCTTTGTTCTTTCTCAGTAAATACTTAAGATTCCCTCAGTATTTATTTGATTAAATAAAAAGTATTGGTAGCTCAGTTTGCAGCAGTCGTCCTGATGTTGATTGATAGATGTATGGATGGTTGTAATGTGTTTTGAGAGGATAGTAGAGATTGTGTTGAGATTCAGAGATTCATCTCAAAGGATAGCCTTCATGAGTAATCCTGCTAAGCTAGCACCGTTATCATCTTAATTTAATTTCCACACAATGCAGATATTCCCCTTATTTTATTCAAATGAGATTCAAAGTTTATCAGCTAGACAAAGTTCTAATGAAAATTGCTGAAGGATACATGTTTTAAACTACATTATATGGAGAATAAACACAGAATCACAGATTGATTGCAGTAATCTTTGAAGTCCGTCTACCTTGCATAGTTGTTAGTGTGTATATTTGTTAACACGTGTGTTATTCAATGTGTGTTTTGTATGTGTCTGTGTGTGTACATATGTGTGTGTTTCCTCAGCTGGTCTGGACATTGGACCCCTGACAGACAGCTCCCCAGCGCTGTCTCAGTCCGGCCGGAGGCCACTCCGTACGCTCCCAGATGAACATCTGGACGGGATCCTCAGTCCAGAGCTGGAGATGGCTGACGGTCTGGAGATGGCTGACGGTCAGTAAGGGGCCTGGTGGTCAACACCAGGTCTTGTGCTGACATCTGTTTTTCAGAACCCACATAGACACTTCACTTCTTGGTATAGCTCTGATCACTGAGTATCCATTTACTGAGGTAAATAATCTATTTTTCTTCTGGTTTTAGAATCGATTCTCAGCAAACTCTACAAAATACCAGGTTGGTTATTAGTAACCACTATTTTTGTAATCACTCTGTCCGTTCCTCTCCTTCAGAGAACCGGGGTTAAACATAACCGAACGTTAGTATTATCTGTCTCTATCCGTTTTAACTGTGTTGTCTTTGTTGGTGCCCCCCCATAGAGCTGGAGGGGAAGGACGTGGAGGACCTGTTCACTGCCGTCCTGAGCCCCAGCCATCCACCACAGCTGCCTCACCCCCACGGCCCACCTGGAGCCAGCCTGACACACCCACATGCAGGTATGATACCTATATTGATCCTGTAGCAGTTACTGGCAGTCTTTCGCTCTTATCTGAATATTTTATCAGACCTATGTGACCAGCTGGGTCTTCAGTGTACCACCAAACAGCCCACTGAGATAAAGCCTAGGCATTAGCTCTGGGAGCCAATCCAAGTATTCAGGTCTCAGGTGAGGTTGCTTGTCACGTGAGCATGGTTTGCCCAAAGGTTTGCCCAAAGTAATGCATTGATATAATAATTTGTTTTTTCATACAGGGAATGCCATGTTTCCACGGATGCCAATGATAAACGGGCTTATGGGACCTAACCAACGATTCCCTCTGAATCCGTCCCATCCCGGAGCAGAATCATGTATCCCAGATAACTTCTCCCCCCTACACCGCATGCCTTTCACTGACAATCCAAGGTACTAACTGCAAAACTTTCCTTGCTCTGGAAAGCACTCTCTCTATTCACATAATGATCTGACAAACTGTAATGAATGCTATGTCATACATGCCGGATTAGTATTTGAAGGTATCTGCCTAACATTTACATTTTAGTCATTTAGCAGACGCTCTTATCCAGAGCAACTTACAGTTAGTGCATTCATCTTAAGATAGATAGGTGGGACATATCTCAGTCATAGTAAGTACACAGTATGTAGCATAACTACACGATTCAAACACCTCAAATTGCAAGCATTGCTAGTGACTCAGTTACTGGAGGAAGCTTGTGGTCTACCAAATAATGAAAATGATAACTACATGTTTTTTTGTACAGTACCAGTCAAAAGTGTGGACACACCTACTCATTCAAGGGTTTTTCATTATTTCTACAATTTTTTACATTGTGGAATAATAGTGAAGACATCAAAACCATGAAATAACACATATGGACCCATGTAGTAAACAAAAAAGTGTTAAACAAATCAAAATATATTTTATATTCTTCACCCATTGCCCTGATGACAGCTACTGTATGCACACTCTTGGCATTCCTTCACTCTGCAGTCCAACTCATCACAAACCATCTCAATTGGGTTGAGGTCGGGTGATTGTGGAGGCCAGGTCATCTGATGCAGCACTCCATCACTCTCCTTATTGGTCAAATAGCCCTTACACAGCCTGGAGGTGTGTTTTGGGTCATTGTCCTGTTGAAAAACAAATGATAGTCCCAACAAGCACCAACCTGATGGGATGGCATATCGCTGCAGAATGCTGTGGTAGCCATGCTGGTTAAGTGTGCCTTGAATTCTAAATAAATCACAGACCGTTTCAGTTCCTCCATGCTTTACGTTGGGAACCACACATGCAGAGACTATCCGTTCATCCACACCGCGTCTCACAAAGACACGCCAGATGGAATCATCAGACCTAAGGACAGATTTCCATTGCTAATGTCCATTGCTCGTGTTTCTTAGCCCAAGCAAGTCTCTTCTTCTTATTGGTGTCCTTTAGTAGTGTCTTCTTATTGGTGTCCTTTAGTAGTGGTTTCTTTGCAGCAATCGACCATGAAGGCCTGATTCATGCAGTCTCCTTTGAACAGTTGATGTTGAGATGTGTCTGTTACTTGAACTCTGTGAAGCATTTATTTGGCGTTTCAAAATTCTTTAAAGTTTCCGCATTGACTGACCTTCATGTCTTAGTTATTATGTACTGTCGTTTCTCTTTGCTTATTTGAGCTGTTGTTGCCGTAATATGGACTTTTACCAAATAGGGCTATCTTCTGTATACCCCCTCAAACGCATTAAGAAGAAAGATATTCCACAAATTCACTTTTAACAAGGTACACCTGTTAATTGAAATTCATTCCGGGTGACTACCTCATGAAGCTAGTTGAGAGAATGCCAAAGCTATCTTCTAGGCAAAGGGTGCCTACTTTGAAGAATCTCAAATATATTTAGTGGAACACTGTTTTGGTTACTTACATGATTCCATATGTACTATTTAATAGTTGTGATGTCTTCACTATTATTCTACAATGTAAAGAATAAAGAAAAACCCTTGAATGATTTGGTGTGTCCAAACTTTTGACTGGTCCTGTATATTTCTCAAATTCGTGTTCTTGTGTCCTTCCTATAGGGACAGGAAGTTTAATCAGATGGCCAGAGAGGCAGTGGGTTCGTGGCAGGGGGCTCCTGGCCCTGTCCACGGTGGCCCAGGCCCCACCCCTCTTCCTGGTGCTGAGGGGGGCGAGGCGGAGGCCATGTCCAATGCCCAGAGGAGCACACTGAAGTGGGAGAAGGAGGAGACTCTGGGGGAACTAGCCACTGTGGCCCCTGTCCTCTACACCAATGTCAACTTCCCCAGCCTCAAGGATGAGTTCCCAGGTGTGTGTGTCACAGTCACATCTTTGTGCATATCCAGCCATTACCATGACTTCATTTACAATTGAAGATGGTATGAGAATTGAAGATGATATCAGATGTCCTTCTTGAGCTGCAAGCATGTTGTTGGTCTAATATTTAAAAGAATATTGTCACTTTAGACTGGTCTACAAGAGTCAAACAGATTGCAAAGCTGTGGAGGAAAGCAAGTTCGCAAGACAGGGCCCCGTATGTGGTAAGATGCCTTTAATTCTGCTTAGATTACATTGTCCCCAGTAGACATCCATTGGAAATGTGAGAATCCCAAATAATTGAGTCTGATCTGGTATTTTTTTATGAGTCAGACTAAAAGTATTACATCATTTTTTGAAAAAGCCAGCGCTATTTCAAATCCAGCCGTTCACAGATGACCCTATTAACAGAAGAACCACAGTTCTCAGCGTTAACCTCACACAGAACCTGTAATTACGTTCAGGAGAAGTAATTTTATCTGGCAGAAGCCATGTTTTAAGGACATGCACTTGATAAAAAAATCTACTGAATAAAACAAACTAGTAATAGTCTCCTAAGATTTCCATGGCACCAACTGAAATTATTTATTCTGTTTGTGTCTGCACGCGTGTGTGTCTGCGACTGATTTTGCTCTGCAGCAAAAAGCGAGGGACAACAGGGCTGCTCTGCGCATCAACAAGGTTCAGATGTCCAACGAGAGTCTGAAGAGGCAGCAATCGCAGCAGCTGCCGCTGTCCCAGCTGTCCCAGCTGCCCCCGGCCTCACTGCAGCCTCCCGACGAGGTGTTTGACCCCAACATACCGCTAGACACAGACTTGCTCTTTAAGGACCCTTTGAAACCCAAAGAGTCAGAGCATGAGCAAGAGTGGAAGTTTAGACAGGTAAGGTTGTATTCAGAGAGGTGAGGTAATAGTGTGTGCAGGCAGGTTAGTATGCTAGTGTGTGTGAGAAGCAACCAGTTCAGATGCAGTTTAGGAAGTCTTCTCCCCCCTCCAAAAAAAAACAAACACAGTAGTTAAATAGTCTCCTTGTTGGTCTTTTGGGATTTAGGGTGCTAAGCAAACATGCATTGCTTGTTCAGGTTACTATTTGAAAGACTAAAACATGTTTTGCCCTTTCATCCTGTTCCTACAACAGCAAATGAGACAGAAAAGCAGGCAGCAAGCTAAGATCGAAGCCACCCAGAAGCTGGAGCAGGTGAAGAATGAGCAGCTGCAGCAGCAGCAACAGCAGTCAGGCAGCCAATCGGAGGGAGACGGTAACAACAGCGGCAACCAGAGTCCTTCCTCCCTGCACGGCAGCAACGGCAGCATGTCCCCCATGCAGCACAGCACCGGGGGGAAAGAGGGCTTCATCCAACGTCAACTCCCAGGAACGCCCACCTCGGGGCCCCCTGAAGATGTGTTCCTGCGGCCCCCTCCTCCCCCTCCTTCAGGGGGGTCCTCTCAGCCCCAGTCCCCCCAGGTGTTCTCCCCTGGCTCATCCAGCTCCAGACCCTCCTCTCCCTGGGACCCCTATGCCAAGATGGTAGGGACCCCCAGACCTCCAACTCTGGGGCCCAGCGCCTGTCGCAGGATGTCCATGGAGTCTGGCAAGTCTCCCACCTCTTTGATGGAGCAACAGGACAGAGGGAGGCTCACGTCTCCGGCTCATGAGGCTTTTGGCTCCCCCACGTCTATGAGTAGGGAGATGGATCCCTATGCCAAGCCCCCTGACACCCCCAGGCCTGTTGCTGGGGACATTGACCCCTTCCTAAAGCCTATGTGCCCACCCAGAGTCAACCAGGGTCCCCAGGGAAGGCCCCTGATAGGCTCTCCAGTGCGTGGAGACCCTTACTCTAGACCCATGATCCGCCAAGAGGCCTACCAACGGATGGCTCAAAACAGAATGATCCTGTCAGACCCTTACTCCAGACCTCTGTTAGCTCCCATCCCGGGGAGCAACGAGCAGGGCTCAGTCCCTCAGTCTTTGTTCAAGACCCCCATGCCTCCACCCCAGGCCCAGGACCCCTTCAACAGACCAATGCCTCATCCCCCAGACCGATTCTCTCAGCAGGGAGACCCCTACGCTCAGGCCCCTCTGACCCCTCGACCTCATGATAGCTTCACCAGTCCACCGAGGATGGCCCAGCACCATACCCAGGGCCACCCCTTCCCCCAGCCCGGCCCAATGGCACAGTTACCCAACCGAAACCCTTACGCCCATGCTCCCTCTACTCCAAGGCCCGACCACTTCACATATGACCCCTTTGCCCAACCCCCAGGACCCTCATCAGACCCCTATAGTCAGATGCCAGGTACCCCTAGACCTATGAATGACCTTATCAGCCAACTTCCTGGAAACAGACCATTCTTTGAGTCCGGCTATGCTCGACCTCCAGGCACTCCTCGTCCAAACGACAACTACAGCCAATCCTCTGACCCTTATTCCCAGCAGCCCAACACCCCTCGCCCTGGTATGAACCATTTCCACCACCCTCACCCACACCCCCAGCCCCCCGGTCAGAGGATGTCCCCCGGGCACTCCATGGATCCCTACACACAGCAACCTGGTACCCCTCGGCCCCCCAGGTTCTCAAAGTCCCTAGGCAGCCAGAGACTAGCCCCCATGGATCCCTACGCTAGTCAACCTGGAACACCCAGGCCTTTGAGCGGTGACATGTTCTCCCAGACCCCCAGGCCTATGCTGAATGACCCGTATGCCCAGGCTCCAAGCACCCCGCAGCCAGGGATGGGGTCTGACAGGCTGAGCAGACTGCAGGGGCAGAGGCCTGGTCCCATGGGGAACCAGGATCCCTTCTCCCCTCCTCAAAGCGTTAGGCTCCAAGATGCTCCCTTTCCACACCCTGGGTCACAGACACCAAAGCATCACGGTGGGATAGCCGATGAGGGATTTTCTCCATCGCCGTCCAGACGGCCCAACCAGACGTCTATCCATGATCCTTACGAGCAGGCGCCCATGACCCCACGTCCACAGCCAGCAGACAGACCAGATATGAAGGAGCAGCAAGGCCAGGACCCTGGAGGACAGCTGCAAAACCCCTCCCAGATGCCTGGAACCCCCTCTGAGGTTCAGAGTGTTTCTCTGGCCGACAGTGAGGAGAGACTCAAACAGGTAGGACTGACGCTATTTAAACTGCTCTTATCTTCATTTAAAGTATTATCTTCCAGATAAATTTCACCCGTTTCAGTATTCACTTAAATTAACATTTGTATCCCTTGGCAAGCTTGAAGCCACGGTAATTAATAGCTAATACAATTCAATCACTTTTTTTTTTCAATCAAATATTCAGTAGAGTTCTGGCATGAAACATGAATTATCTAGTTGGAGGTCTGACAGCTCGTGTTGTTTTATTTAGCGTCAACGCATCCGAGAGCTGATCCTGAAGCAGCAGCAGCAGAGGAGTGCCATCCGCCAGGAAAACGCTGGTATCATGGCCCCTGGCCCTGGGACACCTCGACCCTGGCCGCACGAGGGCCACGGACAACAGGGCGAGATGTTCAGCCGGCCCCCTCCACCTTACCCTGGGCCGGGCCCCATGAGCGGACCAATGAGGTTCCCTGGATCTGGACCCTTCCCAGGGGACCAGCGAGGCCCTTTCCCTAATGAGGGCCAGTTCCCCATAGGACAATACTCGGGTGATCCTAATATCAGACATCAGGGGCCAAGGTTTGTAACTGATATTACTGTCCTTACAGACTTAATAAATAAGACTTCTTAGTCTACGAAAAAACAGAGTCATTCTAGATTGAATGTTTCGGAGGTAACTCGGCACTGGAATATGTGTTGAAATGTATTTTTTCTTTCGATTGCTCAGGTTTGCATTTCCACCTGGTGGGCCGGGACCTCATGGTAGCCAGGAGTTCTTCCCCAGAGGCCCTCACCCCATGCAGGACATCCACCCGGGGATGAGACGCTCCATGTCTGTAGATATGGCCAAGTCCATGGGGGGCAACCCTATGGGGCTCCCCCAGCATTTCCCTCCTAGTGGTGTGCCAATGCAACAGCACAACATTATGGGCCAGCCTTTCATCGAGCTGAGACACAGAGCCCCTGACAGCAGGCTTCGTCTCCCTTTCGGGTCCTCTGGCATGCAAGGGAACAACATGGATCCCGACCTCCAGCCCCAGAGGCCTCCTGGTTTCATGGGAGGGCTTGAATTCCGCTTGCCTCCAAACCAAGGCCCCAGGATGATGATGGAGTCAATGGGGGACCAGCAGATGAGCCAAGGCCTGCTGTCCTCCAACATTGAGAACTTCCACCAGCATCAGCAGGCCCAGATGCAAGGGGGAGCCATGCCAAGGCAAGCCCAGCTAATGAGGTCCATGAGCCAGCCTGCTTCGAACGAGACCCAGGGTATGTCAGCTTCCATGATGATACCTGGGCCTTCTGCTGGGAAGAGTGATGGTCAGGGAGGAGTCTCCATGGCTACCAACAATGACGGAGTGGATGACAAACTGGACACAGACGAATCGGCCGTCAAGGACCTGGAAGATGTTGAGGTGAAAGACCTAGTCGATGCCGATCTGGACAACCTAAATCTGGATCCGGAAGAAGACGGCAAAGACCTAGACCTAGAGACCAATGACCTGCACCTGGACGACTTCCTGACGTCGGGGAAGTTCGACATCATTGCGTACACGGACCCCGACCTGGACGACGTCAAGAAGGACTTGTTCAATGAGGAACTAGACCTTAATGACCCCATGGAAGACCACAGCGACGCCTGTGACTTCCAGAAGGCCTTGTCTGCGAAGAGGAGTTCTAGCTGTGGCGGTGCTGCATCTTCCTTCTCCAATTTGACGTCTGGAATGGGGAAGTCAGAGGAAATGGCGGAGAAGACAGCTGATGTGAAACAGGAAGTGAACTGCCGCCAGAGCTCCGCCTCCTCCCTGCCTTTCGAGTATAAGATCAAAATGGAGGACAAAGACAACCTGTCTCAGATGTCCAATGAGAGGACAGAGCAACAAGCAGACGGAAACACTAACAAGCAATCAGGAGTGCTCTCTGCCTCCACGCCAGTACTCTCTAGCTTACTAATCAAGCAGCAACCAGAGGACTCCACCTGTGACAATCAAGGCAGTGGTAACTCTATGACACAGCCAAACCAAGACACTCAGAACAACTCTGGACTTAGTATGGGATCTCAAACCATGGATCCAACTAACAGGGGAGAAGAAGAAGGAGAAGCATCCATGTCTACCTTTGAGATGGACCAGAGTGGGTTGACCCCGGCCCAGCAGGCCCTGTTGGCCCAGACATTGGGCCAGGCGGGGCCAGGGGGGCACAGACCCCTGCTGCTGGAGGAGCAGCCCCTCCTCCTACAGGACCTGCTGGACCAGGAGAGGCAGGAGCAGCAGCAGCAGAGGCAGATGCAGGCCATGATCAGACAACGCTCCTCTAGTGACGCTTTTTTTCCCAACATTGGTAACTAGACATTTTTTGTTTAGGCTAAATGCTTTATGCCAGTTCAAACGAGTTATTCACTTTCACATTGATATGAGTCGTAAAACAGTATAAATGTCAGTGATATGCATAGAGGAATTTGTGTCTTATGTAATGGGCAAGTTGCTGACCACACTTTTTTTTGTCTGCAGATTTTGATGCCATCACTGACCCTATAATGAAAGCAAAGATGGTCGCTCTGAAAGGCATCAACAAAGTCATGGTTCAAAACAACATGGGGATGACACCAATTGTCATAAACAGGTTTCAACCTGGTCCTGCGGCACCATGTCCTGAAAGCACCCCTGTTCCTCCACAGGCCGTTGGACAGGTAACTGAAACACTTAACCAAGTCAGCTCTCTTAAGTCGTCTTTCATACACAAAGCATACTAGGAAAACACAAATTATAATATCAATTTATTGTTTGTCAATTTCAAACCAGGATGGCAAGCTGACACCCTCAGTGACAAGGCCCAATCCTCCCAATTTTGGACCAGGTTTTGTCAGTAAGTTCACCTCTGTTAACATTCACAATCGTCAGTAAATGTATCCTTTTGATTTATGAGCCATAGTTCAATAATGGTATAAATCTGTAAAAGTAAAAAATTCTGTCTCCCCCTCAGATTTTCTTGGCTTTACCAGGCTTAGCCCAAATTGCTTTTGTAATAAATATTGTTAATGTACATATGTACTATGAAAACGCACTCTGTCGCTTCCCTCAGACAATGCTCAAAGGACTCAGTACGAGGAGTGGCTCCAGGAGACCCAGCAGCTGCTCCAGATGCAGCAGAAGTTTCTGGAGGAGAAGATCGGCGCCCACAGAAAGTCCAAGAAGGCCCTGTGTGCCAAGCAGAGGACGGCCAAGAAGGCTGGAAGGGAGTTCCCTGAGGAGGACGCAGAGCAGCTCAAACACTTGACGGAGCAGCAAGGTGTAGTGCAGAAACAGCTGGAGCAGGTACGTAATGTCACTTTCTTCATCAGTACTATACCACTGTCTTACCATAACACTAGGCTATGCCCTCAATTCAACCCTCAAACTGCCCTTGCTTGGAACTAAGTTTTGAGACCAGACCAAAATGTTGACTTTTTTTCCTTCAGTTGACCAAACATCCTTTCAAAGCTCCTTGTAATTGTCCTAATTATGTATTGAATTATGTCAATACAAATGTTGAATTGTTATTGTCTGTCTTGCCAGCTGTTTGTCCATGTTCTTATGTAATATATATTTTCGGTTCTTGTCCTTTTAGATCCGGAAGCAGCAGAAAGAGCATGCTGACCTGATCGAGGAGTATGGTGTGAAGCAGCAGCAGGGTGGCAGTGCCATGCCTCCCACTGTGATGCCAGCAGCAGTGCCAGGAATGCCACCAATACAAGGCGGCCCTGCCGGCATTGTACCGAGTGGGCCTCCAATGAACCACCCATCTATGAACCACATGGTGCAGCAGGTGCCAATCCATCCAGGCCAGCCAAACGCCCCCCCAAAACGAATGCCCGTGCCCAACGCACCAGCAGGCTGGCATCCTGGAGCTCCCATGCCCATGGGTGGACCCAATATGCCCCCTCAGGTTCCCATGGGAAACCCAGCTCAGCAGCCTCAACTGCCCATGGGCAACGTGCCTCAGCAGCCCCCACAGATGCCCCAGCAGATTCCTCCCCAAATGCCCCAGCAGATTCCTCCCCAAATGCCCCAGCAGATGCCTCCCAAAGTGCCCCAGCAGATGCCTCCCCAAGTGCCCCAGCAGATGCCTCCCCAAATGCCCCAGCAGATGCCTCCCCAAATGCCCCAGCAGATGCCTCCCCAAATGCCCCAGCAGATGCCTCCCCAAATGCCCCAGCAGATGCCTCCCCAAGTGCCCCAGCAGATGCCTCCCCAAGTGCCCCAGCAGATGCCTCCCCAAATTCCCCAGCAGATGCCTCCCCAAATGCCCCAGCAGATGCCTCCCCAAATGCCCCAGCAGATGCCTCCCCAAATGCCCCAGCAGATGCCCATGGAAAACCAGCCTCAGCCTCAACCCGGCGGGGTCAAACCCCCACAGGGCTCCGGTTTGAAGTTTGACGACAACAACCCGTTTAGTGAGGGCTTCCAGGAGAGAGAGCGTCGGGAGAGGCTGAGAGAGCAGCAGGAGAGGCAGAGGGTTCAACTAATGCAGGAAGTAGAACGTCAGCGCGCCCTAAAACAACGCATGGAGATGGAACAGCAAGGCATGCTGGGGCCTGACGGGGGGAACACGGTGCCTCTCTCTCAGATGCCGTTCTTCAATGCTGAGCTGCCCCAGGACTTCATGCAGCATTTAGGACCGATGTTTCCCCTGCAGCAGCCCATGCAGCCAGGGATGGGCTCTCCTCCCGGGGCCTTCATACAAGGCGGAGACCGGAGGCCAATAATGGGTAATGGGATGATTCCTCAGGACATGGGACCTGGTTTTGGGCCTGATAACATGGTACTACAGGGTAACTTCGCCCAGGGTCCACACAGACCCCGGAGGTTCAGCGGCCCAGGCTTGATGCCACAGATGCCCGGGGAAGGCCCTCCATTTGGGAGCGGCAACTCCACCACGCCCCTGCCTTCCAACTTCCCCGGCTCGGGTCAGTCTCTGATCCAGCTCTACTCCAACATCATCCCGGATGAGAATGGCAAGAAAAAAAGAAACAGGAAGAAGAAGAAAGACAATGACGATGCAGATTCTGTGAAAACGCCGTCCACGCCGCGCTCTGACCTGACTGCCCCTCTGACGCCCTGCCGGTCAGACACATCCTCCACACCCACCAGGAACAACGCCCACCTTTTCGGGGACAATGACCTTTCCAGGTCCCCCTTACTTGGCTCCTCCACCTCTACCCCCAGCCATAGCCACTCAGAGCTGGAGAGGCAGCTCTCTGGAGGGCTGGGTGGAGGGCTGGGTGGTGTTGGGCAGCCTGTAGGGATGGGTAGCCTCCCATCAGACATCTCCCTAGCCAGGGCCCAAGCTCTGGAGCAGGAGCGCATCCTCAGCAACATTAAGCTGGAGCAGACTGAGAGCATCGAGTGCCACGGACCCAGAGATGGCACCTCCTCGCACATGGGCTCAGGGATGGGCACGGTGAAGGAGGAGGGTGGAGCTGCAGTACAGAGCCCCTCCCACGGCGGGGGAGCAAAAGGGGAATCTGGGAGTAACAACGAGCTCCTCAAACACCTGTTGAAGAACAGGCAGACGCCTCTTAATGGACCAGGGCTTCTCCACCAACGGTCAGACAAGAGCCTGAGGTCTGAGGAAGAGGAGGCGGATGCAGACTGCAAGGCCCTGCTGCTAAGGCAGAGCTCCATGGACAGCAACGGGGTGAGTCGGTCTGGTAGATGAGGCACGGCAGTGGAGGTTGGTGAAGGCTCATTGTAACAGTTTGGATGGAATAAATGGAACGATCCAGTTCCATTAATTACAATAAGTCTATCCTCCGATTTCTCCCTCCACCAGCCTCCATTGAGTCACAGTGACCGCTAGCTTGCTACGTAGGTAGATGAGCAGCCAGTGTGAGTCACAGCCAAGCCAAGTAGGCTCTTAGTCTGGTTCAGTGAATCAGTCCAATGGGTTGCTGCCTGTGACAAACTGTTGTGAGTCATAGTAGGAGGCAGTAGTTTAGGCTGAGTCGTGATTCATGAAATGGTCTCTCAGATCATCTCCTGCTAAAAATAATGGTGGTGTTGGTGGAAGTACCCAAAAGGCTTGAGAGTTGTGAATTGTAAAAGTTATTTATGAACAGCGTGGTATCATATCATGTTTTTTTTATATAGATATTTTTGTGATTGCCGATAAACGAGACACTGCTTTCTTACCAGTGTCTCTATGACAATTGACACATTACTCATCTACCTCCTCCCAGGCGTATTCAGACGGACAGCTCTCTGGCCTTCCAGAGTTCCCAGGACCACTGCTCACAGGACAGGATAAGAGGAAAGGCAGGAACAGGAGAAACCCCAAAGGAGGAGAGAGGCCCGCCTCTCGTTACAAGAAGAGGAAGAAAGAAGGGGAGGAGAAGCAACTGGTGCACTCCAGCACTGATACACTAATGACCCAGCTCAAACAGGTAGGGAGTAGACTTAAACATCACATAACACTTATAGGCATAGTCACATTAACCATACCTACACATACATATTACCTCAATTAGCCTCGCTACTGTATATAGCCTCGCTACTGTTATTTTTCACTGTCTTTACTGTTGTTTATTATTTCCATATGTATCTTTTGTTTACTTAATACCTATGTTTTACTTTAAAAATTAAGCATTTCACTGTAAGGTCTACTACACCTGTTGCATTCGGTGCACGTGACAAATAAACTGAAAGCTGTTGATACTCTACACACACGTCAGAGACTAGACTTCTTCTTATACCAATAGGCCACATTCAGCATGTTACATTTACTCATCTCACATTAAGGGGAGCTAAATGATCCCTTCAGAGATGTTTCCTTCCACAGCTCTGTCTTTAACAGCGCTGTGATGCATCGACCACAGAGCTAGCTAATTACAGATAGGACGGTGCCCCGGGTGTGTGTATACTGATACCATTACATGCATCATAGCCACATTACTGCTGTGTTAATGGACTAGCTAAATGAAGCTGCTAGGTTTGACAGTTATACACCCAGGCATTACTGGTGGTTATTATGGAGAAGAATGGGACATATTATAACCCCCCCCCCCCCATGGTGCTCTTCATTGATTAAATCTGTATGCAGCCGCATCACTTCATAAATGGCTTTAGTTAATTGCGATAGAAACTACACAGTTTGATTGCATACCGGTATTCAGTTTGATGGCATGGAGCCATGATATGGTCTCCTGGAGGGCAGGGGGACCATATAAAAATGATGTAAATTGAAACAAATGGTATCCTACCCTACTGGGTGCTGCTACACCATACTGTCTGCATATCACTGATAAATGAGACATAAATAATATTGTTTTTCTCACCAAACGTTATTATCAAACAGTCAACCAGCTCTTTTATTACAATTTCCGTGCTGTTTTGTTGAAGTTTAAATTACTGTCATTTTGATAAGTAATTGCTGTCTTCGTTTCCTTCCTATGTGGGAAGGATAATTGTAGAAAATGAATTGAATGGGAAATCTAGACTTTCCAAACACGCTTCAATTTGAAATACCCAGTAATCGCTGTAATCAATCAACAAGGATAAATTACCCACAGACTTCCACTAAACACATAGCCGCCACAGCGGAGTTGAAGATGTGAATAATACCCCAGGTATGTTCATTTGATTTGGTGCTATTTGTGTTCATACAGTGAGCTCCAAATTGGGACAGTGACAAAAGTTTTGTTGTTTTGGCTCTGTACTCCTGCATTGGATTTGAAATGTTGCAATGACTGAGGTTAACGTGCAAACTGTCAGGTATAATTTGGGGGTAATTTCATCTATATCTTGTGAACCGTTTAGAAATTACAGCACTTTTTGTACATTGTCCCTCCATTTCAGGCGACCAAAATTATTGGGACAAATTCACTTGTGTAATAAAGTAGTCAAAAGTTTAGTATTTGGTCCCATATTCCTAGCACGCAATGATTACATCAATCTTTGGACTCTACACACTTGTTGGATGCATTTGCTATTTGTTTTGGTTGTGTTTTAGTATATTTTGTGCCCAATTTTATTGTAAATAAGAATAGAATATATTTCTAAACACATCTACATTAATGTATATGCTACCAAGATTACGCATACAGTACCAGTCAAAAGTTTGGACACCTACTCATTCAAGGGTTTTCTTTATCTTTGCTATTTTGTACATTGTAGAATAATAGTGAAGGCATCAAAACTATAAAATAACACATATGGAATCATGTAGTAACCAAAAAAAGTGTTCATCAAATCAAAACCCTTTGCCTTGATGACAGCTTTGCACACTCTTGGCATTCTCTCAACCAGTTTCACCTGGAATGCTTTTTCAACAGTCTTGAAGGAGTTCCCACATATGCTCAGCACTTGTTGGCTGCTTTTCCTTCACTCTGCGGTCCAACTCATCACAAACCATCTCAATTGGGTTGAGGTCAGGTGATTGTGGAGGCCAGGTCATCACCCCATCACTCTCCTTCTTGGTAAAATAGCCCTTACACAGCCTGGAGGTGTGTTTTGGGTCATTGTCCTGTTGAAAAACAAATGATAATCCCATTAAGCTCAAACCTGATGGAATTGCGAATTGCTGCAGAATGCTGTGGTACCCGTGCTGGATAAGTGTGCCTTGAATTCTAAATAAATCACAGACAGTGTCACCAGCAAAGCACCATCACACCACCTCCTCCATGCTTCACAGTGGGAACCACACATGCAGAGATCATCCGTTCACCTACTCTGTGTCTCACAAAGACACGGCGGTTGGAACCAAAAATCTCAGATTTGGACTCATCAGACCAAAGGACAGATTTCCACCGTTCTAATGTCAATTGCTTGTGTTTCTTGGCCCAATCAAGTCTCTTCTTCTTATTGGTGTCCTTTAGTAGTGGTTTATTTGTAGCAATTTGACAATGAAGTCCTGATTCACCAATCTCCTCTGAACAGTTGATGTTGAGATGTGTCTGTTACTTGAACTCTGTGAAGCATTTATTTGTGCTGCAGTTGCTGAAGGCTGGTAATTCTAATGAACTTAACCTCTGCAGCAGAGGTAACTCTGGGTCTTCCTTTCCTGTGGCGGAAGAAACTTCCAAAGTTCTTTACATTTTCCACATTGACTGACCTTCATAATGGACTGTATTTTCTCTTTGCTAATTTGAGCTGTTCTTGACATAATATGGACTTGGTCTTTTACCAAATAGGGCTTTCTTCTGTATACCACCACTACCTTGTCACAAACTCTTTAAGAAGGAAATACATTCCACAAATGAACTTTTAACAAGGCACACCTGTTAATTGTTATATCATTGTGTTGATGTCTTCACTATTATTCTACAAAGTAGAAAATAGTAAAAATTCAAGAAAAACCCTGGAATGAGTCTGTGTCCAAACTTTTGACTGGTACTGTAGTCCTGAATTAATTGTGAATAAGGATGAGTGTGAAAGTTACAGACAAAAAATAATATCGTGCCACCCTCCCAAATGCTAACCTCATCTGTTATCGTAATGGTAAAAGGTTAGCATGTCTTGGGGGTGTGATATTTGCGCGTCTAACTTTCTCACTCATCATTATTCACGATTGATTCATTCAGGACTATCCATAATCGTGGTGGCATCCACATTAATATAGATGTGTTTAGCAACATATTCAATTCTTATTTACAATAAACTCCAAAATGACACAATACATTATTTACCATTCATTTCTATTGGGCACAAAATAATCTGAAACACAACCAAAACAAACAACAAATGAATCCAAGTTTGTAAAGTTAAAAGCTTGATGTAATCTATTGCGTGCTACTGTAGGAATATGGGACCAAATACTAAACTTTAATGCACATAAGTGAATTGGTCCCACTTTTGGTCCCCAAAATGGGGAACTTGGACAAAAAGTACTCTAATTTCGAAAACAGTTCACACGATATGGATTAAAATACCCTCAAATTTAAATTGACAGTCTGCACTTTAACCTCATAATCATTTTATCATTTCAAATCCAAAGTACTGGAGTACAGAGTCAAAACTACAACAAAAATGTTCACTGTTCCAATACTTTTGGAGCTCACTCTATATCTCAGGTAATTATGGAAGTTGGCAGGCAGTTTTACACCACCAAGGAACATTCCTCTCACTTCACATATAGTTCTATCATCATTAGCACATTCAACCTCTCGCCTTTCTTCTCCCCTGGCTGTAACTCTTCCCTAGGTCATTACTGGAAATAAGAATGTTGTCATATTATCTGGTCAAATATTAAAGGGTTAAATAGATAAATAAATATGCGTAACCTCCTCTCTGTTTCTCTCCATCTCCCTTCCTCTCTCTCGTCCTACAGCAGTTGTCCCTTCTGCCCCTCATGGAGCCCCTGATAGGGATGAACTTTTCTCACTTTGCCCCCTACGGCAGCGGCCAGCTGAACGGTGAGAACCTCCTGTCTGGGACATTTGGCAGTGGCTCTCTGGACGGAGTCTCTGACTACTACTCCCAGCTCACCTACAAGGTGAGGCCTCACCTCCAACTGTTTATTTTGTTATTTAAAAAAAAAATCCTACTTATCTTGTATTTTTATTTAAAAATAGACAGACTTTGAATGAGCTAGGGAGAGATGGAGGGATCCCACACAAACATGTACTGCATACTGTGTGCGCAGGTGCTGGCACTACCCACTAGACCAGCCCCAGGCACAAGACACTTTAATTAAGATGAAGTTGAATGATGCCTTTGGTGCCTTTGAAGCAGTGATTTGAGGTTGCAAGAGACGACTATGATACAATATTATATATCCCCTGTTGTAGTATGTTGACATGTATTCCTTGGCCTGTTTCTTCAAAGCAGAACAATCTGAGCAACCCCCCCACCCCGCCGGCTTCACTCCCTCCGACTCCTCCACCTGTAAACCGACAGAAGATGATCAACGGCTTTGCCACTACAGAGGAGCTAGCCAGCAAAGCTGCTGCAATGGGTGAGCACTGGGGAGGGTTCAGAGGTCACAGGTGACCAGGGGTTATTGGTAGATTAGTTCCAGCTTGCTGAATCTCTGAAGCTGTTTTTTTTTACCTCAAAATAATGTATCAAGGCCTCCCGGGTGGCGCAGTGGTTAAGGCGCTGTACTGCAGCGCCAGCTGTGCCATCAGAGTCCCTGGGTTCGCGCCCAGGCTCTGTCATAACCGGCCGCGACCGGGAGGTCCGTGGGGCGACGCACAATTGGCCTAGCGTCGTCCGGGTTAGGGAGGGCTTGGTCGGTAGGGATGTCCTTGTCTCATCGCGCACCAGCGACTCCTGTGGCGGGCCGGGCGCAGTGCGCGCTAACCAAGGTTGCCAGGTGCACGGTGTAGCCTCCGACACATTGGTGCGGCTGGCTTCCGGGTTGGATGCGCGCTGTGTTAAGAAGCAGTGCGGCTGGTCGGGTTGTGTATCGGGTTGACGCATGACTTTCAACCTTCGTCTCTCCCGAGCCCGTACGGGAGTTGTAGCGATGAGACAAGATAGTAGCTACTACAACAATTGGATACCATGAAATTGGGGAGAAAAAGGGGTAAAAAAAAAATATATATATATATATATAAAATAAATAAAATAAAAATAATGTATCATACACAGCATTCTGAAATGTGTTGAGAAGGTTATGCTGTTTTGAAAGTTCATAACCTTTCCCCAACCCCTATTGAGGAAATGGCCATGAAAGTTTTTGCAACAATTTCCAACTGTAGTGTCATGCTGTTAGGACCAATCTTAATGTCTCATTCATATGTTCCTCTTCTATGTAGTGTCCAAAAATCTGGTCTCCAAGCCGCTCCACGTCCCATTTAGAACCGAGGAGGACCTGCTGGCCCGAGCCATTGCTCAGGGACCTAAAACTGTGGACGTGCCAGCCTCCCTTCCCACGCCCCCTCACAACAACCAGGAGGAACTCAGGTAAGTAAGGCCTCTGCTCCCCATAACAGGGCAATTAGGAGTATGGTTGCAAATTACAGTAATTTCCCCCAAATTCCCAGGTTTTCCAGAAATTCTGCCCTCAAGATTCCCGGAATCAATAGGGAATTAGCAGAAAATCTGCAATCCTCCTACCAGGGTTTCTGTAAAATCTGGTAATTTCAGCAAAATTACCAGAATTTTGCAATCCTAATTAGGTGGGATGTCTTTGGTTATGCTTTACATCTTAAAGATGCCGTATTACTTTCTAAACCTGTCATTGTGATTACAGTGTATTCTGTAAATACTTGGCCGCACAATCATTTTCCCTACTGGGACAAAGATTCATTTGAATTGCACTTCATAGGCAGTGCAGTGGACACTTTGTATACTAATATTTGTCTAAAAACATGCATTCTCCTTGATCTGGGTACTCGGACGAGGCTATGACATTTTTGTTGTTGTTTTGGCTGTGTATACAGCACTTTGGATTTGAAATGAGGTTAAAGTGCATATTCCTAGCACGCAATGATTACCTTTTATTTTTATTTATGTTTTTTAACCTTTATTTAACTAGGCAAGTCAGTTAAGAACAAATTCTTATTTACTATGACAGCCTACCCCGGCCAAACCTTAACCCGGACGATGCTGAGCCAATTGTGTGCCGCCCTATGGGACTCCCAATCACGGCCTGTTGTGATACAGCTTGGAATCAAACCAGGGCCTGTAGTGATGCCTCTAGCACTGAGATGTAGTGCCTTAGACCACTGCGCCACTCATCAAGCTTGTGACTCAACAACATTTGTTGGATGCATTTGCTGTTTGTTTTGGTTGTGTTTTAGATTATTTTGTAGCCAATAGAAATGAATGGTAAATAATGTGTTGTGAGATTTTGGAGTCACTTTTATTGTAAATAAGAATAGAATATGTTTTTAAACACTTATATGAATGTGGATGCTATCATGATTATGGATAGTCCTAAATTAATCTAGAATAATCATGAGTGAGAAAGTTACAGATGCACAAATATCATACCCCCAAGACATGCTAACCTCTCACCATTATAATAACATGGGAGGTTAACATTTTTTGGGGGGTATGATATTTAAGCCTAATTTATCACTCATTATTCACAATTAATTCAGGATTATCCGTAATCATGGTAGCATCCACTGTCCCAATACTTTTGGGGCTCACTGTATATGATTCAAGCTTTCAGACAGACTACACAACAATTTCTACATAATGTTCTTAGCTTTGAGAACTCTGATCGAGACAATTTACAGTTGTGAACGCAATTATATTTGTGTGAAAATAGCCTATTTGTCTAAAAACAGTTATTTTCCTGTATGTACTCAGACTAGGTTGTAGATATACCATACAATCTTTCACAGACTCCAAAACAATCTCAACACAATGTTCTCAGTTTAGGGAAGCCTGGGATATGCAATGTTATTTTTTGTGAAAAATAGGTTGACCAACATTGTTGTTTTGATACATACTAATGTTATATAATGTTTCTCTCAACCCCCTCCCTCTCTGTCACAGTAACAGGCTTGGACAGGAGCATTGTAAGGACCGGGACACACCAGATAGTTTTGTCCCCTCCTCGTCCCCAGAAAGTGTGGTTGGCGTGGAGATAAGCCGTTACCCAGACCTGTCATTGGTGAAGGAGGAGCCCCTCTCCCCCGTCCTCCCCATGCTCCCCACACCCTGGGGGAAAGGTAAATAAATAAGGTTACACTTTATTTTAACATAATAAACCATTTACAAAAAGATTGCACACCATTTAGGATTAGGGTTCAATACTGCTCACTAGAATAGGGACTGTGAAATTACTTTATGATCAAATCACGTTTTATTTGTCACATGCACAAATACAACAGGTGTCGACCTTATCGTGAAATGCTTACTTACAAGCCCTTAACCTTTTTTTTTTTTTTACCTTTATTTAACTAGGCAAGTCAGTTAAGAACATATTCTTATTTTCAATGACGGCCTAGGAACAGTGGGTTAACTGCCTGTTCAGGGGCAGAACGACAGACCTTGTCAGCTCAGGGATTTGAACTTGCAACCTTCCGGTTACTAGTCCAACGCTCTAACCACTAGGCTACCCTGCAGCCCCCTGCTGCTCTCTGTGGGACGGTCCCACCTGGCCGAAAGCCAGGGAAAATGCAGAGCGCCAAATTCAAATAAATTACTATAAAAAATCAAACTTTCATTAAATCACACATGCAAATTAAAGCTAGACTTGTTGTGAATCCAGCCAACATGTCAGATTTCAAAAAGGCTTTTCGGCGAAAGCAAACGATGCTATTATCTGAGTAAGCACCTCCGTAAACAAAAGAGAGAAAAGCATATTTCAACCCTGCAGGCGCGACACAAAATGCAGAAATAAAAATATAATTCCTGCCTTTTGACGAGCTTCTTTTGTTGGCACTCAAATATGTCCCATAAACATCACAAATTGTCCTTTTGTTCGATTAATTCCGTCGATATATATCCAAAATGTCCGTTTATTTGGCGCGTTTGATCCATAAAAACACAGGTTCCAACTTGCGCAACGTGACTACAAAATATCTCAAAAGTTACCTGTAAACTTTGCCAAAACATTTCAAACTCCTTTTTTAATACAACTTTAGGTATTTTTTTACGTAAATAATCGATAAAATTGAAGACGGGATGATCTGTGTTCAATACAGGAGGAAAACAAACTGTAGCTAGCTTTCTGGTCACACGCCTCTATCAAACAGTACACTTGAAGTTACCCTCGTTCTGAACAGTGCTACTTCTTCATTACACAAAGGAAAAAACTCAACCAATTTCTAAAGGCTGGTGACATCCAGTGGAAGCGGTAGGAACTGCAAGAAGGTCCCTTAGAAATCTGGATTCCCAATGAACACCCATTGAAAAGAGAGTGACCTCAAAAAAATAAATCTGAATGGTTTGTCCTCGGGGTTTCGCCTGCTAAATAAGTTCTGTTATACTCACTGACATGATTCAAACAGTTTATAAACTTCAGAGTGTTTTCTATCCAAATTTACTAATAATATGCATATCTTATCTTCTAGGGAGTAGCAGGCAGTTGAATTTGGGCATGCATTTCATCCGGATGTGAAAATACTGACCCCTGTCACCAAGAAGTTAACCAACAATGCAGTTCAAGAAATAGAGTGTAGATAATATATACTAAACAATCTAAACTAAAGAATAACAATAACCAGGCTATATACAGTGGGTACCGAGTCAATGTGTAGGGGTACAGGTTAGTCGAGGTAATTTAGGAGTAAAGTGACTATGCATAGATAATAAACAATGAATAACGTCATTTTGTTTTTTACTTGGAGGGGGGGGGGGGGGGTTGTCAATGTACATAGTCCGGGTGGCCATTTGATTAATTGTTCAGCAGTCTTATGCTTTGGGGGTAGAAGCTGTTAACCTCTCTGATCTACCCATCCCGGATCCGGTATCGTGAAATCAAGCTCATTACCATTACGCAACGTTAACTATTCATGAAAATAGCAAATGAAATGAAATAAATATGCTAGCTCTCAAGCTTAGCCTTTTGTTAACAACACTGTTATCTCAGATTTTCAAAATATGCTTCTCAACCATAGGAAAACAATCATTTGTGTAACAGTAGCTAGCTAGCGTAGCATTTAACGTTAGCATTATCGTTAGCATTTAGCAGGCAACACTTTCACAAAAACCAGAAAAGCATTCAAATAAAATCATTTACCTTTGAAGAACTTCAGATGTTTTCAATGAGGAGACTCTGTTAGATAGCAAATGTTAAGTTTTTCCTGAAAGATTATTTGTTTAGGAGAAATCGCTCCGTTTGGTGCGTCACGTTTGGCTACCAAAAAAAAACGAAAATCCAGTCATCAATTACGCCAAACTTTTTTCCAAATTAACTCCATAATATCGACTGAAGCATGGCAAACGTTGTTTAGAACCAATCCTCAAGGTGTTTTTCACATATCTCTTCGATGATATATCCTTCGTGGAAGTGTGCGTTCCGTTCTGAATCCCAGGACAAATTGACCGCAACTGGAGATTACGCACGAATTTAGACAAAGGCCACCGGGCGGACCCCTGGAAAATGTAGTCTCTTATGGCCAATCTTCCAATGATATGCCTACAAATACGTCACAATGCTGCAGACATCTTGAAGAAACCACAGAAAGCACATGGTCGTTCCTGCTGCATTCACAGCCATATAAGGAGACATTTGAAAACAGAGCTTCAGAGATTCTGCTCATTTCCTGTTTGACGTTTCATCTTGGTTTCGCCTGTAGAATGAGTTCTGTGGCACTCACAGATAAAATCTTTGCAGTTTTGGAAACGTTAGACTGTGTTCTTTCCAAAGCTGTCAATTCTATGCATAGTCGAGCATCTTTTCGTGACAAAATATTGCGCTTAAAACGGGCACGTTTTTTTATCCAATAATGAAATAGCGCCCCTATAGGCTTAACAGGTTAAGGAGCCTTTTGGACCTAGTCTTGGCGCTCCGTACCGCTTGCGTGCTTGTAGCAGAGAGAACAGTCTATGACTTGGGTGACTGGAGTCTCTGATAATTTTTTGGACCTTCCTCTGATGGCAGGAAGCTTGGCCCCAGTGATGTACTGGGCCGTACGCACTACCCTCTGTAGCGCCTTACGGTCAGGATGCTCTCGATGGTGCAGCTGTAGACCTTTGAGGATCTGGGGACCCATGCCAAATCTTTTCAGTCTCCTGAGGGGGAAAAGGCGTTGTCGTGCCCTCTTCTCAACTGTCTTGGTGTGGTTTTCTCCATGATGGTGATGTGGACACCAAGAAACTTCACACTCTCGACCCACTCCACTACCACCCTGTCGATGTGAATGGGGGCGTGTTTGTCCCTCCTTTTCCTGTAGTCCACGATCAGCTCCTTTGTCTTCCTCACGTTGAGGGAGAGGTTGTTGTCCTGGGGACCATACTGACAGGTCTCTGACCTCCACCCTATAGGCTGTCTCATCGTTGTCTGTGATCAGACCGACCACTATTGTGTTGTCAGCAAACTTAATGAGTTGTGCTTGGCCACGCAGTCATGGGTGAACAGGGAGTGCAGGAGGGGACTAAGCACGTACCCCTGAGGGGCCCCCATGTTGAGGATCAGCGTGGAAGATGTATTGTTTGCCTACACTTACCACCTGGGGGTGACCTGTCAGGAAGGATCCAGTTGCAGATGGAGGTGTTTAGTCCCAGGGTCCTTAGCTTAGTGATGAGCTTTGTGGGCTCTATGGTGTTGAACGCTGAGCAGGTAGTCAATGAACAGCATTCTCACATAGATGTTCATTTTGTCCAGGTTGGAAACGGCAGTGTGGAGTGCGATTGAGATTATGTCATCTATGGATCTGTTGGAGTGGTATGCGAATTGGAGTGGGTCTTTGGTTTCCGGGATGATGGTGTTGATGTGAGCCATGACCAGACTTTCAAAGCACTTCATGGCTACCGACGTGAGTGCTACGGAGCGGTAATCATTTAGGCAGGTTATCATCGCTTTCTTGGGCACAGGGACTATGGTGGTCTGCTTGAAACATGTTAGTATTACAGACTCGGTCAAGGAGAGGTTGAAAATGTCAGTGAAGACCCTTGCCAGTTTGTCCGCGCATGCGTGATCACGCTGTCGTCCGGAACAGCTGGTGCTTGTTGCTTGCCTCGAAGCGAGGATAAAAGGCATTTAGCTCGTTTGGTAGGCTCGTGTCACTGGGCAGCTCACGGCTGTGTTTCTCTTTGTAGTCCATAATAGTTTGCAAGCCCTGCCACAGACGAGCGTCAGAGCCGGTGTAGTAGGTATTGACGCTTTGCCTGTTTGATAACGGGATTTCTTATAAGTGTCCCGATTAGTGTCCCGCTCCTTGAATGCGGCAGCTCTAGCCTTTGGCTCGGTGCGGATGTTGCCTGTAAATCCTTGGCTTCTGGTTGGAATATGGTCACTTTGGGGATGACGTCTTCGATGCACTTTTGGATTGATGCCGGTGGCTCCTCAATGCCATTGGATGAATCCCGGAACATATTCTAGTCCGTGATAGCAAAACTGTCCTATAGCGCAGCATCCACGTCATCTGACCACTTCCGTATTGAGCAAGTCACTGATACTTCCTACTTTAGTTTTTGCTTGTAAGCAGGAATCGGGAGGATAAAATTATGGTCAGATTTGCCAAATGGAGGGCGAGGGAGAGCTTTGAATGCATCTCTGTGTGTGGAGTAAAGGTGGTCTAGAGTTTTTTTTCCCTCTAGTTGCACATGTGACATGCTGGTAGAAATGAGGTAAAACGGATTTAAGTTTGCGTACATTAAAGTCCTCGGCCACTAGTGGCGCCGCTTCTGAATTAGCGTTTTCTTGTTTGCTTATGGCCTTATACAGCTCGTTGAGTGCGTCTTAGTGCCAGTGTCGGTTTGTGGTGGTAAATAGACGGCTACGGAAAAATATAGATCGGAATTCTCTTGGTAGAAAGTATGGTCTACAGCTTGTCATTAGGTACTCTACCACAGGTGAGCAATACCTCAAGACTTCCTTAATATTAGACATTGCGCACCAGCTGTTATTGACAGATAGACACACACACCCACCCCTCGTCTTACCAGATGTAGCTGTTCTGTCCTGCCGATGCACGGAAAACCCAGCCTACTGTATATTATCCGTATCTTCGTTCAGCCACGACTCTGTGAAACATAAGATATTACAGTTTTTAATGTCCAGTTGGTAGGATAGTCTTGAACGGAGATCATCCAGTTTATTCACCAGTGACTGCTTGTTAGCCAATAGAACGGATGGTCGAGGCGGGATACCCCCTATATTTCCGTCTATTCTTCCCGCAAATGACAGGGATTTGGGCCTGGTCTCAGAGAAGCAGTATGTCCTTTGTCCAGTTTGAGGTGGGTAATTGCTGTTCTGATATCCAGAAGCTCTTTTCGGTCATAGGAGATGGTAGCAGCAACATTATGTACAAAATAAGTTACAAACAATGCGAATAAACACACAAAATAGCACAGTTGGTTTGGAGCCCGTAAAACGGCACCCATCCCCTCCGGGCCATTATGGCAAACTGTAAATGGGTTATAAATGTGGGAGTAATGATTAATAAATGGTTTACTACGGACCTTTAAAATAAGGTGTTACCATGAATTTACCTCTCAAGGGTAAGTGGGACGCTAGCGTCCCATCTGGCCTACATCCAGTGAGATTGCAGAGCGCCAAATTCAAATACAGAAATACTCATTATTTGAGAACATAGCCCAGTTGACAAATCATTACAAACAGTAACCAGCCAAGCAGAAGAGTTACAAAACTCAGAAATAGAGATATAATTAATCCCTTACCTTTGATGATGTTCATATGGTTGCACTCAGAAGACATTAATTTATTCAATAAATGTTCCTTTTGTTCGATAGTCTCTTTATATCCAAAAACCTCAGTTTTGTTTGCGCGTTTTCTTCAGTAATCCACAGGCTCAAACGCAGTCAAAACAGGCAGACAAAAAATCCAAATTGTATCCGTAAAGTTCAGAGAAACATGTCAAACGATGTTTATATCCAATCCTCAGGTTGTTTTTAGCCTAAATGATCTATAATATTTCAACCGGACAATAACGTTGTCAATATAAAAGGGTAACAAGAAATGCACTCTCTCGGGATTGCGCATGAAAAAGCTCTGTGACACGTCAGGGTCCACTCATTCAGACTGGTCTTACTCCCTCATTTATAAGAATACAAGCCTGAAACCATCTCTAAAGACTGACATCTAGTGGAAGGCATAGGAACTGCAAATTGAGTCCTAAGTCAATGGATTCTGTAATGGCATTGAATAGAAAACTACAAAACCAACAAAAAAAACTACTTCCTGAATGGATTTTTCTCAGGTTTTCGCCTGCCAAATCAGTTCTGTTATACTCACAGACACGATTTTAACAGTTTGGGAAACTTTAGAGTGTTTTCTATCCAAATCTACCAGTTATATGCATATCATATCTTCTGGGCCCGAGTAGCAGGCCGTTTAATTTGGGCATGTTTTTCATCCAAAATTCCAAATGCTGCCCCCTACCCTAGAGAAGTTAATATGAATATACACAGCCTTGGTCATTTGTTTAAACTGGTAATAAATTATCAACTGTAAACAGAGATGTGCCTTTCTCACTACTATCCGCACATCAACATCAATCAAATGATATTTATAAAGCCCTTTTACACCAACACTGTCACAAACTGCTTTACAATATCAATGAAAGCAGTAAGTATTAATGAATCCTCCTTTAAAAAATTATTCCTAATGTCTCTGTTGCTCTTCCTGTAGGATCAGAGGTTAGGCTGAAGACTGAGCTCAAGACTGAGCCCTATGGGATGTTCTTTGGCTCCCATTTTGGCCCGCCGTCTAACGACACTAAACCAGGCCTGGTGTCTGTAGCCATCACCCTGAGACCAGCGGCTGCTGAGGTGAGTATTTCTGTTCTTTTGGCTTCACTTCCCCCTGCTTTCATAGAAGATCAGCAGGGAGGAAATGGTCTAGGTCCTTTTTTAATGTTTGTTGGTTATTGTTGGTAGCTTATTCCCCTTTTTCCTATAAACGTTTCACCTCAGTCATTTCACTACTGGTCGAATATGTAACAATGAAAACATCACCAGGCTTAATTGTAGGAGTTGAAGCCAATTCTTTGTTCTCTCTGTACTGTGCATGTGCCAGTGGCTTGATTGGCAATATCTACAACATTGTGTTTTTGTTCTCAGAACATCACAGGTGTGGTAGCTGCCATCTCAGAACTGCTGTGTGTGAAGATCCCCAGCAGCTATGAGGTGAGCAGCACCCCGGGCCCAGACAGGGGGCCTCTGGCCATGCTCAGCGGCCTGAGGGTGGGCCCCCAAGGAGGCCTGGTGCACCGGCCGGGGGCCCCCATGATGTATCCGGGCCGTGCTGGTGCTGGAGACATGGGGGGCCCTCACGGAGCCCCAGGCCAGCTCATCAGGCCTGGGGGAGGAGGACCACAACAGAGGATGATGATGCAACAGCAGCAGGGACATCTACAGCAGCACATCCGCTTCCATCCTGATGGACCAGGTGAGAGACTGGGCTACATCCCTGCACCTTATCGCCCCCTTATGTCGAAATACAGACATAACAGGGGAGGTGTTTCTGCTCTTGTGTGCTTGTCTTGAAATGAGACACTGCTGAAATTCATGTCCATCCAAACCTGTTTGTTTGTTAGTTTTCCAACTTACTTTTCTGAAATTAATCATGTCTGTCTTCAAGCACGACACCACAGTACCTTTTACAAATGTGCATGGCAACAGAATATATATAATATATATTTACCTTTATTTAACCAGGAAAAGCCCATTGAGACAGTCGATTTTGCAAGGGAGACCTGGCCAAGAAGGCAGCAGCAATCAATACGACATCAGATTTAAAACATGCACAACAATATAATTCGGCCTACAAGAAACATTTACAATCCTCGTCATTGTTTCCCCCCTCGTTGTCCATTTTCATAATTAGCCCCTTTTAACAATGTTTACAAATGGTCTGTTTCTTCGGCCAGCGAATCATTATCCTTCTGTCAGGGGTCTAAAGGCTGTGTGTGTCTGGCCCACCAGGTAATGATTGGGATACGTATTGATCACACAGCGATACACACAACTAATGAAACTGAGTACTCCTCCTTCCTGTGCCCGACCTCACTCGTACACACACACACACACCTGCTTATCGCTGCTGTCAAAGTGTCAGACCACAGGCCTAATGAATGTGGTCAGTTAGCTTGGACCCATAGACCACAAACAGCCAGATAAATGATTAAGTGGACACCTCATCAGTGGGGTAAAGATATAGGATATTCCTCTCAATTATCTAGTGTTAATTGTCATGGGGTCTTATAACAAGGAGGTTTTTTATCTTTAAACCGATTTCCTGTTGTTCTAAGACAATTGCATCATGGCCAGCTATGGTCCTCGCAAAACTAGAACCAAAAAAATACCATGATCTTCACTAAATCTAATCCATAGAAGGGTCCTTAGAAGGAAGGATTGTTGACATATATTTAATATTTGGATCTTAAAGCATAATTGAGAAGTAGTGAATAGTTAGAATATTTGTGACACAATATTTAATCTGTACGTGCTACAAAACAAAAGTTGGTGTCATATGAAGCTTTACCGCTTTCTCTGTGACATGAGTAGTATTTTGATGCCATTAGCACATTTCTTACATACATTTATGAATATTGAAAAATATAAACATTTTGAAAATTTACCATTTTTGATTTGGCTAATTTGTCAATATATTGTTGAACATAATATACTCTAAGGACATATTGAAGTTCCAGGGTGGGACAAGAACTGCCTTTAAAACGTTGTAAAAATCAGGCGTTTGAAATGGTTATTTGGTCCAAAACAAGACTGCAGCAGAGCTCCACTCATTTATTTGAAGTAATAAACCTAGCAGCAGTACTGCACTGGCCTGTTATGCATCTACCATAGTTGGAGGAGCTGTGTCACAGAGAGCTGTCTGTGTGTTTCAGGTCCAGCTGCAGTCAGAGGCCCTCATCAGAAGACCCCCGGCAGCCCAGGCTCCAAGCCCCAGTGGTGCTGCCACTGTAAGGTGGTGGTGCTGGGAAATGGAGTCCGCAAGTCCATCAAAGACCTTCCAGTACACAAACAGGTAACGTACCGCCAGAGCTTTCATGTAGTCAATTACTACATGTTTATCAGGCTGAACTCATACATTACAAAGACTGTTATCTATAGGTCAACACTTAGCGATACGTTGATATTTTGATCTTGCGGCCCATGTTAGACAGTCGTGTCTATATCTATCTATTAGTCCACATGTTCTGTCAATACAGATTGATCAATTACCTTGTTGTGATGTTGCCCAACCAAGCCATGCTCTAAATGGGTTTATTTACTATCTTCTTGGCCAACCAACCAACCCAGTAAAAGCCCTTCTCTCAATCAGTCAGTCAGCCGTGGATTACTGTTTTTAGTCTGTTTCTCCAGGGGGCAGGAGAGTACAGACGGGTCATGACCAGAGGCTCAGACCTCACTTCATATGATGGATTAATCCACATTATGCCTTTGGGGGTGCACACACACACACACACACACACAGACACACACACACACACAGACACACACATACTTCCGTACATGTCCGTACACACACGTACTATAGAGCCTCTAATTATGCTAATCCCCCCCATTGGAGTGAAATCCATATCGGTGCAATTAGTGGTTTAAGCGGTAGCATGCCCTCCAACTGAAGTCTGGGGAGTTCACAAATGGTTAAACCCTGGTTCATTTGAATATTGGAGCTGTTTGATTATTTAATAAACCCTTTTAGCATTGATGAAAGTTTCTGAATGGGCATCGATTTGGCCTTTGATATCTCATTGAGCTCCCTCGCTACATCTCCTAACATGCCTGGCTTCCCTCCTCTTCTTCAGGAACAAGAAGGATTGTTGCGTTCCGAGGGGAACTTGGTCTTCTGCAGTCACAGCTGCTTCCTCCTCTACTCTGCTTCCTCCTCCTCCTCCTCTTCCTCCTCGTCGCAGGCCAGAACCACTACAGACTCCAAGGTTTGTCCTACTAAGAATGTCCTACCAATACCTACCAATTCAAATACAGTGGGGCAAAAAAGTATTTAGTCAGCTACCAATTGTGCAAGTTCTCCCACTTAAAAAGATGAGAGAGGCCTGTAATTTCCATCATAGGTACACTTCAACTATGACAGACAAAATGAGAAAAACAAATCCAGAAAATCACATTGTAGGATTTATAATGAATTTATTTGCAAATTCTGGTGGAAAATAAGTATTTGGTCAATAACAAAAGTTTATCTCAATACTTTGTCATTGCCAACAAAGGGTATATAACAGAGGTCAAACGTTTTCTGTAAGTCTTCACAAGGTTTTCACACACACTTGCTGGTATTTTGGCCCATTCCTCCATGCAGATCTCCTCTAGAGCAGTGATGTTTTGGGGCTGTTGCTGGGTAACACAGACTTTCAACTCCCTCCAAAAATGTTCTATGGGGTTGAGATCTGGAGACTGGCTAGGCCACTCCAGGACCTTGAAATGCTTCTTACGAAGCCACTCCTTCGTTGCCCGGGCGGTGTGTTTGGGATCATTGTCATGCTGAAAGACCCAGCCATGTTTCATCTTCAATGCCCTTGCTGATGGAAGGAGGTTTTCACTCAAAATCTCATGATACATGGCCCCATTCATTCTTTCCTTTACACGGATCAGTCGTCCTGGTCCCTTTGCAGAAAAACAGCCCCAAAGCATGATGTTTCCACCCCCATGCTTCACAGTAGGTATGATGTTCTTTGGATGCAACTCAGCATTCTTTGTCCTCCAAACACGACGAGTTGAGTTTTTACCAAAAAGTTATATTTTGGTTTCATCTGACCATATGACAATCTTCTTCTGGATCATCCAAATGCTCTCTAGCAAACTTCAGACGGGCCTGGACATGCACTGGCTTAAGCAGGGGGACACGTCTGGCACTGCAGGATTTGAGTCCCTGGCGGCGTAGTGTGTTACTGATGGTAGGCTTTGTTACTTTGGTCCCAGCTCTCTGCAGGTCATTCACTAGGTCCCCCCGTGTGGTTCTGGGATTTTTGCTCACCGTTCTTGTGATCATTTTGACCCCACGGGGTGAGATCTTGCATGGAGCCCCAGATCGAAGGAGATTATCAGTGGTCTTGTATGTCTTCCATTTCCTAATAATTGCTCCCACAGTTGATTTCTTCAAACCAAGCTGCTTACCTATTGCAGATTCAGTCTTCCCAGCCTGGTGCAGGTCTACAATTTTGTTTCTGGTGTCCTTTGACAGCTCTTTGGTCTTGGCCATAGTGGAGTTTGGAGTGTGACTGTTTGAGGTTGTGGACAGGTGTCTTTTATACTGATAACATGTTCAAACAGGTGCCATTAATACAGGTAACGAGTGGAGGACAGAGGAGCCTCTTAAAGAAGAAGTTACAGGTCTGTGAGAGCCAGAAATACCAAATACTTATTTTCCACCATAATTTGCAAATAAATTCAATTCAAATCCTACAATGTGATTTTCTGGATTTTTTTTCCTCATTTTGTCTGTCATAGTTGAAGTGTACATATGATGAAAATTACTCTCTCCTCTTTTTAAGTGGGAGAACTTTCACAATTGGTGGCTGACTAAATACTTTTTTGTCCCACTGTACATGAGGCACTTTGGTGTGCACAAGAATCAAAGGCATGTAAAGGTGTTGAAGATTGCATAATATGTCAAGTCAAATCTGTGTTGAATCCTCTTCTTGCCTCTTCAAAGCTGTGCCTAGAATGAATGAATGAATTGAAATGTGCAGGTCATCATTACATTATTGTCTTCTGCAGGACACGGTAGCCCTCCTGTCTCCAGACTCGGACCAGAAAGTGAGCCTGTCTAAAGCCCTCCACCAGTACAGCAACAACATGTCCTCTCTGGATGTCCACTGTCTGGCCCAGCTCCAGCTCAAGCAGTCCCCTCCCTCCACCCCACCCATCCCCTTCCCCCCAGCCAGTGACACCCCAAAGACCCCTAAGACAGAGGCCAAGTCAGACACCATCAAAGTGACGGTGAAGCTGAAGGCGCGGGGCCCCAGGGCTCAACAGGAGGGCTGGCACCAGGGGAAGAGACACAAGGGTCTCCATTGGAGGAAGTGGACAGTGCAGGTGGTGGTGCCCAGAGGAAGCTCCCAGCTCCCTGATGAGGACCAGATAGATGAGCTGCTGAGGAAGCTGGGAGCGTCTCTCCGTCCCGGGGCCAGTCTCAGGGACCAGCGCCGCTGCTGCTTCTGTCACCAGCTGGGGGACGGAGTCACTGATGGCCCTGCCCGACTCCTCAGCCTGGACCTGGACGTGTGGGTGCACCTCAACTGTGCCCTCTGGTCCAACGAGGTAGGTAGCCCAGTGGATAGAGAGGTGGACTGCTGGTTTCAGATCATTACTACCATCCACTACAATCATGCCCCTTCTTTTATTAAAGTTATATTGTGTTGTATATCTATTATTAACGTTGTATTGTTGTATAGGTGTATGAGACGCAGTCAGGCGCTCTGATCAATGTAGAGCTGGCGCTGAGGCGGGGTTCGGCGGTCCGCTGTGCCTTCTGCCAGCAGATGGGCGCCACCAGCGGCTGCCACCGCCTGCGCTGCACCAACATCTACCACTTCACCTGCGCCCTGCAGGCACACTGCATCTTCTTCAAGGACAAGACCATGCTGTGCCACGCCCACCGACCCAGAGGCTCCACCCACGGTGGCTCTGGCCACGTCCTGGAGCACGAGCTGCGCTGCTTCGCTGTGTTCCGCCGTGTCTACATCCAGAGGGACGAGGTGAGGCAGATGGCCAACGCCGTACAGCAGCCCGAGCTGGGCTACACCTTCAGAGTGGGCAGCCTGGTGCTCTATGCCGTGGGTCAGATCACCCCGTCCCAGATGGCCGCCTTCCACTCGGCCACAGCCATCTTCCCCGTGGGCTACGAGGCCTGCCGCATCTACTGGAGCATGCGCCATGGCAACCGTCGCTGCCGCTACCTGTGCTCCGTAGAGGAGAAGGAGGAGCAGCCGGAGTTCAGCATCCGCGTCATTGAGCAGGGATACAAGGACCTGGTCCTCACTGACTCCACCGCCAAAGGTGGGCTGGGATGGATTTGTCTTAGGCCAGGCTTTAGATTAGGCTTGTCTAGTGAAGGTGGGCTAGCTAGATTGGTTTTATGACATGCTTAGTTAGCCTTGTTTTGGCTGTAGCCTCTGCCGTTTATGTATCTGGGTTAGCTTAGACTAGGCTTGTTTCTAGTTCATTTTCCCTTTCAGATTCTCTTTTACGACAATAAATGTGTTCTGTAGGAGTCCCTATAATATATAATCTATGACCCTGCTGTTTCCTGTCTGTCCATCAGGAGTGTGGGATAAGGTCCTGGTTCCGGTGGCTGACAGGAGAACTGAAATAGGAACTTTGAAACTCTTCCCTGTCTATCTGAAAGGAGAGGACCTGTTTGGGCTCACCGTGTCTGCAGTTACCAAGATCACTGAATCGGTTTGTATCTGTTTTTAGTTATATTAAAACAATTTAGATTTAGATTAAATGATCAATGTTCAAATGGCGCTATAGGTGTCTGTAGCTGCCTATTTAGGTAAACGACTCTTAAAATACCCACACCATACTGTATTGTAGACACTGAAGTGAGGAGTGTTCCAGTCTCATTTCCCTATGCTGTTGGTTGTGTTCCAGCTCCCAGGGATAGAGGCCTGTGACATGTATACCTTCCGTTACGGCCGTAACCCTCTGATGGAGCTGCCCCTGATCTTTAACCCCTCCGGCAGTGCCCGGGCCATGCCCAAAACCAGCTCCCCATCCACTGCCGTTGTCATTAGGTATTGTGGAATTTCCACAACAATTTAATCTGTGGATTGAATGTACTTTGGTTTAGCACAAGTTATCTTTCTATAACAATATGTAGGCTTTGTTTTGTACTTGTTTTGTTAATTGTACTATACCCTCCTCTACACACACACACACACACACACTCTCTCTTAGACCCCTGCCGGTATCCAGCACCACCAATACCTCCTCCAGGTGTCAGAACACAGCCCAGGGGGAGGGAGGTGTACCCCACACCAAGCCTCCCATGGTGCACCACAGGTCATCGCAGTACCGCTGGATGAAAAGTGAGTGGAGGGCCAACGTCTACCTCGCTGCCTCCAAGATCCAGGTGGGTCTACTGGACATGATCTTCTATGTTCAGCTCTGTAGCATTCCCCTTCTAAAGTAGCAGAGTGAATATGACACTGAAGTATGACAGCACGAGAGTAAGGGGACTTACTGTTGGACGTGGACAAACTTTCTGGTTGCTGTGTCCACAGGGCCTGGGTCTATATGCATCCAGGGACATAGAGAAACACACCATGGTGATTGAGTACAACGGAACCGTCCTCCGCAACGAGGTGGCCATCAGGAAGCAAAGGACTTACAAGTCTCAGGTAGAAAAATGTTTTTACATATTTTTTTTTACTCAAGGCTGTACTAACTACTGTGTTGTGGAGAGGGAAGGCTGAATAATACATGTTTGCTATATTATCTCATGTGATGATTCCAGTTGGTCTAAGTGGTTACTTTTCCCCTACAGAATCGTGGCGTGTTCATGTTCCGCATCGACAGTGAACATGTCGTTGATTCCAGTCAGACAGGGGGTCTAGCAAGGTAAGCATATTCTTTACATAAGTCAACGGAAGTAGCCTTACTGTGTGAACCTTGGCTTCTGCAGGCCGGAACAGCTAATAGGAGCAGGAGGCAGCTTGAAGTACACCCCCTGGACAGGACGCTAGTCTATCATATAGGGCCTTGTTGTATTGTTTACATAGTCACATTCCATCTGATTCACATTCTAATCTTAACTGATTTATTTGTCGCTCAATGTCAGGATGGTGGTGCAGTACTTCATTTACAGGGCTCCATATGTAGCCTCGAGTCTGATTACACAGAATGCACAATGAACCTCTCATTCAAAAATGTCATAAAACATTCCGTCATTATGTGCAATGCTACGTGTTTGTTTTCTTATACAGGTACATCAACCACTCTTGTACCCCAAACTGTGTCGCTGAGGTGGTAACCTTCGAAAGAGGTTATAAAATCATCATCACCTCCAACCGCAGAATCGAGAAAGGAGAGGAGGTGGGTTCTTTTTCCTTCCAATTGAAAATCTCTACATATGCTATGAATGGCGGTTTCATTGTCATCACGGTTTTCTTTTCATTATTTTCCAGCTTTGTTTCGACTACAAGTATGACTGTGTGGACGGCCAACACAAGATCGCCTGTCACTGTGGAACAGCAGACTGCAGGAAATGGATCAACTGAGAAAAACCTCAAATGACAACAACAAACATAAATGCATTCCTTGCCATATTATGCAGATGCCCTGATCTCTGTGTAGAAAGAGTGAGGTGCTTCAGACTTTGTTAGAACGAGCAGAAGGCCTGAGTAAACCCTAAGAGTGACGCGTGAATGGATTCCCATGTTTGGAAGCATAGACTGAAGATGGACAGAAGGAAAGGGTGTGGAAAGAGGAGAGCAGGAAGAAACAACAGCACATAGACATGTGATTCGTGCCATATTACGCGAGAGGATGGGTTTTGATGGAAGGACTGTCAATGAGTGCAGCGTCTGTGTATTAGTGAGATGATATACAGTAGGGCACAGATGAGAATCCACCAGCGAATGAGGCGAGCGCACTGTGCAGGGCGTGGACCCTATTGGTTGTTAAGGGCAGGCCCTTTTGTTTAAAACTTTAAATGTAAAACCATTTGACTAAATGTAGACATCACTGAATGGGGAATGTACAGCAATGACTACCGCGAAGGGAATAAATATTAACTTGCACTAAAAAAAAAAAAAAAAAGACACACGTACACACAAACTTTAAGATACTTGATTCCATGAGTCAGTTTTATCATAGGTTTCTGTCATGTGATTTGAGTGAAATTCGAGAGGACGTTTTGTATTTATTATTGAATGAATGAATTTTTTTCTCAAAATGATGAGACAGTAAAAAGAAGGTTAAACTGATATTGTTTTCTGAAGATTGAAGAAATTATGTTACTTGTGTACAAATGTATATAAAGAAAAATATAGGAATAACTGACCAAATACTACCTTAACCTTCTTGATGTTTGGGTGTTTTTTAATTATTATTTTATTTTTTGTCATTGCAGTTTATTTAAGAAGGATGTCATAATATCAGTTTCAGAGTATATATTATGATTATTCTGTACAGAATTTGTAAAATAACCACAATAATTCACAAAGTATTTTTGTTGTATTAAAAGTATGGTATTGTAGCTTAGTGTTTTTGTGATTTACACGTACTTTGACCACTCAAAAAGAAATATTTTTGGTGACTGAGTGTGGAAATGAGTTATTGGTTAAAGAATAAAAAATGGTAAAGACATCATTCTGACATCTTTGCTGTTAATCAGGTTTGATTTTATAGAGCTGTGAAAAGGTTTTAAACCACCCAAACACAATTTTAACTTCTTTTTAACCCAAATATGTGTAGGAATATAACCTTGTTTTTTCTGTTTTTTTTTTACATAGAAATTGTGTACAGACGTCGTATGACATTGCTTACTGCTTCAGGCGTTTGAAATTAAAGTGTACTGAAAAAATAAAATCATGTTTCTTGCAGAGGAAAAGGTCGGGACATTTGGTGGTGCTACATTTTGAAAAGAGATGACATTCTACTTAATCAGAAATGTATGTGATATTGGCACATCACAAGCCACATACAGTAGTTAGATGTTTTGCGAGCACAATTTCAACTCGACTGTAAAATATTGGAGACAGTCTTAGAACTTGTAATGTATATGGCATGTATTTTTTTAACTTTCCGAAGACTCAATTGTATATATTTTCTCAATGAATGGTTGTAACAAAATTGTTTCTTGGATATTTTTCTTCTCTTGTATAAAATGACATCGTCCTACCAGTGTGTTTGTGCTACATTTTTCTTGGTCCTGTAGTCTCAAAATGTTTTTAAAAATGCATTTAGAACTGTACAGAGAAATATGAGGGTTGGAGTTTGGAATTGAATTTAGAAGCATTTACAAAATAAACTATTTTACATCTTAATTATTTTGTTTGTGCCTTCAGAAATCGCACACATCTGCCTGACCCATAGGAAGGACCCCCTTGGAATAGACTAGGCTAGAGTATTGTAAGACACCCACTGGCCAAATATGGCAACTACAGCTCCACCACTTTCACCACCATACACATTTTGTTAATATTACATTCATAATATATTATTTAACAACTGAAGACATCGGTTAAAAAATATAATCTATAAAAGTATGGCCTGCCATTAATTAGGTCCATGTTTAAATGTATAAACGAACTGAAACGAGAGCTGTTAGAGAGAGCAAAAACGTAATCGAGGGCAAACAATGCATTCTATCAATAAGGCTCATGCATCATCTATTCTACGTACATGCAACAGATGGACTGACGGAGAAAGAATGGCTGAGATCTGCCTTGCTGTTCAAAGGATAGCAGCAAAATATCCAACTGGAGGCTACTTGTTTTGCTCACGTTAACGCACACACTGCATGTAAGAAAGAAAGAACGTGTGTATGTGTTCCATTTCAATCATTGTCCCGTTTCCTATTCCTTTCTGAGTTTGGAGATCTGAAATGGTCAGCCAGTGAAAGTCGTCGTCGTCGTCGTCCCCCACCCCACCCCTAACATATCCCTTTGAATAAAATGTGATGCTGTGCTCTGCTTTATCAATCAATGTTTATATTTGTGGAGGAAATGGAAAAGGTAGGAGTTAGGATCTAGGGAAGGAGTCAAGGAAATAGGAACCAATAATGAAGCCATGCTTTACTGACATCTGTTAGTGAAAAGCAGCGCGCTCAGTCTTCTTGATGTGAACACACCCCTGGTCTGTAATGCGTCGGTAGGCTATACTTCCTGGTAAATTAACTAGTTTTTTTCTAAAGAACGTTGACTTACAACTTCGTTTTCAGATAAAGACGTATGGTATAATATCACGCAATTTACTCAAACTCGTTAAAAACTAAGAAAACAGGGTAATTCGTCTGAAAATGGGAAGCACCGTGATGGAGTCCAACAAGAAGGATATGAAAACCTCGAAGAAAAAGAGAACACTACGCCTAAATATGCCAGTAAGTTCGTAAATTATAGTCTGTTGTTTGACACCTACAGGTGTTTGTTGACGTGGCATTGTGGAAAGAGTAGCTTGTGTGTGTGATTATCGCAGTGAACTGCATGATCTGTGTTTGTAAAGTTGCAAAAAATGTAACTTTCAAGTATGTTCGTGTGTCCGCATTGTTACATCAATCACCCGGGCATCTTTTCCAATTCACAGCGTCTAGACCTCAGTTGAGGTCATGTTTTTATATATATATATATATGTGTGTGTGTGTATATATATATATATATATATGTGTGTGTGTGTATATATATATATGTGTATATATATATATGTGTGTGTGTATATATATATATGTGTATATATATATATATGTATGTATGTATGTATGTATGTATGTATGTGTATATATATATATATATATATATATGTATATATATGTGTGTGTGTGTGTGTGTGTGTGTGTGTGTTTTTTTGTAATGACATCATAATCAAAAACAACATTGTTCAGGTTGCCTTTTTTGACAGATTATTTTCACAAACCTGAACTTTGGACAGGCATGAGATGATGCTAGTTTATACTCAGACTTAACTCATCCTGTACTGGTCTATTTACACAATCCAAATACCACTGAGGTCTAATCGGGGCTTGATTCATTCCTTAAATGCACCAGCATTGTTATTCCGTTACTGTTATTCAGTTATTGTTATAATCAGTTACTGTTTAGAACAATTATTTCCAATCTAGTTGGCTTATGGGCAATAAGGTATTTGATGTTTTTGTGTGAGAATAAAGAGGAAGCTGGGGAAACAGCTGGAAACACACTGCTCTGGTCTGCTCTAAACCACTGAGTCATAATGCATTGTGTCCCTGCACCGTAACTAGGGGCAACAAAGAAGCTAGAGCGAAAGTCCTGATTTTATTGGATTTCAGAGTATTATTCTGGTTTCCCCTTGCATCATGTCCTCTCTGCTCAAATGAACCAAGTCACTGATCGCATTGGCATCATATCAGCGTGTTTAACCTGAAACAATGGTGAGCAGTGAGCACTGTGTACAGTCTGGTTAAACCAGGCTAGCATTATTATGGGTTTTCTTTGTTTCCCTATACAATATCTGATAGTATAAATATATGTGCATTATCTAAGCTTGCATTTTCTATATTAAGAAAATGCCGCAACATCTGCAGAGAAAATGGGCCCTAAGTTATTTGAATGACAGTGAATTATTACTGTCGGTGCTGACTGCTGCTACATTCATGTTGCTGCACCTCATTGGTCTTCTTTGGATGGCATCCAATAGATCCCTCCCAGGAGTAATGCATGGATTAAAAATGCCTCTAGATGTGTAGACGCATCTGCTTTTCCACGCAACTACATTTGTTTATTGCTATGAATTATTGCCTTTTCTCCTTTTGAAACATGATTGACTTGCAGAACTTGAAAGTTATACAGTAGGTCTATACGGAAAGCTAGGGTAAATGTATTTCCTGGTAATGCCATGCCCCAGTAGTGGTTTAACACGTTTCTCCTCTTTCAGAGCTTAACATGTCTCGCCGGAAGCAGATTGCACCTAAAGCCGGAAAGACCTTTTGGTCCAGTCAATCACTCTCTGGATGTAACATCGATAGTCCATTTTTCTTGTCAAAATTGGCTAAAAGCCTTCTCTGTCTGCAGGACGTAAGTGCTTTCGCCTTCCCCATACTGGACGGCAAGTCTGGAGGCTCGGGCAAGGTGGCAAACCAAATGTAACTGGTATTTTCTTCATACTCGTGGTTACACACAATTAAGTTGTTCTTGACCGACAGCATTGCGCTTCTCACCTTTACCCTTAATTTTAAAGGCCCAGTGTGGTCCAAAACATGATGTTCCTGTGCTTTATATATATTTCCACACTATGATGTTGGAATAATACTGTGAAATTGTGAAATTATCATAATGCCCTTTTAGTGTAAGATTTGTTTGAAATTTCAGCCTGTTTTGGTGGGATGGAGTTCTGGCCTGCCTGTTGACATCAGCAGATGGTAAATTAGTTAATAGACCAATTTAAGAAAGAGTTTTAAACCTCTCTGCCAATAACAGATAGTTTTCCCCTCCATTCAGAACACTTCCAAACAGTGATCAAATTCTTGCTTGAGAAATTGCTCTTTGCTAAGAAGCTATTTTTGTTTTTCTTTCATCAGTTTGTTTTCAATTAATTGCAGTAAGGTATTTAATTGTTACCCAGAAATTATTTGATATTGAAATAAAAACTGCTGCACTGGACTCTATTGAATGGTTTTAAGTTATCTGAGCACTGTGTTTGGACACAGGCAGTGTGACAGACATTGTTCTGGAGCCCTCTGATGGTACTTCTAGTTGGGTGGGTAGACTTCTGATGTCCTGTGGAAATGGATGTCACATGACAGTGAGTTTGTAGACGAAGTGATCTCTCTGGACTTAATGAAGGTTGCTCTGCTCAGTAGCAGGAGCTCAGCATTATACTGAGACATGGGTGTTTTAAAATAGTAGAAAGCGTGCTAAGTTTCAAGACTGGTTATCAGCAATGTAGGGCTATCCATGGAATGCCAATTTATTTTAATTTCTACCGATCTGTGTGCCAGTTAAGGTTTTGATAAGCACATCTTCGTGAAACCGTTTCATTAAATTTACAATAACGTCTTCATATCTCAATCATTGTCATTTGGTTAATCACATCTCTATCCAGCACCTCAAATGTTCTACTGCTTGAGCTCCTATTCCACTTATAGAATATTAGCTCAAAAGTATTGTGTAGCTCCTGCACCTAAATATAAACAGTACCTTCACCCAAAATGAGTACCAGAACCTATTTCAGTCCAAGTCAAGCACTGATAAGAAGCCTATTTTATGACGTTTCCACTGGATCAGAGCTTGACATTTCTAACTTTCATGCTGAGTGGTTATTGAAAGGGAGACCGCTGGAAAGATTTTTCAAATACTTTGAACTATTGTAATTCTCAATGGATGTAAAAACAGACTTTGTTTGCTTGCTGTTTCAGGTGAAGAAATATAACATTGGGAAGCTCCACAAGTCATTAGTGGTGATGCGTTAAGCCAATCAGATCCCCAAATGGGAACATCCTCAAATGGGCACATCTGTGAGCAGGCCAGGTAGCCTATAGGCCTACTTCTAAACTCAGCAAAAAAAGAAACGTCCTCACTGTCAACGTCCTTATTTTCAAATAAGGACGTTGAATGTTATGTTCATTTGTATGAACATAACATTCAACAACTGAGACATAAACTGAACAAGTTCCACAGTCAGGTGACTAACAGACATGGAATAATCTGTCCCTGAACAAAGGGGGGTTCAAAAAGTAATAGTCCGTATCTGGTGTGGCCACCAGCTGCAATAAGTACTGCAGTGCATCTCCTCATGGACTGCACTAGATTTGCCAGCTCTTGCTGTGAGATGTTACCCCACTCTTCCACTAAGGCACCTGCAATGTCCCAGACATTTCTGGGGGGAATGGCCCTAGCCCTCACCCTCCGATCCAACAGGTCCCTGACGTGCTCAATGGGATTGAGATCCGGGCTCTTCACAACATAGATGGCATCATGAGAAAGGAAAATTATGTGGATATATTGAAGCAACATCTCAAGACATCAAGTTAAAGCTTGGTCGAAAATGGGTCTTCCAAGTGGACAATGACCCCAAGCATACTTCCAAAGTTGTGGTAAAATGGCTTAAGGACAACAAAGTCAAGGTATTGGAGTGGCCATCACAAGCCCTGACCTCAATCCAATAGAATATTTGTGGGCAGAACTGAAAAAGCGTGTGCGAGCAAGGAAGCCTACAAACCTGACTCAGTTACACCAGCTCTGTCAGGAGGAATGGGCCAAAATTCACCCAACTTATTGTGGGAAGCTTGTGGAAGGCTACCTGAAACATTTGACCCAAGTTAAACCATTTAAAGGCAATGCTAGCAAATACTAAATGAGTGTATGTAAACTTCTGACCCACTGGGAATGTGATGAAAGAAATAAATCATTCTCTCTACTATTATTCTGACATTTCACGTTCTTAAAATAAAGTGGAGATCCTAACTGACCTTAGACAGGGAATATTTACTAGGATTAAATGTCAGGAATTGTGAAAAACGGAGTTTAAATGTATTTGGCTAAGGCATTTAGCCAAGACTCCTGAACAGGTAATCAAATGGCTATCCGGACTATTTGCATTGTGACCCCCCCTGCCCCCCCAACCCCTCTTTTTATACTGCTGCTACTCTAAGTTTATCATATATGCATAGTCACTTTAACCATATCTACATGTGCATACTACCTCAATCAGCCTGACTAACCGGTGTCTGTATGTAGCCTCGCTACTTTTATAGCCTCGCTACTGTATATAGCCTGTCTTTTTTACTGTTGTTTTTATTTTTTTTACCTACCTATTATTCACCTAATACTTATTTTTTTGCACTATTGGTTAGCGCCTGTAAGTAAGCATTTCACTGTAAGGTCTACCTACACCTGTTGTATTCGGCGCACGTGACAAATAAACTTTGATTTGATTGTGTAAGTAAGCTTCCGACTTCAACTGTAAGTGTGCCTTGAATTCTAAATAAATGACACTGTGTCACCAGCAAAGCACCATCCCACCACCTCCTCCATGCTTCACTGTGGGAACCACACATGCAGAGATCATCCGTTTACCTACTCGGCGTCTCACAAAGACACAGCGGTTGGAACCAAAAATCTCATTTTGACTCATCAGACCAAAGGACAGATTTCCACCGGTCTAATGTCCATTGCTTGTGTTTTTTGTCCCAAGCAAGTCTCTTCTTATTATTGGTGTCCTTTTAGTAGTGGTTTATTTGCAGCAATTCGACCATGAAAGCCTGATTCACACAGTCTCCTCTGAACAGTTGATGTTGAGATGTGTCTGTTACTTGAACTCTGTGAAGCATTTATTTGGGCTGCAATTTCTGAGGCTGGTAACTCTATTGAACTTATCCTCTGCAGCAGAGGTAACTCTCTGTCTTCCTTTCCTGTGGCGGTCCTCATGAGAGCCAGTTTCATCATAGCTCTTGATGGTTTTTGCGACTGAATATTTCTTCAAGTGCAAAGTTCTTAATGTTCTGCATTGAGTGACCTTCATGTCTTAAAGTAATGATGGATTGTCGTTTCTCTTAGCCCTATTTGGCAAGAACAGCTCAAATAAGCAATCTTCTGTATACCCCCCTACCTTGTCACAACACAACTGATTGGCTCAAATGCATTAAAGATTTACAAATGTACTTTTATCAAGGTACACCTGTTAATTGAAAATGCATTCCAGGTGACTACTTTATGAGCTGGTTGAGAAAATGCCAAGAGTGTGCAAAGCGGTCATCAAGACAGGGTGGCTACTTGGAAGAATCTCAATTATAAAATATGTCAAAACTTTTGACTGGTTGTGTGTAAAGTGCATTCAGAAAGTTTTCAGACCCCTTGGCTTTCTTCACATTTTACTACATTACAGCGTTATTCTAAAATGTGTTAAATCACTTTTTTTCTCCCCTCATCAATCTACAGTCTACCTCCATAATGACAAAGCAAAAACAGGTTATATGTAAGTTTCAGTTGAGCAGTAACACAATCTCGGTTGACCAACAGCCTGAAGACCAAACAATCGACCAGTTGTCTAATTGGGGTCGGCCCTACAGAGATGTTTAGACAACTTCTTGGTTGTGCAATCTCTTACTATATGTGCCGTCTTTGGTTTTGAGTTGGTAGCGGTTTTGTTTAGCTTTTTCTCACTTCTATCATGCTTTTCTACAAAGCAAGCTTCTCTTCCTTCTCTGTCTTTAAGTGCCTTCAGTAGTTATTTTCCCAACAACCTCAGTCTTTTTCTCTGAATTATAGGATTTGATTCCTTCGTGATATTTTTTTTTCAACTGTTTGTAGTGAATTAGCGCTCGCAAGAAAGGCATTTCACTTGTGCATGTGACCATTAACTTAACTTGAACCACCGGTCTTTCCTCATGTTTTGAACTAGCTGATAGATTTGTTGATAAAACTCTCCAATCTGACTAGCTTGCCTAAACACGTTGTTGTGCAATAAGAAAGTTTGTTGGCAAACAGAGAAGTAGGGTGTGTGCTGTCTCTCTCAGATTTGTTACAGGATTGGCCAAACAGAAATGTCTGTAGAGTAGGGCCAGTCTTAAGCTAATATCATGCTCAAACATTGTGGAAAGGAAATTAGAGGCTCAGGACTGATTTGGTGATATGTTGTACAGTACCAGTATATCTGGACCAATAAGGAATGTTTAGAGAAACTTCTCCCAAATGCACTAGGCGTGGTTGTAATTTGCTCTTGGCAATACTTTAAGTTTGTAGCCTGTTTTCTGTCACCTAAACACTTCTCTGCAATATTTTACTGTTTCATCTAAAAACACTGCTAGTGTTTTATCACAACATTTTCGCATTCGCTTATTAATATATAGTAGCACAATCCCCAATAGGCTTTAACTTACAGTGGGGCAAAAAAGTATTGTCAGCCACCAATTGTGCAAGTTCTCCCACTTAAAAAGAGAGAGGCCTGTAATTTTCATCATAGGTACACTTCAACTATGACAGACAAAATGACAAAAAAAATCCAGAAAATAACATTGTAGGAATTTTAATGAATTTATTTGCAAATGATGGTGGAAAATAAGTATTTGGTCAATAACAAAAGTTTATCTCAATACTTTGTTATATACCCTTTGTTGGCAATGACAGAGGTCAAATGTTTTCTGTAAGTCTTCACAAGGTTTTCACACACTGTTCCTGGTATTTTGGCCCATTCCTTCATGCAGATCTCCTCTAGAGCAGTGATGTTTTGGGGCTGTTGCTGGGCAACGCGGACTTTCAACTCCCTCCAAAGATGTTCTATGGGGTTGAGATCTGGAGACTGGCTAGGCCACTCCAGGACCTTGAAATGCTTCTTACGAAGCCACTCCTTCATTGCCCAGGCGGTGTGTTTGGGATCATTGTCATGCTGAAAGACCCAGCCACGTTTAATCTTCAATGCCCTTGCTGATGGAAGGGCACATGGCCCCATTCATTCTTTCCTTTACACGGATCAGTCGTCCTGGTCCCTTTTGCAGAAAAACAGCCCCAAAGCATGATGTTTCCACCCCCATGCTTCACAGTAGGTATGGTGTTCTTTGGATGCAACTCAGCATTCTTTGTCCTCCAAACATGTCGAGTTGAGTTTTTACCAAAAAGTTATATTTTGGTTTCATCTGACCATATGACATTCTCCCAATCTTCTTCTAGATCATCCAAATGCTCTCTAGCAAACTTCAGACGGGCCTGGACATGTCCCCCTGCTTAAGCCAGTACATGTCTGCTGGCACTGCAGGATTTTGAGTCCCTGGCGGCGTAGTGTGTTACTGATGGTAGGCTTTGTTACTTTGGTCCCAGCTCTCTGCAGGTCATTCACTAGGTCCTCCCATGTGGTTCTGGGATTTTTGCTCACCGTTCTTGTGATTATTTTGACCCCACGGTGTGAGATCTTGCATGGAGCCCCAGATCGAGGGAGATTATCAGTGGTCTTGTATGTCTTCCATTTCCTAATAATTGCTCCCACAGTTGATTTCTTCAAACCAAGCTGCTTACCTATTGCAGATTGTCTTCCCAGCCTGGTGCAGGTCTACAATTTTGTTTCTGATGTCCTTTGACAACTCTTTGGTCTTGGCCATAGTGGAGTTTGGAGTGTGACTGTTTGAGGTTGTGGACAGGTGTCTTTTATACTGATAACAAGTTCAAACAGGTGCCATTAATACAGGTAACGAGTGGAGGACAGAGGAGCCTCTTAAAGAAGAAGTTACAGGTCTGTGAGAGCCAGAAATCTTGCTTGTTTGTAGGTGACCAAATACTTATTTTCCACCATAATTTGCAAATAAATTCATTGTAGGATTTTTAATGTGATTTTTCTGTATTTTTTTTCCCTCATTTTGTCTGTCATAGTTGAAGTGTACCTATGATGAAATATTACAGGCCTCCTCTTTTTAAGTGGGAGAACTTGCACAATTGGTGGCTGACTAAATACTTTTTTTGCCCCACTTTGTAAGTGTATGAAATTCTCATTTTCAGCCTCTCACTTTTACCCATATATTTTTTTGCAACACAGGTTGTTGCACTGCTTTTTCACTGACCGCCAGGTACGGCTTAAAATTAGGCAGCCTTACTCTGTGTTTCCCCCTCAGACATGTTTGACGGAGCTCCTTCTCAATCTGTAGCACATTTACCCACAACACAAAGCAAGGCTTTAACCTGTTTCCCAGATAGGCAGTCCACTGTAAGCTAGATGGTGTCCTACAGTCATCTGTAATACTATTGAACACAGGGGTTAATGTTCTTGGTCACTGCAACGGAGTTCCGTCATATAGGATTTTTTTTTAAATAATTGAAAAGCACTGGAATAGGTAAAACTTTGAAGTTTAATGGGTGCCCCCGAGTGGCGCTTTGACAAGGTTGTCAGGTGTACGCGTTTCCCCCAACACATTGGTGCGGCTGGCTTCCAGGTTAAGTGGGCATTGTCAGGAAGCAGTGCGGTTGGTTGTGTTGTGTTTTTCGGAGGACGTTACCCTCTCGACCTTCGCCTCTCCCGAGTTCGTACGGGAGTTGCAACGATGAGACAAGACTGTAACTACCAATTGGATACCATGAAAAAGGGGTAAAACATTTTTTGCAGTTTAATACATAATACTCCCTAAAAGCATAATGGTCATAACCTCTTCCGTGGGAAAAAATAAATAAAAGTAAACTGCTCCCTGCAGACAATCGATCTTAGATCGACTTAAAGGAAAATACCACTCCAACTATATGTTGGTATTTGTTTCATTAGTCCTCTGATGCAACCCTAAAATGTTTTTCGTGTCAGCAATCAGTTTTCAAGTTACAGAACTTTCAAAATATCAGGAAGTGCCACAGTATGATGTTTTTTATTTTGGGTTCAACCCCTGTAAACATCTCTGGACCTGGGTAGTCAGAGCATTGTGAGGAATCCTGTGTCACCCCCAGGTGCTCTGTCATTTGCCATCTGGCCTTATCGACCCCTAAAACCAGCCAATGGTGTTATTGGCTGGATAGAGCTCACAACATGATACTTCCTTGTGATGCTTGGGGAGTAGTGAACTCTAGTTCAACTAGTAATTTAACTACATTTTGCAGTAGCTTCGTGGTAGTTTAACTCAATTCAAATCTAGGTAGTGTTTTCAGTTCACTGCAAAAAAAGTTTAGCTAACTACTGGAACTGCACACTATTTTTGCAAAAAAATAAAATATGGGTGAAGTAGGCAATTTCCTTTTTTGGAACCAGACCTGCCTCGTTCCTACTTGAAACAGTTTTTGTGTTCAAAAGGCTAAATTACACATTCTGTTAACTTATGACCCCAAAGTGAACAGTTCTTGCAATTTGTAGTCTTGACATTTTCAGAATTACATATGATAATTTTTCACAAAGTAGTTTAGTGATGAGCTACGTTTTCAAAGTAACTTTAAATAAACTGTTTTTTTTCTAATAGTAGCTTAACTTAATCAGTGTGAAGTAATCGGTAGCTTGGTAAACTTTATTTTCAGAGTAGCTTCCCCAACACTGGGTGGTACTACTGTACGCATGCAGTTCCGCGGGGTAATGTGATAGGTCACATGGTTTCATATCTCAGACAAAGAGAAGTGACTTCACCGATGCCGTGGGCATCTCCTACAGACTCAAGCCTTATATATTCCACACAGGCTCTAATGCATTATAAATCCAACAAATTGAAATAGTGAGGTGAAACATTTTTATTTTATGCTAATGTGGACTTGTGGTTTCTTTGACTACAGTCCACAAAGCCTCTGTCACAATATTCCCAGGTGTCAATATATCATTCTGCTTAACTGTATAGTGACACATTGTGCATAAACAAACAAGGTATTTGCATGAGTGTATGTCAATTGATTATCTTCCCCTCTCTTCTATCTCAGGGAGAGGTCTGCAGCCACTCTGTCAGCCCAACTAAAGGACTCTTTGTGAGGGGTGGTCCTGCCGGTGTCAGCCAACCCTCCAGTCCCATGGCTGCCCCTGCCCACTCCCAGTCCCGGATCAGCCCTGGCTCATCCAGAACCATTTCCCCCTACCTCTCCACCCACCAGGTCCCCTCACCGCCCAAATCCCCCCTTTGCCTCAGCTTCAGTGGTATATTCCGCTCTTCGCCCAACTCATCATCCAACTCTAGCATCAAGCTCTTTTCTAGGACCAGGAAAGGTAATACAAATAAATGTATTTCAAAGAGCCGACTGTTTCCTGTATTTGCTGACAAACCTCAAGGCAGGAAGTTATCAGCATTATTGTGGTCTTAGACTTTGATTTTGACAGAATTATCAATGACTGAATTATGTGCAGACACACTGTAATAATATGGAATAAATACCATAGCAAACACAGATGGCTCATCAAAAGAAAATGGCCCTAGACAGTCCTAGTGCATTAGTGCTAAAAAGCCCTGCAAGAGCTGTAGGGGGCAGCAGTCCCCTTCTGGAAAGCAAAAACAATGCAAACCTCACCATCTTATTGCCATGTCCTGAGAGCTCAGTGACCCATCGTGACCAAGACCATTCTGGGTCTTAAGCTTAGAGAGGGCCATACAGTATTATTCAAGGACTGCAGACAGATGTGCTTCCTTCCTTATATAGACTCTTATCAGTGTCAACAACTTCCTTTTGGTGTTAAAAGAAAAAGTGACAACATAGAGGGCATTGTTTAGCTTATGTTTTCTGACTTTCATGGGTGGCCTCTAAAGCCAGAATGTCATATTGTCTTGCTGGCCTCTGGGATTCATTGAACTAGTCCAAGCACATGTTTTTCTAGCTAATCTCCATAGAATTATGTGACCACCAGAGTTAAGAGTCAAAATGCCACCCTGGTAGTAATGTTGATTAGTATTTACTCTTTAAAACATTAGAAAGGCCTTGGATGACAGCTACAGTACTAAAGGAAACTGTAGATTGAATTAAAATTAATTGAACAGTCATGACTGTTTAAACCAGTGTTATGATTATGACAGTGTTATGTAGCCTTTATGACTTTAGGTTTCAAGTTAACTGTTACCAAAATAATGACTGGTTGGAAGTGATTTGTTGAGTAGTAGAGAGTAGCTTCCTTGTCAAATGGCCAGAGTGCAGAGTTAACCGAAGGACTTAAGCTCTTCAGTCTCAGTACTTGTATAGTTAATGGTCTAATTAAAATCAGTCTGTTGTGCATAGAAATACTTTGGTTAAAACACCTAAAAGGGGAGTCACTTTCCCTGGCTGGTGTTCACCCATTCTTCCCAGTTCCTATGAAGTCTTGTTTGGCAGCGTATAACGGAAAATGAAATCTGGGGCCAGGCCTTAGCTTGGGGCAAGCTCTGTTTTCTCCTGAAGATTAATATGGGTCACCAACAGTACTGAAACTCATACAGTGACTGGGACCACGACTCTTGAAGGTTCATGGTGTATTTAAACTATTGTTGTTATCGAGCATCAGTTGCCACAAGAGTGTGCTATGCCCTGTTCATTTATTGCTCTCTTCCATCCATCCATCACTTTATAAGAAATTGTTTAGGGCTTGGATGTCAAGAATTCTATATTTTCTACAGGGGCTTAAATGCATGGCATCTACTGACTTTTGGGTTTTATAATATAATAAGCTATTTGTACTCTTTCTCCCCCCTCCCCAGCGTAAAAACAATTGAGGTGTCATAGGAGCAGGTCAAAGTTAACACTTGACTGCATCTCCACATTCATGCTCTGCTGAACTGTTTGACTTGTTCGGGCTGATCAGTTGCATAACCATTTTAATGGATCTGGGGTAGTGTAGAAGCCAGTCAGAGTCATAACTAACTGGGTCATCACAGGGTGTGTGGCACCCATCTGATCAGATGACTCCACCGGCGCCAGGCCAAACCAGGGAAAGACCTTGGGGCGTCCCTTCAGTCAGCTGAGGATGGTTGAGGTGATCTGGGGCTGGGATCAGCACTTTTTAAAGGTCAGTCTTCCTGAGTTCGCTACAGTACTGGGACAGTGAACTGACCTAACTGTCGCTCTGTGAGACAGAATGTTCCACTAGAAGTACACACAGAGCCTTCACAAAGTATTCACACCCCTTTACTTTTTCCACATGTTGTATTACAGCCTGAAATGAAAATGGATTACGTTTGGGTGTTTGTGTCACTGGCCTACACACACTACCTCATAATGTCAAAGTAGAATTGTTTTTAATTTTTCCTTAACAAATTAATCAAAAATGAAAATCTGGATTGTTTTGCGTCTATTATTCAACCATTTTGCTATGGCAAGCCTAAAAAAGTTCAGGAATAAAAATTTGCTTAACAGGTCACTTAAGTTGCATGGACTCAATAAAAGTGTTTAACATGATTATTTTGACTACCTCCTCTCTGTACCCTACACATACAAGGTCTTTCTGTCGAGCAGTGAATTTCAAACACCGATTCAACCACAAAGACCAGAGGGCACCTATTGGTAGATGGGTAAAAAAAAAGCAGACATTGAATATCCCTTTGAGAATGGTGAAGTTGTTAATTACACTTTGGATGGTGTATCAATACACCCAGTCACTACAGCGATACAGGCGTCCTTCCTAATTCACTTGGAAACTGCTCCGGGATTTCACTAAGGATGGATCAACATTTTAGTTACTCCACAATACTAACCTAATTGACAGAGTGAAAAGGAAGGAAGCCTGAACAGAATACAAATACTCAATCATTTTGTTTGCAACAAGACTCTAAAGTAATACTGCAAAGAATGTGGCAAAGCAAATAACACTTTGTATTCAGAACAAAATTGATGTTTAGGACACGTCCAATACAACACATCACTGAGTACCACTCTATATTTTCAAGCATAGTGGTGGCTGCATCATGTTATGGGTATGCTTGTAATTGTGAAAGACTGTGGAGTTTTTTAGATACATTTTTTTTTTAAATGGAATGGAGCTAAGCACAGGCAAAATCCTGAAGGAAAACCTGCTTCAGTCTGCTTTCCACCAGTTATGGGGAGATGAATTCACCTTTCAGCAAGACAATAACCTAAAACTACCAAATCTACGCTGTAGTTGCTTGGAAAAGACTTGGAAAAAGGGTTGTCTAGCAATGATCAACAACTAATTTGACAGAGCTTAAAGAATTTTGAAAATAATAATGTACAAATGTTTCACAATCTAGGTGTGGAAAGCTCTTAGACTTATCCAGAAATACTCACAGCTGTAATCACTTCCAAAGGTGCTTCTACAAACTATTGTGAGTACTAAAGTAAATGAGATATTTCTGTATTTAATTTTCAATACATTTGCAAAAATGTCTAATGTTTTCACCTTGTCATTATGGGGTATTGTGTGTAGATGGGTGAGAAACATCTATTTAAATTGAGGCTGTAACACAACAAAATGTGAAATAAGTCAAGCGGTATGAATACTTTCTGAAGGCACTATTATGACACCTTTTGTTTTTATATAGATCAGGAATGAGGGGTCACAAATAAAACTGAATTTATCATGAGGGGGGCTGCAGTGCCCCCCTCCCACATTTTAGCAGCCCCCCTTGTGACAGTGAAGGTTTAAAAAAAACAACGCTGTTTTCAAGTTCAGTCAATTGTGCACATGGTGCCATGGTGTAGAGAAAATGTTGCAGTTTTAAAGCAAGTTTGCTGCAATTGTACACGTTTTGCCAAAGGGTGGAGGCAAATGTTTGCTGTGCTTTTTTATATGATAGTTGATGATCAATGGGCCCACCCCCGGCCGGTATTTCAACATTGCTAACAACGTTTACATAGCTATACTAACTTGGTGTAAAAATACTTTAAAGTTCTACTTAAGTTGTTTTTTGGGGGGATGTCTGTACTTTACTATTTATTTGACTACTTTTACTTCACTACATTCCTTAAGAAAATATTGTATTTTACTCCATACATTTCCCTTGATACCCAAAAGTACTCGTTACATTTTGAATGCTTAGCAGGACAGGACAATAGTAGAATTCACTCACTTATCAACCGAACATCCCCGGTCATTCCTACTGCCTCTGATCTGCCGGACTCATTAAACACACACATGCTTTCTGTAAATAAAAAAAACAAGAAAACGGTGCCGTCTGGTATCTTTACTTTTACTCAAGTATGACAGTTGCATACTTATTCCGCCACTGCTTACCAATCTAAAACAATTTAGCTGACATGGACAAATTGAGTGACTGCTGATGCACAACAACATTTCGAAATAACACCATGTATTCTATTATTGTAACTTGTTATTTTTGTGTGAAATAGATCCGCGGGCCTACAAGAGGGGGGCTTGTAGGATGCCAGTAGCCCGTCCCTGATTTAGATATAGTGTTATGAGTATGTACACGTGAAGACCGAGACAGATGTGAGTGGTGATTTGAATGTGTTCGTTGGGGTTGAGGGGGACGCAGACACTTAGCCAATCACTTTGGCCTCCTTTTATAGGCTGCTGAAATGCGTATTATTTTAGACGCCACCCACAGCTGCACCTGACGCCACTACTAGAGCTCTGCAGAGAGAGTAGCAAAATAGAGCAGAGCGAGAGACAGTCCAACCAAAACAGAGCAGAAAGAGAGGAGGAGCAGAGTGAAATTCAGCAGAGCGAGTGAGCGAGAGGAAGAGGGCCTGTGTGTGCTGTGTTAAACTGTGCTACGCTGTGCATTATCACTTGGGAGTGTTGGACCTAGTCTCACACAGAATTTCCACACGTCCTATCTTTCTTTCCCTGCTTGTGAGCTGCCATAGACACCAATACCGTGAGAGCTTTCTGGACTCACTGAGACATTTTAATGAATGAGCTTACAGAAATAAGAAAATATCAGAAGAGATCCTTAACTTTCCAAGAAATGCAAGCATGAAGACCAACCATGTCTAAATGACAGATGGCACATCAATGGGAAGGAGAAGAGGCATCTCTTAACCAGAAGAACAGATCTACTCAGGAGAATAAAGAAGACCTTCATCTAAGATAGCCCATTGACTGAAGAGGGCCCTCTAATCCAAAGCACATCCTGCTAGGAAAGGTTCAGCTCTTTCCAGAAGACCAACACAAGGGCATCCAGAGCTGGAAGAGTAGTCTTGCTCATGAGACTTTCAATAAGCTCCTGACTGGTAGGGAAAGACCCTTCTCCGGACATATCTTTAATTTCATTTTGGCACAGATCTTGTAATCTTTAACACATTTAGTTTTATTCTATTTAATAACATGGATCAGACGGAGTAGCAATTTCGTCACACTTTTGGTTATTGGTGTTCTACAGTTGTGACTCGTCCCGGATGGTCATGGTTCATATTGGGTGTTGAAACCATCGCTTTAACCCGCTGGTGTCCATGAAGAGGTTCGGCAGCCTGAGGAGGAGTAAGAAGCGGAAGGAGCAGGACCTGCTAGCGGCAGGAAGACGCCAGTCAGAGCCACCATGTCTTCCTGGTAATGTCTGGGTGCGCATGATCACACTACTTCAAGTGTCTATAAAAGTGTGTAACTGCATAGTATATGATGGGCCACAAGCCCTAAGATAGTGCATGTTGAACGGAGAGGAGAAAAAAAACGCAAGGAAATCAAGCTGCAGCGGCAGCTGTACAGATAACTCATCCAAAGGCTTTTGACTTCTCAAACAAGGCAGAAAGCCAGTAGTGGTGTGTGGGTAAAATCACCAGCGAAGACTAGCCATGGGGGGAAAAAGGTATATTACAACCTAATGTGTTGTGATAATTGCGTTGTTTGCTCTGTAACCGGTTAGTTTATATATATATATATATATATATATATATATATATATATATATATATATATATAGGCTCTCTCTCTCTCTCTCTCTCTCTCTCGATCACACACTACCTTTCAAAAGTTTGGGTCAATTAGAAATGTCCTTGATTTTGAAAGAAAAGCAAAAAAAATGTTGTCGATTTTAAAATAACATCAAATTGATCAGAAATACAGTTTAGACATTGTTAATGACTATTGTTGCTGGAAATGGCTATTTGGGGGGGGTTAATGGAATATCTACATAGTGGGCCTCTGTACGCCTATCAGCAACCATCACTCCTGTGTTCCAATGGAACGTTGTGTTAGCTAATCCAAGTTTCTCATTTTAAAAGGCTAATTGATTATTAGAAAACCCTTTTGCAAGTATGTTAAAAGAACTGAAAACTGTTGTTCTCATTAAAAAAAGCAATAAAACTGTCCTTCTTTAAACTAGTTGAGTATCTGGAGCATCAACATTTGTGGGTTCGGTTACAGGCTCAAAATGTCCAGAAACAAAATACTTTCTTCTGAAACTCGTCAGTCTATTCTTGTTCTGAGAAATGAAGGCTATTCCATGTGAGAAATTGCCAAGAAACTGAAGATCTGTTACAACGCTGTGTACTACTCCCTTCACAGAACAGCGCAAACTGTCTCTAACCAGAGTATAAACTTGGATTAGGTAACACAATGTGCCATTGGAACACAGGAGTGATGGTTGCTGATAATGGGCCTCTGTACGCCTATGTATGTATATTCCATAAAAAAATCTGGGCCTTGCATTGCAGTGCTAGCTGTGCAACCAGAGACTCTTGTTTCGCGCCCAGGCTCTGTCGCAGCCGACCGCGACCGGGAGGTCTGTGGGGTAACACACAATTGGCCTAGCGTCGTCCGGGTTAGGGAGGGTTTGGCCGGTAGGGATATCCTTGTCTCATCGCACACCTGCGACTCCTGTGGCGCTGGTGCGCCAGGTGCACGGTGTTTCCCCTGACACATTGATGCGGCTGGCTTCCGGGTTGGATGCGCGCTGTGTTATAGAAGCAGTGCGGCTTGGTTGGGTTGTGTTTCGGAGGACGCATGGCTTTCGACCTAAGTCTCTCCCGAGCCCATACGGGAGTTGTAGCGATGAGACAAGATAGTAACTACTAACAATTGGATACCATGAAATTGGGGAGAAAAGGGGGTCAAATTCAAAATAAAACAAAAATCTGCCGTTTCCAGCTACAATAGTAATTTACAACATTAACAATGTCGACACTGTATTTCTGATCAATTTGATGTTATTTTAATGGACAGAAAATGTGCTTATCTTTCAAAAACAAGGACATTTCTAAGTGACCCCAAACTTTTGAACGTGTGTGTGTGTGTGTACAGGCCTAAGGTCGAGACAATAAGAAGACAGTGGCAGAATAAATTTAACCACACCTTTTTTTTTCATTACAAAACTGGAGAGCAACATCTGTCTGGTGAAGTCCACAAAACATATTCATGGTCAAGCAAGTGAATGTTTCAACTAAACAACTATGGATTTAGAACCACAGAGTTACCGCAAGTCACAAAGAAAACAAGTGCCGTTTCCGCTATTCAAGCATTATTTCAACATCATCTAATCGCCTATGCTTAGTCTAATACAGTGAGAACTAAAAGATACCATAAACGATTTAGTCCAAACAACGTAAGCTAAATATGATGCGGCTGTCCCTGGCACTGATGTGTACGCATGCAAGTAGAAAAAAAACGTGTTGACCCGCCCTACTTGTGGAGAGATGGCAATTCCATTATTTTTCTTGTTGCCTAAACACGCTTTTAGTTTTTGTTTCCCTAGGCTACCTAGCTAAAACACTTGCCCGCTAGCCTAACTTCCTTTCATGATCCGCCAGGCCAGCTAATTAACATTAGCATACTACATCTAGCTTCCATCCTCTCAGGCCAGTGGCACAACGTATGAATTTATGGTTGGATCAGAATCACTGTTACAATCATTGGCCAGTACAGAGAATTAAGTAAAACCACAAATCCAAATCCATATCTTCAACCATGGCTAATTTAGGTTAGGGATGATTTTGGTTAGCTAGCTAGCTGAGGAGGACAACGACACAACGAGATGCAGCAATTCAAGTTTTTTTCTGTCAATTACTTTTGGCTTCTGATGTGATTGCTGTGAAGCCAAATCCAAACTGGCTTCCCTTTTTTGGTGCGCCAGGACCATTCACAGCTGAACTCACTCAGTTTAGCTCAACAATGATTGGCTATTATTTTTTACTTTTTTATCAAGAGAGGCCAAATGCTTGCTGGCTTCCCTTGCATTCAATGCCACGAGCAGCAACAATGTCATTCTCTTTTTGACCAGACCGCATCAGATAGATTGACTACACATACTGAGACAGAGGGGCACTGTTTCGTTCGCTTGGATACTTTCTCTGGTGAGATACATTCAGCCTCTTGCAAATTGAAGGACTTTTATAAAACACAGAGACGAAGGACACATTATTTGTATGTTTCTTCTTGGTCAACATTTTTGGGAAGCCTGGCTTCCCTTGAAAACCATGCATATATGCTGCAGAAAGCTAACACAACATATCATGCCATATCATGCCCCGTCGCCTTATTATTTCGGCCACTTACATAACGAGCAATTTTAGTTAGGGGTTTCATTAACGCAGAAATCTTTGTTTTTCACGCAGGAAAAATATAAAATGTATAAATATCCTGCTGCGTTTTGTAAACGCAGATCTAAAATGCTAATTGTAAATGTGTGCTCCGCATCAGACACATTTTGTGCTTCAGTTGCACTTTTCCACTCGGCTGACAATTCACGAACGGGCATTCTATCAGCAGACAGAGCTCTGACTGATATATGTAGCTACTTTTTGCTGCTACTTTTCTCACTGTAGCCAGCCTACTTTTCTCACTGTAGCCAGCCTACTTTTCTCACTGTAGCCAGCCTACTTTTCTCACTGTAGCCAGCCTGCTTTTCTCACTGTAGCCAGCCTGCTTTTCTCACTGTAGCCAGCCTACTTTTCTCACTGTAGCCAGCCTACTTTTCTCACTGTAGCCAGCCTACTTTTCTCACTGTAGCCAGCCTACTTTTCTCACTGTAGCCAGCCTACTTTTCTCACTGTAGCCAGCCTGCTTTTCTCACTGTAGCCAGCCTGCTTTTCTCCGGTAAAATGCCAGATTCACTTTTAAACAAAACAATTGGAAATGTATCTGGCTACATTCTATGATAAAGATTAGAAATATGATGCCCATGCATTTTTTTTCTGAAAAAAATACCTTGCTTTTTCTTTGCAAGGTAATTTACTTGTGTGGCTGCCAGCCAAATAGTGTTGCAGTTCTGTTGTCATCTGATGACCACAATTAAGCTATTTTCTGCAGAACGTGTTGCACTAATGTATTTTCTGTGAAGGAAAACTATAGTTGCACGTCCTTGATCACTCTATTGAAGCAAACAAAACTTGATATTCAATAAACGTTCAATAAACGTGACCATTGTCAATATATACCTGGACTCTCCTGCTCCAGCTTTCTCCTGTTGTGCTATGTACAAACAAACACGTGACTGTTTCAACCATTCTGGGGAACTATGGTAAGCTTCATAATGTCAAATAATGTGACAGGTGAAATGAAGAGCGCAATCTGCTTCATCTCCCAAATATTAAAATGTATTGAAAAAGGTGGATTATTAATCATGGAATATCAGTCGGACTCAGTCAGAATAAATGTTTCTTATCCGAGCAGTTAAATGAATCCTCTACTGATTCAATAGTAGTACAGTATCAACAGCATCCATTTTGTAACTAGTGCAGTAAGGTAGACATCACTCTGACCCCCTGTTTATCTGGACAGTAAAAACAGCATTCATTTTGTAATTAACACAGCACCTACATACAGGGCTGCTGACAGCTGAGGTATTTATGACTGGTGTCCCTCAGGTTTTAGACAGGGGACTCTCGTTTCAGTCGCATAAAATGCCTAAAGTAGAGAGGATTAGTGTGTTGAGTGAAGCAGTAGCCAGGCAATTGGGAGTGTAACTAAGACTGCAGAAATTGCTGTTTTCTTGGAGCGTTATACATTTGTGAATATGTACATTTGTAGATTGTAGGAATACAATTTAACAACAAAAATACAGTGAGGATATGAGAAATAGCCTAACGGTTAGAGCGTTGGGCCAGTAACCGAAAGGGCACTAGTTTGACTCCCAGAGCCAACAAGGTGAAAAATTTGATGTGCCCTTGAGCAAGGCAATTAACTGTAATTGTGGAGACCCTGGCCGTGACCCTACTCTGAGTGGGATATGGAAAAAACACATTTCCAATTCACACATCTGTACATGTGAAATAGGACAGATGTAGGCACCCACATTATTATTATTATTATTATTATTATTATTATTATTATTATTATTAAATATGGCCATTTCTGGATAAATTATTTCTTCTTAAAATGTGAGTATGAAATATACTTCCAGTACTGTATAAAAAACACAACAGTAAACCAACATGTTTTGACTTTTTATATTAACTCCTAAATCAAGATATAGATTGATCTATTTTTTTTTCTGGAATAAATAGAATGGTAATTCATAGTCCTTCTACTTGAACATGGTGATAATCCAACTCTGTTATTCTTTGCCCACATTGGCTAGTCTCGGTGGAATCGTCGCTGCTCTATTTTGGAACGTTAAACTATATGAAAATAGACAGTGGCCCGGCTGGCGGTGGCGCCTCTCTTTCCAGAGTCTCAGGGAGAGGGCAGCCTGGTATCAAATGTCAGTCGGTGATCCATCAGGAGACATGATGCTTGAGTCAATACATTGCATTCAGTGCAAAAACATATGTGACAGACAGACATATACAGATGTATTGCCAGCAGCATACCACCCTGCATCCCACTGCTGGCTTGCTTCTGAAGCTAAGTAGGGTTGGTCCCTGGATGGGAGACCAGATGCTGCTGGAAGTGGTGTTGGAAGGCCAGTAGGAGGCACCCTTTCCTCTGGTCTAAAAAAATATCCCAATGATTGGGGACATTGCCCTGTGTAAGGTGCTGTCTTTTGGATGGGACGTTAAACGGGGTGTCCTGACTCTCTGTGGTCACCAAAGATCTCATGGCATGTATTGTAAGAGTAGGGGTGTTAATTCCGGTGTCCTGGCTAAATTCCTAATCTGGTCTTCATACTATCACGGTCACCTAAACATCCCCAGTTTACAATTGGCCTGTTCACCACCCCCTCCCCCCCCCCCTCCCCTCTCCCCTGTAACTATTCCCCAGGTTGTTGCTGTAAATGAGAATATGTTCTCAGTCAACTTACCTGGTAAAATAAGGGTTAAATAAATAAATAAAAATATATATATAGTTTCTAGAACTGCAGTATATAGTTTCTAGAACTGCAACTCATTGTGTCCAATTGAGGTCAAACATGCTTTTGGGCCGATTTGACTTCAAATTTCATATGCCAGGTCATGACGGTCCCCTGGTCACATGTATAATTTGGGAAGATTCAACCCTCTTAATCGTTCGAAATGGCCCCTACAACCCCCAATTAAGTCAATTATTTTATCACAGGAAATTCAATGACTCTCTTTAAGGGACTCTCTTTCTACAATGCCCTGAGTTTCAAGTCTTTGCGTTAAGAATTTACCATTCTACAGAGGATGGAACATGGAAGACAGTGTTTTTGTGTAACTGCAGGGAGAGAAAGACCATGTTGAGGATGAATTAAGCCACTACCTATTAACACAGGGCATCCCTATAAGGTCACAATGGGGTATGTTAGCTAGCTATATCACAGTTCACTGGGCATCATGGTTATGTAAGCAGTGTAGGTGATGATTTTCTATGGAAGAAAGGCCTTGTTCTCTGTGGGACCAAGTTTTCACTGTGAAGAGTTCATTTGACATGGTGTAGGCTTGCGTTCATCGGGAGCGTCTGCTGAATGTTCCCATACTTGAATTGTATTTCTAGCCTCAACCGTTTTGCCAATGTCACTCAAAAGCACCTTAACTCCGCTTCAAGTGAGGCATACCTTTCTGCCATGTAGTGTTAATGATTGTTAATTGGGTTAGGGTTATGTCAATTTAGATTTCAATCTAAACCTAGATTCAAGTCCTCATCCCGGCTCAACCGGTTCTTAACTGACTTGCATTGTTAAATAAAGGTTCAAACAAATATAATAATATATCTATCTCCCTAACCCTGGCCTTTTCTCAATTAGATTTGCTCACCTGCTTCCTTTCTAATCCGTGAACATGGATGGAAATGCACTTCCCCACTCGCATGTCATCAGGCAAACGTCCTTTTATAGGGGTGGATCCCAAAATAAATGTGTAAAATGATCAAAACAAATTAAGTTAGTTTTGAAAGAGACATTTTAGAGAGAAACCAATAAGTAGCATATTGATTTTAAACGTGTGCATGTTTTTCTCTGACAAAACAAATGCTGATTCAAAGGGTGTGTGGCAGATTTCAAAACTCTGATACACATGAGCATCCTCGATGAAAGGTGGCTATCAAGGAGGGGAGGGACAAAAAACGTATACAGAACGCTGCAGCCCGCCTGGTTTTCCACCTTCCCAAGTTCTCTCGTCACCCCACTCCTTTGTACACTCCACTGGCTTCCAGTTGAAGCTCGCATCCACTACAAGACCATGGTACTTACCTACGGAATAGCAAGAGGAACTGCCCCTCCCTACCTTCAAGCTATGCTCAAACCCTACACCCCGAGCACTCACTTCATTCTGCCACCTCAGGTCTCTTGGCCATCCCACTCCTTTGAGAGAGCAGCTCCCACCCAGCCCAGTCCAAGCTGTTCTCGGTCCTGGCACCCCAATAGTGGAACCAGCTTCCGCTTGAAGCTAGGACATCTTCTGAAAACATCTGAAACCCTACCTCTACAAACATCATCTTAAATAATCCTCCTCCTCAACTTGGCTGAATCCTAACCTTAACTTTAACCTTAACTTCTTGTTCACATCCCACCTCAACCCTAACCCTATAGCTTGAGTTAGGGCTGAGCCGGTATGTGAACATGAACTTAACCCTGTCTGTCTGAGAGGTGGAGGTTGAAGAGCAGAGGGGGAACGAGAGAGGGGAGGGGCAGGGAGGGAGTGAGAAATAAGGGAAGGAGGGTGGATGAAGAGTAAGTAGAAAGAGCGATAGGGCGGGAGAGAGGGGATTAGAGAATAGAGAGAACAGCTATCTGTCTGAGTTTATGCCAGTCTTTTCACCAATTTTGCCTTGAATGCATATCTATGCCTCCAGTATTCTTGATGAATTTCAATTTTGATATGCATTTTTTTGCATTGAATGCAATGTATTAACGTATGCATCATGATGCATATCTTTTTGCAGAAGCATCACAGACTGATGCTTATCAATGACATCATGTTGCAACGGGTCATCATGCTTGGGATTTTATGGATGGTGGCTTTTGGGAAATCTTACTGGATGCTTGGGGTGTTACAGACAGTGACTTTGAGTGACACTTTGCCATGAACTGCTCCTGATTTTAGCCCCAGTCTGACATGGGAACATTGGAGGAAGGGGTTATGGCCCCAGCTGTCATAATGATGTAAACCCATATGTAACAACAATTATTCATAATTTGATGGGTGCTTCTATTTGTTTAATTTTAGATGCATGTGTGAATTGGAAATGTGTTGTTTTTTTTGCATATCCCCACTCCCGAGACACCCTTGGAAAGTGGCGCCACGGCCATTCTCAATGGCGATTCTAGAGCCATTAGGGTTAAGTGCATTGCTCATGGGCGCATCGACAGATGTTTCACTTTGTTGGCTCTGGGATTCGAACTAGCGACCTTTTCAGTTACTGGCCCAACGCTCTAACAGCTAGTCTAACTGTGTGAAGCCATATAGTGTGCTTTCTACTACTTTCAAGAGTAATTTTAAAGCCAGACTGAATTCCTTTAAATCTTCTTTTTTTTATTTTTATTTTTTTATTTAAGTTTGTGAACCACTGCTTTAGACTAGGCTGGGTTTAGACTAGCCTAATGTTGAAGCCAAACTGCATTGAGAGACATGCCTTTCTCTTAACACCTAATGGAAAGAACACTGGCCAATATGACTCCGTCAGCATCGTGGTTTACCATTGCCCTTTACACACGAAGCTTTTGTGTTTTCCAAAGGTAGTGAGAGTCATTTGAAATGTAGATTTTTAGATGTTAGTTTACCATCTGAGAGGCCCGTCTGTAACGTCCAAGGGCCTGTGCTGGTCAATGGACTAGAGATTGACGAACACTGATATAGATTATTCTAATATCTTCAATATCCCATGGGGTGTATTCCCCCTCCCCTACCTGTGTGTTTGGGTGAGGAGGGCCTCCCTCCCTGCTGTCCCCTGTGTTATATTCTCCTGTGGAATGTGCCACAACAGCATGGCTAAAATAAGACACCAACACGACTGAGAGGGGGCTGGTATTAGCCAGCTAAATGTCAGATAGTGGGGATGGCTGGACTGTGAAGACATGTTTTTGTTTGACATGACGAATGCCCTTGCAGATTTATCCTCTTCAATCAAGTTGACCTTTCTTTAGTTTAGATGGGATATCGGTTTACTATTTACTTTTGATGGGTTGAATGTTACTGGCATTTAGTATTCAGTCCCTTCTTTATTTTACAGTTGTATTTGCATCTATGTAGAGGGAGAAGCCAGTGTGTGTGCGCTGTGTGATTCGCTCTTAAGTCTCTAAGCAGACATTTTATTTATAACTGTTTGTACTGTGTTATGGAACCGTGGAAGTCGTTGGTTTGCCAGATCAAAGATTTACTCTAACATTTTAGATTTGATTTGTTTATTTCCAAAATGCTTTATCCACCCATGTTTCACACTTGTGTTCTTTTCATCAGAAATAAATGCTTTATGTATGTGTAAAATATCACTGTCTTCAGATTTTTTTTATTCATATATTTTAGATATGTATTACGTTTGGTTTTGTTGCAAAACACTATCCATTGTTTAGCTGGAATGGAATGGTTGGTTCCTGTATAATATTTAACAGAATTCTAATACATCACAAATCTAGCCTTGTGCTATAGTGTTTGGTTAAAGTTTGGCCTCTTCGTATGTATGTGTGTGTGTGTGTGTGTGTGTGTGTGTGTGTGTGTGTGTGTGTGTCACATTTGATTGTGGTGAAGCTTGCAACCTCAGAGGTGTTTTGAAACTAAATGAGACTGTCTCTCTGAATGAAACCATCTAGTGATAGGTTAAACCAATGACTGTATATATGAATGGACAATGCCATTGATCACGTGACACCAGTCATTCATTTGTGAAGACTCAACAGCGCATTGAAGCCAAATTTAGTTGTTTAAGTTGGGGTCTCATGGAGACAAAACATACGCAGTTTGAGCTACTCTTTGGAGTGACCGTTGCAAGCTCTGTGCTGCCACCTCTCATTTAATAACTTGAATTGAAGACCGACTGGGGTATTGCAGGCTACCATTAGCAACTAAATTATCTACTTCTGTGTGCGATTTTAAAAATATATATTTTCTTCAAGGACATGCATTTAGTATATTACTAGCAGTTATTTGTACCGTGATTGTTTTAAAAATGGTTTTTATTTATACTAAGATTGACCATAAATATCGCCATTTTCCCTGTCATTATAATGGGGGATCCTGTTTTCTGCTAACAATGCCTGTAGTACCACAGTTGGCCTTGAACTTATGTGGCTTCAATGAGCGGGCAGTCGTTCTCCCCTGGGTTAAACACGTCTGTCATTTAATAACCCATTCCACGATTAGATGTGGGAAAAACACATCTCTTTCATAAGTTCTTTAAACCAAAAAAGCTAATTACCAACATTTCTGAAAAGGGATATATAGCGTTTTGGAATTCAATCAATTAAACTCTCTTCATTTGAGTTCAAGTGATCAATAATCACCTCAGCTGTTATGATAGTGTGCCTTTTTATAAGGCATTCATGGCCTGTGCCTATAGGTGATTGTTTGTTAGATTCGTGAGTGGTGGCTTGAATGTCAAAGTGAAGCATTGCTGATAAGTTACTGGAGGTGAGCAGAGCCCATGAGAGTCCCATGGTGGAGTGGATGAAATGTGAACCAGGCTGTACACATCACCCACGTCACTGGAAGTATGGCCTTAGAAATATGTCAGCACAGCAGGGTGGGCCTGGAGCCTGTGGGTGTTGTATGTCAACCCGCACCCTGTGCTGGGTCGTGACTGCTGAGGGGCATGTAAGGGTGTCATGTGACTGAGCGACGGCCTCGACCTGCCATAGACACTGCCAGAGCAGGAGCCTCCCAGCCTCTCGGGCAGCTGTCCAATATAGGATGCCCAGGCTAGATGATATATCACTACTACTACTGTATTATACTGTAGACTAGATATCTGTTCTTTAGGCTGGGCAATGGTGTAGTGGTAGTAGTACATGAAGCTAGATAGGGAGGGAGGATAACTATATTCCACTCTACTGCAAGAATATTAGTTTTCTACACATTCATTTGATTGATTTGTTTGAAATCTGAACCAGGTTTGGATTAATTTTTGAGGTATTTGAAGATGTTCTCTGATACTGTTTGGTTGTCCAACCCGTTCCTGACAACCTTCATACGGTACAGCCAAATGAGTCTATTGTATTGTCATAAGACTCACAAGCTTTGCTTACACTGCACTGTGAATATGATCCACTGAAATCAGTTGATTGCTGTGCTTTAGGACAGGACGGGTTGATATTTTCTTGGCAGGTTTCCAGGCCCTGGCAGCGCTTAACCATGCTCTGCTAATGATACATGAGGATACTTAATGATATTGAAATCAATATTCTTCTGAAAAGCTAAATCTATTGGGGACCCACTCCACTATTACAGTATTATGTGACAAGCACATACTCTATTGCAATGGAATATCCCAATTAGAAAGGCCACTATTTTAAAAATATTTTAGTTTCAACTTTATTTAACCAGTTGAGGCCAGTTGAGAACAAGTTCTCATTTACAACTGCAACCTGGCCAAGATAAAGCAAAGCAGTGCGACACAACACAGTTACACATGGAATTAACAAATGTACAGTCAATAACACAATAGAAATTGAGTTGAGATCACCTGTGAACATAGCAACCGCACTACAGGAGATTTCTAGGGGAACTATGTATGCATGACAGGCCTGTGTGGATCAGTGCTAAATGTCAATCGTTCTCTGGTCCTTGTCTTTCCTCCCCAGTCTCCGGCCTCTCGTCTTCCCCCACCCCACCCAGCACCCCCAGCCTGCACATGCTGTTCCCCCAGGAGGTTCACCAGAGTGCCCCAGAGCGCCTGGAACGCTCCCTCTCATCACCCCCACCAGACACCGGACAGCGCCTCAGCCTGCCATCCTCTGCCAAGCCCCCCATGTCCTCCTCCTCTCCGATACCCTACGCTTTCCCACTGCCCCAAACTACCTCACAGCCAGTGAGTGATACCTCCTTACTTCCTACTACACCAACCTCTTGGTTACTGTGTTTGTTAGTGGCAGTGATAATTGACAGTATTGAAGCAATATTTCAGTGTTGCCAAAGAAATGTGGTTTAAGGGGGAAAGCTGATGTGAGTCTCCTCGACCTATACAGTGGTAAAATATATAAATGACTAGAATTAAGTGATTGTTTCAGCAAAGACTCTTTGTTCAGCTCTAACGTTCAGCTCAGCAGAGTTCAATTACTAGCCTAATCAAGATGTTCAGATAGTCAGTGTTTGAACTGATATGTCTGTTATGTTCCCCTCTCCTGTTGGACAGAGACCTTGATTTGATTGATGTGGTATCTTGTTAAAACTAATAATTCAAGTAACTGTGTGTCTGTCTATTTGAGCTATAGAATTATATCTACCCTGGCAGTGTAAGTCAATATTTCATCACCATCACTCTTTTTGTTGTTTCTTATTACACCCAAGGCATCATGAATACAGCCATAAGTCTCTCCCTTGCTCTCTCGCACTCTTTTGATCTCTGTCTTGGTCTCTCTCTTTTATTTATTAATTTATTTCCATCCACACACACCAGGCTCTTATCCAAATCAAAGGAATGTCTCTGCTAAATCCAATCTGGAAGCATTTTAATGAAACAGCCCTCCATCTCAGATTTACAGCCCCATGTTTATATACAGCACATTCCCTTCCCTGTGGCAGTGCAGCAGCAGTAGAGTGGGATGGGATTCATGCTGATCGCGGGTTAGACAGGCTAGATTTATGACAGTGCAGTAGTGGTTTTGGCTGGAGAATTGCTGTGTCACCATGAGGTATGGGGTGACTGGGGGGTTGGTTAGGTATCCCAGGCGTGAGCTATCAGGGCGGTTTCTTCTACTGCAGTGCGTTGTCAGTGCACTGGTAGGGTCTAATCAAGGGGCTAGGGGAGACTACTAATACAAAAAGATGGTTTTGAATCCTCATATGCTACAAAGAGCACAATATGATTCGGCTCATAGAACGTGCCATGATGATGAAGTGCTTTGTAGCATAGGGAAAGAGGCAAATGAACTGCACACTGACTTATTTTGTTATTGGATCATTTTGCTGCAGTACACAACCTCTGCACCATGTCTTAGTCATTGTGCAGTAGCCTACTTCATCCCTTGCTATTATTATTGTAAATAATTGTCAATGTAAATAACTATGCATTGTGCAAATTGTTGCATTTTAATGTCCTGCAAAACAGTTATGGGCATAGAAAATGACAAGGAATCCTTGGCTTCTCGCTGCTAGGCAACATAAGGGATTTCCTAATATGGTGAAGAGCCTTGGTCGTTCTGCATGGAGGGTGTGTCTCTAGAGCGTGATCATAATAATAAATGAAACCTTAACGATTTCCGTTGTCGTTCACAATACACACAATGCGCAGAAAAATATCTACTTGAGACGATACACTGCTTTTTAAATTCAAGTATTATTTTGTTTATTTATCCGGACATGTTGCACACTGTTTATTTATCCGGACGTGTTGCTCACTCCTCTGTTTTGGTCAGTAGTATGATCCTACTGTAGGCAACGGCTTTATTGACTGCAGCAAAATAGATTTAGGAATGTTCCACTACTACAGTTAAGGGGCGTGTAGTCTAATAATAATGTGCCATTAAAGTTACTGGCAGGCAGAGCTCCCGATATGAATTGCCCACATACAGTAGAAACTTGTACAAGGGCACTTGAATGAGTTGCGTGCAGTGCGTATTGTGCGTATCAGACGGGGCTTGCTTTTCTTTTTGTTGGTTATGCGTAAGGACATTTTAGTCTCAGTCTCTCAAGATGTATGATTTTGTCATGGTGGAACGTGCCAGCAGTTATTGAATCTACATTGTTTTTTCGTCCACACTTTGGCAAACGGCTAGCTGTTGTGCGCCTGCAGCGCGCGACTGCTCTGATATTGGTGTGCCAGATTTGGAGCGCGTTCTTGACCCCCTCTGCCTCTTATTCTTACAGAATTTCTACGGTTTATTCGAAGGCATGCTGGAGAAACTTGACCTAAACGATGATGGTGTTGGTAAGTAAGTGCATTTTACTGCATTAATAACCCACATTTTGATTTAATTTGATTGCGTTGCCTATAGCCTTTTATTTGACGTTTTTGCAATTTTATTTGGATATAGTTCAAGACCAGGCTCAATGATACCGATTGCTTCTTTGTGAAGTGCTGGTGTGAATTGTAATGTGAATATTAGTTACATTTAAATATATATATGAATATATTTTAGTCATTTAGCAGAAGCTCTGGATGACTTAAAGTAGTGAGTGCATACCTTTTAATACCCTTTCCTACTGGTCCCTCATGGGAATCAAACCACAACCCTGGCGCATGCTCTACCAACTGAGCCACATGGGACCAGTTACAAGCTATTGAACACCTGTCGCTACATATCATCAAATAATTCATATTTAAGTCCTATTGTGCAGAATTTGTTTTGATCATAACCCAATTATTGCCTGATGATAGCGCCATAGCAGCTAAGTAGGGGTGCTGAACCCCCCCCCAAAAAAACCTTGCAAAAGTAGTGCCCTGGGCCTTTACTAGTCTGTATTAGTTGACCAATATCTGTAGTGTGCCCCGTTGGTGAAAAGCACTCTCATCCTCAAACCTATTCCTGCGGCTATGGATAGCACAAAGCCTCATGCAGGGGAATCAAACTCAACACATGGGTGCACTTTGTTAGAATAAGGCCCCCCCCCCCCAGCCCCAGACGTGACCTCATTGGTTCAGTATACAGTATAATGACTAGTGAAATTATTTGATGTACTGCATACACAGTGTGAATATATATTTTTCTACCCATCTTTCCAGCTGCTGAACCAGACAGAGATATTTACATGCGCTTTATGAAGTCCCACTGCTGCTATGACATCGTTCCCACCAGCTCCAAGCTGGTCGTGTTCGACACTGGCCTACAGGTAAGCCCTGCTCACAAGATGATGTATACGTAACTTTGAGAAGCACTAACTAACTTTGACCTAAGTTTGACAGTATCTGTTTATCTAACAGGGTGTGTCCACTGAGGAACATTCTTATGGGTATTGAAGTGCATCCTTGGTCTAAAGGCATTGGAAATTGCATGGTTAATGTTCCATGAGGAGAGCATTACTATTGACTCATAAAAGGTTAAACAGTAATCATAAGGAAGAACAGAAACACTGATGTTTAGGAGCTCAGCCACCAAATCCATTAACCTCATGGTTCCAGTTTCCTTATATGAAACCCATCAAACCAGAACGCTTTATTGTTTTATTTAGGATTTACACTAAACATTTTACAAGATGTGGAATACCATCAGTATATTTTTTTGTTCTCGGATTATGATCCCTTTTCACAGGTGAAGAAGGCGTTCTTTGCCTTAGTGGCCAATGGGGTGCGTGCTGCCCCACTATGGGATTCAGAGAGGCAGTGTTTTGTGGGTAAGGCACACCCTTCGTGTAGTATGATTTTCCCATGATGTTATGCAAAGATGCACTGAGTTTGAAGGTAGACCTTGAAATACATCCACAGGTACACCTCCAGTTGACTCAAATGATGTCAATTAGCCTATCAGAAGCTTCTAAAGCCATGACAACATTTTCTGGAATTTTCCAAGCTGTTTAAAGGCACAGTCAACTTAGTGTATGTAAACTTCTGACCCACTGGAATTGTGATACAGTGAATTATCAGTGAAATAATCTGTCTGTAAACAATTGTTGGAAAAATTACTTGTCATGCACAAAGTAGATGTCCTAACCGACTTGCCAAAACTATAGTTTGTCAACAAGAAATGTGTGGAGTGGTTGAAAAACGAGTTTTAATGACTCCAACATAAGTGTATGTAAACTTCCGAATTCAACTGTACATGCTGGTAGATAACAATTATCTCCAGATTAAGTACAACATTTGTCACGTTTCTTAAATAAAAAAGATTTGTTGAGATTACTTGTAATAGCCATGGCCAGTGGAGCATGGTTTGTTGGCTAGAGGTCAGTTGGCAACCTAATGCTTTATGACGGCTCTATGACAACTGTTAGTCATTCTATTATCTATAGGCATGCATTTCTCATTTCAGGAATGTTGACAATCACAGACTTCATCATCATACTACACAGATACTACAAGTCACCGTTGGTACGTTTGAGTGGACGAACCGATTTTAGCAAAATATTTGTTTACCATGAAAATTCCTATGTTGGATTTCTGTAGATTATTCTTTAGATGTCAATATAGTTTTATTGTTTATAGGTGCAAATATATGAGTTGGAAGATCATAAGCTTGAGACATGGAGAGGTATGTAACGAGCTCTGGTTTAAATGATGACATGAAATGACATGTACAGAACATTTAACTCACATTGTTTTGTCTCTCCACAGAAGTATATTTGCAAGAGACATTCAAGCCTTTAGTGAACATATCACCCGAATCAAGGTACGTTCTCATAACATAACAAAGGTTATTATACAGGTAAGAGTGTGTGCATCTGTCTTGAATATACGTGGATGTGAAGACAATTCCGCAATTGTCTTTTCATTTGCGTTTTATGTCTGTCTTTGCAGCATATTTGATGCAGTGTATTCCCTCATTAAAAACAAGATCCACCGGCTGCCTGTCATCGACCCTGTGACGGGGAACCCACTTTACATCCTCACACACAAGAGGATCCTCAAGTTCCTACAGCTCTTTGTAAGTCTAAAACCATGGGCTCTATTTTCGGATGGCGTTAAGGCGGCGCTACTGTCAAACGCACGTTAGTTTGTAATTTTGTCATGTGCGCACTGGCGTTTCCCGGCCCTAACGCCAGGTTCGGCAATTTACCTAACATCGGCACACTTCCGCCCAGATGGGAGGGGTGGAAATATTTGAGGCGTTTCCTTAAAAACATGATCCAAAGTGCTAATTTCAGGCAGCACTGATAGGGATATTTAAGACCAACTAAAATCTGGTTTTAGCGGTAACGCAGTTGGTTATGGTATGAATTGTGACAGTGGAAACACAGCCTATCCAGCCGTGATGCACACTGCCCATAGGCGTATGAAACGAGATGTGATTTGGTGACTGTATACTTCCCATTTCGTTTTATTTGATTAAAAACCAATCATAGCCTCCCTTCCAGTCAATGAAGTCTGTTTTGTTTTTGTCCTGCTCAATGTGATCAAGTAGGCTAGTCAATAAGTGTTTGGGTCGTCATGAGACTGCTTGGAAATAAATCTTAAATCACCAAAGCTTTAATCAATATATCAATTTTGAAAGGAGCAAAACAGTGAGCATATCAAGAAGCTGATTAAACAGCATGATCATTACACAGGTGCACCTTGTTCTGGGGACAATAAAAGGCCACTAAAATGTGCAGATTTGTCACACAACACAATGCCACAGATTTCTCAAGTTTTGAGGGAACTGGCAATTGGCATACTGACTGCAGGAATGTCCACCAGCGCTATTGCCAGATATTTGAATGTTAATTTCTCTACCATAAGCTGCCTCCAACCTTGTTTTAGAGAATTTGGCTGTACGTCCAACCGGCCTCACAACCGCAGACCACGTGTATGGCGTCGTTGGCGAGCCGAATGCTGATGTCAACGTTGTGAACAGAGTGCCCCATGGTAGCAGTGGGGTTATGGTATGGGCAGGCATAAGCTACATACAATGAGCACAATTGCATTTTATCATTGGCAATTTGAATGCACAGAGTTACCATGACAACATCCTGAGGCCCATTGTCGTGCCATTCATCCCCTGCCATCACCTCATGTTTCAGCATGATAATACATGGTCCCATGTCGCAAGGATCTGTACACAATTCCTGGAACATGTCTAAGTTCTTCCATAGCTTGCATACTCACCAGACATGTCACCCATTCAGCATGTTTGGGATGCTCTGGATCGACATGCACGTCAGCGTGTTCCAGTTCCCGCCAATATTCAGCAACTTTGCACACCATTGAAGAGGAGTGAGACAACATTCCACAGGCCACAATCAACAGCCGGATCAACTCTATCTGAAGGAGATGTGTTGAGGCAAATGCATGAGGCAATGATGGTCACACCAGATACTGACTGCTTTTCTGATCCAAGCCCATACCTTTTTTTAAGGTATCTGTGACCATCAGATGCATACTTGTATTCACAGTTATGTGTAATCCATAGATTAAGGCCTAATTTATTTATTTAAATTGACTGATTTCCTTATATGAACTGTAACTCAGTAAAATCTTTTAAATTGTTGCATGTCGCGTTTTTATATTTTTGTTCAGTGTATATAAAATACTATAAGCAGTATAAAGATGAGTGGACATTCTCCCTTTTATCTGTATATTGGATCTTTGTCCAGCTACTTGTGCACCAGAGGCATGGAATAGTCTACAATCCACGCTTCATCTAGATATGTTAGTGCCACTGAATTCATTTAAAATATTGATGGGAGACTCTGTTATGGAGGAGTGTAAATGCTTGTTTTAGGCTGGACAATGTTGTTTTGTATTGTTGTATGTTTTAATTATATAATGTATTGATTGTTGCTGCCTTCTTGGTCGGGTCCACCTTGAAAAAGAGGCTCTGGGTCTCAACAGGCTTTTCCTGGTTAAATAAAGGTTAAATAAAAAATGTGCTTTTGAAAAGCTTGGATGTGCATAAATCCCTCCAATTATGGCGTCTGTAAGTGCATTTACACATAGCCGATTTAAAACAAGTTGTTTCATTTTGTTTACAATTTGATTTGAATTATTCACTCTTTTTAGGCCTTATCAATAATTAATTTGATATTGCTTATTGACTACATTTGGCATGTCCATCCTCCACCATTAGGCAATGTACAGTAGGCCTAGCCCCTATATCAGTGTGAATGTAATTTACAGTAGGCCTAGCCCCTATATCAGTGTGAATGTAATTTACAGTAGGCCTAGCCCCTATATCAGTGTGAATGTAATTTACTGTAGGCCTAGCCCCTATATCAGTGTGAATGTAATTTACAGTAGGCCTAGCCCCTATATCAGTGTGAATGTAATTTACAGTAGGCCTAGCCCCTATATCAGTGTGAATGTAATTTACAGTAGGCCTAGCCCCTATATCAGTGTGAATGTAATTTACAGTAGGCCTAACCCCTATATCAGTGTGAATGATATGTATATATTTCCACATTGAAGCCATGCAATTACTTAGAACAAGGTGGACTGCAGACAGGTTCAAGTTAACATATTTATAATAGATAGGATAGGTCTACATGTTGTTCGTTTGTTTCTGTAAGCTGTTTAACAAACTATAACGCACTAACATTGGAATTGGAGTTGATTCCAAGGCAAAAAAGTGATCCTCTCTTGTGTTCCAGTCATAGATAGATCGATAGGTGTTATATTTTATCTTGTGTGTTCCAGGTGCGTGAGATGCCCAAGCCGGCTTTTATGAAGCAGACTCTAGGAGAGCTGGGCATCGGCACCTACAAGAACATAGCCTTCATCCACCCTGACACACCCATCATCAAGGCCCTGCAGATCTTCGTAGAGAGGAGGGTGTCTGCCCTGCCTGTTGTGGACGTATCTGGTACGTGTTACTGTAAAACACTTTGTGACAACTGTTGTTAAAATATACTTTACAGGTACATTTTACTGACTGAGATTCAGCTCAACTCTGGTTATGTTTCAATCTCATCACAGGGAAAGTGGTGGATATTTACTCCAAATTTGATGTCATAGTAAGTTTTGATTTTCAAAATACAGCTTGGTAATCCTGTTACTTCCCCCTCAAAAAATATATTGTGTGAATGTTTTCCTTTTAAAAAGCCATGAGTGTCTGTGTATCATGTGTATAGAACCTGGCAGCAGAGAAGACTTATAATAACCTGGACATCACAGTGACCCAGGCTCTGAGGCATCGCTGCCAGTACTTTGAGGGGGTCATGCAATGCCACAAGCTGGATACACTGGAGACCATCGTGGACAAGATTGTCAAAGCAGAGGTGTGTTCAAACACATACATACAACACAACAATAACACGTAAACTCAACAGAGACACAACATGCTCACTGTCCCTAGGTATCACATCCGGCCGTGATTGAGAGTCCCATAGGGCGGCGCACAATTGTCCCAGCGCCGTCCGGGATTTGGCCGGGGTTCTTAACTGACTTGCATAGTTAAAGGTTAAAAAAGGTGTTTTTAAATAAACAATTTCTCTCCTTTTCTCTTTTAACTGTGTGTGTGTCTCTTTGTACGCGTGTCCCTATATATGTATGTATGTGTGTGTGTGTGTGTGTGTGTGTGTGTGTGTGTGTGTGTGTGTGTGTGTGTGTGTGCCAGGTCCACCGGCTGGTAGTGGTGGATGATCGCTCGGCCATCGAGGGCATCATCTCCCTGTCTGACATCCTGCAGGCCCTGGTGCTCAGCCCAGCAGGTATAGATGCTCAGCATTCCTAACCCCCTCCTAATACGACTCTTGGACCCTGAGCTCCCTCCCCGCCCTGCCCTGTCCTGCCCTGCCTCGCCCTCCTCACACAGGTAGGACACAAACACACACTCAGGCATTTGCTGGTTGGCTCCCACATGCGGATGGCATGGGCTTGATGCCAGGCTGCCTGTGCCCTTGAGCCATCCTGTATGCCAGCTCGTGACAGTTTGGTGTGGGCTTGGCTGTGTGTCTGTGTCCTGACTCAGGACCATGTCCTTTCCTCTCGTGCTACCCTCAGATTCTAATAGAATGTTAATGTCAACGTCTTACTTGACATTATGCTTGGTAGCCTTTCTTTGTTGTCTTGGTATTTTGTCTATCTGCTTATAGTTTTGAATAATGAAGAAGAATGATGTAACATAAAGAATGTAGAATAATGTAAGATAATGAGTTTGCATGTTTTGTTTTTTGGAAGGAAATGCCTTTGCTGGTGCAGTCATAATGAATTTAGAAATTGCATTTTGAATTGGCTGGTGCATCAGTTCCCAGATTTGAAAACTGCAGTGAGCAGACTCATCAACTCCGATGTGAGCGTGAAAGAAACATGAAGCATCTTGCACAACTATCTCCCTGATGCAAATAAGCCTACTATTGTTTATGTTGGACATTAACCTAGTCCTAGATCTGTCGCTATAGCCAACACCTATGATCATTATAATGCCAGCACAAACAGATCTGGGACCAGGCTAGTGGGATGTATTCTTGTGTCCTTACTTCACATGTCTATTCTTCCCTCCCCTAGATGCCTGCAGAGAGGAGGGCCTCCTGGAGTGAGACGGGGGGCTACTGCTGCTGGAATCACAGAGGCTGTCCTACAATATATAACTTGTATTTTACAGGTAGCCGCCAAGATAAAGGAAACATTTGAGTAAATTAGGGATACAAAGTCTATTGAAAGCAGGTGCTTCTAAACAGGTGTGGTTCCTGAGTTAATTAAGCAGTTGACATCCCATCATGCTTAGGGTCATGTATAAAAATGCACAGTTGCCCATTATTTTCTTACCGTGGCTAAAATAAGAGATCTCAGTGACTTTGAGAGAGTGGTCTCAAAGGAGCATAGGGGTTTAAAGTGGGTGTGTGTCTCCAGTGACCAGATCTCAAGCCAATTAAACACCAAATGATGGAATTTCTCTTGGAAAAATCCCTTCAAATATAATTCCAGACACTTGAAGTGTGCATTGAAATGCATTGAAGGTATTCTGGCGGCTCGTGGTGGCCCAATGCCCTATTAATATATTGATGTTTCCTTTATTTTGACAGTTACCTTTACGTCCAGAGCCCTTCATATTGATGCACTAGACTTTGAAACCAAAGGGCTGGATTGGACTGCTACTGGGGAGGTAAATGGCTTTAATACTGGAGGACCAGCATCTCTCTGTCTGAATGGAACTGAACTTGATTCTCTGTGGGGCTGAGCCAGTCTGAACTGTGGTTATGTATGTATAGGAGGGCTATATACATTTTGGTGTTTGTCTCAGTATCATGCTGCTCTGTCGTGTTAACAGTGCCTAGTCACTGGATAGTTTCAAACCTTCAATGAACAAGTAGATTTGACAGATATTGCCAAGGCATCTTACTTGATGATACACCCAAGCATGTGTCTAAGTTCCCCACAGGAAATAATAACCTGTTTGTATCGGTGGAGCTGGAACATACTGGACCACTAAAAGTGATGTTTGAGTAAATAACGTCTATATTCTATGCTGTCAAACACAGACCATTTAGACAATATAATTGCATTCTTCATTTTAGTATCAAATGTGGCCATATTATAGCATGTTCTATGATAAGCCACATGTTGCTATAATGAGTTGTTGTCCACACCCCTTTTAGGGGCTATATGCAGTCTCTTTGTCCAATCCTTAGTCACAGTGCCTTTTGCTTGCCCTGACCCTGACCATGGAAGCAAACGCCATTCTCTAACCATAATACATCAAAACGAAGGGTTCTTGAATAATAAGCAAGATCTTGTCAAAAATGTGTTCTCATTTAACCTGAAGGAGAAATTGCAGGTGTTCATGCTTTATCTGGTTATGATTGGAGGGGTTTTGTTTGTATATGAGTAACATGCTGTGAAGAGAGACAGAACAGGAAAAAGGCTTTATTTTTTGGATATATATATATATATATATATATTGTATTCATTCTCGATAACACTTGGGTTGAGATTTAGAGCCATTTATTTTGCCCACTTTATGCACTTGAGCCATGGATCACTTCCATCTACAACATCTACAACATCTATAAAGCAAAATGGTGGATTCTGAACTGCTCTTGACCAGACTCCTGTGCTGTGGCCAGAGAATACACCTCTGACAACTCATCTCTATTGTTTCACTGTAAATAAGAAAGTTTTCAGGAAATGTGCCAGAGAAAGCTTTATTTTTATGTAACCATAAAGAAATCATGTTAAAATAACTGCAGTTTTAATATTATTTTTGTAAATATATTGTGGCAAAAGGAGCCAATATAAATAAAGATACTTTCTATTCAGAACAAGATGTACATGTGCAAGCATGAGAAACGACACTATAACAGTTACGAATGTTGTTCTTTACTTTTCTATTTTTCTGCGTGCAGAAAAATAAACGATGACACTGAATGTATTTTTATGTAATGTGTTTATTGAATGTTATTTTTGACTGTAGATTTGCACCACCATATTTAACTGTTTTGCAATCCAAATTAAACCTGTTTGGGTAAATCAATTAGCTTTTTATGATAATCCTGAATGCGGCAGGTTGCCTAGTGGTTAGAGCGTTAGGCCAGTAACCGAAAGGTTGCTAGCTTGAATCCCCAAGCTGACAAGGTAAAAATCGGTTGTCCTGCCCCTAAACAAGGCAGTTGTAACCCACTGTTCCTAGGCGGTCATTGTAAATACGAATTTGTTCATTAACTGACTTGCCCAGTTAAATAAATAAAAATGTAATTGATGTAATCTTTTTATGACTGCCATGCACATGAATTATTTACCTTCATACAGTATAACACATGTTTATGCACTTCTCTAATAGACCTTACTTGACAGACATGGCTAAAAGACTTTTGATGATAATCATTATTGCGACATTCGATGTCTGAACACTGCCACCTACTAGTGGTTAAGAGCTGCACTGCAGGCATATCCGCAGCTATTTTAAGATTGGCCATCACGTGGAGTCCTGAGAGTACTCGAATTTAGATAGCAGGTTAAGTAAATTTAGTCTGAGGCTCAGAGCATACCAACAGACGTTTCTCCCTCTCCTCTTTTGAAGTTCCATGCTAGAAACTATTGGAGTGATCCTATGACATTGAAATTGTTTACACATTAGGGAGTTGCTTCTATACTTAGAATATTTCAAGGAAATAAAATGTCATCAAGCCACACACATACCAGCAAACATCTCCCTCCAAAGCTGTTCTACATCAGCTTTCAAGTTAAGGGTAGAGTTCCTCAGAAAACACTATTGACCTTCCCGAGACCATTCCAAGGATTTCTGAACACCAGCCACAAGGTGACAGTCTAATACAAGTGGTATTTGTCACTAGCCACCATGTGATTGTATGATATATAGACAGACTGTGAAGGTTAGTAGAATGTCATTTCATAGCACTCATATGACACCAGATATTCTGCTCCAAATTCACCAACAAAATCATATTTATTTATAGACATGATATATTCCATATATTCACAGGCAAGATAAACAAGCAGGAGGCTGTCAGTCTCTATGTGGGGTAGGAATGGCACTGTAATCTCAATGGATCTGGATCTACTGCAAAGGTAAAAACTAGTATTTTTCTAGATACTGGTCTTGGATCAGCAATGAGGATGAAATCTCCCAACACCTTGTAGCCCTAAAGCAGGAGGACTTATTGGCTTGCTGGCCTTTGTCTGATCTGACTGCTTATCTATCTATCTCACACACACACACACACTGGACGTTCCCTTGAAAGTGTAAGGGTGATTTAAAATTCTCCTTCTTCGAAGCTTGTCATGTATTTTATATGCATGGAGAGAAGGGCTTGAGAGGGGCTCAAACTCAAATGAACTTCACTCTGTTCCTCTCCTCAGGCATATCTCTCATTCTCTCTCCATCCTATTCCCTCTCTCTCTAGCATTAGTTTTACTGCATCATGACTTTCACTAATTCTGTGAAACAGCACACGTCCCTGGCCTTTGAAGACAAGTGTGATATGAATGAGGAGGAAAGAGGGTGTAAAAACCAGACCTCGGGGCATTTGGTTTTTACACGTTGCATTTATCTGCAGTCGGAGAGGGCGAGGGCTGAGAAACTCTGCGTTTCAGGGGGGGCTTTGATGTCTTGTGGGGTGCAGCTGCGGTTCCTCTGCAGAGCTCATTAGAATAGGAGGCTGCGGTTCCTCTGCAGAGCTCATTAGAATAGGAGGCTGCGGTTCCTCTGCAGAGCTCATTAGAATAGGAGGCTGCGGTTCCTCTGCAGAGCTCATTAGAACAGGAGGCTGCGGTTACTCTGCAGAGCTCCTTAGAACAGGAGGCTGCGGTTCCTCTGCAGAGCTCATTAGAACAGGAGCCTGCGGTTCCTCTGCAGAGCTCAGTAGAATAGGAGGATGCGGTTCCTCTGCAGAGCTCATTAGAATAAGAGGCTGCGGGTCTCATACAGCCATGTCAAGCCAGCCACCCGTATGGACTGACTAGAAAGCAGCACACAGCCACACAGATGAGGAAAAGCACTATGATCACACTTCTCATAAAGGTCTCTCTCGCTCTCTTTCCCTCCCTCTCTTTCTCTTTCCCTTCCACTCCCTCCTCTCTCTCTTTTTCCCCTCCCAATCCCTCTCTCTGTCATTCTCTCTATGTAGTAGTGCACAGACAGGGTGGATGACATATTTGAGATCAATATTGGTGTCCATTATTTTTCCATAAACATAATATAACACAACCCCATCTTAAACATGAATGATTTTCTTTTGAGCAGAACATTGGTTCACAAGCTGAATATCACCACCCAAAACAATATCAAACCACATGCTGAAGACACACATCACAAACTGCAAACTCATACTGCAGGAAAGATGTGGTTTATTGGGAACAGCATGATCCCATCTAGCTTATTGTGATACATACATAGCATAAACAATGGTAACACATTTGATTTGACCTCTTAAGTGCCACAGGTTGAGGATTATATTTACAACACTATAACCATGGTGTGATGTAGGCTCCATCCATTTAAACAGAATCACAGAAGGGAATATGAGAATGACTCCTCCTCACATACAAACCTTTACACATTTTATCTATGAACAAGTCAGTTAGTGACTTTTTTTATCTTATGTTTAAACTCCTGAGAAAAATGTCATACTAATTTCTGTTTTCATATGAACATATCACTGGAGGGTTTATCATGAGTAGGGGGATTGACCTCTGTTATAATAGAAAAAGAATGGTGCCCTTGGTTATGATGATAGAATCTAGCAGGTCAAAGCACAAGACGTGGAGACTTTTCTGTCACTACATAAGCTTGATAAGGAATTCATTACTATGTTAACAATTACCACACATACATGTATATCAATCAAGCACCGGTTAACACATGTCCAGATGGATGTATTCGGGTGCTACGGTGTCTACTGAAATGTTATGAACAACACCAAGCAGGCTAATATTTACTGTCTCCCAAATAGCATCCTATTCCTGACATAGTGCACTATTTTACTATGGAGTCCTTTGGTCCCTGGTCAAAAGTAGTGCACTATAAAGGGAATAGGTTGCCAGACATTGTCTTTACAACAACCTTTCCTGCAAAATCTCACTCCGACAATATTTAAAAGAAGTGAAAGTGAATTGGCATGTGTTTATCTCTTCATGCTACACAATGTTACTTACAGGTTCACTTTGGTTTACAGCTTTCTATAACAATGCTGTATCTGTGTGGCAGTTTGAAGCTGTGAGTTAAGTTAAATCAGGACTAATACAGTACAGCAGTGTTAAACCAATATTAACACATGAACATGTCTTACACAGAAATGTTACTCTACTGTTGATACAATAGCAGCCCCAAATAGTGTATTGTTACAATGTGGTTCCTTGAATAAAACGAAAGATACGATTTCTCAAGACATTTGAGTGTCTCCATGATCTTAACTTTTCATCTCATCTATGATTTAAATATCTGTGTTCTGGTACCTCTCAATAAATAAAAATCATAAGTTGGTATGTGTAACATCTAACATAAATATGGGTAGACATAGTGAATACTCATTCTATGAAAACTTCAGACGACATGTGTTTTGCGTTGATAAATGAAGACCGAAACAAAGAGAGAGATTTTTGGTGAGAGAAATCATTGCGATGAGTTAACATTTTCTCGACACATACTTATCTACATAAACGTGTGTGTGTGTGTGTGTGTGTGTGTGTGTGTGTGTGAAAGACAGAGCAAAATAGTAAATATTATGGATAGTAAGCCTTTCCAAGAAGGTTATGTCATCTCCAACACTAGACAAACACCTAAAGTATTCTGGGAAATGATTGTTTACTCTAAAGAGATGTTGTGATCTGTGCCATTGCAGCGACAGACTCGGAGCAAGGGGGCTCAAATATATCAGTTACTGGGAATACAATGGACGTCACTTCAAAACAATAGAGAGTCTTTGTGTCCAATAGGGATTTTTCTTGTTGGGTATCCCATGTTGGAGTCTGCTACGGTTTGAGAAACTGAGAGAGGTGCACATTCGGAGGTCCTCCTAGATGTGGAATCAACCATTAGCGTAGGCCGTTGGGGGGTATGTGGGGCCTCTTTGTCCCCTAGATCAGAGCCCAGCGGCAGCTGGAGGACATGTTCTGGGAGATTTGGCAGTTTGGTTCAGTCCCCTTTCAGCGGTGGCTTGGTCTGGGTGGGTAAGACCTTGAGTTCTGGTCATACATATGGGCAGAGGGGAGGGGGCAGAAGAGAGAGAGAGAGGGAGAGGGAGCGAGAGAGAGAGAGCGAGAGAGAGTAATAAAAAGAGGCAGTGAGAGTACAAGAAATGCATTTCAGAGACATCTGACGGGGAGGGAGGGACGTGAGGCCAAACAGAACCACGCCAGGCCATTCAGGGACACAGTTCTTCCTCCAAGTGAGACATCTTAGAACAGGCTGTAGAGGCGCCTCTAGCAACTGGAGAGGGAGGCTCACTGTCACTGAACCTTTGGAATGAATCCACATCTTATGTTTGACCCCAACACCTTTATCTCTTTTTGTCTGTATCCACATTTCTGCTCATTCTATGACTTTCTCTCCCTCTTTTTGTCTCTCACACATTCTCTTTCTCTGTATCTACCTCTATCCCTCGATCCCCCTCTGATCTCGACTAAGCCAGAAATCCAGCTAGGTGGAATAATATTTTTCACTTTCTGTCAGAAACATCTGATCAAACAGGGGTTTGGGCTGCCAAAAGCTCTAACCAACCTGCTGTTCACGCCTTCAATACCTCCCTCTCTCCTCTTTTCAATACCTCCCTCTATCCTCTTTTCAATACCTCCCTCTATCCTCTCTTTAATACCTCCCTCTATCCTCTCTTCAATACCTCCCTCTCTCCTCTTTTCAATACCTCCCTCTATCCTCTCTTTAATACCTCCCTCTATTCTCTCTTCAATACCTCCCTCCATTCTCTCTTTAATACCTCCCTCTATCCTCTCTTTAATACCTCCCTCTATCCTCTCTTTAATACCTCCCTCTATCCTCTCTTTAATACCTCCCTCTATCCTCTCTTTAATACCTCCCTCTATTCTCTCTTCAATACCTCCCTCCATTCTCTCTTTAATACCTCCCTCTATTCTCTCTTTAATACCTCCCTCTATCTTTCTCTTTAATACCCCCCTCGATCTTTCTCTTATTACATTTCATATGGGTCAAATGCAAAAAAATGTACTCTACTGCATTGTCCAACAAATCTCTCTAAGAGAGGGAGAGGAAGTTGCGTCTGTGGCGCCTAGAAGACGTGTTGTCAGAGCTGGTGTGTGTAACTAACTGTTCTGTGTTCAGAGTTCAGTGATGCTCCTGGTATCCTGGTATATTGCAGTATAGAAGTGGTGGGTGGACAGACACACCGTGCTGGTTAGTAGCGAGCTCCTTCCATTATACATTCAGAGAAGCTGTTGTGTGGAGGAAGTCCTTTGAAGGCGGGTTGAAGGGAGTCCCCATAGCGGAACCTTTTGAAAAAACATTTTTGGTTCCAGGTAGAACCCTTTTGGGTTCCATGTAGAATCCTTTCCACAGAGGGTTCTACATGTAACACCAAACAGTTCTACCTGAAACCAAAAAAGGGTTCTCCTATGGGGACAGCCGAGGAACCATTTTGGAACCCTTCTTCTAAGAGTGTCTATGCTTTCTTTTGCCTCACCGACACATGCTACACAAGTCTACATGAGCACACAAAGGTTTCATGCTACAACTAGTACTCAAGCAGGCAGAACAAAAACGACACCAACCCTCCCTTCCTCTCGTCTCTTTTCAAGCCAAACTTTTTGTGATTACAGTTAAATGGCACGACTTTCATGACATATTTTCTTCTGTGTGGGCAGTGACTCCGTTTCCTGCTGTTGTTTGATTTGTGTCTCTTTTTTTAAGTGAGGGGTGAGGAATAGGGAGTTTTTTCCGAGAACGGGGAGAGAAGCTTTGAAGACAGGCAGGTTGGGGATCTTGGAGGGGGCCTTTGAAAAGAGAAAGGAGTGAGAGCAGGAGGGAGGAAGGACAAAAAGAAAGAGAGGGGGGGGGGGGGACTCCTTCACTTCTGTGTAAGGTAAGCTCCGATGGTAAGGCTTGCGGCCCCCAGTGCAGCCAGGCCAAAGACAGTCTTGATGGACGGCCATGAACAGAACACGGAGTCCCTCTGTCTGTCATAGAGCTCAACAAAGGCCTCCTGAAAGATAGACAGTGAGAGAGGCAGAGTTAAAGAGACTGAACAGGATCTTAAGCACTTAGAAATTTGTAACATATTGTACGAATTTGAATTCGTAACATATCATACAAAATGAATGCCATTGTACACAATTGTGCACAAAATTCGGGGACCCGTTTTGGCTTGTGAGCACAACTTTCAAAACTACTGGCTGACATTATACAAAACCTTTATAATGCATCTTTAATACAAGCAGTGTGTGTATTCCCATGTTCAAAGCTTGCTGGGGGGTCTCCTTTGGAAGTGTCTGCAGATCTAAATGCCCTTGGCCACCATCCAACTGCTGTGTTATTACATGCATGCAGGAAGCCGGATCCATTTCAAACCAGCGCCCCTCACACCCCTTGTGCCTACCCCTTCATAAACACCACACACGCATGAACCAACGCACACACACACACACACACACACACACACACACACACACACACACACACACACACACACACACACACACACACACACACACACACACACACACACACACACACACACACACACAAACCCTGGGATACTCATGGAAACAACCCAAGACAAATACTCCACATGAAAACACACACTCTCAAACCCATGTCATGTGATACACTACTTCCTATTGATGTATTGATGGGAGCTACAGTATACTGTATGTCAGGGATCATCAACTAGATTCAGCCGCAGGCCGATTCTTTTCTTGAGCGGAAGGTCGGGGGGCCAGAACATAATTACAAATAATTTGTAGACTGCAAAGAGACCACAAGAAGCCCAAACATATAATGTTTGACTCAAACATAATCATTTCAAATCTTGCGTACATTTGTAAACGATCACGTGTCTCTCTATTATGTGTTGGAAAACTTGGGAACAGATTTCTTAAATTACAATAAATTGGAGCTGATTTCCTGGTGTTTTTACAGTATTTTATGTCCAACAATTAATTTAAAAATTATTTAATTTTTATGCTCAGAAAACCTCAGGGGGCAAATAAAACCACCCGCGGGCCAAATTCGGCCCGCAAGCCACCAGTTGGGGTCATTAATATACACTGCTCAAAAAAATAAAGGGAACACTTAAACAACACAATGTAACTCCAAGTCAATCACACTTCTGTGAAATCAAACTGTCCACTTAGGAAGCAACACTGATTGACAATACATTTCACATGCTGTTGTGCAAATGGAATAGACAACAGGTGGAAATTATAGGCAATTAGCAAGACACCCCCAATAAAGGAGTGGTTCTACAGGTGGTGACCAGACCACTTCTCAGTTCCTATGCTTCCTGGCTGATGTTTTGGTCACTTTTGAATGCTGGCGGTGCTTTCACTCTAGTGGTAACATGAGACGGAGTCTACAACCCACACAAGTGGCTCAGGTAGTGCAGCTCATCCAGGATGGAACATCAATGCGAGCAAGAAGTGGCAAGAAGGTTTGCTGTGTCAGCGTAGTGTCCAGAGCATGGAGGCGCTACCAGGAGACAGGCCAGTACATCAGGAGACGTGGAGGAGGCCGTAGGAGGGCTACAACCCAGCAGCAGGACCGCTACCTCCGCCTTTGTGCAAGGAGGAGCAGGAGGAGTACTGCCAGAGCCCTGCAAAATGACCTCCAGCAGGCCACAAATGTGCATGTGGTCTGCACAAATGTGCAAACGGTCAGAAACAGGCTCCATGAGGGTGGTATTAGGGCCCGACGTCCACCGGTGGGGGTTGTGCTTACAGCCCAATACCGTGCAGGACATTTGGCATTTGCCAGAGAACACCAAGATTGGCAAATTCGCCACTGGCGCTCTGTGCTCTTCACAGATGAAAGCAGCTTCACACTGAGCACATGTGACAGACGTGACAGTCTGGAGACGCCGTGGAGAACGTTCTACTGCCTGCAACATCCTCCAGCATGACCGGTTTGGCGGTGGGTCAGTCATGGTGTGGGGTGGCATTTCTTTGGGGGGCCGCACAGCCCTCCATGTGCTCGCCAGAGGTAGCCTGACTGCCATTAGGTACCGAGATGAGATCCTCAGACCCCTTGTGAGACCATATGCTGGTGCGGTTGGCCCTGGGTTCCTCCTAATGCAAGACAATGCTAGACCTCATGTGGCTGGAGTGTGTCAGCAGTTCCTGCAAGAGGAAGGCATTGATGCTATGGACTGACCCGCCCGTTCCCCAGACCTGAATCCAATTGAGCACATCTGGGACATCATGTCTCGCTCCATCCACCAACGCCACGTTGCACCACAGACTGTCCAGGAGTTGGCGGATGCTTTAGTCCAGGTCTGGGAGGAGATCCCTCAGGAGACCATCCGCCACCTCATCAGGAGCATGCCCAGGCGTTGTAGGAAGGTCCTACAGGCACGTGGAGGCCACACACACTACTGAGCCTCATTTTGACTTGTTTTAAGGACATTACATCAAAGTTGGATCAGCCTGTAGTGTGGTTTTCCACTTTAATTTTGAGTGTGACTCCAAATCCAGACCTCCATGGGTTGATACATTTGATTTCCATTGATAATTCTTGTGTGATTTTGTTGTCAGCACATTTAACTATGTAAAGAAAAAAGTATTTAATAAGAATATTTAATTCATTCAGATCTAGGATGTGTTATTTTAGTGTTCCCTTTATTTTTTTGAGCAGTGTATTTATGGCAAACACCATATAGCAGCTGTGATTCTCCATATACAGTGAGTACCAAATCTATTGGGACAGTAACAAATGTTTTGTTGTTGTGGCTCTGTACTCCAGCACTTTGGATTTGAAATGATACAATGACTATGAGGTTAAAATGCAGACTGTCAGCTTTAATATGAGGGTATTTTCAATCATATCAGGTGAACTGTTTTGAAAATACTGCACTTCTTGTACATAGTCCCCCCATTTTAGGGGACCGAAAGTATTCATACAAATTCACTTGTAAGTGTATTAAAGTATAGTAGTCAAAAGTGTAGTATTTGGGCCCTTATTCCCAGCATGGAATGACTACATCAAGCTTGTGTCTCTACAAACTTTGGATGCATTTGCAGTTTGTTTTGCCACTAACTTTCTCACTCATTATTATTCACGATTCATTCAGGATGATCCATAATCATGATAGCATCCACATTAATGTTGAAGTGTTTAGAAACATATTCTATTCTTATTTACAATAAAAGTGACTCAAAAATGACACACTACATTATTTACCATTCCTTTCTATTGGGCACAAAATAATCTGAAACACAACCAAAACAAATTGATGTAATCATCATGTGCTAGGAATACGGGACCAAATATTCAACTTTTGACTACTTTAATGCACATATAAGTGAACTTGTCCCAATACTTTTGGTCCCATAAAATGGGGGGACTATGTACAGAAAGTGTTCACCCGATATGGATGAAAATACCCTCAAATGAAAGCTGACAGTCTGCACTTTGACCTCATAGTCATTGTGTCATGTCAACACGTGTCACTCTCTAAATACTTTAGGAGCTCACTGTAGATGCTTCATGGTCCTACAACAGGCTGTTAAAGGTGCAACTGCTTCTCCCTAATCTCAGTGAATACAGCCTTTTATAAAACCACCACATATTGTATGTCCTTTTATTGTACAGTATGATATTCACCCTGGCTCAATGTATTTATGGCCCATTTGTTGTATGAGGAAATCAAGACGTCCGTTTATAAACCTTCAGGCCTTGACAGTGGAAACAGCTGTACAGGAAGCTACAACACAAAGATCCCCCCCAGAAAACCCCATAAATGGTTGCTGTTGATTGTTCTGTATCAAACTGGTCAATGTGGGAAGGAGTGCACCATTGGCTATAAGAGGGGTGTGAGGGTTGAGGGATCAGGACACATGATTGTGTAGCCTTTTCCTCAGAGCTGAAGGAAGCCCCGTTGCTCAAACCCCTGCCCTACAGTAAATCCCTAAACCTAGACTGGTAATACATTGTCGTTACAGCAGTAGCACTAACCCTAACCGAGACTGTCTCAACATTGACAATCATATAAGATAATAAACAATTCATTTGAGATGCAATGGATTATAGGTACAAAACACACACCCATCACCTCAGTAGTGGAGTACTGTTATGACTGGTAACCTGAATTCAATTCTACTTTATTAGTCCCCTGAGGGCCAAGTCTACTTCAGCCTGTCCTGATTAGATCAAGGCTACATTTACCTACATGAATTATGTTATGCACTATTTGTAAAGCAACACAAATATATGTTTGTTTTAAATTTGCCCTTGAGAGAGAAACTGGGGCATCTTCTTTGAAGAGTCACACTGTTAGCAAATATTTCCAGAAAAGCAACGCAAAGCCTCACAGGATGACTAAAAAAGGCAATCTTTTTCAAACGGCTACAGAAAAGTATTTCCTGACTCCCTCCTCTCCCTCTCCTTTCCTGTAGCATTCCTGGGGCCAGAGGCCATTGACACAGTCAGGAGAAAGATCAGATCAGCAGTGTCTTCATGTTAGGCCCTCTGGTACCGAAACAACCATTCCTCGTCAGACACCATTCACTTAACCAACAGACAAAAATATAGAATTAAATGCAAAAATGACCAATTGAAAAGGCATGTACTGTGGGTCATTCAACACACTGAAAATGCTCCCTCTCCCCCTCCCTGATAATACCCACCCACCAACACACACCCTTCCATCCCTCTCCCTTCATCCTATAAGGCAGTTTTCAGGTATTAATTAGGGTACCTCAGTCAGACCTCCTACTGTGAGGAATGTGTTCACAGTAAGGCTCCTCTGGCAAAAACACAGGTTTCCTGATAACCCACTTTTCCCACCCACCAAAGGAAAAAAAGTTTGCTGAGACAACTACACAGACCTGGTACTGGATGCTTCTACCAGCACGACATCTTACTGCCCTTAGTATGATACAGCTACAGTAGGTACATGATTCAATGGCAGAGAGACAATGTGCATCATGTTTGAGCAACCAAAAATGCAATGTCAATGGAATGTGCAGCCTGTCAAAATAATTAAAGTGGAACTAACAGCATTTTCACAACATTAAATCTTATTCAAATCTGTTCTTATACACTCCCAGGAAGAATATGATACATTTTGAAAAATGTTCTGACAAGCCAGTACTTAGATATGGTAATTTTCACATTTTCATAAATTCTTAGAATGTGTGGGAATGACGTATACTAAGGCATTTGTTGAAATTCTACAGCAATATAGTGTTGGAAAGCGGTCGTGCGTTTAAATAATTCATTAACACTGCAATAAATAAAACCTAATTTAAAAAATATTTTTTGTCCAGGACCGGTGTCTACGCAGACCGGTGCACCATAGCCAATCAAAGCTACAGAAGTCCTTTATGCAAACAAGCCATTTGCCACACAGGCCTGCCATCATTCACTTTCAACTGGACTGTGTGGCACAACAACTTTAGAACGCATTCGCCATAATCCACAAAATACACCTGAATGGATTTCTGCAAATACAGTGCATTCAGAAAGTACTCAGGCCCCTTCCCCTTTTCCACATTTTGTTACGTTACAGCCTTAAATAAATAAAAATCCTCATCAATCTACACACAATACCCCATAATGACAAAGTGAAAACAGGTTTTTCGAAATGTTTGCAAATGTGTTAAAAATACAAAACAGTAATACCTTATTTACATAAGTATTCAGACCCTTTGTTATGAGACTCGCAATTGAGCTCAGGTGCATCCTGTTTCCATTGGTCATCCTTGAGATGTTTCTACAACTTGGTTAGAGTCCACCTGTGGTAAATTCAATTGATTGGACATGATTTGGAAAGGCAAAATTGGACATGATTTTGGGCGTGCAAAATTATTCAGCCCCCTTAAGTTAATACTTTGTAGCGCCACCTTTTGCTGCGATTACAGCTGTAAGTCGCTTGGGGTATGTCTCTATCAGTTTCGCACATCGAGAGACTGAATTTTTTCCCCATTCCTCCTTGCAAAACAGCTCGAGCTCAGTGAGGTTGGATGGAGAGCATTTGTGAACAGCAGTTTTCAGTTCTTTCCACAGATTCTCGATTGGATTCAGGTCTGGACTTTGACTTGGCCATTCTAACACCTGGATATGTTTATTTTTTAACCATTCCATTGTAGATTTTGCTTTATGTTTTGGATCATTGTCTTGTTGGAAGACAAATCTCCGTCCCAGTCTCAGGTCTTTTGCAGACTCCATCAGGTTTTCTTCCAGAATGGTCCTGTATTTGGCTCCATCCATCTTCCCATCAATTTTAACCATCTTCCCTGTCCCTGCTGAAGAAAAGCAGGCCCAAACCATGATGCTGCCACCACCATGTTTGACAGTGGGCATGGTGTGTTCAGGGTGATGAGCTGTGTTGCTTTTACGCCAAACATAACGTCTTGCATTGTTGCCAAAAAGTTCAATTTTGGTTTCATCTGACCAGAGCACCTTCTTCCACATGTTTGGTGTGTCTCCCAGGTGGCTTGTGGCAAACTTTAAACGACACTTTTTATGGATATCTTTAAGAAATGGCTTTCTTCTTGCCACTCTTCCATAAAGGCCAGATTTGTGCAATATACGACTGATTGTTGTCCTATGGACAGAGTCTCCCACCTCAGCTGTAGATCTCTGCAGTTCATCCAGAGTGATCATGGGCCTCTTGGCTGCATCTCTGATCAGTCTTCTCCTTGTATGAGCTGAAAGTTTAGAGGGACGGCCAGGTCTTGGTAGATTTGCAGTGGTCTGATACTCCTTCCATTTCAATATTATCGCTTGCACAGTGCTCCTTGGGATGTTTAAAGCTTGGGAAATATTTTTGTATCCAAATCCGGCTTTAAACTTCTTCACAACAGTATCTCGGACCTGCCTGGTGTGTTCCTTGTTCTTCATGATGCTCTCTGCGCTTTTAACGGACCTCTGAGACTATCACAGTGCAGGTGCATTTATACGGAGACTTGATTACACACAGGTGGATTGTATTTATCATCATTAGTCATTTAGGTCAACATTGGATCATTCAGAGATCCTCACTGAACTTCTGGAGAGAGTTTGCTGCACTGAAAGTAAAGGGGCTGAATAATTTTGCACGCCCAATTTTTCAGTTTTTGATTTGTTAAAAAAGTTTGAAATATCCAATAAATGTCGTTCCACTTCATGATTGTGTCCCACTTGTTGTTGATTCTTCACAAAAAAATACAGTTTTATATATTTATGTTTGAAGCCTGAAATGTGGCAAAAGGTCGCAAAGTTCAAGGGGGCCGAATACTTTCGCAAGGCACTGTAGTGCACTAATGTACTTTTGACCAAGACCAGAAGGGCTCTGGTTAAAAGTAGAGCACTATATAGGGCAGAGATGGGGCCACAAAAAAAATCTCAATTTATCATGGGGGGCTGCAGTGTTTCGCGGGTCTGCGTACCCACATCTATACCCACACATGCAGTCTTCCATAAAGGCCAGATTTGTGCAATATACGACTGATTGTTGTCCTATGGACAGAGTCTCCCACCTCAGCTGTAGATCTCTGCAGTTCGTCCAGAGTGATCATGGGCCTCTTGGCTGCATCTCTGATCAGTCTTCTCCTTGTATGAGCTGAAAGTTTAGAGGGACGGCCAGGTCTTGGTAGATTTGCAGTGGTCTGATACTCCTTCCATTTCAATATTATCCTTGGGATAAATGTGTTCTCTGTTTGTCTGTTGCCAGTTCGTCTTGTCAGGTCTTACCAGCGTGTTTTCCCAACTCCCTGCTTTCTCATGTTCTGCTTCCTAGTTTACCTGGTTCTGACCATTCTGCCTGCCTTGCCCTGACAAGTTTACGAACCTCTGCCTGTCCTGACCCCAAGCCTGCCTGCTGTTCTGTACCGTATGGACTTTGCCCTGGATTGCAGACCTCTGCCTGTCCTGACCCCAAGCCTGCCTGCTGTTCTGTACCGCATGGACTTTGCCCTGGATTACAGACCTCTGCCTGCCTTTGACCTGCATTTTGCCTGCCCCCTGTTTGGGTCAATAAACATCTGTGACTCTAGCTGTCTGCATCTGGGTCATTTCCTGAGTTCTGATATTCTGAGCTATCAGGTAGAGATTCAACTTGATATAATTGATATAACCTGGAAATCAACCTATTTGGTGTTGTAGCTTCTTTCAGCATTTTTTTCAATGCTAGATGCTTCAGGTTAATCCAAATTCTGGTGAAGCGATTGAATATGATTTTATAGTTGTAAGAACTTAAAAGAAATTGGTCTTGGATAACCCACATTTCTCTTGTAATTGATTGGATAACAGTAGAGAGCCATCATAGCACATATGCTCAAAGTTCATGATGCCACTTTGGAACCGGGACTTAAAAGTATTATCTTTTTACTGTTTTATTTCTTTACTTACCTATTGTTCACCTAATACCTTTTTTGCACTTAGAGCCTGTACGTAAGCATTTCACTGTAAGGTCTACACCTGTTGTATTCGGCGTGACAAATAAACTTTGATTTGATTTGGAGGTAATGTGGGGTTGTTCCAAAAAGGGGTGCCTGGCCACACGGGTTTCTTCCATTTCATGAATTATATACATTTTCCCAAATACAAATTTAATTGAAAATCATTGGATTGTCTTTTTTTCTTTAAAGCCTTGGACCCAAAGTAGTGAATATATATATACATATATTTATTTATTTATTTTTTTAATTTTTTTTTACTCTTCCAACCACAAGGCCAGTCTGTTGTCCATTGTTTTAGTGAATGCAGTTGTGCGGCCCAGCTTTACAAGGTACGTGTAAAACATTCAATTTGACTCTTGAGACTCTTGAGACTCTTGAGCCTTATTCTAAAATGGATGAAATCGTTTTTTCCCTCATCAATCTATACCCCATAATGACAAAGCAAAACATTTATTTTATGTATATAAAAAAAATTAACTGATGATACATTTGCATAAGTATTCAGATCCTTTACTCAGCACTTTGTTGAAGCACGTTTGGCAGTGATTACAGCCTTGGGTCTTATTTGGTATGATGCTACAAGCTTGGCACACCTGTATTTGGGGAGTTTCTCCCATTCTTCTCTGCAGATCCTCGCAAGCTCTGTCAGGTTGGATGGGGAGTGTCGCTGCACAGCTATTTTCAGGTCTCTCCAGAGATGTTCGATCAAGTTCAAGTCTAGGCTTTGGCTGGGCCACTCACGGACATTCAGAGACTTGTCCCGAAGCCACTGCTGCGTTGTCTTGGCTATGTTCTTTGGGTCGTTGTCCTGTTGGAAGGTGAACCTTCACCCTTGTCTGAGGTCCTGAGTGCTCTTTAGCAGGTTTTCATCAAGGATCTCTCTCTGTATTTTGCTCCGTTCATTTTTCCCTCTATCCCTCTGACTAGTCTCTCAGTCCCTGCCGCTAAAAACATCCCCACAGTATGATGCTGCCACCACCATGCTTCACCGTAGGGATGGTGCCAGGTTTCCTCCAGACGTGACGCTTGGCATTCAGGCCAAAGAGTTCAATCTTGGTTGCATCAGACCAGAGAATCTTGTTTCTCATGGTCTGAGAGTCTTGAAGTGCCTTTTGACAAACTTCAAGTGGACTGTCATGTGCCTTTTACTGAGGAGTGTCTTCCATCTGGCCACTCTACCATAAAGGCCTGATTGGAGGAGAGCTGCAGAGATGGTTGTCCTTCTGGAAGGTTTACCCATGTCCACAGAGGAACTCTAGAGCTCTGTCAGAGGGACCATCGGGTTCTTGGTCACCTCCCTGACCAAATCCTTATCCTCCAATTGCTGTTTGGCCTTGTGGCAAGGTCTAGGAAGACTTTTGGTGGTTCCAAACATCTTCCATTTAAGAATGATGGAGGCCACTGTGTTCTTCGGGACTTTCAATACTGCAGAAATGTTTTGGTACCCTTCCCCAGATCTGTGCCTCGACACAATTCTGTCTCAGATCTCTATGGACAATTCCTTCAACCTCATGGCTTGGTTTTTGCTCTGACATGCACTGTCAACTGTGGGACCTTATGATACCCCAAGCGACTTACAGCTGTAATCGCAGCAAAAGGTGGCGCTACAAAGTATTAACTTAAGGGGGCTGAATAATTTTGCACGCCCAATTTTTCAGTTTTTGATTTGTTAAAAAAGTTTGAAATATCCAATAAATGTCGTTCCACTTCATGATTGTGTCCCACTTGTTGTTGATTCTTCACACAAAAATACAGTTTTATATCTTTATGTTTGAAGCCTGAAATGTGGCAAAAGGTCGCAAAGTTCAAGGGGGCCGAATACTTTCGCAAGGCACTGCATATAGTACCTCTATTTGCTTATTTGAGCTGTTGTTGCCATAATATGAACTTGGTATTTTACCAAATAGGACTATCTTCTGTATACCACCCCTACCTTGTCACAACACAACTGATTGGCTCAAACGCATTAAGGAAAGAAATTCTACAAACCTTTTAACAAGACACACCTGTTAATTGAAATGCATTCCAGGTGACTACCTCATGAAGCTGGTTGAGAGAATGTCAAGAGTGTGCAAGGCTGTCATCAAGGCAAAGGGTGGCTACTTTGAAGAATCTCAAATATAAAATATATTTTTTATTGTTTACCACTTTTTTGGTTACTACATGATTCCATGTGTTATTTCATAGTTTTGATGTCTTCACTATTATTCTACAATGTAGAAAATAGTCAAAATAAAGAAAAACCCTGGAATGAGAAGGTGTGTCCAAACTTTTGACTGGTACTGTATGTGAAAATGTTAATATTTTCTCCTACAACCTTATCTTAATAATCCATACAATTTACTATTCTCCTGAAAGAATGCATGTAAGGCACCCAGAAATGTGATATCGCTGTTGGAGATGCAAAAAAACAAAAAGGAACCGTATTACGTATGCTGTGGTCCTTTGACAAAGTGACACCATTTTGGGCTAATGTCTGTGCTATCATATCATTGTGTCTAGTCATTTATATCCAACCGTCTCCACAACTGTGTATGTTTTGGAAAAGTAAATATTGGTGACCAAAGAAAGTTTTGTTAACCTATGTGTAATTGCTGCAAAGAAAATTCTAACTATCATTTGAAAAGCATCATGCTCACCTTCAATAACTGTCAAGATGTGCCTAACTAGTGGCATGGAAGTCAAACGCAGGAGATCATCTGGACCCAAGGGAGAGGGGCAGGGAGTCCAAGAGGAGATTCATGTTTGTCAAGGCTGCGTAACTGGTGGTATGGAAGTCAAACGCAGGAGATCATCTGGACCCAAGGGAGAGGGGCAGGGAGTCCAAGAGGAGATTCATGTTTGTCAAGGCTGCGTAACTGGTGGCATGGAAGTCAAACGCAGGAGATCATCTGGACCCAAGGGAGAGGGGCAGGGAGTCCAAGAGGAGATTCATGTTTGTCAAGGCTGCGTAACTGGTGGTATGGAAGTCAAACGCAGGAGATCATCTGGACCCAAGGGAGAGGGGCAGGGAGTCCAAGAGGAGATTCATGTTTGTCAAGGCTGCGTAACTGGTGGTATGGAAGTCAAACGCAGGAGATCATCTGGACCCAAGGGAGAGGGGCAGGGAGTCCAAGAGGAGATTCATGTTTGTCAAGGCTGCGTAACTGGTGGCATGGAAGTCAAACGCAGGAGATCATCTGGACCCAAGGGAGAGGGGCAGGGAGTCCAAGAGGAGATTCATGTTTGTCAAGGCTGCGTAACTGGTGGTATGGAAGTCAAACGCAGGAGATCAGAACGTGGTAAATAGCCGGAGCCGTTTAATGAACATAACTACCGGCGTACAAAAATATCAAAACACATGGGCACAAAAACCCGTAACGCACCAGTACAATGAAGCACACATACTTAACATAAACAATTCCCGACAAGGACATGGGGGAAACAGAGGGAACTTATATAACATGCAATTAGGGAATTGAAACCAGGTGAGTGCGACAAACCAGACAAAACAAATGGAAAATTTAAAATAGATCGATGATGGCTAGAACGCCGCCCAAACAAGGAGAGGAACCGACTTCGGCAGAAGTCGTGACAATGACGAACTGGAGGGCTGAACTATGTAGTTATATTAGATTCTGAGTTTTTGAAAGCTGGGCAGAGAAGGGACGTGTTTGATAAGGTCTGTTAGTCTTATATTGACCATCTTGAGGATTGTGACATTTCCATGTGAGCGGGATTTGATGTATGTATGTGTATTGAAAGGGGAAGCTACTGTGTATTTTTGTGTGTTCGTGGACAAGCGTGAGCATGTTGTGGCGTGTATCAATTGTGGTAGTTGTGTTGTTTTTGTGTTGTTTCAGTTTATTTCGGTTTCATTCTTGCTTTGTTGTTTGTACTTATATATATTTTTTAAAGAGAGTTATTATATATTCCGGTCCTATACATTGAATGTTTTGTATGCGACAACTGGGTTAACATTCCATTTCGAAAAGCCCAGAAGGGTGATGTGTGTAATAACTTCGGACAGGAAGCACCAGGGGTTGAGGGGCTACAGAGGGTCAGTCAGTCAGGTGGATATCATAAGACCATGGTGTGGTACTGTATCATGCTCTCTAGTTCAGCTCCCAGACACCAGTTAGGATAACATGTGACTACTGTTGAAAAAAACAACAACTAGAGGTTAGTCTCTCTCTCTCCCTGTCCTTCACTCTCCCTCTCTCCTCTCTCTCCCTCCCTCTCACCCTTCTTCCCTCCCCTTTGCCAAATGCAAGGTCCGAGGAGACAGGGAAGTGGCCTTTAGCTTACGCTGAGATAGTGAAATATCATTATGCTATCCACAGTAACAAAAACAAGACAAGTAGTTTGCCCTTCACCAAGACCATCTTCTAGTTTCAGTAGGTGATTGGCTGGGGAATCAGTCCAAGGTTACCTTTCTTTCAGCTCTGAAGATCACCAAGAGTGTTTTGTTGATTAACATTTTTTAAAAGGTCAGTAGGAGTCACACGGGTGCCAAGAATCTAACAAAAATATATCCCAACCTTATGTCAGGCCCAGTAAATCTTTTTTGCTTTATATTTATGACAACATTCACATTGCCACATAACACATCCCTTGGAGACCCACAGCAGTACTCTCTGGGAAAAAGGAGAGAAACAAAATGAGGGAAAGAGAGGATCACTGGCTTGACACCATGTATTCACAGTGTCTTGGTTACCCCTGTAGCTTGCCACATCTCCTGATGCCATAATATTACGACATTAGGTTTACTTTTCTCACCAGTAGGACTGTCTTCTCTTGACCTCTGGTTTACTTTTCTCACCAGTAGGACTGTCTTCTCTTGACCTCTGGTTTACTTTTCTCACCAGTAGGACTGTCTTCGCTTGACCTCTGGTTTACTTTTCTCACCAGTAGGACTGTCTTCTCTTGACCTCTGGTTTACTTTTCTCACCAGTAGGACTGTCTTCTCTTGACCTCTGGTTTACTTTTCTCACCAGTAGGACTGTCTTCTCTTGACCCCTGGTTTACTTTTTTCACCAGCATGACTGTCTTCTCTTGACCTCTGGTTTACTTTTCTCACCAGTAGGACTGTCTTCTCTTGACCTCTGGTTTACTTTTCTCACCAGTAGGACTGTCTTCTCTTTCTTGACCTCTGGTTTGCTTTTCTCACGATGCAGATCTTCAGCATTGTCTCTTGTAGAGTGTCCCTTAGTGTAGCGGGAGTTTAACTATACTGTCCCTAAGAGTGGAACAGGAAATTCCCAAATTCCTCTCCAGTCCTGGGTATCCTGGGTTTCCCCTGTTCGTTAGTGTGAATGGATAACTAGCCCACACTTGCCTTGTGTGTGAAAGAGGAGTAGACAGACAGACAGACAGACAGACAGACAGACAGGCAGGCAGGCAGGCAGGCAGGCAGGCAGGCAGGCAGGCAGGCAGGCAGGCAGGCAGGCAGGCAGGCAGGCAGACAGACAGACAGACAGACAGACAGACAGACAGACAGGCAGGCAGGCAGGCAGACAGACAGACAGACAGACAGACAGACAGACAGAGGCAGTTGATTTAAACACCACCAGGCAGCAGGGCCTTTGCCAAAACAGATCAATTATTAAGCCAGTTATCTTTGTTGTTTTACATTTCACTGGCTAATTACGGCCAGCCTGGGAGTTCTCTTCTCCTTATTACGGCCACAGAGAAGGAGGGATGAGAGGAGGAGGAGGATAAAAGATGACATTCATCTAAACGTTGTGTCTTCAGAGCAACATCCACTAAAGCTAGCGTGTCCCAATGATGTGTCTGCTCTACACTACCATAACATACACAAAGGGTATAGCACATACTCTGCAGACAGGACATTAAAGTGTGTTGTCTAACGAGGATCTAGCTGTTTCCCCTAAAGCTCATTAAACATAAAACTCAAAGAGAAAGAAGTCTGTGAGGGGAAGAGGGTGGGCAGAGAGAAAGAAGTCTGTGAGGGAAAGAGGGTGGGCAGAGAGAAAGAAGTCTGTGAGGGGAAGAGGGTGGGCAGAGAGAAAGAAGTCTGTGAGGGGAAGAGGGTGGGCAGAGAGAAAGAAGTCTGTGAGGGGAAGAGGGTGGGCAGAGAGAAAGAAGGAGGCAGATAAGGGAAAGGCTAAAAGTACAGAAAAACAGAAACTATAAGCTAGCTATTGGGGATAATCTCTCATTGAGTAAATATTGCTACATTTGTTTATTGATCAAGCAGGAAATCCTGCCTGTATCTATACATATTTATGTTTAAAATGTGCAACTAGGGTTGTTGCAGTGACCATATTACCGCCACATCGGCGGTCACGAGTCATGAAGGCAGTCAAATTACACGTGACCGTTTAGTCACGGTAATGAGGTTTTTCCAAGTTCTTATGCTGCTGATGGTCATTAGTAGCCCACCAAACTGGCTAACAGCCTGTCACTCAACACTCTATTGTCCCTCTTTGTTAACCACTCAACACAGAATAGGCGCATGTGCACACTCCCTCAAATCATTTGGAGAAAATATCCTTTCTATTTTATTCAGCTTTGTTCAATTGTATTTTTCATACTATAAAATAATGCCACAGATTCTAAGCACATCTTGTCTGCTAAATGAACTAGTGTAGCCCACAGCCATTTGCCATGGCCAGATCAGGACCCAACATAAGGGCAACTCAGAGTATGCTATTCTGTTCTTCTGAAATAGACTACATTTTCTTCATTTCCTGCTGTTTAAAATAAATCATGGATTTATTGTGAATGTGTAGGCTATATTACATGGATTTATTGTGAAGGTGTAGGCTATATTACATGGATTTATTGTGAAGGTGTAGGCTATATTACATGGATTTATTAGACTTTTTAAAATGTAGATTATACAAAGGTCTGCATCAGTGTGTTGAAACCAGGAGATGCTAAATGTGTTTATGTTAATTAATGGTCAATTACCGTGAGACCGACAGTTATTTGCTTGACAATCACCGGCTGACGAAATGTTGTGACCGCCACAGCCCTACGTGCAACCTAAACAGATGCCGTCCAGACATCATCCACACAATCCTGTCCACTCCAGACGAAATAGGTGACAAGACGGCAACCTTGAGTCTGAGGCGACCAGGTCGCTCGGTGTGTTAAGAGTCTCTGGAGTGTCATCCATTGACCTGCTGTCTGCTGGAAAACAGATGACTGAGGAGTTTTCAGACACTCATTACCCAGAAAAAAACGTGGCGTCAGCAGCATAGACTCAGGAGATAAAGCTAGGGACACTGTCTGAGTCCTTGGATAGCATCGGTATTAGGAAACACGCAGAAGCAAACTGAAAGCATGGCTGTAAAGTCACAAAGAAAATAGAGAAGGGGAGCTATAATCAATCCATCTGGAATGTTCGTTTTGGGGGGGGGGGGTTAAAACAACAACAAGCAATATAACTTTTAATTGATCATACTAAATCAAATCATAGAGAATGAGTATCGAATGGGAAGAAAGGTCACTTAACTGTACGTTGCTACTGTAGAGATGCCTACTTAGGACAAGGACATACTGAAAAACATGTAATGCATTATCATGACAATATGCCTGCTTCCACCTAATGGCAAGTTTCAATGCTTGTCTGACCATGATCATCTTTGATAAAGAGGACATGACTGTATGTATAAATTAAGTAATATCAGCAATCATGCTGGATTGTTTGGCCATATGTCTGTGTTTTAGGTAGTGGCTGCACTATTGCTGGGGGAAAATGCCATGGAACAAGTGAACTCTATCCTCTCTCCAAAATAACCTGCAAATGGCCCTGTTGCTTCTGATAAATATTAAAATATGTGTCAGCATCATGGGTGTGTTTACAAAACAGTGAGCTCCCACGGGTCTTCTTCTCCTCTCCTGGAACATGTAACGTGATAGCCCAGTAAATCACCAGAGGCTGTCATGACGGTTCACATGTTGATCATCTCAATTATTCATCTTTTAATACCGCCAGGAGACCACTTTATGCATGTGACAGACATACTGTTCCACGGGAGTAGGGAGTAGGAGTAACTGTAGGCCTGCAGTGTATTTTGGATTTATGTTCCTCAGTGACTGTAAAACAAGAGTGAAATCAGATCCTATTTAGGTGGGTGTATGACACCTTGGCTCTTTCATATCATATACTGTTGACTCTTTGAATTGTAAAAACAACTCTCATATTCTACAAACAACCTTTGTTACCCTTGACTGAACTCCAGTGTAATTTGATTATAGTTGGTCCTGTATTGTAACAGAATTCATTGTATGCGACATCTTTGATCCTGAAGCAAACCAAGAGCAGTTTGACCTGGCTGGATGCAGACAGACTGCGTCTCCTATCTGATTGGTTAGCTTTCTACCTCCTCCTGTCCAGGCTGGGTGGATTAGTTTATCGGCGCTCTGCAGCACACCTTAGTCTACGCTCAGAGCTCAGAGAGCATATTATTTACAGGCACAGTGGGGCACATTCTGAATAAACATGACAGAGAAAATGCATCAAAGGAAAGGCCAAAAGCCACAGACATGCTTGGCAAGTCAGACAATACCTTCTCTAATAGTCTGTCTGACCTTACAAAGATATCTTCTCAGGCTCTTCTCTCTAGCTCTCCTCTCAGTAACGTGATGACCATCCAACTCCACATTAACCTCACTTTCCAGACAAGCATTCAATAACACCAATGCAACACAAACAAGCAAAGCGTTCCCATCACATATAAAGCTTCCCTTAGTGCTCTAACAAAAGGAGAGCATCAGCTGTGAGCCTCTGCTGTCTGTCTGTACACGCAGGGTAAGAAGTGGAGCAGGAGCAGGAAGTGGCTGAAAGGAACACAACCCACTGCTGGTCTCTCTCCCTGCTATAAATAACAGCAGGCTAGCTGGCCAGGTCAGAGCTGCTGCTGCCCAATCTAATAAAGCTGCTCTCTCTCATCTCCCCATCTCCAGAGCCCTGGCTGTTTAATAGGCCAGCGATGACGCGTGACTAAGAGAGGAGAGAATGGAACAGAACAGGGTGGCTGAGTCACCACGTACCTCACCCCGAAGCAGTGGGGAGGGAGGGTGAGGTATGGGTCATTTGGGCATGAGGATAGGAAGTCTGCCACTTTGTTCTCTCCCTGGATGCCCAGCAGAGTGGACTGATAGGATTGCTAGATATCCTAGTGATGACGTCTGTTGGCTTTAACAATTTAACACTGATACCATGGGGTTTATTGAAAATGAGTCAACTGTGGGTTCTTTGCCTGGATTAGGTGCACAAGAAGATTATACCTAACTGGTTTGTTTTAATCATTTAATCATCATGGACAAGAGAAGGACATCTTGAAAATAGATACTTAGTGGTGTGTGTGGTATCTGAAGCACGTCAAAGTAAAGTCCCCTTACATGGAAAAACGTATGCCGCAATGCTTGATTACCACCCTGTGGTAAATTGTTCAAGCAATGATTAGAAACCAGGTTTCACAGCTGCTCATTCCCAGTCCTGTGCTGCATTCCCCATTTACTGCCAGCACTCTATCAGACAGAAATCAGTGCAACAAGGGGGTGGGATCCAAAATTATTGACACAATGCTGTGGCAACTGAGCGAGAGTTGGATGCTCCCCAGCCTTGCCCAAGCCCCAGTGCCACTGTAGGCCTGATACAGCCTCACAGACTGTGGGAACTGGCAGATTCTCAGGTGGCCTGTTGCTTCTCTTCTTTTGTGACAAGTACCCCCTGTGGGAGAGGTTCATTTCCTGTGACAACGGCTGCACCAACGGTCTATCCTTCAGACCACACCTCACACCATCTCTGTGGGCTTCTCTCATATGGTTATTATGATGTGTTTATTACACTGCTTATGAGCACTTAGAGTGTTTTCTGTGGAGTTACTGTGTTTTCTGTGAAGTTACTGTGTTTTCTGTGGAGTGGATACTTGTGCTTTTACTGTTTCCAGGCCCCTGACTGAGTTTTACGCAAACTTATTGGAAAAAGTTTGTGTTCTCTAGGAAAAGCATGCGTCAGTTCCCCCTTGTCTACCCTGGCTAAACGCTCAGTGGATCAGTTGTTGTGAGATCACTTCCTGTGGGGGCGGGTGTGGAGATGACGATAACATCACTGTCTGGTTTGAGGCTGTATGGCTTCTCTGCTGTGGTAAAGCCAACCATGATCCATGACTAAATCACAGAGGCTGTATGTTCCTGTAACTAAGGGAGGCCTCCAGACAAGCCAAACACTCCTTCAAACTAATACCATGGAGAAAGGGTGGAGGCACAGCTGGAGTGAACTCGATCTGCTAGTGTTTAATGTTTGCAGGCCTACCTAAAACCAGTAAGGCTAACCAATAGACTACACAGGCAGTTCAACTTCAAAGATAGCTCACACAATTTAATTCAAAGAGCTACTAATATGCTTTTAATACTAATATGCTTTTAATACTAATATTTATTATTAAGAACAAAAACGACAGATTTTTGTCAGCTCGGGGATTCGATCTTGCAACCTTTCGGTTACTAGTCCAACACTCTATGCTTTTAATACTAATATGCTTTTAATACTAATATGCTTTTAATACACACCAAAAAGGTAGTGTGGTGCTTACTTAACATTATATGCTTTAGTAAATGAAATCAAGCTTTTCAAGAGTGAGCTAATTACACCCCCTCAGTTTATGAGGTTTGGTAGTAGCCCACATTATCATCATCCAAGAGAGACTTATCTAAGTCAGTGGAGGAGTAAGTATTAGCTTGAACATCAAAGCCTGACAGCTGCTGTATCACAGAGTCTCTCCTTTCATGACAGCGATGTCTTGTAATGTAGAGTGAGCCTGTGATGATCTCTCGTCAGTTTTGGCATCAAGATAGAAGGGAGCAGGTTTCGTGATGTGATTGGTGTACATGAGGCTGCGGTTTCAGGTTCGTCTTTTGGGACATGTAAATGAGAGGCCAGTCTGCTGGGAGCTGCAGGATCTCAGATGACTGCTTATTGTCAGGTAAAACAATAATCTTCATGAAGTAGGCTCTCCCTCTGGAACGGCTTTGGTGAGGAAAGGAGCTGAGATTCACTAACCTGCATCTGAAATGGCACAATATTCCTTATATAGTATGGGCCCCTAGTCACAAGAAGAGCACGATATAAGGAATAAGGAAGGGAATTAGGGAATTATGAAGGACAAAAGTTGTTGATTTACCGCAGACTGGGATTCTGGAATGCGTGACAAAGCTGTCTCTCTTTCTCGGAGCATGAGGTCATTGTCAAACAGGGGGAGTACGAATGTGTTTCACACAAAACCATTTTCAGACTGAGTTTGACAAAAGCATGACCAAAACGATACTTTTTCAGTCGTTCAATATTGTCAGAAACGTCCGTCATGCCAAAACCAACTAATTTTATGTCTCCAGCAACAACAAAAAATACCCTCTTCTCCCCCTCCCCTTCCGCCTGGGAAACAAGGTAAAAGTTCACCAATCCTCTCTCTCTCTCTCTCTCTCTCTCTCTCTCTCCCTCTCTCTCTCTCTCTCTCTCTCTCTCTCTCTCCTCTCTCTCTCTCTCTCTCTCTCTCTCTCTCTCCCTCTCTCTCTCTCTCTCTCTCTCTCCCTCTCTCTCTCTCTCTCTCTCTCTCTCTCTCCGCTCTCACTCTGTCTTCAGAAACCAGCTGATTTTCATCCCAGGCCAAGGGGAAGGAATGAGAAGAATGCATTGATGTGAGGAGACAAACAACTCCACTCAGTGTCTAAACTGAGGGGGCTATGACAGCTTTTCACCCTTAGATGACCTCATCTGACTGCCTATCTCCCTCAGATGAGCTAGCTAGCTTGCTGCCCATGAAGAACATAGCTTAGCTCACTACTCCACCAGCATTACACAATAAAAAATAATACACCCTCGTTAAGGACAGGCCAACACTCCTCGATTGCCTGGTCTGATGTGTTAAGACAATGAGAAGCAGAAGGACAGAAAGACACAGTACACTGAGTACATCTTTGCCTCGTATTTCTTCAGCTCTGCTGCAACTAAAGACCTGAATAGCCTTCTCTGTTCGGTTAGCCATTTCTTCATGAACTACTCATTGGAGAGAGCATAACACATTGTAAATATTGGGCCTGTGACCTTCACTGTCTATGTGCAGAGAGTCAAAATGGAAACAGGCCCAGCCCGTCTGATCAACGTCAATAAATCGTCTATTGTGACATTATAAGTCTAGTGTGAAAAAGTGTGGAGAGCTAGGTGTCATTTTCACAATAGAGTGAGGCTTCTAGCATTTTTTTCAACAGCTCCTTACTCCCTGGTACACACATAAGGATCCACGGAATATGTCAATGGAGTGGCAACAAACTGCCTCTATTTAGAGGCCAAATAAACAAGTACATGATGTCCTGAATGCTACAACTGAAAAGATCTGAACTAAAATGTTCGCTTTTCTTAAACCAAGAAGTTACTTCAACTTGCTTGACAAGTGAAAAATTGACTTGAGACTATGGGCCCATAATCAATTTTCTGATTATAACCATTTGTAATGTAATGTTTAATGATTTTACTGTTTTTCTTTGCCAGTTTATTATCAGCAGAAGAAACTGAGGGGAAACAGATGACTCGTTTCAGATTACTTTTCACATTCAAAAACAAGTTGTACATCCAAATCATTACACAAGTGTGTTCCAATTCTTGGTTTGGCACCAGTTATCCAGATTCTGTCATAATTTACCCTTAACCTACGCAATTACTTTCTGGCTGTGACAACCCTTTACCCTGGTATTAAGCCATCCATCCTCACTGGCCTTGCCACTCATTACCCTGGTATTAAGCCATCCATCCCTCACTGGCCTTGCCACTCATTACCCTGGTATTAAGCCATCCATCCCTCACTGGCCTTGCCACTCATTACCCTGGTATTAAGCCATCCATCCCTCACTGGCCTTGCCACTCATTACCCTGGTATTAAGCCATCCATCCCTCACTGGCCTTGCCACTCATTACCCTGGTATTAAGCCATCCACCCTCACTAGCCTTGCCACTCATTACCCTGGTATTAAGACATCCATCCCTCACTGGCCTTGCCACTCATTACCCTTGTATTAAGCCATCCATCCCTCACTGGCCTTGCCACTCATTACCCTTGTATTAAGCCATCCATCCCTCACTGGCCTTGCCACTCATTACCCTGGTATTAAGCCATCCATCCTCACTGGCCTTGCCACTCATTACCCTGGTATTAAGCCATCCACCCTCACTGGCCTTGCCACTCATTACCCTGGTATTAAGCCATCCATCCCTCACTGGCCTTGCCACTCATTACCCTGGTATTAAGCCATCCATCCCTCACTGGCCTTGCCACTCATTACCCTGGTATTAAGCCATCCATCCTCACTGGCCTTGCCACTCATTACCCTGGTATTAAGCCATCCATCCCTCACTGGCCTTGCCACTCATTACCCTGGTATTAAGCCATCCATCCCTCACTGGCCTTGCCACTCATTACCCTGGTATTAAGCCATCCATCCTCACTGGCCTTGCCACTCATTACCCTGGTATTAAGCCATCCATCCTCACTGGCCTTGCCACTCATTACCCTGGTATTAAGCCATCCACCCTCACTGGCCTTGCCACTCATTACCCTGGTATTAAGCCATCCATCCCTCACTGGCCTTGCCACTCATTACCCTGGTATTAAGCCATCCATCCTCACTGGCCTTGCCACTCATTACCCTGGTATTAAGCCATCCACCCTCACTGGGCTTGCCACTCATTACCCTGGCGTAGCACAAGCTGTCTCTTCCTGGTCCTGCAGCTTGTGTGGCTTGATGCTATGCCAGAGGACCACAGTGTCTGTGTGATGTGGTAGAGCTAGAGCTCCTGTTTAGCCTGTGGTCCTGTACTATGGCCTTAATTAAGCAGGCTGTTTGTAGTTTGATGAGCCCCCCCTCACCCCCCCCCCCTCCTTCTTCACTCCAAACCCGCCTCTCCCTCCTCACCCAACCTCCCAATGTATCTCCTTCACTCCCTTGCCTCCCTCCCGACCCGTCTACCAACCTGCCTCCCCAACCTTCCAACCCTTCCTCTCCTCTCCTCACCTGTTAACATCACCTATTGATCAAAGCCATTCTAATCACTACTTCTGTGGTCGGTAGTTTTTATCCAGTGGCACTTTTTTACCCACACGCCCTTTTTGTAATGGAGCACCGTGTGCGCAATATTCTTCATCCATTAACTTGGAGCTAGATTAAAGAACAGGGATAGAAGCTCAAAGGATCTTGTTTCTGCATGGCTGGACTGAACATACTGTGTCAGTCCCAAATGGAACCCTAATCCTTATTTAGTGCACTACTTTTGACCAGGGCCCAAGAAGCCACTGTATGATGGATGGATAGAGGGATGATCGAACAAGTCAAACGAATTGCCAACTGTGTGCCCTAGTCAGAATATAAATCAAAAGATGTGTCAAGAGTTTCTTGAGTGTTCTGTACTAAGTGTTCTGTACTGAGTGTTCTGTATTTGTGACCTAACGGAAGGCCCTTTGGTGAGTCAACAACATTTGAAAGAGAAAGGTGTTGTGGTTCTTTCTTCATAACACTGGGTGTTTTTCTTTTGTAGCGCTGCTGCTCACCACCAAGTGTCATAAAATTGCTGAGAAGATAAATGAAACCCGTTTATGGGTCTTATTACTGACTTAATGAACTTGTGTTGGCAATATTCATGGACGTAAACCATGTCTAGACGTGTCTATGGGCTGCTTGTATTGTTCTTCTTTGGTCCTAACAAGCAAACAGGAGCACTTCATAACTGGATCTAGTCATAACAAGGTTTTTTGAACTTTCTCACTTAAAACTATGATGCTAAACAGACCAGTGTAGAATAGAGGGGTAGTGTGCCGTCCTCCTGATATACCGCAGTCTATCTCCGATACTCCTCCACCATCCCCTTGACAGTGACAAGATTCCTAGATTAATATAATGTAGACCCTTCAGAATAGCATAGACATCTTCTAGGAGCCTGAGGAAGAGTGTTAACAACAAAATGGAACGTTTTCTCCCTTAAGCTGACAGGATCTGTTTGTTGGTGTGTGAGGAGGACATGTGGCTCATTGCTTGAGAAGTTTGAGTGAAATTTACTTGATCGATGTGGGACACTTTGGCGTACCCTCCCCGTACCGTAGGTGGGAACGATGCCCCAGTGAGCTTTCGTCTCTTTGACATGACATGCGCATCACTTTCCCCACACCATCAAAGGTCTGGAGGAGTTCCCTCGGTTACAAGAAATCACATGAAGAACGAGCAGAAAATATGCCTACCTCACAACACTATTGTGAGTCTACTTACCAATCATCCTAATTTCGTTTGGACACATTGTGCTTTGCTCAGCATTTCAGAGAAATGTCGATAATGCCCATGCTGTTTGTTAATGACCAGTGTTGTGCCCAGTGGCTTGTGGGATTTCCCAGCGGTGGTGGCTGGGCTGGGCTGTTGTGGCTGTAGTTGTATCACCATGGTATCGCATGGCTAACAGGAAGCTAAGATACGCAGCCCAGGGCCATCTGGCCACTGCCCTCCATGGCACACATGTCACCCTGTGACAACACAACATTATTGATTCAGACCACTACATCCACTTCTCTCTGTATGTCTGTACTGTATGTGTGTGTTTGTGTGTCTGCAGTGCACAAGGCTACTGTGACAACAGAAGATAATTGATTCACACAAACACATCCACTACTGTATTTTCTGTTTCTGTGTCTGTGTCTGTGTCTGTGTGTGTGCGTGCGTGCATGGCTACTATTTGGTCAGTGAACCTTAACAAGTGCTAGGCTTACTCTCCATGCCACAGTCTCCCTGAGAGAGCTTTGTACGGCAATGATAAGGCACATATAGTAATATTATTATTATTATTTTATTGTGTCCCTTTCGGGAAACGTGTCTTGCATCTCAACAAATCCCAGCTCGGCATCACCACATAAGTGCATAAATACATACATCAATCACAAGCAAGAACTACAGCAGACAACACGTGGATACAGTTCCTAATTCAGATTGTGAGTTCACATTCCAGTGGGGCGGTGGGTGGGGGGGTATATCGTTGAGTGTATATTGTACAGCGTTAGCCAATAGCCATGGTTGTCTTCTAAATAATGACATAGATGGACTTTTCCCTGCCAGCCTTTTTGGAACAGGTCCCAAAATATCCCTAGTAGCCAGCTACTGGGCGAACCTTTCAACCTTCCCCACACTGATATATAATGCGACCCGTTGGTGTTTGCCCAGTGTCAAAGTCAACTTATGTCTCAATAGACCCTCATTATCTACTACCAAGTGTGACTGTCTACTACCAAGTGTGACTGATATATGAAACAACCTTTTTATCTCCAACTTCCAAATAGTTCATTAAAGACACATATATTATTCTAAGTATGTGACGATGTGTGATGTTAGTGGTGGTGGTGCCATGATACCGTGCAGTGTTTTGTTAATACGGTAATAAGACAAATAAAGGGCGCAGGGGAGCAGTAATAGCAACACATCTATATTTACAGCCTCTTACATGGCCCTGCATTTTTCATGGGTCTCTACTGTCACCTGACACTGCAAGCCAGGTCACAAGATAGTAAGTGTTTGTGTGTGTGTGTGTGTGTGTGTGTGTGTGTGTGTGTGTGTGTGTGTGTGTGTGTGTGTGCGCGCCTGTGTGCGTGTGTGTGCGCGCACGTGTGTGTGTGTGTCTGTGTGTGTGTGTGCGTGCGTGTGCGCATGCTCGGCGTATGTGTGTGTAAGGTATCTCCCAATCACTACATCAGCAGCCCTGGGGCTCTATTTGGGGGATATCCATTTAGTGTCACGAGTTTATTGTGCCCATATATTACGAATCTATGTGTTCTGAAATGGTAGTGCCTAAGAGACGCACAGTACAGCATAATGGAAGAATGGGTCAATAGACACAAGCACAGGGTAAACATGAACAACCACATCAAATACATACAATGCTCTTAGAGCTATGGGCAGTATCCTGAATTTCCGGATGACTGACGTGCCCAAAGTAAACTGCTTGAAAGTAAACAGCCCAGAAGCTAGGACATGCATATAATTGGTAGATTTGGATAGAAAACACTCTGAAGTTTCTAAAACTGTTAAAATAATGTCTGTGAGTATAACATAAATGATATTGCAGGCAAAAACCCAAGGAAAATCTATTTGGAATTCTTTTTTTTTAGGTCACAAGCCTTTTCAATGCTAGCCTATGAGATAGACAAAACAATAGGCCCCAGATTGCAGTTCCTATGGCTTCCACTAGATGTCAACAGTCTTTAGAAAGGGTTTCAGTAGTTGTAGTTTATCCAAGGTGTTCTCATCAGGACAGGTAGATTTTGTCTCGCCTGAACGAGGGCGCGTTCTTAGTTATTTTCATTTTCTATTGAACACCGTTCTTTCCGTCTGAAATATGATCATTTATTTACATATTAGGGTACCTGAGGATTGATTAGAAACATTGTTTGACTTGTTTGAACGAAGTTACCGGTAGGTTTTTGGATTCCTTTGTATGCATGTTAAAGGAGTGGATTACTGAAATCAATGGCGCCAACTAAACTTACTTTTTTTGGATATAAAAGTAGCTGTGTAGCTGGGACCCTTGGGATTGCAAACAGAGGAAGATCTTCAAAGGTAAGTGATTTATTTTATTGCTATTTGTGATTTTTGTGAAGCCGGTACTGGTTGGAAAAGTATTTTGATGTGGGGCGCAGTCCTCAGATAATCGCATGGTATGCTTTCGCTGTAAAGCCTTTTTGAAATCTGAAAACGAGGTTGGATTAACAAGAAGTTAAGCTTTTAAATGATGTACGACACTTGTATGTTCATGAATGTTTAATATTACAATTTTGTCATTTGAATTTGGAGCTCTCCAGCTAGCTCCTGCTAGCGGGATCCGAGCCCTAAGAGGTTTTTTAAAACGCACACACTGTGACAATGTACAATCACATGAACAACACTCATGCTGTATATGCAAGCATACAACCAGGGATGGGCAAAACTTACAAAATACAGTTACAAAATACCATAAATATCAATGTATTAAAATAAACTTCAAAATACATGGTATTTTGAAATATATTTAATTAAAATACATGCATTTTGTATTTTAAATTACAGAAATACATTTGCAAGTAGCCAGCCTGAACAGCAACAACATTTTCAGTAACCGTTATAGAAACGTCTTACTTGCTATGACAGTGATATGTGTTGTTTATCTAACTTAGTTGAATGCACTGACTGTAAGTCACTCTGGATAAGAGTGTCTGATAAATGACCAAAATGTAAATGAACATGTGAAAATGAACATACCAAATTGAACTGCAAAGCACACTGGGTATTATTATTGGCCTAATTTCGGGGTCATGTCTAGATGGGATACATTCATAATTCTCCTGACTTGCTGCGTAAGTTTTCCTAAACCTGCTAAGTATTATTCTCATTAGAATAATACTCAGCATGCTTTGTAATTGTCCATTTGAACATAAACATTTGTATTTAGTTAATTTAGCAGATGCTCTTATCACACCATAGTGTCATCAGACTTCTGATACCAATGCAGGGGACAGCAAAATTATTAACCACTACAGAAAATAGTATAGAAAGTCTTTTGAAAATACAAATTACAGCTCTCGAAAGTAGTTCAGCCCAGTGTAATACAAATTACAAAAAACGTTCAAATACATGGAACAAAAATACTGCCCATCTCTGAGTTCAACCATGGACTAACAGGCCCACAATAACAGAAACCCACTGTTATACACCCATACGGAAACAGACACACAGTCTACTGCTCTGCTGGTCTGTGTATGAACTATGCATGGCCTGGCCAAAGCGATTGTCTACGAAATAACAAACCGCCAAGCGTCCAGTGCCGTCCACACCCTTGGCTGTTCTGGTCTGGTCGCTCAGGAAAGCTATACCCAGGACTTCTCCATTATTTATTTACAGTCTCTGTTCCTGAGCAGACATTCCAAGGACTCTCCTAAGAAGAGACAGAAATAAGCACAGGACAGGAGGGGTGTGTAGGAGTCTGGGGGAGGAGAGGACCATAGGCCATATCTTCTCACTCTAGACATAAAACACAGAAAAAGTCACTTGTACGGTATCACCCATTCAAAGTTAGTTAGAAGGTGTAGGTTATATACCGAGTATACAAAACATAAGGAAAACCTGCTTTTTCCATTTGATTTATTTATCTATTATTTTACCAGGTAAGTTGACTGAGAACACATTCTCATTTGCAGCAACGACCTGTGGAATAGTTACAGGGGAGAGGAGGGGGATGAATGAGCCAATTGTAAACTGGGTATTATTAGGTGACTGTGATGGTTTGATGGCCAGATTGGGAATTTAGCGTAGGACACCGGGGTTAACACCCCTACTCTTATGATAAGTGCCATGGGATCTTTAATTACCGCAGAGAGTCAGGACACCCATTTAACGTCCCATCCAAAAGACAGCACCCTACACAGGGCAGTGTCCCCAATCATTGCCCTGGGGCATTGGGATTTTTTTTAGACCAGAGGAAAGAGTGCCTCCTACTGGCCCTCCAACACCACTTCCAGCAGCATCTGGTCTCCCATCCAGGGACTGACCAGGACCAACCCTGCTTAGCTTCTAAAGCAAGCCATCAGTGATATGCAGGGTGGTATGCTGCAGGCATAGAATCCAGGTAAAAGCTATGATCCCTTATTGATGTCACTTGTTAAATTCACTTCAATCAGTGTACATGAAGGGGATGAGACAGGTTAAACAAGGATTTTTAAGCCTTGAGACAATTGAGACATGAATTGTGTATGTGTGTGCCATTCAGAGGGTGAATGGGCAAGACAAAATATTTAAGTGCCTTTGAATGGGGTATGGTAGTAGGTGCCAGGTTCATCGGTTTGTGTCAAGAAGTGCAACGTTGCTGGGATTTTCACGCTCAACAGTTTCCTGTGTGTATCAAGAATGGCAACAGTTTCCTGTGTGTATCAAGAATGGTCCAACACCCAAAGGACATTCAGCCAACTTGACACATCTGTGGGAAGCATTGGAGTCAACATGGGCCAGCAATGCTTTCGACAGAGTCCATGCCCTGACAAATTGAGGCTGTTCTGAGGGCAAAGGGGGGGGTGTCACTGAATATCAGGAAGGTGTTCCTAATGTTTGGTATACTCAGTGAGAGCTCATCTCAGGGAATTCATTTTGAGCTCAGGTTACTGTCGTAAATGAAAAGAAAAGTGTCCTTCAAACAGTATTATATTTATGATCTTGATTGATGTGCTGTGGTAGCGTAACGTCATATAAAAACTAGTAAAGTCATGTCAGGGAAGATATATGCAACTTTATCACTCAGCAACAAACACAGTAAGGCAAGTTGCCTCTCCCTAGAAACACTCTAATAGCAAAATAAATGGTAGTCATTGAGAAAGGGGATGGAGAGAAGAAAGTGACTTCACCAGGCCTGGTCCTGAAAGAGTGGTTTCATGTCAGAGAGGTCTGAGTCAGAGAGTCAGAGACCTGGCTGTGTCAGTAGGAAATGTTCCTGACATTACAGTGGCTGACTCTCTGTCTCTCTCTCTTTTTCTCTCCCTCTATTTCTCTCTTTCGTGCTGACGAGTGTAAACAGAGTGGCAGATGGTGAGCGACCAAGGCCCAGTCAATCTCTGCTTTCTGCACTCCACTCTGCAGAGGGGTACAACAGAGGGGGAAAACTTGGCTGCTCCGGCTAAGGCTAAGCTCAAACATGCTTTTAATCTCCCTCATACAACCCCCATTCCCATAGGCCACATCCGCAGAGACTATGAGTCTCCCATACATTCTGGTTGAAGTGATAACAGTATTTTTGGGGGATGATTTGTGGTTAGCTGGATCAGGCTTCTGAAGCCTCACCGATCATCTCTGGCTAATGGCTGCTTGTTCCCGTTCCATCATGATATAAACCTAAAAAGTATCAATCCCTGCAGTCCTCTGGGGCTTGGATGGACTCTATAAACAAACACATCTCTCAAGAGGAATAGCTGTCTATGCTTCCCAAATGACACCCTATTCCCTATTCAGTGCACTACTTTTGACCAGAACTCTGTGCACTATATAGGGAATACTATGTCAGCCAGGCACAGGAGAACCAGGTTCTCCCTTTCATCCTGTGCAAACGTGTCACCCTGATGGATATTAATGACTTCCCAACCGTCCCAGTTCCCCTCAGCTCGAACAGAGAGGTAGAGCATAAGAAGAAGGGGGGCAGACAGACCATATGCCCACAGCAGCACACTGCCCTAGCAACACCTCCCCCGCTCACCCCACCTTATCGTGAAATTGGGATTACCCTCTTCATGATTGACCCAATCATATTTGTTCTCCATTATTATGACAAACACCTGCCCTCAGACAAAAACACCTGGTTCACAACGTTCTAGACTACCCTGTATGTGGTGTTTAGACTGGCCAGGGGGATGTCTGCCTCCCCCCACCCTCCAATCACCTGGCTCCAAACCTCCAGATGGTTTCCCAGGTGCTCTCATCCCTTCTCCCTCTACCCCTCCACCTACCATATACACACCCAAAAATAAACAAGTGGTTAGAAGTGAGAGAGGAGTTCAGTGTCTTAAAATAAATTCTGAATCTTTTGTGAACCAGACTTTTTCAGAAAAGCAACCAATCTTATGTTAAGGTTAAGCCATTATTTTTGCAATTGTCTTAACTGTAGGCCAGGACAAGCTGTGGGACCGGTGTTGTATTTTAGCAGAGTACATTTTGGCCAGACCCCCCTTCGCCCCCTCAACCAGACTACTCCTTGAGGTCAAGTGTGTAATTTCAGAAGGAAGTTGGCAGCTGTCTACCTGCCAGGCTGCCACTATCCAATCACTTGTCTTGAAGCGTCCCACAAATAAACACAGGTGTGCCACACGGAGTCACACGTAAGTGGACATGGAACCAAAACACTATGTCTATGTGTGTCACTGTCTGTCTCACTCAGAGACATTATTATCCTATCAAAATATACCCTTTCAACCAGCTGCAATTACTCTTACCACAAAATACAGGAAATGGGTGAATTTATCCAGGTAAAAAATAGCAGGACAAAAAAAGGCACACAGACAGGACAGGATAACACAACACAAACTTATGAGCTATAGGCCTACAGACACCAGGGTGAGTCTTAAGGAGTTTTGGTGTGAGGGGGAGTAATCATCACAACAATGTGAGCCATCCCAACCCAGACGGATTACAAACAATTGAGACCTTGTTCTTTCTGATGAGACAGATAGTTTTTGTTTTGGGAAAAGTATTATACTCGGCTCATGCACCGGTGATTCCCTGATTCCCAGACTCAACAGCGGCCAGCGACTTACTTATTTAGAGCTTTGAGACTATCTTCAAAATAACAGGAAGCATGCTGATGGTGAGGTTTTCCACACCAACCTCATGTGTCTTAATGTCACTATTAGGTTAATTAGCTTTCCACTTCTTTCTGTTTTTAGAGGAAAAGAAAACATCAACATGCAGCTGTAATTACCTCCGTTTCAGACACACAATAGCACAATGTTCCCTATTCACTGCTGGTGACCCTAAACTATATGTATATACTGTATTCTATACTATGCTACTGTATCTTAGTCCAATACAGCTCTGACATAAACTAAACAAAAAAAGAAACGTCCTGCGTTAATTTTCAGCAAACTTAACATGTGGAAATATTTTTATGAACATAACAATGAGCTACAGGCCATAAATGCAATGACAACTGAGACATAAACTGAAGAATTTCCACAGACATGTGACTAACAGAAACGGAATAATGTGTCCCTGAACAAAGGGGGGGGGGGGGGGGGGGGAGTCCAAAATCAAAAGAAATTGTGCGTTCCTGGTGTAACTCTGGCAGTTGTTGTTGCCATTCTGCACCTGTCCCGCAGGTGTGATGTTTGATGTACCGACCCTGTGTGGGTGTTGTTACACGTGGTCTGCCACAGCGAGGACGATCAGCTGTTCATCCTGTCTCCATGTAGCGCTGTCTTAGGCTTCTTACAGTAAAGACATTGCAATTATTGCCCTGGCCACATCTGGAGTCCTCATGCCTCCTTGCAGAATGCCTAATGCACGTTCACGCAGATGAGTAGGAACCCTGGGCATCTTTCTTTTAGTGTTTTTCAGAGTCAGTAGAAAGGCCTCTTTGGTGTCCTAAGTTTTCATAACTGTGATCTTAATTGCCTACCGTCTGTAAGCTGTTAGTGTCTTAACAACCTTTCCACAGGTGGATGTTCATTAATTGTTTATGGTTCATTGAACAAGCATGGAAAACAGTGTTTCATCCCTTTACAATGAAGATCTGTGGAGTTATTTGGATTTTTACGAATTATCTTTGAAAGTCAGGGTCCTGAAAAAGGGACGTTTCTTTTTTTGCTGAGTTTATATGTATATATTCTTAATCCATTCCTTACTTAGATTTACATGTATTTTGGGTATATGTTGTGAAACGGTTGGATATTACTTGTTAGATATTACTGCACTGTCGGAGCTAGAAGCACAAGCATTTCTCTACACCCGCAATAACATCTGCTAACCATGTGTATGTGACCAATACATTTGATTTGATTTGATTTACTACCTCTGATAGCTGATAGTTAATATTCCATATTGGTTGTATACCTTTTAGAACACACACCTAATGACATTTTACTTATATAAGAAGACTGAAATCTTAGGGCCTTTTGGGGGCCCTAAGATAGATTTGGTTGGGGGGGGGGGGGGGGGGGGTCCCCTCCCCTCCCCTTGCCGGCAAAACATTTGAGTGGTCCCCCTCTTGATGGCAGAGAGAAAAATGTAAAGACATGCTCCCGTACTTTGGCAACTAAGAAAGTATTTTTTAAACCCCGCTTTGGGCAGGATGTGTCAATGTGTAGTTCATTCGTGCATAATCTATGAGCAGAATTACTGTAAATTACTTCAGTGACTGATTTCTTGAAGCTGTGCCGCGCAATTTTTGGTATATTTCCCCCCACATGGGCCAGCCCCCTGGCCCTCGCAGTTGAGAAGCCTGCCCAGCATTATCCAATGACATTGCAGAGCAGGCCCAATGGCTCAGAGGATACATCAGAGAGAGATTGAGCAATGAGGTGGTGCACATATCTGTGCATACAATATGTGACGTGGTACGCAATTCTTTGGGACCACTTTTGGCTCATGAGTGCTACTTTCAGAACTACTGGCTAAAAAGTATACAAAAGTACCGGATAATCTCTTTAAAGCTGCAATATGTCACTTTTTGGGTGACCCAACCAAATTCATATAGAAATGTGAGTTATAGATCTGTCATTCTCATTGAAAGCAAGTCTTAGAAGCGGTATATACACTACCAGTCAAAAGTTTGGACACAACTACTCATTCCAGGGTTTTTCTTTATTTTACTATTTACATTGTAGAATAATAATGAAGACATCAAAACTATGAAATAACATATATGGAATCATGTAGTAACCAAAAAAGTGTTTAAAAAATAAAAATATATTTAACATTTGAGATTCTTCAAAGTAGCCACCCTTTGCCTTGATGACAGCTTTGCACAGCTTTTCGTTTTTGAGTCTTTTACTTTCAGTTTTGTACACCAGCTTTAAAAAGCAGAAAATACAATATCTGTGTCACACCAGTCCTTGTGCTTGTCTCCACCCCCCTCCAGGTGTCACCCTTCTTCCCCATTATCCCCTGGGTATTTATACCTGTGTTTTCTGTCTGGGTCTCGCCTTGTGTTGTTATAGTACGAACTGGCCATGACTGACCAAGCAGACTTGGACCAGCTCCGTCCTGTATCCCTGCAGGGAGCTACCATTAGGAGAGGAGGAGCTACTTCAGAACCTGATGGAAGGGTTCCGATCTCTGGCAGAACGCCACGACCTGGGGTTCAAGGCATTGACGGAGCAATTCCGTGAATTAGCTCGCAAGCAGCACGCCACATCTGAGACCTCCCAGCCACTCAGTAGTGGTGGGTCTGTTCAACCTACCCTGGCTCCCCAAGAACACCGCTTACCTCCTCCGGAGTGATATTCTGGCGATCCTAGAACCTGCCGGGAATTTCTTTCTCAGTGCTCCCTCAGTTTTGAGCTCCAGCCATCTTCATTCCCTTTGGATTGATCGAAGATAGCATATCTAATTATGCTAATGTCCGGAAGGGTACTCTCCTGGGCGATGCCGTTTGGGAGCAACAGTCCGCCGTTTGTCATAATCTGGAAGATTTCATGATGGAGGTGATGAAGGTATTCGATTCTCCGGTGCCCGGGAGAGAGGCGGCCCAAAAACCAATGAAGGTACATCAGAACTCCCGTAGTGTGGCAGACTATGCGGTAGAGTTTTGCACATTGGCCGCCGAGAGTGCCTGGAATCCGGAGGCTCTGTTCGATACCTTCCTTTACGGACTGTCGGAGGAAATAAAAGATGGAGTTACCATTGGACCTCGATTCCCTCATAGACAGCCACCTGTCTGGTTAAGAGACCAATTTCTTCAGTAGGTACAAGTGTACAAGTGTAGGTACAAGTGCTCTGGGGAGCCAGACTAGGAATCCTGTAATTCCCGTCACCTGCACTCCCTTTTTAGTGATACTGATGTGGGGAGACCAGTCTAAGTCTCTCCGGGTGCTCATTGACTCTGGGGCGGATGAGAGTTTTATGGACGCTACCTTAGTTTCTGAATTAGGTATCCCCACTCAACTCCTCTCTGTTCCCATGGACGCTAGAGCACTGGATGGTCACTCACAGCATTGTTCCTGTTAATCTGCGGGTTTCAGGAAATCACAGTGAGGCTATACAGCTACACCTCATTGAATACCCCATGTTCTTGTTGATTTGGGATACTCTTGGATCCAAAAACACAATGCCGTTATTGACTGGACCACGAGTTCCATCCTGGGTTGGAGTCCGTTCTGCCATTCCCATTGCCTCAAAGCAGTGCAGCCTTCCCTGAGACGTCCTCCTCAGGGCTTGAGTCAAGCCTCGGACTTCTCTGCCGTCCCCACAGAGTAACACGACCTCCTGGAGGTCTTCAGCAAGGCACGGGCTACTTCTCGTCCCCCGCATCGTCCCTATGATTGTGCCATTAACTTTCTCCCAGTCACAACACCACCTCGTGGTCGGCTATATTCCCTATCCGGTCCGGAGACCAAGGCCATGGAGGAGTATAATGAGGATTCTCTGGCTACTGGAGGCATCTGTCCTTCTGCATCTCCTGCCGGCGCAGGGTTTTTCTTTGTGGAAAAGAAGGACAAGTCTGTGCATTGACTACCAGGGCCTTATGACATAACGATCAAGAATCGTTACACCTTACCACTCCTCTCCTTGGCTTTCGAACCTCTCCAGGGGGCTACCATCTTCTCCAAGCTGGGTCTTCGGAATGCCTACCACCTAGTTTGGATAAGCGAAGGGGATGAGTGGAAGACAGCCTTCAACACTATAGGGCAGAGAGAAAAAATGTACAGCTTTAAAGCAAATTTTCTGCAATTCTAAAAAAAAATCCAAGACATATGCAATGATGATGTCTGAGTGCGAGTGACTAACAAAACCAATGGGAGCCCCCTGTAGGCCAGGGCCCCTCGGCACATGCCCAGTGTGACCAGTCAGTATTCAGCCATGATTACTATACGTTTAGATAGCTGGCTAGACTAACCTAACAATCAAAAAAGTGTTAGCTGATATTGCTAATTGAGTGACTGTCAGTGACTAACATAACATGAGAAAAACTGCTGATGCACAACCAAATGTTGAAATTGCAACTTGTGTATTCTACTATTCCAACTCTCAACAGTAAGTTGAGGGACCCACTGAGATCCTAAAAATATACAGTTGAAGTCGGAAGTTTACATACACCTTAGCCAAATACATTTAAACTCAGTTTTTCACAATTCCTGACATTTAATCCTAGTAAAAATTCCCTGTCTTAGGTCAGTTAGGATCACCACTTTATTTTAAGAATGTGAAATGTCAGAATAATAGTAGAGAGAATGATTTATTACAGCGTTTTTTTCTTTCATCACATTCCCAGTGGGTCAAAGTTTACACTCAATTAGTATTTTGTAGCATCGCCTTTAAATTGTTTAACTTGGGTCAAACGTTTCGGGTAGCCTTCCACAAGCTTCCCACAATAAGTTGGGTGAATTTTGTCCCATTCCTCCTGACAGAGCTGGTGTAACAGAGTCAGGTTTGTAGGTCTCCTTGCTCGCACATGCTTTTTCAGTTCTGCCCACAAATTTTCTATGGGATTGAAGTCAGGGCTTTGTGACGGCCACTCCTATACCTTGACTTTGTTGTCCTTAAGCTATTTTGCCACAACTTTGGAAGTATGCTTGAGGTCATTATGATGTTGCTTCAATATATTCACACAATTTTCCTGCCTCATGACACCATTTATTTTGTGAAGTGCACCAGTTCCTCCTGCAGCAAAGCACCCCCACAGCATGATGCTTCCACCACAGTGCTTCAGGGTTGGGATGGTGCTCTTCGGCTTGCAAGCCTCCCCCTTTTACCTCACAACATAACGATGGTCATTATGGCCAAACAGTTCTATTTTTCTGTCATCAGACCAGAGGACATTTCTCCAAAAATTACTATCTTTGTACCCATGTGCAGTTGCAAATCGTAGTCTGGCTTTTTTATGGCGGTTTTGGAGCAGTGGCTTCTTCCTTTCTGAGAGGCCTTTCAGATTATGTCGATATAGGACTCGTTTTACTATGGATATACAGTGGGGCAAAAAGGTATTCAGTCAGCCACCAATTGTGCAAGTTCTCCCACTTAAAAAGATGAGAGAGGCCTGTCATTTTCATGATAGGTACACTTCAACTATGACAGACAAAATGAGAAAAAAAAGGCCAGAAAATCACATTGTAGGATTTTTAATGAATTTATTTGCAAATTATGGGTGAAAATAAGTATTTGGTCAATAACAAAAGTTTATCTCAATACTTTGTTATATACCCTTTGTTGGCAATGACAGAGGTCAAACGTTTTCTGTAAGTCTTCACAAGGTTTTCACACACTGTTGCTGGTATTTTGGCCCATTCCTCCATGCAGATCTCCTCTAGAGCAGTGATGTTTTGGGGCTGTTGCTGGGCAACACGGACTTTCAACTCCCTCCATAGATTTTCTATGGGGTTGAGATCTGGAGACTGGCTAGGCCACTCCAGGACCTTGAAATGCTTCTTACGAAGCCCCTCCTTCGTTGCCCGGGCGGTGTGTTTGGGATCATTGTCAAGCTGAAAGACCCAGCCACGTTTCATCTTCAATGCCCTTGCTGATGGAAAGAGGTTTTCACTCAAAATCTTACGATACATAGCCCCATTCATTCTTTCCTTTACACGGATCAGTCGTCCTGGTCCCTTTGCAGAAAAACAGCCCCAAAGCATGATGTTTCCACCCCCATGCTTCACAGTAGGTATGGGGTTATTTGGATGCAACTCAGCATTCTTTGTCCTCCAAACACGACGAGTTAAGTTTTTACCAAAAAGTTATATTTTGGTTTCATCTGACCATATGACATTCTCCCAATCTTCTTCTGGATCATCCAAATGCTCTCTAGCAAACTTCAGACGGACCTGGACATGTACTGGCTTAAGCAGGGGGACACGTCTGGCACTGCAGGATTTGAGTCCCTGGCGGCGTAGTGTGTTACTGATGGTAGGCTTTGTTACTTTGGTCCCAGCTCTCTGCAGGTCATTCACTAGGTCCCCCCGTGTGGTTCTGGGATTTTTGCTCACCGTTCTTGTGATCATTTTGACCCCATGGGGTGAGATCTGCGTGGAGCCCCAGATCGAGGGAGATTATCAGTGGTCTTGTATGTCTTCCATTTCCTAATAATTGCTCCCACAGTTGATTTCTTCAAACCAAGCTGCTTACCTATTGCAGATTCAGTCTTCCCAGCCTGGTGCAGGTCTACAATTTTGTTTCTGGTGTCCTTTGACAGCTCTTTGGTCTTGGCCATAGCGGAGTTTGGAGTGTGACTGTTTGAGGTTGTGGACAGGTGTCTTTTATACTGATAACAAGTTCAAACAGGTGCCATTAATACAGGTAACGAGTGGAGGACAGAGGAGCCTCTTAAAGAAGAAGTTACAGGTCTGTGAGAGCCAGACATCTTGCTTGTTTGTAGGTGACCAAATACTTATTTTCCACCATAATTCGCAAATAAATTCATTAAAAATCCTACAATGTGATTTTCTGGATTTTTTTTCTAATTTTGTCTGTCATAGTTGAAGTGTACCTATCATGAAAATGACAGGCCTCTCTCATGTTTTTAAGTGGGAGAACTTGCACAATTGGTGACTGATTAAATACTTTTTCGTCCCACTGTAGATACTTTTGTACTGGTTTCCTCCAGCATCTTCACAATGTCCTTTGCTGTTGTTCTGGGATTGATTTGCCCTTTTCACACCAAAGTACGTTCATCTCTAGGAGACAGAATGCGTCTCCTTCCTGTGCGGTATGACGGCTGCGTGGTCCCATGGTGTTTATACTCGCGTAATATTGTTTGTACAGATGAACGTGGTACCTTCAGGCGTTTGGAAATTGCTCCCAAGGATGAACACGACTTGTGGACGTCTACCATTTTTTTTCTGAGGTCTTGGCTGATTTCTTTTGATTTTCCCATGATGTCAAGCAAAGAGGCACTGAGTTTGAAGGTAGACCTTGAAATACATCCACAGGTACACCTGGAATTGACTCAAATGATGTCAATTAGCCTATCTGAAGCTTCTAAAGCCATGACATAATTTTCTGGAATTTTCCAAGCTGTTCAAAGGCACAGTCATCCTAGTGTATGTTAACTTCTGACCCACAGGAATTGTGATACAGTGAATTATAAGTGAAATAATCTGTCTGTAAACAATTGTTGTAAAAATTACTTGTGTCATGCACAAAGTAGATGTTCTAACCAACTTGCCAAAACTATAGTTTGGTAACAACAAATTTGTGGAGCTGATGAAAAACAGGTTTTAATGACTCCAACCTAAGTGTATATAAACTTCCGACTTCAACTGTATATATTTATTTATTATGGTCAAGTGCCCCTAAACAAAGATGCCCAGGGTCCCTGCTCATCTGTGTAAACGTGCCTTAGGCATGCTGCATGGAGGCATGAGGCCTGCAGATGTAGCATGGGCAATAAATTGCCATGTCTGTACTGTGAGACGCCTAAGACAGCGCTACAGGGAGACAGGATGAACAGTTGATCGTCCTCGCAGTGGCAGACCACGTGTAACAACACCTGCACAGGATCGGTACATCCGAACATCACACCTGAGGGACTGGTACAGGATGGCAACAACAACTGCCCCGAGTTACACCAGGAACGCACAATCCTTCCATCAGTGCTCAGACTGTCCGCAATAGGCTGCGAGAGGCTGGACTGAGGGCTTGTAGGCCTGTTGTAGTAAGGCAGGTCCTCACCAGACATCACCGGCAACAACGTCGCCTATGGACACAAACTAGCATCAAAAGTTAAAAAAAATAAAAATTGAAAAGTATTAATAGGAGACTGAATGCGATCGGACCACCATCTAATTGGCCTCTGTACACAGTAACTCTTACAGAATTTCCATGTGGATTGGGATAAAGCCTATTGGATGACAATGTGTTCATAACTTAGACAAAATAATTAATAATTGACTTTTTTCTCCACAACATAGGTACAGCAGATCCCATTATTGTATGGGACACTTTTAAATGTACTTTTAGAGGCCATTCAATACAATACAATACTCATCATTAATTTAGGTCAAAAGAGATTAGACTAATAAAGGAAATAGAGGAAATAACAGCGCAGGTAGATGATAATGGAAACTGAACTATAGAGGCACATAATAAGTTAGCAGAAAAACACAAATATTTGGAGGTACTTATTCAAGAATGATCAAGTGTAATGTATTACAAATATAAAGCTAATCAGATGGAAAATGGGGAAAAATGCAACAAAACAATCTGGAATTTTCAATATCGAAAAGCTACCAAAAATAATTTATAGAATCTTGTAACAAATGATGGACTCATCCATTATTCACCAAATTATATTTTGAAAGAGGAAGCAAAATATTTTAAGCATATGTTTTCTTTTCAGTCTCCTCCATTTACACTGAATGATGTTAACTGTAAGGTTTTCTTTCCTAATAATAATAATGTAAAATTAACAAATGTTCAGAAAGACCTCTGTGAAGGCCAACTTACAGAAGAGGAACTTTTTGAGGCAATTAAATATTTTCAGTCTGTAAAAACACCAGGGCTTGATGGTACCAGTAGAGGTATATCAGACCTTTTTTGATGTCCTCAAAGATGCATTATTGGCATGTTTTAATTACTCCTATAAAAACGGTAGACTTTCAGGTACTCAACAAGAAAGTCTGATTTCATTACTACTAAAACAGAACCTAGGTGGTACTGTAAGTATAAAGATCCAGTCCATTTAAAAAACAGGAGGCCTATACCACTTCAATGTTGTGATGCGAAAATCCGGGCGAAATGCATAGCACATAGAATAAAAAAAGTCTTACCATATATTGTTCATCCTGATCAGACAGGTTTTTTACATGGACGATATATTGGAAATAATATACGACAATTACTTGAAACAATTGAACATTATGAAACATCAAAGATACCAGGCCTGGTCTTCATAGCATAGCATAGCATTTTGAAAAGGCATTTGATAAAGTACGACTAGAATTTATTTATGAATGGCTGGATTACATTCATTTCGGTGAATCTCTTATACAATGGGTTAAAGTTATGTACAGCAACCGAAGATGTAAAATAGTAAATAATGGTTACTTCTCAGAAAGTATTGAGCGTTTAAGATGAATAAAACAAGGCTGTCCGTTGTTTCCATATCTATTTATTATGACCGTTGAAATGCTAGCTATTAAAATTAGATCCAACAAGAACATCAAGGGGTTAGAAATCCAGGGGATAAAAACAAAAGTGTCAATGTATGCTGATGACTAGTTTTTTTATTAGTCCTCAATCTGGATCCCTGTACAGTCTCATTGAAGATCTTGTTCACTTTTCTAGACTCTCTGGGACTAAAACCTAATTATGACAAGTGTACCATATTACGTATTGGATCGTTAAAAGGGAAAGGGGGATACCTAATCAGTTGTCCAACTGAATGTATTCAACTGAAATGTGTCTTCCGCATTTAACCCAAACCCTCTGAATCAGATAGGTGCGGGGGGCTGCCTTAATCGACATCCACATATTCGTCGCCCAGGGAACAGTGGATTAACAGCCTTGCTCAGGGGCAGAACGACAGATTAATACCTTGTCAGCTCGGGGATTTGATCCAGCAAACTTAAGACACAGTGTTTACACTACCTTATAGTTTACCAATAAAGTGGGTATATGGTGAAGTAGACATACTTGGTATTCACATCTCAAAAAATATAAAGGAACTTACCACAATCAATTTCAATAGAAAGTTTGCAAAAATAGATAAGCCCCTCAACCATGGAGAGGAAAATTTTAAAAATCACATTCATTAACTCTTTGGTCCTATCACAGTTTACTTACTAATTGCACTGCCTACTCCAGATGACTCGTTTAAAAAAATAAAATAAAAATCATATGAGCAAAATATATTTCATTTTATTTGGAATGCTAAGCCAAACAAAATTAAACTTGCCTATTTATATAATGAATATGAGTTTGGGGGGCTAAAATTATTAAATATTAAAGCTTTAAACCTCTCACTAAAAGCTTTACTCATACATAAGTTATACTTAAACCCTAAATGGTCCTCCAGTAGATGATTAAGAAAGGCTCATCCAGTTGCTCAAAAATGGCCTTTTCATTTATACAGATTACAATTTCTCATTTCCGACTGATTGAAAATAAAATTTGGTTTAAAGTATCGCCCTTTCTTAAACAAGCCATACAAAGCTGGCTACAATTTCAGTTTTATCCTCCAGAAAAGATAGAACAAATATTATAACAAATGCTATTGTTAAACTCAAATATACTGATTAATAAAAAGAGTATATTTATTAATTATATTGTGAATATAAACGGTAGAGTTGTGTCACATCAGCAGCTATCGAAAATATATGGGAATGTCTGCTCAATCAAAATGTATAACCAACTGATTGCAACATTACCACAAAAATGGAAGAGGCAAATGAAAAGGGAGAAGGTTGTTTGCCTGACATATATTAAAGATACAAATTGGCTGAAAGGAATTAGCATAAATAGAAAAATATAGTAGTTTCATTTGAGGACAAAAATGTTGACAGCTGCGCTATACAGGTTGCAAAATAAATGGGAGGAGATTTTTGATATACCGATTCCATGGAACATGGTTTATGAACTGGTACAAAAAAAACAACACTTGATACAACACTTAGAGTTTTTCAATTTAAATTATTATACAAAATTCATGTCACCAACAGAATGCTATATATATGGGGCGTACAAGAATCTCAGCTGTGTAGATTTTGCTGTGAAGAGACAGAATCACTAGATATTTTATTTTGGTATTGCCCCTATGTAGCTTGTTTCTGGTCACAGGTTCAGGAATGGTTAAAAAAAAATCACAACATTCACTTAAAAAAGACAAGGCTGCCTATCATACATTCTTCCACTCATTGCACCTTGTTGCCCCTTGTATCCCCCGTAGTTGCAATGCAACCACAACAGATAGACTTCAGTACTCAGCGTTTGTCCAGGTCCCTTTTCAACAGGACCTCGGGAGATGCCTTCAATACCGTCCAACAGGGACAAGTTAACCGTACATGTTTTAATGCTTAACCATCACGCTTTTTCTGTTTTAACCTTACCTACTTTCACTCCACTCATAGACGTTTATCCCTCCCTGGACAAATGTTGCACTTTCCTCACGTGAGACCATCTTGTCGAGCTGATCATTTCAAACCACACTGCTCTCATTGGGCAAAAAACTGGTTGAATCAACATTGTTTCCATGCAATTTACACCAAATAAGTCAATGTGATGATGTTGAATCAATGTAGAAAACTGCTTGGATTCATCAACGGTAAGGGAATTTCGTCTTTTTTTCACCCACCTTTTAACCTAAATCCAATGACAGGTGACAGTTTTGGTTGATTTCACGTTGAATTCATGTTAGTTGGCAACTCAATCAAATATAAATCAAAACTAGACGTTGAACTGACGTCTGTGCCCAGTGGGCTGTTTCATCCATGGCAATGATGTTGCTCTCCTTTCTCTTCTTTTGCACAATCTTCACGATTACTGAAGTTCCCTCCTGAACAATTCATTTAGACCCGTCGTTAATTTGAAACAAGTGGTTATTTTCTGAAATGTGTGCCGATGCCCAGCCGTTAAAAGGGACAGGCGGCTATCTGAGACTCAGTGTTTAATTGATATTTTAAGTGACAAGCACATTTAATTCATTGTTTCTGGAATGTCATCTGAGCCTCACTTACATCACAGACAATTTTTGGGTGGGATGTTCAATTTGGTCACTTATCACAAGTCCCTGGTAAAATGACACAGAAAATTGGTTGCATATACCTTCCCATAATACGGAATTAACCTTCGGATTAAAAGATTCTGTGCCCTTCAGTTCTCATAGATATAGCACATGAATATCCTGTCGCCTCAGCCTTGAAACACTACTGTCTATTCTGACCTACATACAACAGTACATAGTGAGACGGGTAGTCGGGTATACAGGCTCCAGAGACCTCTAACACACAGACACACACGGCAGCCACAGCCGTATCCCGTCATCAGCCGTATCCCGTCATCCCAGGCACAGGTTTCAAAAGAGACAAAAGGGCTCCAACTGAACCAAAATGCACTGGAGAGTGCATGTTACATGTTAAATAAACATACAGGCTGGCTGTAGTCTGTGGTTCTGTAATCCTGGAGGCCTCTCTCTCCTCTCCGTGCTTTCCTTTGATATGTGGCACAACATGCCACCTTCAGGGGCAGACGAGACTCAAGGGGAATGTTAAACGCTCCTTCCTTTAGAGATGAAATGCTCCACATAAATCATTGATTAGCCTCCACCCCTCCAATACTCACCCCCTCTACCACCTTTAGCTAGATAGCTGAAATGGTGCAAACAAATGTTATGTTCTCATTAAGAGTACTTTTGTCAATTAGGGACTACTTTTTGTCAGTTTGGCCTAATATCTGCTGAGCTGTAGAAGAGAGCAGTCGTAAAGGAGTGCCACGCTGTTCATCTTCAGAGGGGAAATAGCAGTAACAAAAGAAAAACAGAACAGAGGTTGTTGTGGATGTGAAGTTGGTGATGCATGCTCAGTTATTTGATGATAGATGATAAATGCATTGTGTGTGCACGTGCGTGTGTGTGTGTGTGTGTGTGTGTGTGTGTGTGTGTGTGGGGGGGGGGGGGGGGGCTCTCAACTTTGTTTTGGTTGGAGGATTCTATGGGTCATGTGAATCTCTGACAGTGGTCCTCATCTCTTGTCCTGTCTTGCCTGAGGGCTGGTAGCCTATACTATTAATTTGATGGCACCCATTCCCCTGACATGTGTCTGTCCAGCTCTGTCCAGCTCTGTCCCGCCACGGATGTGGAGCGAGACAGATACTGTATAATGATCCTGCCCTACTAGTGCCTCATCAGCTCTGGTTACAGTACAGACTGTTCTCTGCAGATAGTGTCACAGACATCTGTGACATATGTGAAAGCAATGCAGTGTTTAACAGAAGTATAGCAGGTTTAACCAAGGCCGGCTAGATAGATAGATAGATAGATAGATAGACAGACAGACAGACAGACAGACAGACAGACAGACAGACAGACAGACAGACAGACAGACAGACAGACAGACAGACAGACAGACAGACAGACAGACAGACAGACAGACAGACAGACAGACAGACAGACAGACAGACAGACAGACAGACAGACAGACAGACAGACAGACAGACAGACAGACAGACAGACAGACAGACAGACAGACAGACAGACAGACAGACAGACAGACAGACAGACAGACAGACAGACAAATACATTTAAATTCCTGACATTTAATCCAAGTACAAATTCCCTGTCTTAGGTCAGTTAGGATCACCACTTTATTTTAAGAATGTGAAATGTCAGAATAATAGTAATTATAATTATTATTATTTATTTAAGCTTTTATTTATTTTACCACATTCCCAGTGGGTCAAAAGTTTACATACACTCAATTAGTATTTGGTAGAATTACCTTTAAATTGTTTAACTTAGGTCAAAGGTTTCAGGTTGCCTTCCACAAGCTTCCCACAATAAGTTGGGTGAATGTTGGCCCATTCCTCCTGACAGAGCTGGTGTAACTGAGTCAGGTTTGTAGGCCTCCTTGCTCACGCACGCTTTTTCAGTTCTGCTCACAAATTTTCTATGGGTTTGAGGTCAGTGCTTTGTGATGGCCACTCCAATACCTTGACTTTGTTGTCCTTAAGGCATTTTGACACAACTTTGGAAGTATGATTGGGGTTATTGTCCATTTGGAAGACCCATTTGCGACCAAGCTTGAACTTCCTGACTGATGTCTTGACATGTTGCTTCAATATATCCACACAATTTTCCTGCCTCATGATGCCATCTATTTTGTGAAGTGCACCAGTCCCTCTTGCTGCAAAGCAGCCCCACAACATGATGCTGCCACCCCCGTGCTTCACCGTTGGGATGGTGTTCTTCGGCTTGCAAACATCCCCCTTTTCCTCCAAACATAACGATGGTCATTAAGGCTAAACAGTTCTATTTTTGTTTCATCAGACCAGAGGACATTTCTGCAAAAGCACAATCCTTGTCCCCATGTGCAGTTGCAAACCGTAGTCTGGCTTTTTTATGGCGGTTTTGGAGCAGTGGCTTCTTCCTTGCTCTTTGTTGATATAGGACTCACTTTACAGTGGATATAGATACCTTTGTACCTGTTTCCTCCGGCATCTTCAAAAGGTCCTTTGCTGTTGTTTTGGGATTGATTTGCACTTGTCGCACCAAAGTATATTAATCTTTAGGAAACTGAACACGTCTCCTTCCTGAGCTGTATGACGGCTGTGTGGTCCCATGGTGTTTATACTTGCGTACTATTGTTTGTACAGATGACCGTGGTACGTTCATGCGTTTGGAAATTGCTCCCAAGGATGAACCAGACATGTGGAGTTCTACAATTTATTTTCTGTGGTCTTGGCTGATTTCTTTTGATTTTCCCATGATGTCATGCAACGAGGCACTAAGTTTGAAGGTAGGCCTTGAAATACATCCACAGGTACACCTCCAATTGACTCAAATGATGTCAATTAGCCTATCAGAAGCTTCTAAAGTCATGACGTCATTTCTGGAATTTACCAAGCTGTTTAAAGGCACAATTAATTTAGTGTAAGTACACTTCTGACCCCCAGGAATTGTGATACAGTGAATTATAAGTGAAATAATCTGTTTGTTAACAAATGATGTAAAAATGGCTTGTGTCATGCACAAAGTAGATGTCCTAACTGACTTGCCAAAACTATAGTTTGTTAACAAGAAATTTGTGGAGTGGTTGAAAAACTAGTTTTAATGACTCCAAAGTGTATTTTATCTTCCGACTTTAACTGTAGATAGATAGATAGATAGATAGATAGATAGATAGATAGATAGATAGATAGATAGATAGATAGATAGATAGATAGATAGATTAGTTTATTAGTCACATGCACATGGTTGTAGATGTAATCGCAGGGTAAGGCGGAATTCTTATGGTCTGAGCTCAAACAGTATTGGTCAAAAAACGAGAAGTAAATGACACAATAATAAACATAATAATAATAATAATATACACTGAATGTACAAAACATTATGAACACCTGGTCTTTCCATGACATAAACTGACCAGGTGAATCCAGGTGAAAGCTATGATCCCTTATTGATGTCACGTGCTAAATCCACTTCAATCAGTGTAGATGAAGGGGAGGAGACAGGTTAAAGAAGGATTATTAAGCCTTGAGACATGTATTGTATATGTGAGCCATTCAGAGAGTGAATGGGCAAGATACAATATGTATGTGCCTTTGAATGGGGTATGGTAGTAAGTGCCAGGTGCACAGGTTTGTTTCAAAAACTACAATGCTGCTGGGTTTTCAAGCTCAAGAGTTTCCTGTGTGTATCAAGAATGGTCCACCACCCAAAGGCCTTCCAGTCAATTTGACACAACTGTGGGAAGCATTGGAGTCAATATGGGCCAGCATCTGCTTTCAGACCTTATAGAGCATGCCCCGATGAATTTAGTCCGTTCTGAGGGCAAAATGGGGGGTGTAACTCAATATTTGCAAGGTGTTCTGCCTTCAGTCGGCTACAGTCGGCTGAGGCGGGCTTTAGAGCGTGGGGAGGTGTGACAGATACTGTAATATCTTATTGGCCAGACATGCCAGACAAACAGCCTGAACATCAAATCAGCAACACTAAAATATGATGTCGTTAATATCCAGACATTCCCACCGCATCATACGTAATGTAGCCTAGCCTATGGATAAATCAACGTGATATCGGGCAATTCAAAGGAGAGATTACACCTACCCATCCCCCGTTCTCTTGAATCCAGTTGTGCAGCGGTCCATTTAGATACTCCGTCATCCACCCAGCGATGTGGTCAACCTGCGACGTCATTTCCTTGTTCACGCATTCCACACATATTGTGCCACCGAACTCGAAGAAGGCGACAATTCGTCCCCAGTTAACCCCGTCCCTGAACAGCTCGTCTATCACCTCTCTGAATCTCCTTTCTGCCATAGAAGACGTGAGATACAATTGGTGTGACATCTCCGCAAAGTCGGGCTGGTACAGGCGTTCGAGTTCGTCCCCGGCCTCACGCAAAACTCTGTGAATAGCTGCAAGCGGGTCCGTTTGGGAGAGCGGTTTGGGAAGATGGGGGACGCTGCCCGGTCTGGCGTTATTGGCCCCGTGGCACCGCCGTGCCAAACCAGGCGGAGGAGAAATCATCGACCCATTATTATCAGCATCTTCCTCGGCATTCTCGAAATCCCACGCATATCCCATTTTCAAGAGTTTGTGACAAATGTACTTTTCCACTATACAGCGGTTGTCGTCGTTTGCCATTATGATTGGCACTGATAATGACCTCCACAATCCTAGTTTTTAAGAATAATACATCGTACTTATCAACATGCACTGCGCCGCGCAATACATCAGATCAGACAAAAAGTGTATTTCTGAGAAAAAGCTCTGGTCAAGTTTATAGGATACTATCGAACCGTGCAGAACGAAACACTGCAACGGGAGCGATGTGCGTGGATTGAAAAACGGTCCCTTCACCCAACTAGGCTGAAACCGTGAAAAAGTCCAAGTATATCCACGTAAGAATATCAAAATGTTTCCCCAATTGTGCTATCAAAAGGAAATATTCGAAGCCTTGATCAAAAAGTGGCTACAGTTATCTGTAGACTCCCAAATCCAGACAGCCAGAAATACGGAAGAGATTAAAATATTCTCGATGTGCACATAATGTAGTCTACACTACAAAAAAATAAAATAAATACATGACCGAAAAACCACATAAGAAGATCAACGTCGCATGCATCCAGAATATTGTTACGCGTACGGAGAGACGTTTCGAGGGACTGTGCAGTGAAGACTGTATCCCACAATAATATTGCGGTCTGTGTTCCAGCTACACACTGTGGGTTGGTTGAACATTCTTTGCTGCTTTGCTGGTGAGGTATTTCTTACGTCACCCATAGAAAGTTATCACTTGTGCATTTGGAAACTCCACGTAGGCCTATGTGTCGTTCCTATTTGGTTACGTTTTATCTGTAGAGAAATGTTTGCCATGATAGGATTTTAACCTTTAATTCTTATCTAATGCAGAAAATGTTGCTATAACCCTAACATTTCCCCAATATTTTATGGGTCGAAATATGGCGAATAGCCATTTAAACTATTACGAACAGTAGCCTATCAATTCGGATCAAGTTGTAGAAATAGGTGAACCTTGCCTTATTTGAAGAATTAGAAGCTTCAAGCTTGCTTTCTTTGGCCCTGCCTGATTAACAATTGCTGAGCCCTTACTAGACAGGACTACACCATTCTGATTCCCCATGAGGGGACTGCTTTTATCTAGCATCCTTATGGACATCCATCCATCTCATTGGTGGACATATATTTTGATGTTCTCTGTGTTTTTCTCTTTCTTCCAGTGTGTCTGTGTATATCTCGCTCAGTCACTCTACCTGCCTATATCTTCTACACATTCTCTGACAGGGCAACGCAGCCTCTAAATCCCCATGCAGTCTTCCTGCTGATCTGAGGGCACTATACCATAGCTACTGTCTGCCCAGGCTGTTCTGTTCCCATGGAAGATGAAAGAATACTCATACAGAATACGTAAAACTGAACCCCCCCCAACAACTGCCCGGCCACAAGCACCTACTGTACATCAAAACTGTATAATGGTATGGAGTGGCACAGAACACCCACTCCACTCAGCTTCTGAATAGACAGGAGTCAGTTCAGAATCCAGCAAACACAGCTACACGTACAGTATAGGTTATACAGAATCACATAAAAGTTATTTAAAATAGACTAACCATAGTTGTGTTTTAAAAGGCCTGAGTCAACAGTACTGAGAGCAGACAAAAACATAGAGGGCATTTAGCAGAGGAAATGTCATTTTCCAAGGTTATTTATTTAGTTTTATCATGTAAGAAAATAAGACAAAGCAACATTGTTCTACTCCTTACATTTTTCTTTTCAATGGCACACAAGGTGAAATTCGTACACATTTGGCCAAAACAAAACAACCAATAAGATAGGAATGATATTCAGTAGCACTGTACTTAAACATTTTATAATCTTCTTTTAAATATCTCTGGACAACATCAATGAATGGGAAAACTAGAGCGTGACTGAGCATTTTAACAATGGTACAACTTGGTTGTAGTGTTTTAACATATTGTAAGCATAGGCTTGATTTGCAAAGCTTAAAATGTGTTCAAACAAAATAGCTTTTCCCATGAGCTACATATATCAAATGTCTATAAACATCAACATATATGTGTTGCTACCTAAAGATGACAGAGAGTCAGAGCTAACAATGTACAGATGAGGAAATGACAGGTATCGACACACTAAGCGCGGGACAGTGACAATGTGCCTTGAACCAATGTTAAATGAGAACCTCCGAGTTGAATCATCCATTCTCACGTTCTTATTTTGGGTTTAAGTAAGGCCTTTTTGAACAAAAACTAATCTGAAATTGACGAACAAAAACACACCAAAAGAGTTGGCATTTTCGCAGAAAAATCGAATTAACTGGTAAACCACAAGCGGCTTAAGCCACATTATTTTCTGTGAATAAATTCTATTATTTTATCATTAACATCATTCGTAGTTCTCTCTTAAGGCTTGGAATGGGTCCCCACAGTTGTAGTGCTTGGCTGAACTACAAACGGTTTATAGGACAGTACAGACCAGCAACATCAAACAAAATAAATCACAAGTAGTTGCATTGCATTTACAGAAATGGTCTCTTAATACATTTTGGCATTCAAATATTGGTGGATTTAAAAAAGTATACTTTCTGATTCGTAGCCTATGGTTTGCATTAAAGGTCAGTACATTCTCCCCACAGTTGATGGATGGAAGGAAGACTTGCATGAGTTCACATTTGATCTTTTCTCTCCCCATTAAGCAGAATATTGAGAAGGTAAAAAGGTACTGGGATGTACGGGATGTTTAAAAGGCTTGGAGTTAGAGGACTTCAGGAAGGAACTGTGAATACTTACTGAGACAAATTACACAGTTAAGAGAGTATAGGATAGTGTCCACGGTGACTGAATGAAATGTAAAATTAGACAATACAATAGCACACATAGCTCCTTTATGTTGCTCTGCACAGACAGAGTTTGCCAGTCCCTCTTAATCTCTTGGCCTCTATATAAAATAGAGCTCTAGTGCCCTCTCCAGGCCTGAAGGGTCTTTGCTGGAACCTGCGAGTCACACCCCATGCCTTGTCCAGACACTACCCCATCACTTTAATCACAGAGCCCACTTGGATGCTACGTGGCAAAATATGTGCACAGATCACACATACATAGAGATCAACAACTGATAAGACATCATAGGAAGACAGGAAAGAGTGAATGAGGCTGGTATCAGATGTTAGCGGATTTGTTCTCATACTACATCGCACGACTGTCCTATGCCTACCTTTTACATACCGCTTCTACCTCAGGTAAGAAACACAAGTAAAATGTGAAAGTGGAATGCAAATAAGAGGAATAGAGGTTTTTCTTTTTTCCCCAGCCACCACCAGTGTCCAATGGCTTCTCTCTCTCCCTGGAGTAGGTTTGGTCAATGTACAGTCATTTAAACACATTGTAACACTGAATTAAAATCTTTCCCTTCGGCTTCTTCACACGGCTCCTACACAGCACACACATTCTCTCGTACTTGCACATACAATCATTTTACCTAAAAATGCCTTCGGTGATCATTTCCAGGAAGTAAATTTTAATTTTTGCTTTGCCTTCTCTCATCACTGTTAAATCACATCTAAGCTCCGTTAATGCATCCACAGCACGGGCCAATACGCCACTACATAAACAGCACATGGAAGGGCACTGGGTGACACAGAGTAAATAAAGAGAAGCTTTGCCTGCAAAGCTTGGGAAGGAAGGAGGAACACATTTGGTGAAAATAACAGTAGTTTGACGTGATAAAGATAGCTTACTCAGAATGGTCTGTATGACACATGGTTTGTTAGTGCTCTTGTTTCTTCTGATTCTTGGGATTGCAGGTCAACATGCTGACATAACCAGTCAGACTGGCAATCCCTTACTTTCCTCTCTGCATGGAAAAAAATAGGAGGATAGGGTGGCCCAAAAGTAGGCTAAAGTTTCAGGTGTTGACAAGGCCTACTTTAACAGCAAGCTAGTAGTGTTTAGTCTGCCCTCATAGACCCTTGTGTAAAGCAGCCTTAACAATAAAAGCAGGTATACAATTAAAACGTTTGTAGCACTTGAGTAAACAATATCACTGGAATGATGAAAAAAGGTGGACAAACAAAATAACTGCCAAGAATTGTATGTGTTAATAATAAGTAACAGGACACCTGCCATTTTCTTTACTTCGGTATTATCACTGGCGCACAAGATATCTGGCCATTTAGCCTGTCCAGGGTTGTGCCCTCTAAGGAATGGAGGGGAGGGGAGGGGAGAGGAGATGAGGGCTGGCTGGGGTGAGTTCTCCAGTGGCAATAATAGTGGAGGATGGGGGGGGGGGGGGGGGTTGTTGTTACTCCCTCTTGTCCGCTGCTTTGGCCTGCTCCCTCTGGATCATACAGCGACGCACAATGCTGTCGAAACTCCCCAGGTAGAACAGAGCAATGGTCCGGAACAGCCCCATGGTTACAATCTGCACAGAGATCAGAGGCCACATTAACAATTTGGGCTCTAGACAGTAAGACAGTTTTGGGACAATCTATTATTATGTTATAACCATAGAATTGTCATATTTCTATCTCTATGGTTACAATAGATGTGTAATAGATACAAAATGGCTTTGGTAAGTTGATAGTTAAGATTCAGTTAATACATGTTTATGAAAATAGTAATATTTGGGGTGTGTTGTAGTGAGACAGTGACAGTGCTGTTCCTGTCCTGTCGTGTAGTTACCTGCTGGAGGCCCTCTGTGATGGAGGTGACAGGTGACATTCCACAGGTGAGAGCTGAGAGCATGTAGCCGTCAGGCCCCACAGAGCTGTTAAAGTTCCCCTGCTGTGGGGGGCACAAAGACATGACCGTCAGAAAAACTGCTCTATCACACTTTTAGAGAGCACATTTCTCTGGGTTTCTGACTAGAAGTTATTTATTGATGAAGGTTTTTATGTAGGCCTGAGGCTTGGTGAATTTCATAGGGACATTTGCTGAGAATGCAATGTCTTACCACTGCATCCTTGACAACGATCTTAGCCACCTGCTCCGGCTGAGTCACCCCAGATGTCTCAGAGATCAGCCTAGTCTCTAAAGGCTATGGAAGGACAAAGAGACAAAATATAACTTGAGGCGTTAGAATAAAATATAAAATATGAGAGAGTTTACACTTTCCCCTTTTCATGAGGAGACTCACCTTTGTCCTATTCTCCTCTGCTAGTCCTGGAGTGTCAGTGTCAGGGGGGTAGGCCACCGTTACATAAATGTTATATGGCTTCATCTGCAAGGACGAGTAGAGGAAAGAGTGCTCTCAGCCTTAAAAAGACTTAGGTCAAATTCTCAACATAACATTTGGATATTGGCCCCCAATGTGGGCAGGAAAAGGAACAATTGGATACTACTCACCTCCATCTGCAGGGACTCAGCCAGCCCACGCAGGGCAAATTTGGATGGAGAGTAGGCTGTGTAGCCGAACAGGCCGATCTGGCCAGCCTGAGAGGAGATAAACAGTATGCGTCCCATCCTACGCTCCTTCATTGTGGTGATTACAGCCCGTGTGGGATACACACTGCCCAGGTAGTTCACCTCCATCATACTCTGTTATAGACAAGGGAAGGATCACAAAAAGTAATGAATGTATTATTATTAATAAAAAAAGGTATATTACTACTCATAGACTGAATAATATACATACTATCAAAGAGTATTCACTTGAGAAAAAACAGCCTCCTAACATGGTAATTGTTATATTTCTGAGCAGTTTCCATGGTAATAGCGTTTCTATGGGGTGAGGTCTAATGACTTCAGACCCTTAACGAGGCATGTGACCAGCATTGGAATGCCAGGATGAGAAGGAACTAGCTAGCAGCACCAGCACAGCCTAGCTCCCTCCAGGAAATCTAATTAAGTACATTAAATACATTAGGATGTGGGGAACACACACACAATCACATTTTCCATTGGTCATGATTATTATCTTAGTATCAGAATAATCCCTTCATGCACACACACTCGCAATGTGTACACACAACCTAATTTCCCTGGGTCATTATTGCGGTATTGGTACCACCCCTTCACTGTCAGAGAGTGAAGAAACCTGCCACCTCTTCAGCCTGGAATTAAACCTCCCTCTCATTCTTCCACTGCAATTAAATCTGCAGCAGTCCTAGACTGCAACCGAATCTAACCTTCTGGCTCACTAGCTGCCTCTAAACTGAAAACTGAACCCTTGGTTCCACCTTGGACAGACATCAAACCCTTTGAATCTTCAATCTGGGAAACATCTTGTCTCATTGCCTATTCAGAGTTAGTTTCAAATTATGTTCATTTTGGCACAACATCAAGGTTTTCTGAGGCACACACTAAGGAGTTGGGTTTCTGCGTTCTCCCTTCCAGACCTGTCGGTCTATTCCCCTCATTAGTTACAGTACTTACTCTGAAGCGCTCCACCTCCACCTCCTCAAACTTCCCAGAGAAGGACGTCCCAGCACAGTTCACCAACATGTCCACCGGACCAAGCTTTTCTTGGCACTAGATGGATGAAATTATATTGATATTGTTTACTTGCAGAGAATTATTATAAAAGTTAGGAATTGATATGATGGAAAAGGCCCCTATCACTTGTGATTTACCTGCTTAATCACACTTTCCACCTGTCTGTAGTCCTTGGATACGTCAACTGATATGCAGAGCACCACCTGAGTGGAAGAGGAATACAAATACCAAAACAGTCAGCAGTCAAGTGAGTTGCTAATGATAATCATCCAGGTCAACATTCAATGATTTACTTGCACCCCCCCCAAAAAGCAAGAACAACAAAAACATTGTCTTTCTTCCACGTTGTCCCAAAACATGTACTGTAGCAACGATATACATACCTGCTTGTCATTAATGGCACATTTCTCCACTTCTTTTTTCGCTTGAACCAATTTACTCTAAAGGAAATTAAAGAATGATTGATAAATGTGCTGACTGAGTCAAAAAAATATATACACAATACACTTCAAAAGTTTGGGATCACTTCCAAATTTCCTTGTTTTTGACAGAAAATATATTTTTTTGTCCATTAAAATAACATCAAATTGATCAGAAATACAGTGTAGATATTGTTAATGTTGTAAATGAATATTGTAGCTGGAAACGGTAGTTTTTTAAATGGAATATCTACATAGGCCCATTATCAGCCACCATCCCTCCTGTGTTCCAACAGACGCCTCACAAGTCATAAACTGGCAGCTTCATTAAATAGTACCCGCAAAACACCAGTCTCAACGTCAACAGTGAAGATGCGACTCGGGATGCTGGCCTTCTAGGCAGAGTTGCAAAGATAAAGCCATATCTCAGACTGGCCAATAAAAATAAAATATTAAGATGTGCAAAATAACACAGACACTGGGCAGAGGAACTCTGCCTAGAAGGCCAGTATCTCAGAGTCGCCTCTTCACTCTTGATGTTGAGACTGGTGTTTTGCGGGTACTATTTAATGAGCTGCCAGTTGAGGACTTGTGAGGTGTCTGTTTCTCAAACTAGACACTCTTAATGTACTTGTCCTCTTGCTCAGTTGTGCACCGGGGCCTCCCACTCCTCTTTCTACTCTGGTTAGAGACAGTTTGCACAGTTCTGTGAAGGGAGTGCTACATAGCGTTGTATGAGATTTTCAGTTTCTTCATAATTTCTCACATGGATTAGCCTTCATTTCTCAGAACAAGAATAGGCTGATGAGTTTCAGAAGAAAGTTATTTGTTTCTGGACATTTTGAGCCTGTAATCAAACTCACAAATGCTGATGCTCCAGATACTCAACTAGTCTAAAGAAGGCCAGTTGTATTGCTTCTTTAATCAGAACAACAGTTTTCAGCTCTGCTAACATAATTGCAAAAGGGTTTTCTAATGTTCAATTAGCCTTTTAAAATTATAAACTTGGATTAGCTGACACAACGTGCCATTGGAACACAGGCGTGATGGTTGCTGATAAAGGGCCTCTATACGCCTATGTAGATATTCCATAAAAATTATACCGTTTCCAGCTACAATAGTCATGTATAACATTAACAATTTCTACACTGTATTTCTGATAAATTTCATGTTATTTTAAATGGACACATTTTTTTTGCTTTTCTTTCAAAAACAAGGACATTTCTAAGTGACCCCAAACTTTTTAACGGTAGTGTATATAATTATAAGAAGCATGTGTGCGCCTAAATTGGGAAATGTAGACGCACACAAAGACATTTTGGAGCACATTTTGTAGACGCACTAGTGTTCCTAAATAAAAGTTCCAGGTCACAGCAAAATATTTAGCCGCATATACAAGTAAAATGGTTGCACTGTAGAGCCCTGCAAGGATGTTGATTTGAAGTGGATTTCTACTCACCTCGTCTCTTGCCACTAGTGTGATGAAGGCTCCTTGTCTGTAGCACTCCATAGCGATGCTTTTCCCTATTCCACTGGAACCTCCAGTGACCTGTGGGTTGAAAGGTGGTGGTAGGTGAGAGAGGAGGGTCATTCCCTTTAAAAAGTTAAATACAAGGGATGGTCCCCTACGGTCAAAGTCCAACTTACAGTAAATGCAGTAGGTCATTAGAATGTAGCTTTTTTTCCAAGTTAGTATATGTGTTTCTGCTAAAATGTGTAGTCATTTCTATGAAATTGAGTGTCATTGACTTATTGCCATACTAGAGTTTTCACTTTAAGCTTGCAACACATTGTCAACTCTGTTACAAGCTGTTAATTAATTGTGGGCGTGTTGTACTTGTAGATGATCTGCTGCGTGCAAGCGCCTTTACTTACGAAACACCTTCACCACCCTATAAAATCTACGGTGCAATGGTTATGCAATGCAACGTAGCTAACATAGTACATTGTTTCTAACTAGCACGTCTGAATATGATACCGTTGTCTAGTTAGGACAATGAGCACTTACCACGACGTGGGCCCCATTTAATTTGAGAGGTTTGGGGCTAATCAAAGGGGATATCATGTATAACAGCAACACGAAGGCAACGACGAATGCAACAACGACTAGAAGCATAATGAAAGGCAAAAGGAGCCACCAGGAACTGAAGAAAAGCCAATCCGTGATCGTTGAACTCAATTCTTCCTCAGAGGACATGGGTGAAGCTGGCAGTTCGGTTAGCTTCTAGACTCAGTAGGAGCGAATCGCGGGGGCTTGCCCTTGTCAAAAGGGGTGGCGATTAAACACAGAGGAGTTTTCTAGCAGTATATTTGGCAGCGTGTCAGCGGGTTTACTTCCAAGAGAAAATGCCGTGGTGGACCTTGGATCTACGATATTTTCCTGCCTAGCTGCAATATGAACCAAAACAAGTCGTATTGTGCACTTTGAACGGATGCGACAATTTGACCACCGTTCTAGGTATTTGTAGTTTTTACGCCACGAAGCAAACTGCCACCTAACCGAGGTTTGCTCATATTAAGGACAACACTTCCCAAAATGCAATGGTGTACTTCCTTATTGTTGGTGCACCCATTTTATTCTACCGACATAACTATCTCCATCGCCAGATCTTGATCTGTCAAATGAGATATATTTGTTTATTTAACTAGACAAGTCAGTTAAGAACACAGTCTTATTTACAGTGACGGATATTGGCATTTGTAAAGATTCATTTGAATCCTCAACCTGGACCACGAGACAATACTTTGTTAATTAAAAAGTCAAGTTCTCAATATTACTTTTATTTACATATGCATGGGAAAGAAAACCATATACATTGACTTTTCCACTCACTGATATATACTATATCATTCTCTACACTTTTATAGTGAGTTAAAAAGATAACACAAGATGTCCAACACTTTGAAAGATTTGTCTTCGGAATACAATCTCTATAAGATAAGAGTTTACATGAAATGTGCAAATATATTACATTTCAATACAACGATGACAAAACACAATATAGCTGTGCCTCTGGATATCAACTTCCACATTTTTAAATGAACCAAACAAAATAACAATGTATATGTTCTTACTACCTAAACTTGTTTCAGAAGGCACATGGTGCGCATTGCCACGTCTTAAAATGTAGTACTGTAAGTTCAAGCGAGCTGCATTCCACCAATGCCATAACAAAAAAGGACATGACGCTGTTATGTGCCTAAAATGTCAATTTCAGGTTACCTCTACAATTCCATTCACAAAAGTATCAGCCCCATTGTTTCTTCAGCACTGTTAGACAGTGTGACTGGATCTCCATAAGGCATCACTTTTCAGTAGTTCATGTTGGGAAGATAAGCAATATGTAACAGGGAAATGTGGATGGTGTGGATGGTCAGGGGGAAAAGTACTGAATCCTAGTCTATAAGGTGTCTGGTCCAGTACTTTTGGTGATCCTGACAGTTTAATCAGAATGACAATGAACAAACCACAGAGTGGCCTTCTTGAGAAAATAAAAAGTACATATACACACTATGTCCCAAAGTAGTTTCCACCCCGATTGTTGTCGGTAGTTCTTTTAACCCTAGCCGAAGCCCCACAAATATCTTGTGCATGTAGAATGACATACATTTGCAGTGCTTCAGCTACCCAAACCCATGTCTTTTACATCACCTTGAGACTACAAAGGCCTTTGAAAGTACAAATGGCATGCATTGTAAGTTTCATTCTCTCCAGACCAAAGAGCCATACATCTCCATAAAGTATCTACTATAAAATGAGTTCTCTCTTGTGTACAAAAATAAGTAGAGTATATGGGTGCTTACAATGACAAGTGAGGTGCAATTTGATTGATGGCAAGTGGTACTTGAAAACTGAGCTTAGATATTTATTGGGGAAGTTAGATAAGCACTCTGCACAATAAGCAGCATCTTAATTTGGTTAACAAGCTTGTATCGGTAACTTGAATCAAACTCCCATTGACTTCAAAGCATGACATATGCAAATGTTTGAGTTGAGCATTGTTCTCAAGTTAGGATTCGGGCCAAGATGCTGCTAAAGAGATTCCACAGAACATATGCCTATGTAACACCAAGGTTCTTAATTTCCATGCTGCGTTCCATCCACAAATCAGGTCTACCTCAGACATCTTGCAGCAGTGAAGTGATCTGTAATTGTTTGAACATGGGGGGCATCTAAGAAAATATCCACCTTTGTTTAACCCCTTATGTGGTCAATAGTCAAGCTCAGTAGAGCCATAGAAATTGACTTAAATGGGGATATCGGTTCTAGTAATTCTATGAGTAGAGCAGTCATGTGGCACACTTCTGATGAGCCAACAGAGCATGAAGGGGAGAATGAACACTTTGATACAATCATAATATTTGTTTTGGTAAAAAAAAAAAAAGAAGCCACGTTTAGCCCTCCTGTCCAAAGTCATCTGTGAATTTTCTCAGTTTGTCCAAATCATGATCGTTGACAGTTGGCTTCGTGCTGGACAGGGACCTCAGCATGTCAGACTACAAAGAATAAAGAGAGACATGATCAAGGGTTATTCAACAGTCTTGTTTTCCCAAAAACATTACCATTGAGAAAGAGAAACAGATAATTTTGCACACTCACCATACAAACGACTGGCTCACACAGCTTTTCCCCAGGGACCTCCATCCATGTCATCTCGACGCCGTTCGGGTCTCCCGGGGAGCACGGGGTCAAAAAGTCATCTACCAGGATTTTGGGGTTGTCTCTCAATGGCCCTCGTACCTTCAATAACAAACACAATTTATTGTGTTAAAAATAACAAAACTCAATAGAACAATGGCATAGCTTGATATAAAGATTAACACTGAAGAATACACAGACGTTGTTAACTGGTCGTCAATATGGCGACGTACCCGTTTGAAGTGAGTGGCTGACTGAACTTTCCTGACGGGCTGCATAAGCGCATCTCTGACGATGACGCTGATGTCGGCCCCCGAGTACCCATCTGTCTTCTTTCCCAGGGTGACAAAGTCAGAGTCGTTGAGGCTGGTGGGGGTGGTGCCTAGGTGGAGCTTGAACATGAAGGTGCGGGCGTGTTCCTCTGGCAGGGGGATGTAGATCCTCTTCTCAAACCTGAGATAAAAGTTCCAATGCAGTTTTCTCAATATCAAATCATTTCTGGGTAACAACTAAGTACCTTACTGTGATTGGTCAAAAATAAACAAAAATGGCTTATTAGCAAAAAGCAATTTCTCAAGCAAGAATTTTGCTAGGACTGTCTGGGAGTGGTCTGAGTGGAGAGAAGGGCAGTTGGTGGTTATGACATTTTGTCAGTCAGTTATTGCCATGAAAAAGACTGCCGGTCACACGACAATTGACCATTAATTAACAAACACGTTTAGCATCTCCGGGCCTCCACACATACAAGCTGCTGATGTGCGCCCTTGGTATCGTCTACATTTCAAAAAGTATAATAAATCAGTTAAATATACACCATCACAATAAATCCATTACTTTAGGTAGGTCTAAAGAAACATTATGATATGAAGAAAATGGATTTCAGAAGAACAGAATATGAGTTGGCTATGCGCCATGCCATAGGCTTGTTCATTTAGCAGACAGGATGTGCTTATAAGTCCAGTGCCATTATTTTATATTATAGGATTTCATAGTAAGAAGAATCCAAAGGAAAGGAGTAGGTGGCCAGTACATTGCAATAAACTTGACTCAACTACTAACAGAATATATTTACAAAATAATGCATATGGGAACAGCCAGCATAGTGCATCAGGACGCACAACTGCAATGCGTTTTGACTACTAGTCTTCCTCAGGCAGTACTCTGTGAGAAGAATATAACAGAACTTAGCTGAATAAAATAGAAAGGATATTTTTCTGATTCCAGAGCGAGAGTGTGCATATGAAGTGGCTAGGTTGAGCGTAAAAGTGAACATTTGAAATAGGTCCTATACGCTAGATTTACAGTTATTTGACAACTTCAGTTATCAAACCATAGAATTCCTTCGGAATCAATATATTTGGGCTGCATGATGAGACTATAGGCTATTGAGGATATGAGAAAGTAGCAAAAAAAGCTGAAGCTCTCTCTGTTCCTTGCCTCAGGCTGCACATGCTGTTCTCTCATCAAGTGATCATACTTTCACCCATCAGACTATTCTCAATTGAATCTTGTCTTTACCAATATGTTAAATGAGTTTAGATTTAGAATGATCAAATGGGCAGGAAGAGGGCAAGAGAAAAAAAAGACATGTAACCTAAATGCACTTGAATAGCGGATGGAGGCCACATTCCCACTGGTTCGTTTCACTCATGTTGGGTAGGCTACTCCGGTTATTTCACAGTGGTACAGGTGATATTCCACCCAAACTCTGTATGCCATGAGCTCTCCAACTCTGTTCCTGCAGCTACCCAGTGTTTAATTTAGGAAACCAAGTGAAATCTGTTCAGGAACATCAATAGAAACATGTTTCATTAAACTGTTGACAGCTCCTCCCTCTGCGCGCTGGAGAACGGAATGAAGGAGAGGAGATGGAAATGCATGGCGGCGAGAAATTCTCTAGCTAAAAAGGTCATGTGTCAGGCTATTATAAAAAATACCTATTTTATTGGGCACATACACATGGCTAGCAGATGTTAATGAGAGTATAGTGAAATGATTGTGCTTCTAGTTCCGACCGATCAACATCAAATACATTATAATTGTTGGCTAACTCTGAATTTGTTTAATTTAGGCTAGACCAATTATGCATGAAAGATAGCTTTAAAAAAATGCAGATTTAAGATAACATGCATATGGGTGTTTTGAATTAATCATCACCTTAGAAAGCACTGTCCATTTCGTTGCGTTAGGCTTTGAAACAACATCCACAACAACCATATTCTCCACTTCGTTTCAACCCGTTGTTGAACTTTTCTTCAAATTATCAATCACAGCAAGGTGAGTTTTAAAAGCACATACAAGTGTTTGATGTGATTTTCGATTTCATTTGCATTGATGTCAGAGTGGTTAGAGGGACAATAGAGCCCTGAGTACTAGGCCATTAGCAATCTGATGATCATTAGCGAGTTGGGTACTATCTCCAGAGTGCATAAAAGGAGATTACCATGACTCAAATGTCGCATAGAATTTTACTGCGGTCATGACTGCCGGTAATGTGGTCAACAACCCTAGTGGGGAGGTGGAAAACTGAAAACTAGCCGTTATTGGTGGGTAGTTTGTATCTCCTTTTATTGTATTGGTCTATCAACGATTTACCGGCTGGTGATGTCACCAGGCAGGCCAAAACTCCATCCAACCAAAACAGGCTGACATTTCAGGCAGTCTTTTCAAACAGCTCTTACACTAAAAGGTCCTTATCATAATGTTCACAATATTATTCAAACCTCATAGGTGTGGAAAAATATATAAAATCACAAGGAAATCACATACTCTACAGAAAGAAGAATACATTTACATTCCATACAGGGTAGATCTGAGCAGCAACACAAAGATAAGAAGCAGTGCTGCTGAGTCACAGTATTCTAACTTCAGAGATTTCACATTATTATTACCCAAACGAGTTAAAGCAGGGTGGTACATCTTACCATACATTTGTAAGGCTGTTGTGTCACAGTCAATAACCATAAAGGACAAGTTATTTGGTACACAGTTGGGAAGGTAGGCTAAGCCAGTGTAAGAATGTGTCATTACCGTCTTCTGATGGCAGAGTCCAATGTCCAAGGGATGTTGGTGGCCCCTAATACCAGTACCCCATCGTTGTCATTCCCCACTCCTGAGGAAGAATATCTTATTAACATTTCAAAACCAGTTTAACTTAATATGACCAACACCCCAATACAGTCCACTATAATCTACATACACACACAAGTTTGGGTACACCTACTCATTCAAGGGTTTTTCTTGATTTTACTATTTTCTACATAGCAGAATAATAGTGAAGACATCAAAACGATTAAATAAACACATTGAATCATGTAGTAACCCAATTTGAGATCTCAAAGTAGCCACCCTTTGCCTTGACAGCTTTGCACACTCTTGGCATTCTCTCAACAAGCTTCATGAGATAGTCACATGGAATGCATTTCAATTAACAGGTGTGCCTTCTTAAAAGTTAATTTGTGAAATTTCTTTCCTTCTTAATGTGTTTAACCCAATCAGTTGTGTTGTGACAAGGTAGGGGTGGTATACAGAAGATAGCCCTATTTGGTAAAAGACCAAGTCCATTCTATGGCAAGAATAGCTCAAATAAGCAAAGAGAAATGACAGGCCATCAATACTTTAACACATAAAGGTCAGTCAATACGGAAAATTAAGAACTATGAAAGTTTCTTCAAGTGCAGTCGCAAAACCCATCAAGCGCTGTGATGAAACTGTCTCTCCACAGGAAAGGAAGACCCAGAGTTACCTCTGCTGCAGAGGATAAGTTCATTAGAGTTACCAGCCTCAGAAATTACAGCCCAAATAAATACTTCAGAATTCAAGTAAAAGACACATCAACAGTTCAGAGGAGACTGCATGAGTCAGGCCTTCATGGTCAAATTGCTGCAAAGAAACCACTACAAAAAAGGACAATAAGAGACTTGCTTGGGCCAAGACACACAAGCAATGGACATTAGACCGGTGGAAATCTGTCCTTTGGTCTGATGAGTTCAAATTTGAGATTTTAGGTTCCAACCGCCATGTCTTAGTGAGACGCAGAATAGGTGAAAGGATGATCTCCACATGTGTGGTTCCCACCGTGAAGCATGGATGAGGAGGTGTGATGGTGGTGACAACGTCTGTGATTTATTTAGAATTTAAGGCACACTTGACCAGCATGGCTACCACAGCATTCTGCAGCGATATGTCATTCCATCTGGTTTGTGCTCATTTGTTTTTCAACAGGACAATGACCCAATACACCTCCAGGCTGTGTAAGGGCTATTTGACCAAGAAGGAGAGTGGTGGAGTGCTGCATCAGATGACCTGGCCTCCACAATCACCCGACCTCAACCAAATTGAGATGGTTTAGGATGAGTTGGACTGCAGAGTGAAGGAAAAGCAGCCAACAAGTGCTCAGCATATGTGGGAACTCCTTCAAGACTGTTGGAAAAGCATTCCTCACAAAGCTGGTTGAGAGAATGCCAAGAGTGCACAAAGCTGTCATCAAGGCAAGGGGTGGCTACTTTGAAGAATCAAAAATATAATTTTTTGTTTAAACACTTTTTTTGGTTACTAAAACGATTCCATTATGTGCCATTCCACTTTTCACTGGTTGTGTGTGTGTGCACAATGCCTTCGGAAATTATTCAGACACCTTGACTTTTTCCACATTGTGACATTACTGCCTTACTCCAAAAATTGATTAAAATTTTTTTTTAAAAATCTTTAGCAATCTACACACAATACCCCATAATGGCGAAGCGAAAACAGGTTTAGAAATGTAAGGAAATGTTTAAAATAAACAATTACCTTAATTACATAAGTATTCAGATCCTTTGCTATGACACTGGAAATTGAGCACAGATGCATCCTGTTTCCATTAATCATCCTTGAGATGTTCCTTCAACTTAATTGGAGTCTACCTGTGGTAAATTCAATTTATTGGACATGATTTTGAAAGTTTGGTACCAAAACTCTTCCTAGCTGGCCGCCCGGCCAATCTGAGAAATTGGGGGGCCTTTATCAGGGAGGTCACCAAGAACCCCATGTTCACTGACAGAGCTCCAGAGTTTCTTTGTGGAGATGGGAGAAACTTCCAGAAGGACAACCATCTCTGCAGCACATCACCAATCAGAACATTATGGTATAGCGGCCAGACGGAAGCCACTCCTCAGTAAAAGGCATGACAGTCCACTTGGAGTTTGCCAAAAATCACCTAAAGACATAGACCATGAGAAACAAGATTCTCTGGTCTGATGCAACCAAGATCAAACTCTTTGGCCTGAAGGCCAAGCATCACGTCTGGAGGAAGCTTGGCACCATCCCTACGATGAAGCATGGTGGTGGCACATCATGCTGTGGGGATGTTTTTCAGCGGCAGGGACTGGAAGAGTAGTCAGGATTGAGGGAAAGATGAACGGAGCAAAGTACAGAGAGATCCTTGATGAAAACCTGCTCCAGAACACTAAGTACCTCAGACTGGGGGAGAAGGGCCAGGAAGCAGCAGCGACTCGATCAATAAAAAAGTGTTCAGATGAAGCAGATGCTAAGCTACAGGGCTGTTTTGCTAGCACAGACAGGAATATGTTATGGGATTCCCCCAATGGCATCAAGGAGTACACCACATCAGTCATTGGCTTCATCAATAAGTGCATCGATGACGTCGTCCCCACAGTGACAGTACGTACATACCCCAACCAGAAGCCATGGATTACAAGCAACATCCTCACTGAGCTAAAGTACAGAGCAGCCGCTTTCAAGGAGCGGACTCTAACCCAGAAGCTTATAAGAAATCCTGCTATGCCCTCCGACGAATCATCAAACAGGCAAAGCGCCAATACAGGACTAAGATCGAATCGTACTACACCGGCACTGACGCTCGTGGGATGAGGCAGGGCTTGCAAACCATTACAGACTACAAAGGGAAGCACAGCCGAGAGCTTCCCAGGGACACGATTCTACCAGACTAGCTCAACTACTTCTATGCTCGTGTCGAGGCAAATAACACTGAAACATGCATGAGTACACCAGCTGTTCCGGAAGACTGTGATCATGCTCTCCACAGCCGATGCGAGTAAGACCTTTAAACAGGTCAACATTCACAAGGCCGCAGGGCCAGATGGATTACCAGGACGTGTACTGCGAGCATGCGCTGACCAACTGGCAAGTGTCTACACTGACATTTTCAACATCTCCCTGTCCGAGTCTGTAATACCAACATGTTTCAAGCAGACCACCATAGTCCCTGTGGCCAAGAACACTAAGGTAACCTGCCTAAATGACTACTGACCAGTAGCACTCAGGTCTGTAGCCATGAAGTGCTTTGAAAAGCTGGTCATGGCTCACATCAACACCATTATCCCAGAAACCCTAGACCCACTCCAATTTGCATACCGCCCTAACAGATCATGCAATTTCTATTGCACTCCACACTGACCTTTCCCACCTGGACAAAAGGAACACCTGTGAGAATGCTATTCATTGACTACAGCTCAGCGTTCAACACCATAGTGCCCTCAAATCTCATCAATAAGCTAAGGACCCTGGGACTAAACACCTCCCTCCGCAACTGGATCCTGGACTTTCTGACAGGCCACCTCCAGGTGGTAAGGGTAACAACACATCCACCACACTGATCCTCAACACAGGGACCCCTCAGGGGTGCATGCTTAGTCCCCTCCTGTACTCCCTGTTCACGCATGACAGTACGGCCAGGCACAACTCCAACACCGTCAATAAGTTTGCCAACAGTGGTAGGCCTGATCACCTACAAGACAGCCTAGGTCAGTAGGTCAGAGACCTGGCCGTGTGGTGCCAGGACAACAACCTCTCCATCAATGTGATCAAGACAAAAGGAGATGATTGTGGACTACAGGAAAAAGAGGACCGAGCACACCCCCACTCTCATTGACGGGGCTGCAGTGGAGCAGGTTGAGAGCTTCAAGTTCCTTGGTGTCCACATCACCAACAAACTAACATGGTCCAAGCACACCAAGACAGTTGTGAAGAGGGCACATCAGAACCTATTCCCCCTCAGGAGACTGAAAAGATTTTGCATGGGTCCTCAGATCCTCATAAGGTTCTACAGCTGCACCATCAAGCTTCCTGCCATCCAGGACCTCTATACCAGGTGGTGTCAGAGGAAGGACCTAAAAATTGTCAAAAACTCCAGTCACCCTAGTCACACTGTTCTCTGCTACCGCACGGCAAGTGGTACCGGAGAGCCAAGTCTAGGTCCAAGAGGCTTCTTAACAGCTTCTACCCCCAAGCCATAAGACTCCTGAACATCTAATCAAATGATTACCCAGACTATTTGCATTGCCCCCTCTCCCCTCATTTACACCGCTGCTACTCTGTTGTTATCATCTATGCATAGTCACTTTAATCATGTACATATTACCTCGACTAACCGGTGCCCCCACACATTGGCTCTGTACTTGTACCCCCCTGTATATAGTCTCACAATTGTTATTTTACTGCTGCGCTTTAATTACTTGTTACTTTTATTTCTTATTCTTTTTTTAACTGCATTGTTGGTGAGGGGCTCGTAAGTAAGCATTTCACTAACGTCTACTCCTGTTGTATTCGGCGCATGTGACTAATAAAATTTGATTTGGGGTGAAGGCTCACCTTCCAATAGGACAACAACCATAAGCACACAATCAAGACAAAGCAGGAGTGGCTTCAGGACAAATCTCTGAATGTCCTCAAGTAGCCCAGCCAGAGCCCAGACTTGAACCCGAACATCTCTGGAGAGACCTGAAAATAGCTGTGCAGCAATGCTATCCATCCAACCTGACAGAGGTTGAGAGGATCTGCAGAGAAGAATGGGAGAAACTCCCCAAATACAGGTGTGCCAAGCTTATAGCGTCATACCAAAGAAGACTCGATGCTGTAATTGCTGCCAAAGGTGCATAAACAAAGTACTGAGTTAAAGGGTCTGAATACTTATGTAAATGTGACATTTCCTTTTTTCCTTTTTTAAAATAAAAACATGTTTTTGCTTTAACATTATGGAGCATTGTGTGTAGATTGAGGGGAAAAAACATTTAATCAATTTTAGAATAAAAGGGTGTAACATAACAAACTGTGGAAAAAGTCAAGGGGTCTGAATACTTTCTGAAGGCACTGTGTATGTATGTATGTAAGTAAATTGTTCTCTCACCCTGCATCTGAACCAGAAACTCTGTCTTGATGCGGCGAGCTGCCTCACTCTCGTTCTCACTCCTGGAGCCGCACAGTGAGTCTATCTCATCTATGAAGATGATGGAGGGTTTGTGCTCCCGTGCAAGACTGAACAAGTTCTTTACTAACCTGGAGAGGAGAAAGGAGGCTCAAAGAAACATAAAGCTGATCATATTATTTTCCCCAATAGACACATGGAGCTGGTGTCCCGCACACAGATTAAACTTAAATCCAGGACTAAAAATGTTTTTCCCCAACAGAGAATAGAATCTCTATCGAGTTTGCTTTTTAGTCTAGGACTAGGCTTAATCTAGGCCTAATTTACAACCATTAAAACAGCATCATTGGATTTATATCTACAAATAATCACTAATGTTTCCCTGGATTAAGGGTAAAATCTCACTTTTCACTCTCTCCCAGCCACTTGGACACCAGGTCAGAGGAGGAGATAGAGAAAAAGGTGGAGTTGTTGGCCTCTGTGGCCACAGCTTTAGCCAGATAGGACTTTCCTGTACCAGGAGGACCAAAGAGCAGGATCCCCCTCCATGGCGTTCTTTTACCTGACAGACAGACACATGTCTTTGGGAGTGGTCGTGAATAACAGTGGGGAAGAAATAGGCTAAGCTTCTCATTTTCAAATGAATGAACAGTAATAATCAATTGATTCTATACAATGTTGTTGGATAGACTCATTTTCAGTAGGTTCCAAAGGCCCAACAAATTAGCCAATAGTGGAAGTTTCAGCATGTTTCTCATACATTCTGATATTACATCATCATTAATTCTCTGGAGATTTGAGGCAGTAAGAATGCATTATTACCTGTGAAAAGATGTGGGAATTTAATTGGCAAAATAACAGCTTCTTTCAGTGCCTCTTTGGCTCCCTCTAAACCGGCAACATCATTCCACTTGATGTTTGGCTTTTCCATAACGATGGCGCCTAAAAAAACAAAATCCAGTATGAAGGGAACATACAAATAATTTTACAGTAAAGGAAAATATTCAGATACATTCATGTGAAAACCTAATAATAAACTGATTTATTAGACACCTCAACCGGGTGAGGTAAAAGTAAAGTGAAACTGAGCCAAATAACCTCCTATAAAATTGGGACAGAGCGTTGTAATGCAATTCAAAAGTAAAACTTTCACACAGTATGTCAGTGATACAACTAACCTGAAAGTTGGTTTTGGAACTTCTTTTTCTCTGGGTCGTCGCCTTCATCGCTCTCATTTCTGCACAATAATAATCCATCTCAATTATGCTGAAGAGCACACGTGTACACAATATGTTTTTGATCCAACTAATTGACTCATCACATTCCAATAACCCTCCCACCCACACACTCACAGCCAAGCCTCATTGCATGAGCAAAGACTGCGCGCACACACACACACACACACCCTTTGTCGTCAGCTTGGGACTCCTTCACAGGCTTGGCGGGTGGAGCCTTCTCTTTCTTCTTCAGATAATCTTTGAGCTTCTCTGCTCTGTCAAGGTACTCAGCACACTTGGCCCTGATGCTCTGTTTGGCTTTGTCACCCTGGGCTTCATCTGGAAGGTGAGGAATGCAAGGATTGTATTAAATTCGGTCTCAAGTATGTGTTTTTATTTAGAAAATAATCACAATTACAGTAATTCCCCTGGACTGTGTGAAATGGAAAAATGCATTCTGCTGACAAGGATTACAACTCTAAAAGATGAAAGAGCAGCATGCAAATATCTCATTGTCTTGAAGCATACATTTTACTACGTGTAGGAAGTACTGAACAGCGTGTTGGTATAGACGCAGGGCCTCGTCGTAGTTCTGAGCTTTATCCTCCTGGGCTGCCTTGCTGGCCAGATCTATGGCTTTCTGAAAAACAGAAACGAGAAAGTTATTAAAAAGCAAATACATAAGGAAAGCAACAAATTGAAAGAGGATTAGCTGCAAGAAGTTTGATTTTGCTAATCAGAATTAATTGACTCTTCAAAGCTATAGGACTTTCACTAGGGACAGGGGGACATGTCATGAATTTAATGCAATTGTAATCTTCTTTCTATGAATTCGGTGCAAGCGTTTAATATAATACAAGTAACATAATACAGAAAACACTTAGTATTCAGAGGAATGTACTGTACATCAAAGCTGGGACCAAGAGACTGAAAAACAGCTTGTATCTCAAGGCCATCAGACTGTTAAACAGCCATCACTAACATTGAGTGGCTGCTGCCAACATACTGACTAAAATATCTAGCCACTTTAATAATAAAAAATTGGATGTAATAAATGTATCACTACTTATCACTACTGCATCTTGCCTATGCAGCTCAGCCATCGTGCATCCATATATTTTTATGGACATATTCTTATTCCATCCCCTTACAATGTGTGTGTATAAGGTAGTTGTTAGGTTACTAGTTAGATAATACTGCATGGTGGGAACTAGAAGCACAATCATTTCACTACACTCGCATTAACATCTGCTAACCATGTGTATGTGCCCAATACAATTTGATTTAAAGGCCTGTCACATCTGCAGCTGGCTTTCACCATCCCTAAAGAGTGGTTATCAATCAGAGCCCTAATAAAAAGGGGCTTGTCAAAGGTGATAGACCAATATCATCACAAAATGCATCTTCAATGACATGAATCAGCCAGGAACTCCTCCCTTCAAACTGGTCTCAGAGCCTTTCGAATTATTCTGCATTTACACTATATGAAAAAGTATGTAGACACCTGCTCGTCGAGCATCATTAATATGGAGTTGGTCCACCCCTTTGCTGCTATAACAGCCTCCACTAGATGTTTGAACATTGCTGTGGGGACTTGCTTCCATTCAGCCACGAGCATTAGTGAGGTCAAGCACTAATGTTGGGCGATTAGGCCTGGCTCACAGTCGGCGCTCCAATTCATCCCAAAGGTGTTCGATGGGGTTGAGGGCAGGGCTCTGTACAGCACAGATCATCTAGAATATCATTGTATGCTGTAGCGTTAAGATAATTCCAGTGAAGGGTTAAGGAGCCAAGCCTGAACCATGAAAAACAGCCACAGACCAATATTCCTCCACCAAACTTTACATTTGGCACTGCGCATTGGGGCAGGTAGTGTTCTCCTGGCATCCGCCAAACCCAGATTAATCCGTCGGACTGCCAGATGGTTAAGCTTGATTCATCACTCAAGAGAACGCGTTTCCACTGCTGTCAATGGCGACAAGCTTTACACCACTCCAGCCGACACTTGGCATTGCACATGGTGATCTGTGTTTTCATGGCTGCTCAGCCATGGAAACCCATTTCATGAAGCCCCCGACGAATAATTAATTTTGCTGAAGTTGCTTCCAGAGGCAGTTTGGAACTTGGTAGAGTGTTGCAACTGAGGACAGATTATTTTTTACACGCTACGTGTTTCAGCACTCGGCAGTTCCGTTCTGTGAACTTGTGGCCTACCACTTCACAGGTGAGCTGTTGTTGCTCCTAGAAGTTTCTACTTCACAATAACAGCACTTAGAGTTGACTAGGACAGCTCTAGTAGGGCAGAAATTTGATGAACTGACTTGGAAAGGTGGCATCCTATAACAGTGCCATGTTGAAAGTCACTGAGCTCTTCAGTAAGGTCATTCTACTGCCAATTTTTGACCTATGGAGATTGCATGGCTGTGTGCTACATTTAACACACCCATCAGCAACGGGTGTGGCTGAAATAGCTGAATGCACTCATTTGAAGAGCTGTCCACATACTTGTGTGTGTGTATGAATACGTATATACATACACCACCGGTTAAAAGTTTTAGAACACCTTGTCATTAAAGGGGTTTTATTTATTTTAACTATTTTTCTTCATTGTAGAATAATAGTGAAAACATAAAAACTATGAAACAACACATATGGAATCATGTAGTAATCCCCACCCCCCCTAAAACAAATAGTTTTTATATTTTTATATTTGAGATTCTACAAATAGCCACCTCTTGCCTTGATGAGCTTTAAAAATCTCGGCCTTCTCTCAACCATTTTCACCTGGAATGCTTTTCCAATAGTCTTGAAGGAGTTCTCAAATGCTGTGCAATGATTGGCTGCTTTTCATTCACTCTGCGGTCCAACTAATCCCAAACCATCTCAATTTGGTTGAGGTCGAGGGGGGATTGTGGAGGCCAGGTCACCTGATGCAGCACTCACTCTCCTTCTTGGTAAAATAGCCCTTACACAGCCTGGAGGTGTGTTGGGTCATTGTCCTGTTGATAAACAAATGATAGTGGGACTAAGCCCAAACCAGATGGGATGTCGTATCACTGCAGAATGCCCTGGTAGCCATGCTGGTTAAGTGTACCTTGAATTCTAAATAAAAATCACTGACAGTATCACCAGCAAAGAGCCCCTACACCTCCATGCTACACGGTGGGAAATACACATGCAGAGATCATCTGTTCACCCGAACCGCATCTCACAAAGACACGCCGGTTGGAAACAAAAATCTCCAATTTGGACTCATGAAAGCAAAGGGCAGATTTCCACCAGTCTAATGTCCATTGCTCGTGTTTCTTGGCCCAAGCAAGTCTTCTTAATAGTGTGCTTTAGTAGAGGTTTCTTTGCAGCAATTCGACCATGAAGGCCTGATTCACGCAGTCTCCTCTGAACAGTTGATGAGGAGATGTGTCGGTTACTTGAACTCTGTGAAACATTTATTTGGGCTGTAATTTCTGAGGCTGATGACTCTAATGAACTTATCCTCTGCAGCAGAGGTTACTCTAGGTCGTCTTCCTTTCCTGTGGCGGTCCCCATGAGAACCAGTTTTTTCATAGCGCTTGATGGTTTTTGCGACTGCACTTGAAGAAAGAAAGAAAGTAAGAAAGGACATTTTCCGGATTGACTGACCTTTAAGTAACGATGGACTGTCATTTCTCTTTGCTTATTTGAGCTGTCCTTTACCAAATAGGGCCATCTTCTGTACCCCCCCCCCCCCCCCCCCCCCCCACCTTGTCACAGCACAACAGGTTGGCTCAAAACGCATTAAGGGAAGAAATTCCACAACTTAAGGCACACCTGTTAATTGAAATGCATTCCAGGTGACTACCTCATGAAGCTGGTTGAGAGAATGCCAAGAGTGTGCAAAGCTGTTAAGACAAAAGGGTGGCTATTTGTAGAATCGCAACTATATTTATATTTATTTAGAAATTGTTTAACAATTTTTGGGTTACTACATGATTCCATGTATTATTTCAAAGTTTTGATGTCTTCACTGTTGAACAATAATGTAAAAAAAAAAAAAAAGGTAAAATAAAGAAAAACCCTTGAATGAGTAGGTGTTCTAAAACTTTTGACCGGTAGTGTAAATCTGAGACACTCCATTTAGTATGATATGTTACTAATTACAATTCATATTAAATGTAAAAAATGTATTTAAAAAAAATAAAACGTTTTTAAAAAAGTACAAATCTAAAACGCCCATTATGTTACAAATTCTAGGTAGCTAGGGGTTAGGGTTACATTTGGGAGTTAGGTAAAAGGGTTTTAAGGTTAGGGTTAGCTAAAATGATAAAGTTTAGGGTTAGCTAACATGCCAAGTAGTTGCAAGGTTGCTAAAAAGTAGTAAGTAGCTGAAAAGTTGCAAATTAGCTAAAATTGGCCGCGATGAGATTCAAATTCACAACCTTTGGGTTGCTAGACATTCGAGGTATGTAACCATACAAAACCTAACATGTCATACTAATTTGAGTGTTATTTATTTTATTTTTTAAATTTTAAACCTTTATTAAACTAGGCAAGTCAGTTAAGAACAAATTCTGATTTACAATGATGGCCTACCCAGTTCAAACCCGGATAACGCTGTGCCAATTGTGCGCTGCCCTATGGGATTCCCAATCACGGCCGGATGTGAAGAAGCCTGGATTTAAACCAGGTACTGCAGTGACGCCTCTTGTACAGATGCAATGCCTTGACTGCTGCGCCAGTACTTTACTATGTTATTTCTAGTCTATGAGACCAGGCTGCTCATTCAGATAAAGGCCTGCTAAAATTAAAGCACATTATTTTATAAAATGCTGAGGGTATGAAAAATATTGTTCCAAAGCTAAGATGTTTAAATTAGTGTTTTGAGTGGCCCAAATAAAATGTTAAGGATGTTTTGTTTTTTAGGACTTCCATTTTTCATGTACCCTGAAAACAGTATATGGGGCCAGGAGAGACTAATGCACCGCTTTGTTTTGTTTCAAATGCTACTGCAAAGCTTAACAAAATTACGTGAACAAATCAACTGAAAGACTTGGTTTGAAGCAGAATTTGACCGGCAGAATTTTTTGTTAACCGACATTTGAGAAATTTACCAGACCCATAAGCATTGGGTGCGTAACCGGATTAGAGCATCCAGCCACGGTGCTCAGCAATGTCAGAAATCACATTTAGATAATGGTTACACATCTTACCTAATTTTGATGCTGACTGACACATTTACTTTTCCCTCTGGAAACAAGACTAGTAACAAACAGTAAAATCACCAGCCTATGTCAACCTAATATTGCCCTTAGTAGAAAAGTATACCTATTCTATTGGTGAAAACAAATGTTATTTGTCACATGCGCCGAATACAACAGGTGTAGACCTTACAGTGAAATGCTTACTTACAAGCCCTTAACACTTATTTTTCTTAACTGCATGGTTGGTTAAGTAACAAATCAGCAGTAAAATAACTGTCGCGAGACTATATACAGGGGTACCGGTACAGAGTCAATGTTCGGGGGCACTGGTTAGTTGAGGTAATTGAGGCAATATGTACATGTAGGTAGAGTTAAAGTGACTATGCATAGATAATAACAGAGAGTAGCAGCAGCGTAAAATAGGGGGTGGGCAATGCAAATAGTTTGGGTAGCCATTTGATTAGATGCTCAGGAGTCTTATGGCTTGGGGGTAGAAGCTTATTAACAGCCTCTTGGACCTTGGACTTGGTGCCCCGGTACCGCTTGCCGTGCAGTAGCAGAGAGAACAGTCTATGACTAGGATGGCTGATAATTTTTTGGGCCTTCCTCTGACACCGCCTGGTATAGAGGTCCTGGATGGCAGGAAGCTTGGCCCCAGTGATGTACTGGGCCGTGTGCACTACCCTCTGTAGTGCCTTGCGGTCGGAGGCCGAGCAGTTGCTACACCAGCCAGTGATGCAACCAGTCAGGATGTTCTCGATGGTGCAGCTGTAGAACCTTTTGAGAACCCGAGGACCCATGACAAATCTTTTCAGTCTCCTGAGGGGGAATAGGTTCTGACGTGCCCTCTTCACAACTGTCTTGGTGTGCTTGGACCATGTTAGTTTGTTGGTGATGTGGACACCAAGGAACTTGAAGCTCTCAACATGCTCCACTACAGCCCCGTCGATGAGAATGGGGGCATGCTCGGTCCTCTTTTTTCTGTAGTCCACAATCATCTCCTTTGTCTTGATCACATTGAGGGAGAGGTTGTTGTCCTGGCACCACATGGCCAGGTCTCTGACCTCCCCCCTATAGGATTTCTCGGCGTTGTTGGTGATCAGGCCTACCACTGTTGTGTCATCGGCAAACTTAATGACGGTGTTGGAGTCGTGCCTGGCTGTGCTGTCATGAGTGAACAGGGAGTACAGGAGGGGACTGAGCATGCACCCGAGGGGCCCGTGTTGAGGATCAGCGTGGCGGATGTGTTGTTACCTACCCCTATCACCTGGGAGCAGCCCGCCAGGAAGTCCAGGGTCCAGTTGCAGAGGGAGGTGTTTAGTCCCAGGGTCCTTAGTTTATTCATGAGCTTTGAGGGCACTATGATGTTGAACGCAGAGCTGTAGTCAATGAATAGCATTCTCACAGGTGTTCCTTTTGTCCAGGTGGGAAAGGGCAGTGTGGAGTGCAATAGAAATTGCATCAACTTTGGATCTGTTGGGGCGGTATGCACATTGGAGTGGGTCTAGAGTTTCTGGGATAATGTTGTTGACGTGAGCCATGACCAGCCTTTCAAAGCACTTCATGGCTACAGACGTGAGTGCAATGGGTCGGTAGTCATTTAGACAGGTTACCTTGGTGTTCTTGGGCACAGGGACAATGGTGGGCTACTTGAAACATGTTGGTATTACAGACTCGGTCAGGGACAGGTTGAAAATGTCAGTGAAGACACTTGCCAGTTGGTTTGCGCATGCTTGGAGTACACGTCCTGATAATCCATCTGACCCTGCGGCCTTGTGAACCCTTCCATGTTTAAAGGTCTTACTTCCATCGGCTATGGAGAGCGTGATCACACATAGCGTGTTGTTCTTCTGTGAGAAAGAAATAGCCTGATCGTGACACCAGTGCTTCATTTGCAATGGTGCCCTGAGGACAAAAATTCTATCTACATAACCAAAATATAAAACTATAAGAGAGCTATAAATACATTATAACTTGTAATAACCTGATGTAATAGTCAATAGAAACATTTGCACACTTCACACAAACTAATTTAACAGCGTTTTAAACTGCCCTATAGGCACCAGGGAAGACATGTGTAATTTGTTTTATTACAGGTTAGAGGTTGACCGATTAATTAGGGTCGAATTTTTGGACACCGATTTGGACGTTTTTTTTACACCTTTATTTATTAATTAGGCAAGTCAGTTAAGAACACATTCTTATTTTCAATGTGGGCCTAGGAACGGTGGGTCAACTGCCTTGTTCAGGGGCAGAACAACAGTTTTTACCTCGTCAGCTCCGGGATTCAATCTTGCAGTTAACTAGTCCAACGCGCTAACCACCTGCCTCTCATTGCACTCCAAGAGGAGCCTGCCTGTTACGCGAATGCAGTAGAAGCCAAGGTAAGTTGCTAGCTAGCATTAAACTTATCTTATAAAAAACAATGAATCAATCACAATCACGAGTTAAACTAGTAATATCAACCATGTGTAGTTATCTAGCGTGTCCTGCGTTGCATATCATTGATGCAATGCAGAGGGATGATTTAACAAAAGCACATTGGCGAAAAAAAAGCGCAATCGCACACGACTGCACCTAACCATAAACACCAATGCCTTTCTTAAAATCAATACACAGAAGTATATATTTTTAAACCTGCATATTTAGCTAAAAGAAATCTAGGTTAGCAGGCAATATTAACCAGGTGAAATTGTGTCACTTCTCTTGCGTTCATTGCAAGCAGAGTCAGGGTATATGCAACAGTTTGGGCCGCCTGGCTCATTGCGAACTAATTTGCCAGAATTTTTAGAAATGAAGACATAACATTGAAGGTTGTACAATGTAACAGCAATATTTAGACTTATGGATGCCACCCATTAGATAAATTATGGAAAGGTTCCGTATTTCACTGAAAGAATAAACGTTTTGTTTTCGAAATGATAGTTTCCGGATTCAACCATATTAAATGACCAAAGGCTAGTATATCTGTGTGTTATTATGTTATAATTAAGTCTATGATTTGATATTTGATAGAGCAGTCTGACTGAGCGATGGTAGGCAGCAGCAGGCTCATAAGCATTCATTCAAACAGCACTTTCATGCGTTTTGTCAGCAGCTCTTCGCTGTGCTTCAAGCATTGAGCTGTTTATGACTTCAAGCCTATAAACTCCCGAGATTAGGCTGGTGTAACCGATGTGAAATGGCTAGCTAGTTAGCGGGGTGTGCGCTAATAGCGTTTCAAACGTCACTCGCTCCGAGACTTGGAGTAGTTGTTCCCCTTGCTCTGCATGGGTAACGCTGCTTCGAGGGTGGCTGTTGTCGATGTGTTCCTGGTTTGAGCCCAGGTAGGGGCGAGGAGAGGGACGGAAGCTATATTGTTACACTTGCAATACTAAAGTGCCTATAAGAACATTCAATAGTCAAAGGTATATGAAATACAAATGGTAGAGAGAGAAATAGTCCTATAAATACTATATTAACTACAACCTAAAACCTCTTACCTTGGAATATTGAAGTCTCATGTTAAAAGGAACCACCAACTTTCATATGTTCTCATGTTCTAAGCAAGGAACTTAACCTTTTTGGGATAGGGGGCAGCATTTTCACTTTTGGATGAATAACGTGCCCAGAGTGAACTGCCTCCTACTCTGTCCCAAAAGCTAATATATGCATATTATTATTAGTATTAGATCGAAAACACTCTGAAGTTTCTAAAACTGTTTGAATGATGTCTGAGTATAACAGAACTCATATGGTAGGCGAAAACCTGAGACAAAATCTAACCAGGAAGTGGGAAATCTGAGGTTTGTAGCTTGGTCTACCGAATACACAGTGTCTATGGAGTCAAGTTGCACTTCCTACAGCTTCCACTAGATGTCAACCATGTTTCAGGCTTCTGCTATAAAGGAGGGGGGAATGGGAGCTGAATGAGTCATGGGTCTGGCAGAGTGTCTCAGGCTCGTGATGCGCGCTCCCGACAGAGTTAGCTCTTGTTCCAGTGCTTTTCTTCAGACAATGAAATTCTCTGGTTGGAACCTTATTGATGATTTATGTTAAAAACATCCTAAAGATTGATTTCATACATCGTTTGACTTGTTTCTACGACCTGTACTGGAACTTTTTGAGTTTTTGTCTGGATGAAGTACTCGCGCCTCATGAAGATGGATTGATGGGCTGAACACGCTAACAACAAGTGGCTATTTGGACATAAATGATGGACTTCATGGAACAAATCAGTCATTTATTGTCGAACTGGGATTCCTGGGAGTGCCTTCTGATGAAGATCATCAAAGGTAAGTGAATATGTATAGTGTTATTTCTAACTTCTGTTGACTCCAACATGGCGGATATTTCTTTGGCTGGATTGGGCTCTGAGCACCGTTCTCAGATTATGCTTTTTCCGCAAAGTTAAAAAAAAAATCTGACACAGCGGTTGCATTAAGGAGAAGTATATCTTTAATTCTGTGAATAACACTTGTATCTTTTATCAATGTTTATTATGAGTATTTCTGCAAAATCACCGGATGTTTTGGAATCAAAACATTACTGCATGTAACACGCCAATGTAAACTGAGATTTTTGGATATAAATATGCACATTATCGAACACAATACATGTGTATTGTGTAACATGATGTCCTGAGTGTCATCTGATGAAGATCATCAAAAGGCTAGTGATTAATTTGATCTATATTTCTGCTTTTTGTGACTCCTGTCTTTGGCTGGAAAAATGGCTGTGTGTTTTGACTTGGCTATGACCTTTTTTTGACTTGGCTATGACCTTTTTTTTTTACTTGGCTATGACCTTTTTTTGACTTGGCTATGACATATCATATGTTGTGCTTTCGCTGGAAAGCCTTTTTGAAATCGGACACGATGGGTAGATTAACAAGAAGCTTTTCTTTAATTTGCTGTATTGGACTTGTTAATGTGTGAAAGTTATATATTTCTAAAAAATATTTTTGAATTTCGCGCGCTGCCTTTTCAGTAGAATGTTCTCGAGGGGTTCCGCTTGCGCAACGCATGCACTAGAAAGGTTAAACATTAGCTTTTTTACATGGCACATATTGCACTTTTACTTTCTTCTCCAACACTTTGTTTTTGCATTATTAAACCAAATTGAACATGTTTCATTATTTATTTGAGGCTAAATTGATTTTTTATTGATGTATTATATTAAGTTAAAGTGTTCATTCAGTATTGTTGTAATTGGCATTATTACAAATAAGTACATTTAAAAAAAAGTGTTTAAAATCGTCCGATTAATCGGTATCTGCCTTTTTTTGGTCCTCCAATAATCGGTATCGGCGTTGAAAAATCATAATCAGCCGACCTCTATTACATAACTGTGGTGTGTTAAACCTAAAGCCGGATTTACTAAATGTTGTGGAAACAAGCGGGACCTGAAGAGTTAATTAACCAACCCTGCGAATCGATTTTTTGGTATCTCATATTTTTATATTTCAAAAGGGAAGTGAGGTATGTTGGAAGCTTGTGGAGCACAGCTTTGTAAAAAGGGGAATAATTAAGTGATCTACAGGACTTTAGTGAGGTCCAGGCGACATTCTGATACAGGATGCAGTGATGAGTACTAAAACTGTCACCTGTAATAAAGTGAAGAGCGCTATGGCAGACAGCACCCAATGGTTTAAGAATAGTGGCTGCCGCATTCTGGTAAATGGTGTCACCAAAGTCAAGAACAGTCAGGAAAGTTGACTGCACAATCTGCTTCCTTCTGTTCATGTAGAGGCAACATCTATTTCTAAAAAAAGAAGCCCACTTTAAAACCTTAGCTTTTTAACTAGCTTATCAGTATATATTTTTAAACATATCTTTAGCAATCCAAATACCCAGATATTTATTAGCGGGAACCTGCTCAATGAGAGAGCCACCCGAAATGGGTGAATATGTAGCCCATCAGATCTTCCGTGAATTAGAGAACAAATTTAGTTAGACAATAGATCCCAAATGCATACAACCAGTAGGACCAGGATACATAGAAAAAACACATAAAAAAGCAAATGAGGCTGATGCAACAGATAACGGTTATCTTAAAAATGTTAAACTATTTATTTATCCACATAAACGTACAAGGTGCTCGAGTGAATGTTCGTTCCATAATGCAATTAATGGGAGAACACCACTGTAGCAGCAGCTTTCAAGCGGTCTGACAGATTTTCCGCTCATAGTTTATTACAGGCAGAGCATACACAGCCTATGAAACTACAGTGGTCAATTCAATTCCGCTAAACCGGTCAATATAATTCCATCGCCTAGTATTTCTATCAATCAATTCTTCTCCCGGACAATTGGCTGGTGCCAGGTTTACTTCATCAGCTTTTTATTTATTTTCTATAAAAATGTAAAATACTTTAATATAGATATCACACACACAAAAAAAGTATATATGCCCCAATCACTTCAATAATTTTTTGTTGGCTAAAGATAGCTCAAGTTGGCATTGACTTTTGAAACAAATCATTTCTCTTTTATAACTTTTTCTCGCATCGCTGCAACTCCCGTACGGACTCGGGAGAGGTGAAGGAAACACGATCCTCCAAAACACGATCCAACCAAGCTGCACTGCTTCTTGACACAATGCCCGCTTAAGCCGGAAGCCAGCCACACCAATGTGTCAGAAGAAACACCGTACACCTGGTCCGCCACAGGCATCGCTAGAGCTGCCGGCCAAACCCTCCCCTAACCCGGGTGACGCTGGGCCAATTGTGCGCCGCCCCATGGGTCTCCCGGTCGCAGCCGGCTGCAACAGCGCCTGGAGTAATTCAACATAATGTTTGATATAGAAGACTTCATAAAGACCATCAAAAGTTTTTAAAAAGCTAAATAAAACTTAGTTATTTGGTTCAAGGTGCAACACAACATTGATTATTTAATGACCTTTACTCAAGTTCGGTCTTTCATCAATCACTTAAACATGCTAAATAATTATCTTGTACCTACCTCGATGCTTATTTTTGTTATAAAAAGATTGAACAAAAATAAACGCAACATGTAAAGCGTTGGTCCCATGTTTCATGAGCTAAAATAAAATCTTAGAAATGTTCCATATGCACAGAAAGCTTCTCAAATTTCGTGCACAAATTAGTTTACGTCCCTGTTAGTGAGTATTTCTCTTTTGCCAAGATAATCCACACAACACGATGCCATGTCTCAAATTGAGGGTGGGTGAAATTAACACGCTGACTGCTAGAAAGTCCACCAGAGCTGTTGCCGGAAAATGTAATGTTAATTTCTCTAACATAAGCTGCCTCCAACGTCGTTTTAGAGAATTTGGCAGTACGCCCAAACCACTTCACAACCGCAGACCACATGAATGGCGTCATGTGAGAGAGCAGTTTGCTGATGTCAACATGGTTAACAGAATGCCCCACTGTGGTGGTGTGGTTATGGTATGGGCAAGCCTAAGCTACAGACAACAAACACAATTGCATTTTATCAATGGCAATTTGAACACACAGAGATACTGTGACGCGATCCTGAGGCCCATAGTCGTGCAATTCATCCACCGCCATCACCTCATGTTTCAGCATTATAATGCACAGCCCCATGTCGCAAGGATCTGTACACAATTCCTGGAAGCTGAAAATGTCCCAGGTCTTCCATGGCCTACATACTTAGACATGCGAATATCTTAAGGCAAGGGCTGATTTCAAGGTTGTACTGCTAACCTACAAAGCATTACATGGGCTTGCTCCTACCCATCTTTCCGATTTGGTCCTGACGTACATACCTACACATACGCTATGGTCACAAGACGCAGGCTTCCTTACTGTCCCTAGAATTTCTAAGCAAGCAGCTGGAGGCAGTGCTTTCTCCGATAGAGCTCAATTTTTATGGAATGGTCTGCCTATCTATGTGAGAGACGCAGACTCAGTCTCAACCTTTGAGTCTTTATTGAAGACTTATCTCTTCAGTAGGTCCTATGATTGAGTGTAGTCTGGCCCAGGAGTGTGAAGGTGAATGGAAAGGCACTGGAGCAACGAACTGCCCTTGCTGTCTCTACCTGGCTGGTTTCCCCCTCTCCCCCCTGGGATTCTCTGCCTCTAACCCTATTACAGGGGCTGAGTCACTCGCTTAGTCCCTAGGAGGGGTGCGTAACTTGAGTGGGTTGAGTCACTGACGTGGTCTCTGACATGCCCCCCCCCCTTGGGTTGTGCCGTGGCAGAGATCTTTGTGGGCTATACTCGGGCCTCGTCTCAGGATGGTAAGTTGGTGGTTGAAGATATCCTTCTAGTGGTGTGGGGGCTGTGCTTTGGCAAAGTGGGTGGGTTTATATCCTGCCTGTTTGGACCTGCTCCGAGGTATCGTCGGACGGGGCCACAGTGTCTCCCGACCCCTCCTGTCTCAGCCTCCAGTATTTATGCTGCAGTAGTTTGTGTCAGGGGGCTAGGGTCAGTCTGTTATATCGGGAGTATTTCTCCTGTCTTATCCAGTCCCCTGTGTGAATTTAAGTATGTTCTCTCTAATTCTCTCTCGGAGGACATGAGCCCTAGGACCATGCCTCAGGACTACCTGGCCTGATGACTCCTTGCTGTCCCCCAGTCCACCTGGCCGTGCTGCTGCTCCAGTTTCAACTGTTCTGCCTGTGGCTATGGAACCCTGACCTGTTCACCGGACGTACTACCTGTCCCAGACCTGCTGTTTTCAACTCTCTAGAGACAGCAGGAGCGGTAGAGATACTCTGAATGATTGGCAATGAAAAGCCAACTGACATTTCCTCCTGAGGTGCTGACCGGTTGGACCCTCAACAACCACTGTGATTATTATTATTTGACCTTGCTGGTCATCTATGAACATCTTGGCCATGTTCTGTTATAATCTCCACATTGAAGGAGTGGGACAGCATTCAACAGACCACAATCAACAGCCTGAGCAACCTTATGGGAAGGAAATGTGTTGCGCTGCATGAGGCAAACACACATGTATATGTACACATCTTATCAGGAAACTAGGCCTTTGTCACTACTTCATAGGAGAGGCATTTGAATGTAAACAATTTTTTTTATTAACATGAGTTTGGCAGAAATGCCATTTGGAACGATTTTCATGTGCCTTAATAACAAACTTGTATGCCATCTGTAAATACAACAACAATTGTTAAATTACAAGCCTAGTTGGTTTAGCCACAGAACAAGACAGGGACTTTCCTGCTAGCCATGATTAGCTGTGATAATGGTTGGGCTGGATATGGCGAGAGATGAGTTCGGATTGGTCTGCCATGTAGCACGTTTGTCTATAAAATGAGCTGCTAAGTATGCGTAGGTAATCCTTTATAACATGTTTTTTCTTAAAGATGCTATTTGCTTTCTGGATTTCAAGTTTTGAAATCAGTGGAATGTCCGATGGAAGCAGAGTATGATAGCTAAGGATTAGATGGAGAAGATTCTGGCGTTTGACTGCAAATATGAAGAGGGAGTCGAAAAGAGAACACACAAAAGGCTGTTGTATAAAACACCTGTCTCCGGATTTTATTTTCAAACTAAGGGCCACCATGGCATCCGTGACAGAGGGAGAAGCATTCATCCATGTATTCGTGTAAAACAGTCTAGCTAGCTACTTTTTTCAAATATTCTAAGTTTCTAATTTTGTCAGAAATCAGTTCCCTTTTCAAGTTAAAGCGTACTGTTAGATAGCTGGCTCCCTAACTAAGATCACATGTATGATCTGTATAGTACAATTGTATTTCAGAGCCATCTGCATTGCTAGTTATAGCCTAATCTTGGCTAATATTGAACCTAGTTTGCTAATATTAGCTGCCAGCAGATTCATGCAGGGTAGTAACGTAATGAGTTGGGATTATGGTTCATTGCTTAGCTAGCAAGATAACCGTGTAAACACGACTCCACTATGCAAGTAACCATTTCACTGTACCGTTTACACCTTCTGTATCCTGTGCATGTGACAAACATTGATTTTATTTGAAAGTGTTCACCAGTGACGGTAATGTGAAGAACAACATGACCTGCACCAAAGTCAAATTAGGATATAACGTTAGGCCAATGAGACAGTGTCCCACATTTTAAAATCCTCCGGGGAATGCCCTGCTTTTATATATTCACACTCACAAGCGTAATCTATTTTCTGTCATTAGCTCGCCATTAACGCTTATTTCATGCGAGTGTATTTTCCTGTAATAATGAATACCTAATTATCTCAAGTTAAGACGTCGTCAGCTAACTGGCTAACCAGCTAACTTAGCATTAGCTAGTTAACAAGCTAGAAACGAACCAAAACATTGTTCATTTGCTTAACAGTTAACTAGTCAATTACATTATCATGGTACTAGTTTATTGACATTTCAGATTGTCTTGGCCTTGCTGGGGGCGCGCAAGTCATCGAGAACACAAGGCAAGCAGTCAATTATTGTACACATTTACACCAACATGAACATGTCAACTTTGCTACTGTAACTAGCTTCTAGGAAACGTGCATGCAATCAAGTTTCAGGTAACAGTTAACGTTAAAGTTAGCTAGTTAAACAGGCTTCAACGAATTCTAGTGACTAACGTTAACGTTAGTTGCTGCTCTGTCCTCAAATCGGTAAACTCGCAGTAACAAAAGAACTAACGTTACTCAGCTAGCTAGCTAACGTTACCTAACACGTTAACATAACTTCACCGTAGCCAGATAGCTAAAGCTAGCTAGCGCACATCGACACTGGTATAACGGCAAGTTGGCCATTTGATTACCTAGTTAACAAGATAACCAAAACGAATCACGAACAAAAGTTAGTTATATAGCTAAACTGTGTGTGTTGCTAACTAGCTACAATAGTAGGCAGCTTTCCCAACTTACCTGTAAATTGTTGTTGGCAGCCATAACGGCTAATTACTTGTCAATAAAATAGTTTCGAATATAATAAGCGGCAAAACAGGCCTTATATTTGTTAATAATTAAAACTACAGCCCAACAGTCGCTATTTAATTTAAAATCAACTGGATTGTTTTCCTTTTTCAGGTCGTTGAATAACACTGAAGCTTAAAAAAAAATCCGCACTCGGGGTCGCCACAGTCATAAACCCCGCCCATTTATACAATTTATTTTATTAAATTATTATTTTAAATCTAACAGTAAATGCTTTACCCTACATTTTGTTTTCACGATATAGATTTTTTTTTTTACTTTGTGGCTGTGCTATCCCAGTGAGACACATTATGAGATGTGTAGTTGATTTCCGTAGAACTCTCACGTGAACACGAAATGACGTAACTGGTCGTCAGAGGTGCGTTCAGTTTACTTGAATGTTTGTTGCATTGTTAACTGGCGTCCAATTTGTCTTCTTAATAGTGACTATAAATAATTGAAGAAGTCCTGGATGCAATCATTGATGAAACACAGTATGGCTTTGAGGAACAGACATATTTCTAAAAAGATATGACTAGTATTAGACATACTTGAGTACTCAGAACTAATAACCAAGGATAGGTTCATAAACTCAGCGAAAAAAGAAACGTCCTCTCACTGTCAACTGCATTTATTTTCAGCAAACTTAACATGTGTAAATATTTGTATGAACATAAGATTCAACAACAGACATACACTGAACAAGTTCCACAGACATGTGACTAACAGAAATTGAAAAAAAAAAAGAAACAATCTGGTGTGGCCACCAGTTGCATTAAGTACTGCAGTGCATCTCCTCCTCATGGACTGCACCAGATTTGCCAGTTCTTGCTGTGAGATGTTACCCCACTCTTCCACCAAGACACCTACGAGTTCCTGGACATTTCTGGTGGGGAATGGCCGTAGCCCTCACCCTCTGATCCAACAGGTCCCAGACGTGCTCAATAGGTTTGAGATCTGGGCTCTTCGCTGGCCATGGCAGAACACTGACATTCCTGTCTTGCAGGAAATCACGCACAGAATGAGCAGTATGGCTGGTGGCATTGTCATGCTGGAGGGTCATGTCAGGATGAGTCTGCAGGAAGGGTACCACATGAAGGAGGATGTCTTCCCTGTAACGCACAGCATTGAGATTGCCTGCAATTTCAACAAGCTCAGTCCGATGATGCTGTGACACACCGCCCTAGACCATGACAGACCCTCCACCTCGATCCCGCTCCGGAGTACAGGCCTCGGTGTAACGCTCATTCCTTTGACGATAAATGCGAATCCGACCATTATCCCTGGCGAGACAAAACCGCGACTCGTCAGTGAAGAGCACTTTTTGCCAGTCCTGTCTGGTCCAGCAACGGTGGGTTTGTGCCCATAGGCAACGTTGTTACCGGTGATGTCTGGTGAGGACCTGCCTAACAACAGGCCTACAAGCCCTCAGTCCCGCCTCTCTCAGCCAATTGCGGACAGTCTGAGCACTGATGGAAGGATTGTGCGTTCCTGGTGTAACTCGGGCAGTTGTTGTTGCCATCCTTTAACGGTCCCGCAGGTGTGATGTTCGGATGTACCGATGTTGTTACACGTGGTCTGCCACTGCGAGGACGATCAGCTGTCCGTCCTGTCTCCCTGCAGCTCTGTCTTAGGCGTGTCACACTACAGACATGGCAATTTATTGCCCTGGCTACATCTGTACTTCTCATGCCTCCTTGCAGCATGCCTAAGGCACGTTCACGCAGATGAGCAGGGACCCTGGGCATCTTTCTTTTGGTGTTTTTCAGAGTCAGTAGAAAGGCTTCTTCAGTGTCCTAAGTTTTCATAACTGTGACCTTAATTGCCTACCGTCTGTAAGCTGTTAGTGTCTTAATGACCTTTCCCCAGGTGCATGTTCATTAATTGTTTATGATTCATTGAACAAGCATGGGAAACAGTGTTTGAACCCTTTACAGTGAAGATCTGTGAAGTTATTTAGATTTTTACAAATGATCTTTGAAAGACAGTTTATTTTTTTGCTAAGTTTATTATTATTTTAAATAAAGCATTTGACATCTTCCACTCCCTTGAGAAATTTGGTTTGGGGATTTTTTCTGTAAGTCTATTAAGACTCTCTATACAAATGGTAATAGCTCTATCAAATTGAAATATGGCACCTCGCCTAGATTTGAGTTAAAGAGAGGAATTAGGCAAGGTTGTCCTATCTCTCCATATCTGTTTTTATTAATCACCCAAATTCTTACATTCTTTAAATAATGGTCCTGTACAAGGTATTTCCATAGCTGGTAAAGAAATTATTTTAAGCCAGCTGGCTGACGATACTACACTTTTTCTGAAAGACGCTAACCAAATTCTCATATTGATCAATGTGATACAATCATTTTTCAAAGCGTCTGGTCTATATCTAAACATGAATAAATGTGAACTCATGGCTGTCAAAGATTGTGACACCTTCATATTATGGTTTTCCAGTGAAAGAAGAACTTACATATTTAGGCTTAACAATTACTAAGGATCAGAAGTCTAGAGGCTTACTAAATTTGAACCCTTTTATTTAAAAAACCCAGAAGAAGCTAAATCAATGGCTAGAGGGACTTCTTTAAAAATGAGAGTCGTAATAACCCAGGCTGAAGGTATCTCTATCTTTATATCTTGACGGTAAAATAAGCAAAGAGATAGACCAGATGCTTTTCAACTTTGTGGAGAAACCGTACTCGTTACATTAGGAAAACTTCCGATGACCACTTATGAGTATGGTGGGCTGAATTTTCTGGACTTTACTACCTTAAATTATACTTTCAAGATCAATTGGATAAAACAATTCCTAAGAAGACCCACTTCTATGTGGCATTGTATTCCTCATCATGTCTTCTATACTTTTGGTGGCCTTAACTTCATGTTGGTTTGCAATTATAATATTGACAAAGTTCCAGTGAAACGTTCTGCTTTTCATCAGCAGGGTTTCTTGTCATGGTCCTTAATTTATATGCATAATTTCTCCACACAGATATTACACAGTTGAAGTCGGAAGTTTATATACACCTTAGCCAACTACATTTAAACTCAGTTTTTCACAATTCCTGACATTTAATCCCAGTAAAAATTCCCTGTCTTAGGGTAGTTAGGATCACCACTTTATTTCAAGTATGTGAAATGTCAGAAAACGATTGATTTTAGTTTTTATTTCTTTCATCACATTCCCAGTGGGTCAGACGTTTACGTACACTCAATTACTATTTGCTAGCATTGCCTTTAATTGTTTAACTTGGTTCAAACATTTCAGGTAGCCTTCCACAAGCTTCCCACAATAAATTGGGTGAATTTTGGCCAATTCCATCTGACAGAGCTAGTGTAACTGAGTCAGGTTTGTAGGCCTCCTTGCTCGCACACGTTTTTTCAGTTCTGCTCACAAATTTTCTATAGGATTGAGGTCAGGGCTTTGTGATGGCCACTCCAATACCTTGACTTTGTCTTTAAGCCATTTTGCAACAACTTGTGGAAGTATGCTTGGGGTCATTGTCCATTTGAAAGACCCATTTGCGACCAAAGTACGTTCATCTGAACGCGTCTCCTCCCTGAGCGGTATGATGGCTACATGGTGTTTATACTTGCGTACTATTGTTTGTACAGATGCACATGGTACCTTCAGGCATTTGGAAATTGCTCCCAAGGATGAACCCGACTTGGGGAGGTCTACAATTTATATTCTGAGGTCTTGGCTGATTTCACCATGATGTCAAGCAAAGAAGCACTGAGTTTGAAGGTAGGCCTTGGTACACCTCCAATTGACTCTAATGATGTCAATTAGCCTATCAGAAGCTTCTAAAGCCATGACCAAATTTTCTGGAATTTTCCAAGCCGTTTAAAGGCACATTCAACTTAGTGTATGTAAACTTCTGACCAACTGGAATTGTGATACAGTGAATTATAAGTGAAATAATCTGTCTGTAAACAATTGTTGAAAAAAAATGACTTGTGTCATGTGTAACCGATGTGAAATGGCTAGCTAGTTAGCGGTGGTGCGCGCTAATAGCGTTTCAATCAGTCACGTCACTCGCTCTGAGACCTGAAGTAGTTGTTCCCCTTGCTCTGCAAGGGTCATGGCTTTTGTGGAGCGATGGGTAACGATGCTTCGTGGGTGTCAGTTGTCTGTGTGTGCAGAGGGTCCCTGGTTCGAGCCCGGCGAGGGGAAGGATGAAAGCTATACTTTTACACATGCAAAGTACATGTCCTAACCGACTTGCCAAAACTATAGTTAACAATATATTTGTGGAGTGGTTGAAAAACTAGTTAATGACTCCAACCGAAGTGTATGTAAACTTCCGACTTCAACTGTATATGGAATAATCGGGATATATTGTATAAAAATACTTTGTTTTTAGAATATTGGTTCTGAAATAATATCCTATTGGTGAGCCAACTTGTAAATGCAGAGGGTTTTTTACTTAGTTGTAAGGAATTCTTATCACTTTACAAGGTCCCTGTAACACCTAAAGATTTTTCAATTGCTTTAGATGCCATTCCCTCAGGTGTTGCTTTATTATTCAGGAACGTGCCAAGACCTGACCCTCAGAGCTTACCTTCTGCTAACCCTGTTGACTCATCAGTAGGAAAGATTTGTTTCTCTTTTGGTCCAGTCAGTGACCTTGTTTCAGCAGTATGTTGTACCTTATGTCATGCATTATTGGAATGGTTTGATTGATAATATCTGTTGGAAAAAAGTTAGGATGTTGCCACACACATACCTACTATTAACAAAATTAAGGAAGTTTCCTTTAAAATTGTTCAGAAATATTATCCTGCCAACCACTATATGAATAAGTTTAAGGAAAACATCAACTCAAATTGCTCCTTTTGTAATGACCACCCAGAAGCGATGTTGCATCTTTTTTTGGCATTGTATTAATTTAAGGAAACTGTGGCAAGACATCAGGAGATATATAATTGAACACATTTATGAAGATTTAAAACTATTGTGGAGAGATGTACTGCTTGGATTCTTTACCTATGATAGAAATAAGCTGAAACAATTTTATGTAATTCATTTCATTAGGCCAAATTTCATATTCACAAATGTAAATTTACATCCAAATCACCACTTTTCGAACTATATTTTAAGAAATTGAACTATATTTTAAGACAATTAAATACTCTAACAAAAAAGCGGTTAGAATTGTAAGTGTATGTCCCTTAAAGACCTTGTGTAATGTGATATTGTACCCCCTAGCCCAATTGTCCTTTGTATATTATTTATATATACACACTTGTGTTCCCACATACTTCCTGTATTGATTTGTTGTTTTAAAAAAGTTTGTTACATTGTGGAACGACTTGTACTGAACAACACGTTTCCGCAAAACATTGAACAGGCTTTGAGGTATGTTTGGTGGGTGTGGCTTGAAGCTGTAAGTGTAGTTTTTAAAGGGCAGTGGCCATGCTGACAGTGTTCCTCAACTCCTCTCCGTTTTTCGACTGGTCGTTCAGGACAGCACCGTTTCAGTTCAATTGAACGTCCCAGAATGTTAAAACGTCACACAGCCCTGTTACCACAGCAACAAAGTCATAATTATGGCTAAACCCTGCTTATTTCTAACATTTCTCTTCTTAACATCTGATTATAAACCTAACCACACTGCTAATCTTATACCTAACCCTAAATTAAGACCAAAAAGCTCATTTTTGTTTTCATGATTTCTTAAGATATAACCAGTGAAAACCCTTAAAGGGCGACTGCACTTTCTGATTTGGCTTTGCTTTCGATCATCAAAGGTGAGTTGGTTTAGGGGTGTGGTTTGAAGTGGGTGTCTCTTGTGCGTGTTCACAGGTGGGAAGAGTTACACAAATTATTTGTCAAATTAGCTTCAGCTGGCTGGTGTGCACCCCTGGCAAAATTGGTTTGACTTTTGATAGCCTGAGGAGCTAGTTAGCGACTGCCAATAAATTACACAATGTAAAGGAGGCAATATTTATGTTGCACACCTTTTAGTTCTCATTAAATAATTTCAATATTTGTATATGAATTTCTACAATTTATAGTTGGTTTGAGGTTGTCCCATGTACATTGTGTCATTTACAGATGGTCCCTAACTAGCCCCATAGGGATATCCAAAGTCAAACCAAATTTTACCACAGGCATTAAGATTGTCAAGTGAAGCTGTACTCTGAATTGATTATTAATGGGTGCTGCCAGCCAGGATTGAAACAAACCCATTTACCACAAGTCTCACAAAACTCAACACTGACTTCATAACCAAAATTATTTTTAGTACATTTTGTCAGTAGGCTAAATGTTTGACACATATCGATGCTGCATAGGCTGTTTTCTAAATGAGAAGTTGTTAGGGGCAGTTGCTCTTTAAGACATTCATATACAAAAGCGGTTAGTTATCAGTATCTTTTCACTCACCTTGTATTCGTCTTCAGTGGGGTTTATTGTTGGTTGGGATCCAACCTTGTATTGTAGAGGGATGAAATGTCAAATAAGGATGATTCATGTTGACATGAGAAGGATATGCACATCTTCTATTAGCTTTATCCTTACCACAGAGTTGCCGGTCAGATTCATGATAAATATATATAGTAGGCATAACATTGGACCTACTTGTTAGACTACATTATTTATAAAATGTTCAACCGTCTAATAACCTCTTTCTTTTCTAGATACTCCTGTAGTTCTTCCACTCTGTCCAGGTACAGTTTGCACTTGTCCCTGATCTTCTGGTTGCCCTCTTTACCCTGTGGTTGACCTGAGAGGGAGAGAAGTTGGAAGAGACGGTTAACACTGTGTGAAGGCAATGGTTTTGCCCAGGTATTTTACATTTTATCACATGCTCTTATCCAGAACAACTTACATTTTTCTTACTAGTTCTACAGTGGCAATCAAACCCACAACCCTGGTGTCATGCTTTACCAACTGAACCACAAGGCTATACCAGTAGCCTGTAAACTCAAGGAGATGGAAGTGAGATATCCCACTCCCTAATTTGTTGTGGGTCAAAGTCAATACACTAAGCAGATCAGAGCCAGCTGTTGTCTATGGGAGAGTCACCCAATAAGCAGACTGGACATTTTTTTTTCAATGGCCTGAGTGAACGATCTTCAATTATCCACCATCTTTGGTAGTAGGTGGTGACAATATACCTAATAGGTGTAGAAGAAGGGGAGAGTAGGCCTATACCTATGGGTAAACTGTAAGCCCCTTTTGTTTCACAGTAGGCTGCTGCCTAAGGCCAAATCCTGATTTTGATTTATGTAGTGAAATTCCTTTTTTTGTGGCCTGCCTGTCAAGACTGTAATAAACATTAGCCTTTTACAAAACTATTTTGTTTAACTTGTGATTCATAAAACAAAAGCATCTTTACACCATTTTGTATATCAGTTAATTGTATTGACTCCTTGTTTGTCACTGGCTCCCTGGGTACCAGAAAGTGACCAATACCTGAATTAGGCTACAATTTATCAGTAGGCCTAGGCCTAAATAGTATATTTTTTGTCATTTAGAAGATGCTCTTATTCAGGGCGACTTGCATGGGCAATTGGGGTTGGGTGCCTTGCTCAAGGGAACAGTGACAGATTTTTCACCTATTCAAGTTGGGGATTTGAACCAGCAACCTTTTGGTTGATGGTCCAATGCTGTTCACCGCTAGGCTACCTGTTGCTGCTGCATGCAAGTACGAGCTGTAGGCTAAATGATATGCATTTACTTAATCAGCATGCATTGACATAAGAGCATCTGATAAAATGTAATATTCACAGACAGAGACTAGACTGTCATCATCATGTCTGTATGACATTTCCTCAGGAGTCATGGTTACATACATTTTACAATGTGCAGGAAGTACTTGACAGCATGTTGGTAAGATTTGATAGCCTCCTGGTAGTTCCCAGCCTGGTCCTCTTGGGAGGCTTTCTGTGCTACAGCGATAGCTTTCTGACGAGAGGGATGAGTTGGGCAGAAAAGAGTGGGATATAGAGATGAGTAAGGTAGAAAAGAGAAGGAAAGAGGGATGAGTTGGGTGGAAGAGAGGGATGAGTTGGGAACTGCTGCACTCAGTCACAACATGTCATGTCATTGTTCATCACATATTTTCCTATTATGTCTACATTGCTTCATTTGAATGAGACAGACTCACAATTATTATGCTCCGATTAGATAATAGAATACATGAGATGTAGCATCAGCATCACAAGCCACTATGGAATTTATTAGCTGTGTGAAAGTTAAACACTATTTTATTAAGTAGCTGACAATGGCCTTTACTTGTTTGCATGTTTTTCATGTAGGCCTATTTATAACGTATTGTGCTCTATTACTCTATAAACAAGTTGATTAGCTGATCAAAAGTGACAACAGCACGAACACAAGCGACATTTGCTCGACTAGAGTTCTATGTTGGCATATCCCCAAGACAGCTTGACCGTCTCATTCTGACAAGTGGAATCAAACCCATAAGCCCATAAACATGTATTAATCATTTACAATAAAACGTACATCAGCCTACCAAGCTAATCACATCAATTGTCAGTTAATCTATACCTGTAGATTTGTTGGCTCCATGGGAAGTTTCATACGGTCAGTTGCTCCTGAGAACCAACACAGTCTGAGCCCCTTGCCTTGATATTACTGTTTCGTTTACACAGCTATTTCCTTGTTGCTCATCTCACAGCACACACGCGTCAGAGACTTGCCTGTAGAAAATAATGATCATAATGCTGAGGGCTGAGACTAGTGCCGCGTTCAAAACTACTCGGAACTCGGAATCCTCCGATATGCGACTTTAGTGCGTCGGAGCTCTAGAAAGATGCCAGAGTTTCTGACTTGGAATTCCGAGTTGGATTTACCGTTCAAATGCTTTTTTTCCCAAGTTAAAAGTTGTCTTGAATGCACTGAAGACGGAAGTCGACGATTTCAGAGTTTCCAGTTGTTTTGAACAAGGCATGAGAATCCGCCTGCCTGTGAGTCATTCATGATGATAAAATTGTTACATTGAGATAGATAGAGGACTCCTCTTTATGTCTGTGCCACTATAGCGTATGTGACAGCTTGGAAATTGCCATTGAAGCTCAATGGCTCTGCCCATAGTAAACAGCCTTTTGGTTACTAGAGGCATCTATCATTATTCATGGATTGTTACGTAAGTATAGTCAGCAGTCCAGGAAAACATGAGAAGCGCCATTCGCCGTAGGCATTCACTTTAGGCTAATATCTTTCTCCCATATCTGTCATCCAGTTTGAAACTCCCCCCGAGGGGATATAAATCAGAAAAAAGTATACATCAAATCTAGATAAAGTGCCGGTATGAGTTTTTTTTTGCTCAGGAATATTGTAAATTCCTCTCTTGCAAAACTCCCTCCTGCAGTGGTGTTAATCCCCACAAGGTGTCCCCCTAGTACCAGTGGTTTACATTGGGATAATGTGGAATCTACTGCCTCACAGGTGGACTCATTAGGTACTACAGTGTGTATATATATATACTTTTGTTTAACTAGGCAAGTCAGTTAAGAACAACTTTGTATTTTCAAAGACGGCCTAGGAACAGTGGGTTAACTGCCTTGTTCAGGGGAAAACGACAGATTTTTACCTTATCAGCTCGGGGATTTGATCTTGCCACCTTTCAGTTACTAGTCCAACGCTCTAACCACTAGGCTACTTGCCACCCCATGTGAGTAGACCATGTATTTTTAAGATACTTTTGATCCTGAAGTGTATTTGAACACCTGCTCGTCTCATTCCAAAACCATGGACATTAATATGTAGTTGGTCCTCCCTTTGCTGCTATAACATCCTCCACTCTTCTGGGAAGGCTTTCCACTAGATGTTAGAACATTGCTGGGGGGACTTGCTTCCATTCAGCCACAAGAGCATTAGTGAGGTCGGGCACTGATGTTGGGTGATTAGGCCTGGCTCACAGTCAGTGTTTCCAATTCATCCCAAAGGTGTTTGGTGGGGTTGAAGTCAACGCTCTGTGTAGGCCAGTCAAGTTTTTCTACACCGATCTCGACAAACCATGGGCATTGTCATGCTGAAACAGGAAAGGGCCTTCCCCAAACTGTTGCCCCAAAGTTGGAAGCACAGAATTGTCTAGAATGTCGTTGTTTGCTGTAGCGTTAAGATTTCCCTTCATTGGAACTAAGGGGCCTAGCCCAAACCATGAAAAACAGCCCCAGACCATTATTCCTCCTCCACTGAACTTTACAGTTGGCACTATACATTTGGGCAGGTATCATTTTTCCTGGCATCCGCCAAACCCAGATTTGGCCGTCAGACTGCCAGATGGTGAATCGTGATTCATCACTCCAGAGAATGCGATTCCACTGCTCCAGAGTCCAATGGCAGTGACCTTTACACCACTCCAGCCGACGCTTGGCATTGCGCAGGGGGATCTCAGGCTTGTGTGCAGCAGCTCGGCCATGGAATCCCACTTCATGAAGCTCTCAACAAACAGTTATTGTGCTGACATTGCTTCCAGAGGCAGTTTGGAATTTTGTAGTAAGTGTTGCAACCGAAGACAGACAATGTTTACTCACAATGCTCTTCAGCACCCGGCGGTCCCGTTCTGTGAGCATGTATGGCCTACAACTTCGTGGCTGAGCCATTGTTGCTCCTAGATGTTTCCACTTCACAATAACAGCACTTACAATTGACCGGGGCAGCTCTAGCAGGATAGACATTTGAATGACTTGTTGGAAAGGTGGCATCCTATGACAGTGCCACGTTGAAAGTCACTGAGCTCTTCAGTAAGGCCATTCTACTACCCATGTTTGTCTATGGAGATCGCATGGCTGTATGCTCGATTTTATACACCTGTCAGCAACGGGTGTGGCTGAAATGGCCCAATCCACTATTTTGAAGGGGTGTCCACATACCTTTGTATACACGTATAGTGTATCTGAACTGCAAATGTAATATCAGTGAGTGAATATTGTAATTGCAACAAATAGTTCACAAAGGTGGGAGCTGATAACACAAACAATCTAAACAGCACATTATTTATGTTGCCCAATTGAATATATAAGCCCAATGTGTAATTTAACAAATTCTGTAACTACCTTTGGGTGGTATTTAATCTGCTCATAATCCACTATGTTTACATCCTGCACATAATCCCTGACCATGGCACTGGAAATAGCAATGGTATGCAAGAGAAAGGAGTGTATCTCTGGATGAATCTGGGTTATGTTTGCTCGGGTTGGGTGTGGCACAAAATGGCCTGCTGGGGTGTTGGGAGTCTGTTTTTGGATGAGATGGATGGATGTGTTTTCAAACATTGTGATCTGCCGGTTACATTCCACTTTTTCTCTCTGTCAACAAATGCTCATACAGCCTCCTTTATTTGCAGCTAATTAAATCAAGATTCAGTGGATCCCTGCACATTCATATACTGTTTGTGTGGTCTTATTATAGTGGCCTTAATGCAATATTACATTTTACTGTGAAACAAATCAGTGATCAGTTGAAGAATGGACATCATTCAGGAATCACAATTATTTTATGATGCTGTATTTTGAAAGAATTGTCAACTTTGTCTAGAGCATTTCCATCAAAGGAGCCATGAACACCAACATGTGAAGTTCATGGGAGCATACCGAATTTGGTGTGAAATGAAAGCTAAGAGTCTATATTTTGGGGATATGAAGGCAAAGATACATTTTGCAACAAGTTTCCTTCTTAAAATTAGGCATAAGTAAAGGGACAGATTTACGAATAAACAGATGGAACAAAGGTTTTAAAAAACATCTATCAGTTAAAGTATTATAAAAGGTATCAGAAATACATTAAAACGCAATAATGTTGACATAAAGACCCCTGCCAACTAATATCAACACTCATATTTAGTTTGAAAAATTGTTTACCTTATGTAAATTTAAGAAATATTGCCGTGTGCCTTGTAATTCTGTTGACCAAAAACTCACAATACATTTTCTAAAGTTCACAGAAGTAACAAGTAATGGTAGACCTATCAATTAGTTATAGTGATTTTACTGATATCAATTTTGTTTATGAATTATTAAATGAATGAAACTCGTAATTCCGATACCAAATTGGTAACGGAACTACCAAGAAAGTGAGTAACGGAATTGCTTCAACTGAATTGGCTGCAATGGGAAATCATAATAGTCACAAGCCACAGTTGGGTCACTTGCTACAGTCCTCCCTTCCACTGGCATACTGTTATGTTAAACTCATAACTGTTTTTAGACTGTAAATCTCTCTGGATAAGAGTGTCTGCTAAATGACAACATTTTTAAATGGGGTCGAACCACGAGTGTTAAAACAGTCTGAATCTGGACAACCCATCCCTCTCTCTCACTCTCCAGTTAATGTAACCTTTCCTGGATCTTACTGACACCTGCCCATGAGCCCCCTCTCCATTCCATTTACTGTAACCAGCAACCTCACCGAATGAGCATCGAACGACACCAGATGTCCATGGACATTGAAAAGTGGTTGACATTTCGATGCACAATCGAGAGCATCCTGGCGGGCTGTATCACCGCCTGGTACGGCAACTGCTCCGCCCTCAACCGTAAGGCTCTCCAGAGGGTAGTGAGGTCTGCACAACGCATCACCGGGGGCAAACTACCTGCCCTCCAGGACACCTACACCACCCGATGTCACAGGAAGGCCATAAAGATCATCAAGGACATCAACCACCCGAGCCACTGCCTGTTCACCCCGCTATCATCCAGAAGGCGAGGTCAGTACAGGTGCATCAAAGCTGGGACCGAGAGACTGAAAAACAGCTTCTATCTCAAGGCCATCAGACTGTTAAACAGCCACCACTAACATTGAGTGGCTGCTGCCAACACACTGACACTGACTCAACTCCAGCCACTTTAATAATGGGAATTGATGGGAAATGATGTAAATATATCACTAGCCACTTTAAACAATGCTACCTTATATAATGTTACTTACCCTACATTATTCATCTCATATGCATACGTATATACTGTACTCTATATCATCGACTGTATCCTTATGTAATACATGTATCACTAGCCACTTTAACTATGCCACTTTGTTTACATACTCATCTCATATGTATATACTGTACTCGATACCATCTACTGTATCTTGCCTATGCTGCTCTGTACCATCACTCATTCATATATCCTTATGTACATATTCTTTATCCCCTTACACTGTGTACAAGACAGTAGTTTTGGAATTGTTAGTTAGATTACTTGTTGGTTATTACTGCATTGTCGGAACTAGAAGCACAAGCATTTCGCTACACTCGCATTAACATCTGCTAACCATGTGTATGTGACAAATAAAATTTGATTTGATTTGATTTGACATTTGGTCAGGCTCAGTCCACCCTGGCATTGATGTTAATGTCCACAGACAGGCAAGACTGGGCCAAATCTGAACCTATCAATTTGGATAGTTCAGTACAGTACAGTGAGCACAGTACTGTACAATACAGTACAATATAGTACAGTGAATAGGGGACAGTACCGTACAATACCATACAGTAAAGAAAAGTAGAGTATAGTAAAGTTTATTGTACTGTACTCTATTGTACTGAACTATACTGTACTGTACTGAACTCTAGCCTACTCTGCTGTGCTGTGTTGTACTGCTCTGTACTATACTGTGCTCAGATGTGCTGTCCAAACTTGTGAAACATGAGGAGAATGACATTCATATCCATAATTATGCATTTCTGTGTAGTACTGATCAGGGATCCCCATGATGTCATTCCTTTACCGGGTGTAAAACCACTTCACTTACAGTAGTATAATAACCAAAATGTATTTTTTTCAAACTCAAGGTGCCACGATATCTAAGGAATTATTGAGGTATTGCTCAACTGAGGAAGAGTATCTCATGATATGCTGTAGGCCACACTATTACCTAGAGAGTTTTGTATTTTTGTATCTGTATTTCTTGTAGATGTCTACATACCACCACAGACCGATGCTGGCACTAAGACCGAGCTCAATGAGCTGTATTCCGTCGAAAGCAAACAGGAAAATGTTCATCCATAGGTGGTGCTCCTAGTGGCCGTGAACTTTAATGCAGGGAAACTTAAATAATTTTTACAAAATTTCTATCAGCATGTTAAATGTGCAACCAGAGGGAAAGAAACTCTGGACCACCTTTACTCCACACACAGAGACACGTACAAAGCTCTCCCTCCCCCTCCATTTGGCAAATCTGATCATAATTATATCCTCGTGATTCCTGCTTACAAGCAAACAAAAATAAAGCAGGAAGCACCAGTGACTCAGTCAATAAAAAAAGTGGTCAGATGAAGCAGATGCTAAGCTACAGGACTGTTTTACTAGCACAGACTGGAATAAGTTCTGGGATTCTTCCGATGGGGGAGTACACCACATCAGTCATTGGTTTCATCAATAAGTGCATCGACGACGTTGTCCACACAGTGACCGTACGCACATACCCCAACCAGAAGCCATGGATTGCAAGCAACATCCTCACTGTGCTAAACGCGAGAGCTGCCGCTTTCAAGGAGCGGGACTCTAACCCGAAAGCTTATAAGAAATCCCGCTATGGCCTCCGACGTAAGTGTCAATATAGGACTAAGATCGAATGGTATTACACCGGCTCTGATGCTCGTCAGATGTGGCAGGGCTTGCAAACCATTACAGACTCCAAAGGGAATCACAGCCGAGAGCTGCCCAGTGACCCAAGCCTACCAGACGAGCTAAACTACTTCTTTGCTCGCTTCGAGGCAAATAACACTGAAACATGCATGAGAGCTCCAGCTGTTCCAGATGACTGTGTGATCACACTCTCCGCAGCCGATGTGAGTAAGACCTTTAAACAGGTCAACATTCACAAGGCCGCAGGGCCAGAGGTATTACCAGGATGTGTACTGCGAGCATGCGTTGACCAACTGGGAAGTGTCTTCACTGACATTTTCAAACTGTCCCTATCCGGGTCTGTAATACCAACATGTTTCAAGCAGACCACCATAGTCCCTGTGCCCAAGAACACAAAGGTAACCTGTCTAAATGACTACTGACCCATAGCACTCATGTCTGTAGTCATGAAGTCCTTTGAAAGGCTGGTCAAGGCTCACACCAACCCCATTATCCCAGAAACCCTAGACCCACTCCAATTTGCATTCAGCCCCAACAGATCCACAGATGATGCAATCTCTATTGCACTCCACGCTGCCCTATCCCACCTGGACAAAAGGAACACCTATGTGAGAATGCTATTCATTGACTAGAGCTCAGCGTTCAACAACATAGTGCCCTCAAATCTCATCAAGAAGCTAACGACCTTGGTACTAAACACCTCCCTCTGCAACTGAATCCTGGCCTTCCTGATGGGCCGCCGCCAGGTGGTAAGGGTAGGTAACAACACATCCGCCATGCTGATCCTCAACACAGGTCCCTCAGGAGTGTGTAGTCCGTCCCCTCCTGTACTCCCTGTTCACTCATGACTGCACGGCCAGCCACGACTCCAACACCATCATTAAGTTTGCTGATGACACAACAGTGGTAGGCCTGATCACCGACAACGACGAGCCAACTTACAGGGAGGAGGTCAGAGACCTGGCCGTGTGGTGCCACGACAACAATCTCTCCCTCAACATGATCAAGACAAAGGAGATGATTGTGGACTACAGGAAAAAGAGGACCGAGCACACCCCCATTCTCGTCGACGGGGCTGTAATGGAACAGGTTGAGACCTTCAAGTTCCTTGGTGTCCACATCACCAACAAACTAACATGGTCCACGCACACCAAGACAGCCGTGAAGAGAGCATGAGTCTTAATAGATTTGGCATGGGTCCTCAGATCCTAAAACGGTTCTACAGCTGCACCAACGAGAGCATGCAGTTGGTTGCATCACCGACTGGTATGGTAACTGCTCAGCCTCTGACTGCAAGGCACTACAGAGGGTTGTGCGTACAGCCCGGTACATCACTGGGGCCAAGCTTCCTGCCATCCAGGAGCTCTATACCAGGCAGTGTCAGAGGAAGGCCCTAAAAATGGTCAAAGACCCTAGTCATAGACAAGTCTAGGTCCAATAGGCTTCTAAACAGCTTCTACCCCCAAGCCATAAGACTCCTGAACATCTAATCAAATGGCTACCCAGACTATTTGAATTTTCCCCACCCGCCCACCCTGTCTTTTACGCTACTCTCTGTTATTATTTATACATAGTCATTTTAATAACTCTACCTACATGTACATATTACCTCAATTACCTCAACTAACTGGTGCCCCCGCACATTGACTCTGTACCGGTACCCCCTGTATGTAGTCTCTCTATTGTTATTTTAATGCTGCTCTTTAATTACTTGTTCCTTTTATTTCTTATTCTTATTCGTATTTTTTAAACTGCATTGTTGGTTAGGGGCATGTAAGTAAGCATTTCACTGTAAGGCGAAATACCTGTTGTATTTGGCGCATGTGACTCATACAATTTGTTTTGATGTCATAGCTGACACACTATCCTTTTTGCAGACATCTTTTAAACTTAATTTGGAGGAGATATCTGAGTGTTTGGAAAACATGGTCGCATTAAAACCTGAGGGGAGATTTTACCATAATTCTGTTACCAAAGTTTTCATCTTCAAAGTTCTTCCACCAAATTTGTTTTGTACATTTTTAAGTATAAGTTGTTACAAGTAGTCATTGTGCATAGACTTGTATGGTTTGTTAAACTTTGAAATCAAGGTTTTGTGTTTGGTAAACGCATAATTCCATTAGCGTGGAATTGTCCTCTAAAATGTCTACTCTGAATTAGGCATACTAATTATTTTCATTTTGGCTGTGATTCAGTGCTGACATTTCTAGAGACCTTTGGACCGAAGTAGTCACTGTTGTTGACACCTGATACGGCTCTGGGTGGCAGAGTTTGGTCAGGGAGAAACGTGAACAAGCTCTTTTTCACGAAGAAACATGTTGTTGAAGGGGATCACAGAGGAAACAGCAGCAGAGCAACAAGTCTAACTTTTACATCAAGAGCCGCACACTGGACGCACGAGTCGTTCTATTGCCAGGATCAAAGGATCCGCAGTGTTTCATGCGTGGAGAGTGCATATTATTTCATTACGATCAAGAAAACATGAACTTGAACTGCGAGTTACTATTTGAATTCAGCATCTACAGGGATTGTTGAGGTGGAACATGGCGAAGGGGATGAAGGTAGCTCATCCCGCCGCTTTATTATGTACTTTTACGCTCTTGCTTTGGGGGGACGTTTACGCGCAAGTGGCTTTTAACGAAATAACGGGGTTTAGTTTGAGTCCTCCGTACTTCAACCTCGCGGAGGGGTCACGGATCTCCGCCACCGCAACGTGCGGTCAAGATGAAACGGGGAGACCGAGATCTGATTTGTACTGTAAACTTGTCGGAGGACCTACATTCGGACTTCCTAGTCAAACCATACAGGTGAAGAGTGAACACAATTGACAGTTTTATGATTGTGGTTTCATTTTGAAACGTTAATATTGTTGACAACTTTTCTGCCTTTGCTTTTTCAGACAGCTAATAATGTTTACAGTTCAAATGTAAGTTGCAAGTATGCAAGAAATTGGCATGATGAGTGCGTGCGTAAAATACAAAATATTAATGCGCATGTGTTAATAGAGTTGTTCTGAACATGAAGTGAATGGAAAGCCTACCAACAGAGAAACAACAATCCATAAAATCGTATTTGTATTATCCAATCGAATTGGAATCAAGTTGGTTCCTTGCAAACTAGTGATTTTCTTATGATGTTGCCTTCCATACATATATATATATATATATATATATATATATATATATATATATATATATATATATATTCCCATGTGAACTACCATATTTAGTTACACTGTTATTACAGTTGAATCAATGCTCCTTGCTTCCTTTCTCTTGCGCCCAGGCTCCAGAATGAGTCACAATAGCACTATGGGAAACATGGCAATTCTGCCTGCTCTAACCAAGTTTACACCATTGTGTTTAACTCCTGAGGTCTCTAAAGCGAATGCCCTCTTAATAAACTTGCCCCTTCAGGAGTTTGAATACCTTTGGAACACTTAAGGCCCAGGGGCTTTAGAACCTACACAAACAAGGCCTATATATGGCTTTTTACCATTATTGTATAGAAAGACTGTTACAGTCATTTCAGATATACTTTTTACCGTTGTTCACACTATGCATGTAATTACTTGCACTGTCTGCAAAGTGTTTGTCTATGTTTGCATGTTTTGTATTTTGTGTAACTTTTATGTACATTGTGACTGGCCTATTCATGGACTTGAATACATGTTTACTATGCACTGAATGTGTTGCTTTGTGTTGGTGGGACTCTTTATATGTTTTTATGTGTTTTGGGCTCAGAGTAACACCATTTAATTTGCCCTTTCCCTGCAGGGACAGTATTGTGACCGATGCAACTCCAACGAGCCTAACAAGGCCCACCCGGTGAGCAACGCAATCGATGGCACCGAGCGCTGGTGGCAGAGCCCACCTCTCTCCCGTGGACCCATGTACAATGAGGTTAATGTCACCTTGGACCTTGGACAGGTGAGTGAGAAATCCTGGTGGTCTTACATTGGTTCCTACTCAGCCAAGTGCTCTACCTTCACGGTAGCTGTTCATTGATTGACAACGTTGACAACGTTACCATGGTGAGAGTATGAAATGTGACAGTGGGATGTCATGGGGTGAATAGAGACAAGGTTTTCCCTTTCTCAGCTAATTCGAGGTGCATTATGTCATTGGTGTGAGGTGGCAACCTGCCTTCAGTGATGTAGACAGACATCACACTACCTAGTGGTCATCTTAAAGAGGGACTGAGAGGATGAATGGCAATGAGTGGGAAGTTCGTTTTTCGGCTTCTTCAGTGCACTGTTCAGTGTTTGAGTTGAGAGTTGAGTTCAGTTGAGTTGAGTTCAGAGTTGATTCTAGCCATCGTCGACATGAGTGTGTGGAGATAATTGCTGAATGCTGATGTGAAGCAGAGTGGCTGTGTGCAATGTTCACAAAAATTTTTTTGGGCACTGAGCAAATTTCAGTTCTGCGCAGCGCAAACTTGAACATTGTGAAAATTCTGTGCAACTTCCAGTACGCATTTACTGTGAACACTGAGGCTGTACCCGCTTTAAGTTATAGTTTTAACATTGGCCAAGTAGGCTACTCTGGTTTTCAGTGGAGGCTGGTGGGAGGAGCTATAGGAGGACAGGCTCATTGTAATCGCTGGAATGGAATAAATGGAATGGTATCAAACCACATGTTTGACTCCATTCAATTTATTCCATTCTAGCTATTACAATAAGCCTGTCCTCCTATAGCTCCTCCCACCGGCCTCCACTGGTGACTATTTGATCATAATGAAGGCCTACCAGAGTACCCTACCATCAAAAACAATAGAGAAAATGCATCCCATGACATTTGAACATGGAAATAACTATTCTATCATTCATCATACAATAGCAGACAATATGTGGTGTTCAATGTAGGCCTACATTCCATGAGACTTAAAAAAAAATATGCAGGGCTTGACATTAACCTGGCTATCCACTTGACCTTCAGACAAGGAGGTGACTGAAAATGTTGTTGTGTTGTTTTGATGAAAGAAACCACATTACAAAATAAAATGCATTATTATTCTCATACCATTCTTACAGAGAATCTGACAAATTATGCTACCCTCAGCCTATTGGCTACTTAGCTTATTCAAGCAAGTCTCTAAATACAGCACTGCCTCTTTAAGGGAAAAAAAGCTTTTCACCTGACTTGCTTTTCAAAGATGTCTAGAAATGTACACGTTTTATTCTCTTGTAGGAAGCAAACACTTCCCTATTGCTGACTATAAATGATCTAGCCTAGTGGTTAGAGCGTTGGACTAGTAACTAGAAGGTTGCAAGTTCAAACTCCCGAGCTGACAAGGTACAAATCTGTTGTTCTGCCCCTGAACAGGCAGTTAACCCACTGTTCCTAGGCCGTCATTGAAAATAAGAATTTGTTCTTAACTGACTTGCCTAGTTAAATAAAGGTAAAATAAATAAAAATATAACTGGGCTAACAACTCACTAACTAGCAAAGGATATGAACAAAATGTGCACATGTGGCAACAGCTCTAGCTTTAATCTCAAAACAAGCGCATCTACTCACGACAGCTCATGTTGTAAACACAGTCCAGTTCAATGTAAATGGCACAGATCCATATATGGCAATGATCTATTTGCAAATAGGGCTACTGCAGCTTTGATTGGTTATTCCGCACCGTCTGTGTAGAGTACGGGCTGAGTTGTGCATGTCAATGCAATAGAATCCTACTCCGATCCATTATGCCTACAACAAAATATCTTGCATCATTTGTTTTGTTTTGGTATGTTGGATTGAAAGCTAACATTGCATTTATTCGATCACAATTGCCACAATAAAGGGAAATGTTGATAGTGTTAACAGGGAAAACTCAAGAACAGTGGTCACCAAACTTTTCTGAGTCATGATCACTTTCTGAGTCAAAATGCAACCCGAGATCTACCTTTTTTTTACCATGACTTAAAAAACGTAAGCCTATGCAACATTAACCAAATAAAACAGTACTGTAGCAATGAGGTTTGTGCAGTAAGCTAATAGGCCCAATACATTATCACCGCATATTAGCTTTGCTGGAAAATGCCCTACCAATACATTTTTGTTCGGACCATTTAAAACAAAAATGATCTATTTTTTTCAACAAGGTAGGCTATATGATCACACCGGTAATAGATCCGTTGTTGTATTACTTGTGAGGCACAACTGAGTGAGCATACATTTAAATAATTTATATTTTAGTGGGCTGATGATACCTGCATCTGGTGGTCAGTCTCAGCGGAGGGAGAGAGCAGCAGACTGAGGGTACACTGACACTGAACAAAAAGGGACACCGTCTTCCAGCTGATGGCGGAACTTGTGTCTCACTGCATTATTTCTGCCTCATGCACAAATTCATGTTACTCCTTTGAACAAAGAACGTGAGGTATTCCTTGATATTAAAAAATACCCAAGCCGCTGATTATACAACAACGCAAGCACATCAATACATTTTCCTACTCATTCATTACTGCTGCAGTGCTTGTTGTAGCGCTGAGTGGAAATAGGAATATCGCGCATTTTATGGCTTATAAAAGTGTTGACAGTGCTGAGTAGGAATTTAAACATGAACTCACTCATAAAAACAGCAGCTCTTTGCTGTATTTGTTGACATTCTCTCTCTAGTCATGGTTTTAAACGTTTTGAAATCTCACAGTATCAACTTTGCTGTAGCTTTCTTTTATGCCTGCTACATTACTGCAGACACGTTAATCTGAGCCATCCAATTGGCCAGTGATAGGTCTATAGTGGATTTGATTTTCTCTCTAGGCCTGCCAGGAAGGCAGAGTTTGTACCATCAGACACATGAAATGGTTCAAAATGGCAACAGTTCACCTACCCGGAACAAGGCTTTATCATTTATCATTTGTTTTTTTGCACAAATGTTTGGCGATCGATTAGGAATGCCTTGGAGATCGATAAGTCGATCACTATTGTCCGGTTGGTGACCACAGGTCTAGAAAGTGGAGTGAAGTTCAATCTTGTGCTTCTCTCCATGGGCTGTTATTTCTTCTGTGTGGCAGTCCTGGGGAAGCGGTGCAGCCATCTCGGGCTACTGCGCACCGACGCATGCGTGCAGTTTAGAGGGAACATTGGCTGTGTGTATGTGTGAATGCATTTGGGATTGCGATTGACTCTCCGCATACAGTCAATGGTGGGTTTTCTTCTATCAGTCTGCTTATGCTTTAAGTTACAAGTGTAAGTAAACCTGTCTGAGAAAGACGGGCAGCTGTAGTCATGTGAGTGATGTCCCACAGCTGGCTGCATGCCAGGAATCAGATCATGCTCCTGTGGCTGGAGGATAGGTAACCATTAGGACCTGTGGCTGCAGCAGGAGTTTGGCTCACAGCCCATGAAATTGCACCTTACGCTCAATTGTCCACGGTGAGGGGGAAAAGGGAGAAATTGTGTCCAGGGATTAGGGATCAGGGGGATTTTAAAGTCTGATCTGGGGTAGTAGGTCTGGTTTGGTTGGGTGGAGTGGGTTCAGGGCTGGACCTGTTGTGATTTGGAAACAGGTAATGTCTGCGGTTAAGGGGTGGGAACCAAATGGAGACACCTATAAAGTAAATCTTCCTAAAAGTGAGTACCACACTTCATCCATGTTCCCCAGGAGCACTATGGGAAGAGAATGGGTAGCAGTGGCGAATTCTTCCATATCTGTTTTTAGCTGGGCTGAGCTGAGTTGTGCGGAGCAGCAGGGCTTGAGAGAGGCTAAATATAGTGCCCGCATGGCTTGAAAAAGCGTGGACGCATGCAGGGCGCGAGGGACGTCTGCGTTTAAGATGTGGTAATGCTCAGTTTATTTGGGAGCGGGGAAAGTGGCATTACTGCATTAAGGCGTGCTATAAAGGGCATGGGGATGAAGTATTCTCAGAAACTACCAACCACACGGCTCCCCCCTCCCCATTTGTCCCGCCCAAACAGCAACTGACTGATTCCTCACGAAGCCTGGACAAAACAAAACAACCATGCTTTTTGGTATTTTCACGAGATCGGTCCTTTGGTGAAATATTGTTGACATATATTTGACATTTGTATATAAAATAATTGAGAAATAATTAATAAATGTTTGGAATTTAAAAGTTCCTTTAAATCTCCATAGTGTTTAATCTGTCGGTGCTAAAAAGCTAAAAAAAAAATGAATTAAGTTTTATGCTTGCTCTGTAATATAAGTTGCATTATGATCTCAATAACAATTTACTTATATCTATTTATGAATATTGAAAAATATAAACATGCATATTGAAAATAAACCATTTTTGATTTGGCAAATTTGGCAATTAATTGTTGAATATAATATACTCTACAGGCATATCAAAGTTCCAGAGTGGGATCTCTGCTAGCTTAAAAGTTATGGCCCATTTTAGACAGAGAAATTGGCGTAGTAGGCAATGCAACCAATAACAGCCCTCCTTTTACTTGTGTCATTGCACATCCTGCAAATTAGCAGCAGAAGGCGACCATTTTGAATACATTTTCACATTCATTTAGTTGGAAATGCTTACAAATTGGATCATAACACTAAAAGTAGCAAAGATCCCACTTTGAAACTTTGAACTTTGATGTCCATAGAGAATATTATTTTCAACAATTCTTTCTTTGTAGCACCTACAGATTAAACATTATGGAGTCTTAAAGGAGGTCTGTCATAAATATGCCAACTTTAATTATTTCTCAATTATTCTTTAAGATATGTTAACAACCTTCCAAAGGACCATTCTATGGATTAAATCTTTTTTTTTGTCCATGAGGAGTCACTCAACTGTGATCCAGTGAGGCTCCAGACCAAGCTCACCTGGCCCCTCCCCCCTTATGTCATCCATTTGTTTTTAGCTTCCACTAAGTCTTTTGTCAATGCCAAGAATGTATTTATGAGGCTGTGTGTGCTGAGATTCAATCTGCTTTCATTAAAAATCTTGCAGCTTTAAAACAGCTGGTTTTATTGGAGTGTTGCCTTCCAAGGTTATCGTTTCACAAATTAGAGCGGACTGATTTGGCAGCATTGACCTGAGACTTAACAATTCAATGCGAGGCAAACAAAAAAACTAGATTGGCCAATATGCTAATTGGTTAAACTGCATAAATATTATGTTCTTCACAAAATCATCCCACCTAATAGAGAAACAGCTGAAAACTGAAAAACGAAGTTAAAGCAGTATTCTTCCATGATAATTGTTAAATACTGTATCCCATAGAATAATTAAGTTTGGTAAAGTTGTACAATGTTATTTTGTGGTTATTAACTCTGGGTATGCATTCTTGTGTAGGCCATGTGTTCACATCAGAGGTGTATGTAGATAAGGAAAGGTGTTGTCGATGCCTCTGAAAGAATTCAGTCAACCACACTTCCATGTGCTTTCAGCACAGATGTCTGTCAAATAGTGTTGGTTCCTATAATCCTTTGATGATTTTACAGTCATAATAAAGCATTTGTCAAAATAAGTAAATGTACCTCCAAGAAACAGAAAGATAAAGAATGTCAAGTTTATTTCAGACTAACTTGTCAGATCCCTTTCGCCCTTAACAATCTATGCCTACTTCTGCTCAGGTTTATTTAATGCTTGGATAGAATTGATCAGATTTATGTTGCCTGATAGAAGCAGTTCAAAGCCTTTGTAGATTCAGTTAAGGCACAGAACATATGATGCGGTCACTGATATTTGTAAGGGCTGGATCCAGTTAAATGAATGGTCTTTGTGGTCTCTTCTAAGACTAACACAGGTGCTTGCTCCCTCCTTCCCTCCCTTTGCCAGTCTTACCTCCATCTTTCCAAGCGGATAAATTAGATAATGGCGCCGTCATTGTTTATGTCAAACCAACCAAGTTCAAAGGGAAGCCGGGTGGTTTTTGACGTGGCCATTTCTGACGGTTCTGTAAAGCAGTGGCACGTTTGAAGCAGCACCAATCTGTCAAGGGCTGATTCCAGCTAAGCTTTTGTGGAATGTTGAATGATATAATAATAGCACAGAAAGGTGAACCCATTTCCTTTGTGGATTAACATGGTCATACGTTTGAAGTTTTTAGAAAAGAAAAGAGTCCGAATTGACCTGGAACTTTGTATTAGACAAAATACAGTATGTCTTTGTATTTACTTGCTATACATCTTGTAGTCAGTCAGTCAGTGTGAAAGAGTACAACTCCCTTGGGTGTAGCTCCTTGTGCAAATCAACCCAACCACACCGCTGGATTATGTTGACTGAGGCGAACAGCTCTCACACTTAAGTAGCCGCCTGCCTGTGTTATCTTGTGGGCTTTTGACCTGTGACCCGTGACAAAGCCTGCCATAAATCAGGAGGTGACTTTCAACTCCCTCCTACTATGGGCAGATCCTGGGTGTAGGGGTGCTTCTTGATTTGTGTACTCTACAGTAACTGGATCTGGTGGAGGGTATTGCCTTAGTCAGTTTGTCTTCAGGGCATTGGAGCAGCTCACCCAGAAAGACAGTCAACACGTTGATTAGAGCCTTCTGCTGTGAGTTTCATGATGCAGTAGATTTGACCCAATAAATCTAATTCAACATCTTGTTCATTTTTTATTGACTTAACGGAGGCACATTTTCTTAATTACAATATAAATTAAAACTCTTCAAAACCACGTATGTCCTCCACAAACGAACACAATGAAATCCTCTCCACAAAACAGTCTGTCTACCTGTACAGCGAGACTTGCCCTCCCTTGTTAAAACTATTTACAGGGTGTTGTGGCGACTCTTTGTCCTAGTGAACATTGGCACCATGGATGGATCGGCCCCACAGCCGCCCATGCAGTCAGTTTTTTCTGGGGAATGTATTTTAGGAGCCCTGACCACATGTGCTTATCTGCCTGAGTGCCCTGGACCATGTGAGACAGAGATGCCTGGGCTTACTGCTGTCTGTCATACCACGTTACTGAAAGGCCTCTGATTGGTGGGCGCTATCCCATTGAATGGACACTAATTGGTTTGTGTGAAGCTCTGATTGAACCCTGATTGGTTGCTATTTCAGGGGGTTAGGATTTGTTTGTGTGAGATTTGGTATTTGTCATATCATGTACAACACTGATGTGAGGTGGGCTGCGATTGGCTAGGTGTGAGGTACTCATGGTTCTGAATGGTGAGCGTAGGTATCTGATTGGAGAGTGTCTCTGATAAGTAAGAGTTTGTTCTGATAGGTGGGTTTTGATGCTGTACTTGTTCTCTACTCTGTAGGGTTTGGTGATGAGTGTGTGGTACTTATTGCTGGATGGCTGAGTGACTTGATGGTAAGATAAGAAAGTACTATATCAGGATATATATATACAGTGTGGAGAACAAGTATTTGATACACTGCCGATTTTGCAGGTTTTCCTACTTACAAAGCATGTAGAGGTCTGTCATTTTTTTAATCATAGGTACACTTCAACTGTGAGAGACGGAATCTAAAACAAAAATCCAGAAAATCACATTGTATGATTTTTAAGTAATTAATTAGCATTTTATTGCATGACATAAGTATTTGATACATCAGAAAAGCAGAACTTAATATTTGGTACATGAACCTTTGTTTGCAATTACAGAGATCATACGTTTCCTGTAGTTCTTGACCAGGTTTGCCTACACTGCAGCAGGGATTTTGGCCCACTCCTCCATACAGACCTTCTCCAGATACTTCAGGTTTCGGGGCTGTCGCTGGGCAATACGGACTTTCAGCTCCCTCCAAAGATGTTCTATTGGGTTCAGGTCTGGAGACTGGCTAGGCCACTCCAGGACCTTGAGATGCTTCTTACGAAGCCACTCCTTAGTTGCCCTGGCTGTGTGTTTCGGGTCGTTGTCATGCTGGAAAACCCAGCCACGACCCATCTTCAATGCTCTTACTGAGGGAAAGAGGTTGTTGGCCAAGATCTCGCGATACATGGCCCCATCCATCCTCCCCTCAATACGGTGCAGTCGTCCTGTCCCCTTTGCAGAAAAGCATCCCCAAAGAATGATGTTTCCACCTCCATGTTTCACGGTTGGGATGGTGTTCTTGGGGTTGTACTCATCCTTCTTCTTCCTCCAAACACGGTGAGTGGAGTTTAGACCAAAAAGCTCTATTTTTGTCTCATCAGACCACATGACCTTCTCCCATTCCTCCTCTGGATCATCCAGATGGTCATTGGCAAACTTCAGACGGGCCTGGACATGCGCTGGCTTGAGCAGGGGAACCTTGCGTGCGCTGCAGGATTTTAATCCATGACGGCGTAGTGTGTTACTAATGGTTTTCTTTGAGATTGTGGTCCCAGCTCTCTTCAGGTCATTGACCAGGTCCTGCCCTGTAGTTCTGGGCTGATCCCTCACCTTCCTCATGATCATTGATGCCCCACGAGGTGAGATCTTGCATGGAGCCCCAGACCGAGGGTGATTGACCCTCATCTTGAACTTCTTCCATTTTCTAATAATTGCGCCAACAGTTGTTGCCTTCTCACCAAGCTGCTTGCCTATTGTCCTAGCCCAACCTAGCCTTGTGCAGGCCTACAATTTTATCTCTGATGTCCTTACACAGCTCTCTGGTCTTGGCCATTGTGGAGAGGTTGGAGTCTGTTTGATTGAGTGTGTGGACAGGTGTCTTTTATACAGGTAACGAGTTCAAACAGGTGCAGTTAATACAGGTAATGAGTGGAGAACAGGAGGGCTTCTTAAATAAAAACTAACAGGTCTGTGAGAGACGGAATTCTTACTGGTTGGTAGGTGATCAAATACTTATGTCATGCAATAACATGCAAATGAATTACTTAAAAATCATACAATGTGATTTTCTGGATTTTTGTTTTAGATTCCGTCTCTCACAGTTGAAGTGTACCTATGATTAAAAAAATTACAGACCTCTACATGCTTTGTAAGTAGGAAAACCTGCAAAATCGGCAGTGTATCAAATACTTGCTCTCCTCACTGTATATAGTTTAGGATGACCGCATTTCTGAAGCTTGCTGGTAGTGGTTAATTTATTGTAAGTTATGAAGACTTCCTGTTGAACTTAATCCACTCTCTATCTTTCCAGACCCTGCTGCCTCCCACTGAAGTTTTGTCTGATTGTTTTATACCCACATTTGTCCTGGAATCGATGTAGGCTGATGTAGGCTGTATTGTGTGACATCTGTGCTGTTTTCACAAAGGGTTGGTTCTTTTCAAGGCTTCTCTGAAAGTGATCTGGCCTTTTCTTTACAGTGGGTAAATGGATTGAGGAGGTGCAGTGAATTGGGCAGACTGTGTGGAAAAGACCCTCCTGTCTGCCTCCCCGTCTTCACACACACACACACACACACACACACACACACACACACAGCTTCATACAGAATTCTCCATCCCCACCCCACCCTGAATACCTACCCATCTTCCATGATAGCTGCATATGATGGAATACAACATGATTCCCTGTGTGTCTGGTTCTGTGTTTGAGTATTCATGGTGCAAATGCCTTCTAATGCGATGCAGTAGCAAACAGCTAATGCTAACAGTCAAAATGATACATAGACAGTGATAAAATGGATTGTTCAGAGGATTGTGTTATAGCAGATATATAGGTATGTGTAGTGTGATGTTGTTGCAACAGCAGCCTGCAGTATTAACTGTATATGTGTTTGTTGTGTTGCTAAGGTGAGCGTACAGGACTGAGTTGAGCAGGGTTTTGTTCTCTCACTGACTGCTACAGTCTATTTCCCTGATAGCCTTGGTACTGACTCAACATGCATATATCAGCAGCATAACTTCACAATTAGGCCCTGGAAAGAACCAGGTGCTTATCAAACCACAGAATACTTTTAGGCGCAAGTACTCTATCATACATGGAATGGAATCAGAACGTAGATCATAAAAAGCAAGAATCAAAATAATCAAAAACATATTTGGAATGGAATAACTTGTGTTACCACTTACGGCATGTTACCAATTTTGTTCAAATACAGTGTCATCATTATTTGGTTCTTAACAAAATCTTAAATTGAATATCCTTTCCTTATGTTGGTGGTGGTAATATTGATGATACATTGTCTAAATAGGCTTCCAATATCATTCCTATACCTTTGTCAGTGTTTACTGTATAGCTGGCATAGTCTAACTCTTGGGACACATGTTTGGCTCCCTAGCTGTTGCTGTGGTGATGATGGAGGTGATGTAAGTAGCTGTGTTTAGCTGGTGGGCTCTGCTCTGCTCCGCTCTGTGGTGGGCGCCATGCCAGCTGCAGTCGGGTGTCTGTTGCACATATTTACAGCCCCGCTCCCTGGGCTCGGCCTTGCAGGCAGCCCACACAGTCTGGTTAGCAACCTCACCCTGGCTTCATGTCTGGATCACATTGTTGGACAGGAATGCCACTACCTCCTAAACCTGGAGCTCCATTGTGGAAAAGCAGAATGGGTTTATCTTAACCCACCTTTTCAAGGCCCGTGGAGGCGATATACATAGTGTTACATAGAAATGCTTATCAGAGGTTGTAGACCTACTGATACAGTCATTGACGCAGGTGTGGGCAAAGATTTTTCCGATATGTATTTTTGATACACGATCACTGATGCGTCCTGTTTGTTCTAATTTAGATCGGTTGTTATAGTTTTATTGTGGTGCTGGTTACAAACACAATATGTTGTAATCAGGTGTTTAAATGTAATCCATTTACTAAACGTGAACTCTGAACAAGCCATTATAATGGGTAAGCCACCAACACAATCATACCTACTGAACAAACATACAGGAAACATTCTCAGTCAATGGCAGAGCAGCAGCTGTACCTTTTACAATAGGCTCCTTGCTTGTATAAACTTGCATTCATCACATTTTCACAGTGCATACAATTACCTCTTGTGACTATCTTTGGGCCAAGCCCACATGTTTGGAGAGACTATTTTGAGTATATAGCTTTAAAAAGGATCATTGAGTCCCTGGAAAGAGGTGGAATGTATGCCCACCATGGAGACAGAGAGAAATACCCCCATGACCCACCCCCCTCGCCACTATCACCACCTGTTCCACTTCAGACAAACAGTTGTAGATTGCATTGTTTCAATCCAGACTAAAAACACCCCAGCCCCATTGCGCTGCAACTGTCTGTCTGTCTGGCAGGCTGGCAGGCTGGCAGGCAGGGCCTGATCCGCTCCAACAGAAGGCGATGGCTCCTAGCTCTGCCGTGGTGCATTCCTCTGCCCTAACATCAGACACAAAGAGATCTCTGTCAGATAGATTCTACTGTATCTGTTAGGCTTTTGCTTTTTACAGTAGCCCTCCTGAACCCTCCTGGCTGACTGGCTCCTTCCTGCCTAAGACTTAGAGATTATTTGTTTCTGGACTGCAATTGAACACCTGTCTGCCCTACATTTTTAGAATAACAAGCACATGTAATGACAAACAATGTTATCTAGAGACCATAGACAGTAGGATTTCAACTCTATTAGTTCATTTAATTGAACTTCTTTAAGCCCAGTAATAGACCTATTGGCAGCAGACATCGTAGTAGGTGGTGTCTTAATGTAACAATCTCACAGAGTACTCAGTATTCAATTAATGAAAGACTATATCAACCCAGTTCATTGAGTTCATTTGATCAACATGGTTAGATTACAGTATGATTGGACAGGTCCACAAGGCAGACATGGCATTAAGTCATAAAGTCACGCAACCAGCCTATTTTCCATAGGCTCTAATACTGTATTAGTTTCTAAGTGTAGACTATTTGTTCAGTGGGAGTATAACCCTGACTGCCAGGCTCCGTTACCTGAAGCACAGGCATGTGTGAAGTCGGGGCAGGAATTCTGCATGGAGCCAACAACACGGCAGTTGTCCGTCATTATACAATTGTTAATGTGCTATAATTCAGGCAATATTTTTTTCTCTCAATAAAACATTGAGTATCTCACTCCATTATGCGGCTGTGTTACATTTATCAGAACTGTATTTTTTTGTTGAGAAGGTGAGACCACTCAGTAAACATGCAGTGAGAGGAAAGTGAGAACACTAGGGTGTGATTAGGCTTGGCCGGTATCCAGATTTTCATATGGTCATTCCCTCCTTCATACCCTCCTCGGGATTTACGGTATTAACAGCATGGCTCACGAGTGGGCACTAAAAATGCAAGGAAAGCCCATTGGACCTCTGTTACACAAACTAACAATCACATAGATGCTGTTAGCTAAATGCTAACAAGCGAAAACGAACATAAACTAATTGTAAAGACAGGCAAATCCAGCTCATAAAGTTACACAAGCATAGCTAGTAGCTACCGAATGTCATTTTCGGTGAGTGGGGACATTAACAAGTGAAAGTGAATGAGAGAATACAAGTGTAACTTCATCATCTTATGTGCACCACACAACAGAGACTCGCTGATAGATATAGACTGCTATGGACTCACCAGCTCCCGATGTCTGCTATGTACAAACAAACACGTGACTGGCTCAACTGTTCTGGGGAACTACGATAAGCTTCATATTGTAAAATAATGTGACAGGTGAAATGAAGAATGCAATCTGCTTCATCTCCTAATGTATTGCCCAAGTTGACTGCCGGAATTAACTTAAAAATCTACAAATATTCAAATTTATTGAAAAACTTCAAATAAATAGTTTTGATGGTATTGACGTGGTTGAAAAACCATCCTGTGTCTTTTTCCAAATACCCTAGTATTTGGAAACATTATTTATGGTATACCGCCCAAGCCTAGGCATGATGGTGCAAACACTCAGTAAACATGCAGTGAGAGGAAGGTGACAACACTGGGGCGTGATGGTGAGAACGGTGTAATGGTGGGAGGTTGCTGAGGCCTCTGCCTGCTCTATTCTCTGGGGTGATAACTGAAGTTTAGATGAGAGATCTGGACACTTAACGCCCTGTGTATATGGCTTGTTTATGGGAGTCACCGGCAGGAATTTGGACTGGGGCTAAAAGCTGAAGGAGTGAGATGTGACAACAACCTTTTTGACCCTCCACACCCACCATCCTCCATAGATATGACTAACACTCCTGTTCCTGTGGCCCAGGCCTTTAGATTTAGGGTGGAGATCACTTCAAGTGTTATGATGAATAAAACCAATATCCCAGTTCATGTTGAGTTTTATTGTTCACAGGGCTTGTCTATTCAATTCTGCTTCATGTCTTTGCAGCACATACCAGGAGTCTGGACCGGTACTGTTATCATGTCACCAAGATATTTCAGGCTGTTCCAAACAGAAAGTGCTGGATAGCAGTCAAGTATGAATATTTAGACTGGCAGGACGGGGGGATGGAACAGAGCCCTGAGACAGAAAATAACAGAACACTGCCAGGCCAGGCCATTCTCTCTCTCTTGTTCTCTCGCTCTCTCTCTCTCTGTCTGCCAGGAGACAGTTGTATTCTTCTGACAGGTTGTCTCTAAGCCTTTTCTCAGTCATTATTTTTTTCTCTATGGATTATACACTCTGTCCTTTCGTATATTATTGTTTTATTAATAGGGAGAGAGAGACAGAGGGAAAATACTTGTTTAAAGAAGGCCAGTGGGGCCAGGATTCGGTCCCACACAGGTAGCACAGGTAGGGGCACATACTGTGTACTGTATGTGTGTTTGAGGCAGCAGCCTCAGCCGCTAGACCTAACTCATGTTCTGTCTTTCTGAAGGGTTGGTTTCTTGTGAGGTTGAGTCATCATGGTTTAAATTCCAATCAGGGTTTGGCTCAATTGAATCGAGACTGCCTCAAATTCCAATTCTTGAATTTGAATTGAAGTAGTAAACATGATACAGAATTGCAATTTGAATTTGAATTCAGTGAAATTCTATGTTATATTTGGTGTAGTCTATACAAAGATCTTGTAGATAAAACATCAAACATGTTGTTATATACAGTACCAGTCAAAAGTTTGGACACACCTACTCATTCAAGGGTGTTTCTTTATTTTTACTATTTTCTACATTTTGTAATAATAGTGAAGACATCAAAACTATGAAATAACACTTATGGAATCATGTAGTAATCAAAAAAGTGATAAACAAATCAAAATATATTTTATAGGTATATTCTTCAAAATAGCCACCCTTTGCCTTGATGACAGCTTTGCACACTCTTGGCATTCTCTCAACCAGATTCATGAGGTAGTCACCTGGAATGCATTTCAATTAACAGGTGTGTCTTGTTAAAAGTTGATTTGTGGAATTCAAATCAAATTCTATTTGTCACATACACATGGTTAGCAGATGTTAATGCGAGTGTAGCAAAATGCTTGTGTTTCTAGTTCTGACCATGCAGTAATATCTAACAAGTAACTTAACAATTTCACAACAACTACCTTATACACACAAGTGTAAAGGAATGAATAAGAATAAGTACATAAAAATATATGGATGAGTGATGGCTGAACGGCATAGGCAAGATGCAGTAGATGGTATAGAGTACAGTATATACATATGAGGAGAGTAATGTAGGGGATGTAAACATTATATAAAGTGGCATTGTTTAAAGTGGCTAGTGATACATTTATTACATCCAATTTTTAATTATTAAAGTGACTTTGATGCACCTGTACTGACCTCGCCTTCTGGATGATAGCGGGGTGAACAGGCAGTGGCACGGGTGGTTGTTATCCTTGATGATCTTTTTGGCCTTTCTGTGACATCGGGTGGTGTAGGTGTACTTGAGGGCAGGTAGTTGGCCCCCGGTGATGCGTTGTGCAGACCTCACTACCCTCTGGAGAGCCTTACGGTTGTGGGCGGAGCAGTTGCCGTACCAGGCGGTGATACAGCCTGAGAGGATGCTCTCGATTGTGCATCTGTAAAAGTTTGTGAGTGTTTTTGGTGACAAGCCGAATTTCTTCAGCCTCCTGAGGTTGCTTCTTCGCCACGCTGTCTGTGTAGGTGGACCATTTCAGTTTGTCCATGATGTGTACGCCGAGGGACTTTGCACCTTCTCCACTACTGTCCTGTCGATGTGGATAGGGGGCTGCTCCCTCTGCTGTTTCCTGAAGTCCACGATCATCTCCTTTGTTTTGTTGACATTGAGTGTGAGATTATTTTCCTGACACCACACTCCGAGGGCCCTCACCTCTTCCCTGTAGGCAATCTCATTGTTGTTGGTAATATATTCGACCACTGTAGTGTCGCCTGCAAACTTGATGATTGAGTTGGAGGCGTGCATTGCCACAGGGAGTACAGGAGAGGGCTGAGAAAGCACCCTTGTGGGGCCCCAGTGTTGACGATCAGCGGGGTGGAGATGTTGTTTCCTACCCTCACCATCTGGGGGCGGCCCGTCAGGAAGTCCAGGACCCAGTTGCACAGGGCGGGGTTGAGACCCAGGGTCTTGAGCTTAATCACGAGTTTGGAGGGTACTATGGTGTTAAATGCTGAGCTGTAGTTGATGAACAGCATTCTTACATAGATATTGCTCTTGTCCAGATGGGTTAGGGCAGTGTTTAGTGTGATTGCGATTGCATCGTCTGTGGACCTATTGGGGCGGTAAGCAAATTGGAGTGGGTCTAGGGTGTCAGGTAGGGTGGAGGTGATATGGTCTTTGCCTAGTCTCTTAAAGCACTTCATGATGACGGAAGTGAGTGCTACGGGGCAGTCGTTTTGCTCAGTTACCTTAGCTTTCTTGGAAACAGGAACAATGGTGGCCCTCTTGAAGCATGTGGGAACAGCAGACTGTGATAGGGATTGATTGAGTGCCGGTGGCACTGTATTATTCTCAAAGTGAGAAAATAAGTTGTTTAGTTTGTCTGGGAGCAAAACACTGTGGTCCGCGACTGGCCTGGTTTTCTTTTTGTAGTCCTTGATTGACTGTAGACCCTGCCACATACCTCTCGTGTCTGAGTCGTTGAATTGCGACTCTACTTTGTCTCTATACTGATGCTTAGCTTGTTTGATTGCTTTGCGGAGGGGATAGCTACATTGTTTGTATTCGGTCATGTTTCCGGTCGCCTTGCCCTGATTAAAAGCAGTGGTTCACGCTTTCAGTTTTGCGCGAATGCTGCCATCAATCCATTATTTCTGGTTGGTGAAGGTTTTGATAGTCGCTGTGGGTACAACAACACAGATGCACTTGCTAATAAACTTGCTCACCGAATCAGCGAATTCATCAATGTTATTGTCCGGTGCTTTGCGGAACATATCCCAGTCCAGGGGATCGAAGCAATCTTGAAGTGTGGAATCCGATTGGTTGGACCAGCTTTGAACAGACCTGAGCATGGGTGTTTCCTGTTTTAGTTTCTGTCTATAGGCTGGGAGCAACAAAATGGAGTGTTGGTCAGATTTTCCAAAAGGAGGGTGGGGGAGGGCTTTGTATGCGTCGCAGAAGTTAGAGTAACAATTATCCAGGGTTTTACCTGCCCGTGTCGTGCATTCGATATGCTGATAAAATTTAGGGAGCCTTGTTTTCAGATTAGCCTTGTTAAAATCCCCAGCTACAATAAATGCAACCTCGAGATATATGGTTTCCAGTTTACATAGTGTCCAAGAATTTATTTCAGGACCGTCAAAGTGTCTGCCTGCGGGGGGATGTACACGACTGTGATTATAATCGAAAAGAATTTTCTTGGTAGATAATACGGACGGCTTTTGATTGTAAGGAATTCTAGGTCAGGTGAACAAAAGGACTTGAGTTCCTGTATGTTGTTATGATCACACCACGTCTCGTTAATCATAAGGCATACACCCCCGCCCTTCTTCCTACCAGAGAGATTTTTGTATCTGTCGGCGCGATGCATGAAGAAACCAGGTGCCTGTACCGACTCTGATAACGTATCCCGAGTGAGCCATGTTTCCTTGAAACAAAGAGCGTTAGAATCTCTGATGTCTCTCTGGAAGGCAACCCTTGCTCGGATTTCTTCTACCTTGTTGTCAAGAGACTGGAAGTTGGCGAGTAGTATACTCGGGAGCGGTGCGCGATGTGCCCGTGTACGGAGCCTGACAAGAAGACCGCTCAGTCTGCCCCTTCTGCGGCGCCATTGTTTTGGGTCACCGGCTGGGATCCGATCCATTGCCCTGGGTGGTGGACCAAACAGAGGATCCGCCTCGGGAAAGTCGTATTCCTGGTTGTAATGTTGGTAAGTTGACGTTGCTCTTATATCCAATAGTTCCTCCCGGCTGTATGTAATAGAACTTAAGATTTCCTGGGGTAACAATGTAATAAGTAATACATAAGAAAACAAAATACTTGTCACGATCGTATGAGTGAGACCAAGGCGCAGCGTGAATAGAGTTCCACATATTTTTAATGTACTTAAACTCACCAAAACAAAACAACAAACAACCAAATGAACCGTGACGCTACTAGTGTGCACAAAGGCACCTGACTGTAGACAAGATCCCACACCAGAAAGTGGGGGAAAAGGGCTGCCTAAATATGATCCCCAATCTGAGACAATGATAAACAGCTGTCTCTGATTGGGAACCATATCAGGCCAACATAGACATACAAAAAAAAACTAGACATGCAAAGACCTAGAGTACCCACCCTAGTCATACCCTGACCTAACCAAAATATATAGAAAACAGAGATATCTAAGGTCAGGGCGTGACAATACTGCATAGTTTCCTAGGAACACAAAGCAAGGCGACCATCTCTGTCGGCGCCGGAAGTATGCGTTTGAGCCAATCAGTTGTGTTTTGACAAGGTACGGGTGGTATATAGAGATATCCCTATTTGGTAAAAGACCAAGTCCATATTATGGCAAGAACAGCTCAAATAAGCAAAGAGAAATGACAGTCCATCATTACTTTAAGACAATAAAGTCAGTCAGTCATAAAAACCATCAAGCACTATGATGAAACTGCCTCTCATGAGGACCCCCGCAGGATAGGAAGACACAAAGTTACCTTTGCTGCAGAGTTCATTAGAGTTACCAGCCTCAGAATTTGCAGCCCAGAAGAGTTCAAGTAACAGACACATATCAACATCAACTGTTCAGAGAAGATTGCATGAATCAGGCCTTCATTTTTGAATTACCGCAAAGAAACCACTATTAAAAGACACCAATAATAAGAAGAGACTTGCTTGGGCCAAGAAACACGAGCAACGGACATTAGACCGGTGGAAATCTGTGCTTTGGTCTGATGAGTCCAAATCAGAGATTTTTGGTTCCAACCGCTGTGTCTTTGTGAGACATGATGATCTCCGCATGTGTGGTTCCCACTGTGAAGCATGGAGGAGGAGGTGTAATGGTGTGGGGGTGCTTTGCTGGTCACACTCTCAGTGATTTATTTAGAATTCAAGGCACATTTAACCAGCATGGCTACCACAGCATTCTGTAGCGGTACGCCATCCCATCTGGTTTGCGCTTCGTGGGACTATCATTTGTTTTTCAACAAGACAATGACTTCAACCACACCTCCAGGCTGTGTAAGGGCTATTTGACCAAGAAGGAGAGTGATGGTGCTGCATCAGATGACCTGGCCTCCACAATCACCCGACCTCAACCCAATTGAGATGGTTTGAGATGAGTTGGACTGCAGAGTGAAGGACAAGCAGTCAACAAGTGCTCAGCATATGTGGGAACTCCTTCAAGACTGTTGGAAAAGCATTCCTCATGAACATGGTCGAGAGAATGCAAAGAGTGTGCCATCAAGAGAAAGGGTTGTTACTTTGAAGAATCTAAAATCTAAAATCTATTTTTGGTTACTACATGATTCCAAATGTGTTATTTCATAATGTTGATGTCTTCACTATTATTCTACAATGTAGAAAATAGTCAAAATAAAGAAAAACCCTTGAATGAGTAGGCATGTCCAACATTTTGACTGGTACTGTACATGCATATAAACTATTGTTGAAACAGTTCATTTTCAGGGCAAACTCTTAAAATGAATGATCAAGTAAAGCAAAACCTGTATGCGATTTTTCAATGTTATTATATTTCATGAATGACTTTTTTCAGAATGCATAACATCCTCAAGTTGACCCTGAGGCCTTCAAAAAGAAGCAAAACAAATGACATGGTTGGTGGAAATATAATTTGCTATTCTAAGCACTAAGGTTAAAAGATGTCATGTACTGTCATGTTGTGTCTTGTCTCTGTCCTTTCCCTTCACCCTGTCTCCCTCTGCTGGTCGTTGTTAGGTTACCTTTTCTCCCCCTCTTTCCCCCAGCTGTGCCTTGTCTCCTCCTAACCACCTCGTCACCCCTTTTCCCACCTGTTCCCTTTTTCCCTCTGATTAGTCCCCTATATCTCTCTCTGTTTTTGTTCCTGTCCTTGTCGGATTCTTGTTTGTTGTGTTTCATGCCTGAACCAGACTGTCGTCATGTTTGCTGTAACCTTGTCTTGTCCTGTCGGAATCTGCCGGTCCGTCTGAGCCTACCTATGTTTGGTAATTAAAGAAGCTCTGTTTAAGTTAATTCGCTTTTGGGTCCTCATTCACGCACCGTAACAGAAGAATCCGACCAAGAATGGACCCAGCGACTTCGGATCCTCTCCACTCAGCCGTCGGGATCCAGGGAGCGATGCTAGGCAGACACGAGCAGGAAGTGTCTGCTGCTCGACATGCCGTTGAGACCCTGGCCACCCAAGTCTCCAACCTCACAGAACAGGTTCACCATCTCCGCCTCGATCCACCGGCCACTTCCAGGGCTTTCGAATCTCCGGAGCCCAGAATCAATAACCCGCCGTGTTACTCTGGGGAGCCCACTGAATGCCGCTCGTTCCTCACCCAGTGTGATATTGTGTTTTCTCTCCAGCCCAACACTTACTCCAGGAGCACTGCTCGTGTCGCCTACGTCATATCTCTCCTTATTGGACGGGCTCGTGAGTGGGGCACGGCAATCTGGGAGGCAAGGGCTGAGTGTACTAACCAGTATCAGGACTTTAAGGAGGAGATGATACGGGTTTTTGATCGATCTGTTTTTGGGGAGGAGGCTTCCAGGGCCCTGTCTTCCCTATGTCAAGGCAATCGATCCATAACAGACTACTCTATTGAGTTTCGCACTCTTCCTGTCTCCAGTGGCTGGAACGAGCCGGCCTTGCTCGCTCGTCTTCTGGAGGGTCTCCGCGCAGAGGTAAAGGATGAGATTCTCTCCCGGGAGGTTCCTTCCAGCGTGGATTCCTTGATTGAACTCGCTATTCGCATTGAGCGACGGGTTGATCTTCGTCACCGAGCTCGTGGAAAGGAGCTCGCGCTCTCCGTCGCCCCCCTCTCCGCATCACTACCATCTTCCTCTGCCGGCTCGGGTGCTGAGCCCATGCAGCTGGGAGGTATCCGCATCTCGACTAAGGAGAGGGAACGGAGAATCACCAACCGCCTCTGTCTCTATTGCGGTTCCGCTGGTCATTTTGTCACTTCATGTCCAGTAAAAGGCCAGAGCTCGTCAGTAAGCGGAGGGCTACTGGTGAGCGCTACTACTCCTGTCTCTCCTTCAAGATCCTGCACTACCTTGTCGGTCCATCTACGCTGGACCGGTTCGTCAGCTTCCTGCAGTGCCTTAATAGACTCTGGGGCGGAGGGCTGTTTTATGGACGAGACCTGGGCTCGGGAACATGACATTCCTCTCAGACAGTTAAAGGAGCCCACGGCCTTGTTCGCCCTGGATGGTAGTCCTCTCCCCAGGATTCAGCGTGAGACGCTACCTTTAACCCTCACTGTTTCTGGTAATCATAGTGAAACCATTTCTTTTTTAATTTTTCGTTCACCTTTTACACCTGTTGTTTTGGGCCATCCCTGGCTAGTTTGTCATAATCCTTCCATTAATTGGTCTAGTAATTCTATCCTCTCCTGGAACGTCTCTTGTCATGTGAAATGTTTAATGTCTGCTATCCCTCCTGTTTCCTCTGTCTCTTCTTCACAGGAGGAGCCTGGTGATTTGACAGGGGTGCCGGAGGAATATCACGATCTGCGCACGGTGTTCAGTCGGTCCAGGGCCACCTCTCTTCCTCCACACCGGTCGTATGATTGTAGTATTGATCTCCTTCCGGGAACCACCCCCCCCCCCGGGGTAGACTATACTCTCTGTCGGCTCCCGAACGTAAGGCTCTCGAAGATTATTTGTCTGTAGCTCTTGACGCCGGTACCATAGTCCCCTCCTCCTCTCCCGCCGGAGCGGGGTTTTTTTTTGTCAAGAAGAAGGACGGGTCTCTGCGCCCCTGCATAGATTATCGAGGGCTGAATGACATAACAGTGAAGAATCGTTATCCGCTTCCTCTTATGTCTTCAGCCTTCGAGATCCTGCAGGGAGCCAGGTTTTTCACTAAGTTGGACCTTCGTAACGCTTACCATCTCGTGCGCATCAGGGAGGGGGACGAGTGGAAGACGGCGTTTAACACTCCGTTAGGGCACTTTGAATACCGGGTTCTTCCTTTCGGCCTCGCTAACGCTCCAGCTGTCTTTCAGGCATTAGTCAATGATGTCCTGAGAGACATGCTGAACATCTTTGTTTTCGTTTACCTTGACGATATCCTGATTTTTTCACCGTCACTCCAGATTCATGTTCAGCACGTTCGACGTGTCCTCCAGCGCCTTTTAGAGAATTGTCTTTTTGTGAAGGCTGAGAAGTGCACTTTTCATGCCTCCTCCGTCACATTTCTCGGTTCTGTTATTTCCGCTGAAGGCATTAAGATGGATCCCGCTAAGGTCCAAGCTGTCATTGATTGGCCCGTCCCTAAGTCACGCGTCGAGCTGCAGCGCTTTCTCGGCTTCGCGAACTTCTATCGTCGTTTCATCCGTAATTTCGGTCAGGTGGCAGCTCCTCTCACAGCCCTTACTTCTGTCAAGACGTGCTTTAAGTGGTCCGTTTCCGCCCAGGGAGCTTTTGATCTCCTCAAGAATCGTTTTACATCCGCTCCTATCCTTGTTACACCTGACGTCTCTAGACAGTTCGTTGTCGAGGTTGACGCGTCAGAGGTGGGCGTGGGAGCCATTCTTTCTCAGCGCTCCCTCTCTGACGACAAGGTCCACCCATGCGCGTATTTTTCTCATCGCCTGTCGCCGTCGGAACGTAACTATGATGTGGGTAACCGCGAACTGCTCGCCATCCGGTTAGCCCTAGGCGAATGGCGACAGTGGTTGGAGGGGGCGACCGTTCCTTTTGTCGTTTGGACTGACCATAGGAACCTTGAGTACATCCGTTCTGCCAAACGACTTAATGCGCGTCAGGCGCGTTGGGCGCTGTTTTTCGCTCGTTTCGAGTTCGTGATTTCTTATCGTCCGGGCTCTAAGAACACCAAGCCTGATGCTTTGTCTCGTCTCTTCAGTTCTTCAGTAGCCTCCACTGACCCCGAGGGGATTCTCCCTGAGGGGCGTGTTGTCGGGTTGACTGTCTGGGGAATTGAGAGGCAGGTAAAACAAGCGCTCACTCACACTCCGTCGCCGCGCGCTTGTCCTAGGAACCTTCTTTTCGTTCCCGTTCCTACTCGTCTGGCCGTTCTTCAGTGGGCTCACTCTGCCAAGTTAGCCGGCCACCCTGGCGTTCGGGGTACGCTTGCTTCCATTCGCCAGCGTTTTTGGTGGCCCACCCGGGAGCATGACACGCGTCGTTTCGTGGCTGCTTGTTCGGTCTGCGCGCAGACTAAGTCCGGTAACTCTCCTCCTGCCGGCCGTCTCAGGCCGCTTCCTATTCCTTCTCGACCGTGGTCTCACATCGCCTTAGATTTTGTCACCGGACTGCCTTCGTCAGCGGGGAAGACTGTTATTCTTACGGTTGTCGATAGGTTCTCTAAGGCGGCTCATTTCATTCCCCTTGCTAAGCTTCCTTCTGCTAAAGAGACGGCACAAATCATCATCGAGAATGTTTTCAGAATTCATGGCCTTCCGTCAGACGTCGTTTCGGACAGAGGTCCGCAATTCACGTCTCAATTTTGGAGGGAGTTTTGCCGTTTGATTGGGGCTTCCGTCAGTCTCTCTTCCGGCTTTCACCCCCAGTCTAACGGTCAAGCAGAACGGGCCAATCAGACTATTGGTCGCATCTTACGCAGTCTTTCTTTTCGTAACCCTGCGTCTTGGTCAGAACAGCTCCCCTGGGCAGAATACGCCCACAACTCGCTTCCTTCGTCTGCGACCGGGCTATCTCCTTTTCAGAGTAGCCTCGGGTACCAGCCTCCGCTGTTCTCATCTCAGTTCGCCGAGTCCAGCGTCCCCTCCGCTCAGGCTTTTGTCCAACGTTGCGAGCGCACCTGGAAGAGGGTCAGGTCTGCACTTTGCCGTTATAGGACGCAGACTGTGAGGGCTGCTAATAAGCGTAGAACTAAGAGTCCTAGATATTGTCGCGGTCAGAGAGTTTGGCTCTCCACTCAGAACCTTCCCCTTAAGACGGCTTCTCGCAAGTTGACCCCGCGGTTCATTGGTCCGTTCCGTATTTCTCGGGTCATTAATCCTGTCGCAGTTCGACTTCTTCTTCCGCGATACCTTCGTCGCGTCCACCCGGTCTTCCATGTCTCCTGCATCAAGCCCGTCCTTCGCGCCCCCGCTCGTCTTCCCCCCCCCCCCCCCCCCCCATCCTTGTCGAGGGCGCACCCATCTACAGGGTCCGTAGAATTTTGGACATGCGTCCTCGGGGCCGTGGTCACCAGTACCTCGTAGATTGGGAGGGGTACGGTCCTGAGGAGAGGAGTTGGGTTCCCTCTCGGGACGTGCTGGACCGTGCGCTGATCGAGGATTTCCTCCGTTGCCGCCAGGTTTCCTCCTCGAGTGCGCCAGGAGGCGCTCGGTGAGTGGGGGGGTACTGTCATGTACTGTCATGTTGTGTCTTGTCTCTGTCCTTTCCCTTCACCCTGTCTCCCTCTGCTGGTCGTTGTTAGGTTACCTTTTCTCCCCCTCTTTCCCCCAGCTGTGCCTTGTCTCCTCCTAACCACCTCGTCACCCCTTTTCCCACCTGTTCCCTTTTTCCCTCTGATTAGTCCCCTATATCTCTCTCTGTTTTTGTTCCTGTCCTTGTCGGATTCTTGTTTGTTGTGTTTCATGCCTGAACCAGACTGTCGTCATGTTTGCTGTAACCTTGTCTTGTCCTGTCGGAATCTGCCGGTCCGTCTGAGCCTACCTATGTTTGGTAATTAAAGAAGCTCTGTTTAAGTTAATTCGCTTTTGGGTCCTCATTCACGCACCGTAACAAAAGAGTATATGAACATTGTTTTCAGAGAAAAGTGATATGTTCTTTGGTATCTGGAAGTGTGTCCTGTCAGATTTAATGAAACTCTCATGTTCTATGACTGAGTGGAATTTCTTTGAATTGCACTGAGTTAAATTCTACTTCCCGTCACTCAAACTCATATTCAAATTCTACATCTTGTGGGGTGTGGCCAGTTTAAATTTAATTTCAACTCATGAATCACAGATTATCCATTATATTGATTGACCAGATGTTCGAGTGGCCCCTCTAACAATGGAAATACATGTCCTCATTGGGAGGAGGTGAGATCAGGTGGGACAATTCTAGCCATTGAGAGGGCAGATAGGCCTGTGAACAACAGGCACAACCCCAAACGCATCTCCAATATAAAGTGTTTTTTATCAACGTTGGCGGGATGTCACGTGTCCTACTTATATCAGTACACTCGTCACAACCTAAGCCTTACGAAACTTCTATTCTATCAAATTAGCCTCATGTTACAAATAAACTATAGTGTTTTTTGTTGACTAAATTCAACACTCTCTCATTGACCTCAAAACAAAACCTGATTGTTTGGTGGGTGAAAAACTAAAAAACACCACATGCTGGAGGAGACAGATTTTGGACTGAGTTTCCCCTCTCGCTTCGCCTCTTCCTCTCTGGTTGAATGCAAGGGGCCAGGGTTCCGCTCTAGAATCACGGTTTCAACTGCCCCTACAGTCTTGCTTCGGTATTGCAGTTTAAGTGATGCCTGGCTCAGAAAGACTATTTCCATAGATGATCACATAGAGAAGTCAGATTAGAAAATTCCTAATAAAACACTTTAGTTGTAATCATTGTGCACCAAAAATACATAATAATTCAAATAATTGTTGCTGAGGTAGTTTTTTTTTCTTCATCACTCATTAACATTTTATATTCACCCAATGTCTGCCATGTTTTTGGATGACGTGATGACACGAATGCGATGTTGGTCTGTCAAAACCGAATGCAACCCGTTTATAGACAGTCCATGAATTGGCATATGCGAACGTGAGTAGATTATCAAAAAAAACAACGGTCAGACTTGAGTTCTTTATACCTCATTTGTTGATTGTTTGGTTGATAGGCTGTTGGTCGACCGAGATTTATTTTGTACAAGACACCTGTCTGATTCATGCCATTCTTTGTGGACTAATCCATTGTGGAGGTCATGGGGATGGCACAGTCCATCACTAAGACATGTGCTACTGAAGATGTATAGGGTTATATTACTTAAGAACAATGGTGCAACACTAATAAAAAATTATATTATTTTATAACATGCGTTTCTCCCACGTTGGATAGCGGTCGCTGTCCGCGGTTCTGAAACACATCAGTGTGCTGTTGAATTGATGCCTTTTCCTAGACCATGTTGCTACAGAAATAAGACCGATCCTGCTTCTGTTTGAACGTTTGTTTAATAGCCTACTGATTCCGTAGGCTATCAGTAGGCTATTAACATTAACAAACATTCAAACAGAAGCAGGATCGGTCTTATTTCTGTAGAGATATATGTTTGTTTAATAGCCTACTGATTCCGTGATTCAATTCCAAAATTCTGAATTGAGCCCAACCCTGATGCCAATCCACAAACAGGATTTGCTTTTATTCTATGAAGTAATTCATGTTTTATACCTGTACAAAGACAGAGTTCACTTTTTTATTTTTGATTACCACATTTTGTGATTTTTGTTGGACTTTAGGGATATTTCATAGGTAGTTACTAGAGAATCTGTTTGTGGTGGATATTTTTAATCTCACAAATGTATCTGTTTGGTCTCTGTTTTATGTGTGAGCTGCGTTCCTCTGGCCTAGAAGATTGTCGCTGTTGTGTGCCACTTGTCAGGGACAGGTTCCTGAAAGCAGTGGCATGCCCTGGCATGGTGACATGGGGGGAGAGGGGGGAGAAATGTGACGGCATGGCAGGAATCTGAAACAGGCCCACATGCCAGTCGGCACGTCTCTGGCCACCCCCCACCCCCCATCCCAGTCCCACCATCATCGCATCCCAACGCGTGTGAACGAACATCTTCCTGCTCCTTCCTCTTCAACAAACCCAGTCTATTGATAGCAACCTCTCAGCTCTCAGCCAAGACTTTGCCTTGTGTCTGTTTTTAGGTCTGACAATATGCAGCCTACGTTTTGTTTGTGTACTCTTGAATCTCAGATTATATTTTTTTGTTCCTTGTGCATCCTGTAGAATGGTGGGTGGAAGTGTTCTCTGATTAGCTTTGAGACACTCCCATGAGCAATAGAGGTCAGAACAGGCTGTTTACCAACGGGGTTAAGACAAGAGCTATAAGATTGCTCACAAATCATTGTCTTTAAGACTTCCACTCATTCATTTTGTTTCTAAACTTAGATCTTTGCACACTTATCTAGGCTACTTGTTGAAAGCAGAGGTTTTGACCAGCTGCTTGGAGTGTTCTGTAATGGTTTTTGTGTGTTGACTTGGCAAGACAAGACCAGGCTCAACATACTATCTGACCCCCTGAACCATCCTCAGATCAATCAAAGCCAAATTAACTACTGGTCATTTCTCAAGGTGGGGGGATGCAATCCTTCCAAGTTAATTGTGGAGCCTGGTTGACAAGTCTCAGACTCCTTGGCCAAGAGTTTGCTTTGCTTTGATATCACTATTAGCACAGCTCTTCCTCGTGCAAGGAGAGACAAGGGCAGACGGAGAACTTGAACTCCAATCACAAAAGCATGCTGGGGTTTTGAAGACTAAAGGATCCCCGACTAGTGTGGGCCTGCCTTTATCCTTTTCAACTTTGCCAAAAGCAGCCAGTCTTAAAGCAGGGCCATTCTTTTTGAAGATCATGTTCTTTGTTAGATACAGTTTTCATGCAGTATGTCAAGCTCATGTGTTCATGCTCTTTTATGTTTCTCTCTCATGTTTTAGGATCTCTGCTAATAATGAAATCTTTTGGAAATAATTTCAACTTGCAGCCTTAAAAGCAGAAAAGTGAGGGTGGGGCGGTCAGGTGTGTTTGTTTACACTGCAATTGCCACTTCTGTGTGGTCTGATGTCATAAGTTCTAATTCCGAGCCGTGCAAGCTCCATGGCAACCACCACAAAGATGGCTTTGACTGTTGAAAAAAAGCAGCTTTTCAATTCTATGTAACTGAACTGAAGCAACCCACTATTGAGCCCTGATGATGATGATGGCGAGAGAGGAACATTGAGTGTGGGAACAGCCATGAGGGTCGTACAGAAAGGGTAGTGTACACTGGGGAACAATCATCATCATCCGGTGCTCTTGTAAAGCCTGTGTTCTTTGAAAGGAGAAATCTCTCTGCAGAGGGCATGGAGGATGGGTGTTTCAGAAGCACCTGCAGCAGTTCCATCCACTCTCAACACAGGTCTCATTGAGCCTCTATAATTTCCAATGGTTGTCTTTTACTGTACCATACTATGTGAGCACTTGAGGGCCACATGGTTGTGATATGAGAAATACAAGTTTCAAGTCAACTGTTATTAAAAAGGAAGGAAAGCAGACACAGAATTTGATTAGAACGTTTGACCCAATGCCCAACGGCTAAGCCAGCAGATTTCAGGGCATTAGGCTGTGGTGGTTTTCGCTAGCCGGAGGAGGTACAGGTCGGGTAGATTATTGTTGTTGAAGTGATTGTGCTCTAGCCTTCACGTGAAAGGAAATGGAGTATTGTCTGAGGCTGAGCCGTCTGCCAAGACTGAGCTGGTGTTAGTGGACCAAGGCACAGGAAACCACAGCGTTTTGAACCAACAACTTCTACTGCCAGAATCCATTAACAACTTGTTTGTAGCCCTTTGTATTACACTGCTGTACTCTTTGTGTTAATCTTATTTTCAGCTCTTCCATGTGGCCTACGTCCTGATCAAGTTTGCCAACGCCCCGCGGCCTGACCTGTGGGTCCTGGAGCGCTCCCTGGACCATGGGAAAACATATGCTTCATGGCAGTACTTTGCTCGTAAGTGTTGCTGTTTATTTTCAAATTAACACCATAAGCACAGTATACACATTTCTGTATTATGCTTGTGCTTTTTAAGGCTCTTGGTTGGGCGGGACTGACATTTACGTTTGAGTCATTTAGCAGACGCTCTTATCCAGAGAGACTTACAGGATCCATTAGGGTTAAGTACTTTGCTCAAGGGCACATCGGCAGATTTATCACCTAGTTGGCTATGGGATTCGAACCAGCAACCTTTTGATTACTGGCCCAGGCTAGGCTACCTGCCGCCCTAACTTGAAAACGTTTAAAACAGTTGAAAACAGCATTATTGGAACATGAAGATGACCTATCGTCCAGTACATGTTTTTTCATATACCTTGAAATTCAGATGTGTTGCTGCTTAATGCAGACTAGAGGGAACTGGCAAACATTACCACACAGATGAAAATGTCATATTGTGACGAAATGTCTTCGTAAAAGATTTGTGAAGCCCATAACGTGCTGATCTACAGAGCTGTAATACAAATAATTAACCATGAGTGCAAAAAGCTTGGTTTATGAGTGACTTAGGATGCATCTATGATCCAGTCAGTAGGCCTAGTCTCTCCTATATACCGCCCCCTGGCCTACACAAACTCACCAGCCTGCTCTCAAAGTGAAGACATGTCCCGTCCCTGTGAGGCATGTGTGTGAGCACACACACCTTCCCAGCAGAAACAGCTGTGCCTCATCTCTCCTTTTGAAGTTCATTTTAGGATTGTCTCTCTCTCTACGATTTATATACTCCTGGCTCTATGTATTAAATAGTCTTGATTCTTGTTATTCAGTAGATGTATCTTCATAAAAATGGCAACGATTTTTCACTGTTCAACATTCCAATTTCGATTCAGGGTTACAGTCAAGGCCCTGCAATAGACTAGCGTCCTCTCCAGGGGGTGTACTTGTACATCAAGCTGCCTCATGCTACAGAAACAGGATATAGACTCCTGCCCTATGGGCCGTTCTGGCTCAGACAAGGCTACATGCCTTTTTTCTTCTTATAGTGATGGATAAGATCAGAGGCAAAAGATGCAGATGAATTTGATGAAGAAAGTATTTTAGACAAATAACCACCAAGGCCTGTCACGGTGGGCCCCTGATAGAGAGATGATGGTATTTGACCACAGGAGGCTGCTGAGAGGAGGACAGCTCATAATAATGACTGGAATGGAGTCAATGGAATGGTATAAAAACACATGGAAACATTGTGTTTGAGCTCGATTACCATTCCATTTATTCCGTTCCATCCATTACTGTGAGCCCGTCCTCCTTCCAATTAAGGGGCCACCAACCTCCTGTGTATTTGACAGACCACTCTGTGTTCTTGATATCAGATTCTGAAAGGGAGTGCATTGAGAGGTTTGGCAAACAACCGAATGGACGCATAGTTAGAGATGACGACCAGATCTGCACCACAGAGTACTCTAAAACTGTCCCATTGGAGAACGGAGAGGTGAGAAACTGAATTGGGAATGGGAATAGTTGAATCCTGTGAAATGTACCTAAAGACTACTACTTCTGTAGATTGATGGGGATATTGTTGTCTGAGTGATGTTGTGTTGTTGTCCAGATTGTGGTGTCCCTGGTCAACGGTCGCCCGGGCTCTAAGAACTTCAGCTATTCTCCAGTGCTGAGAGATTTCACCAAGGCCACCAACATCCGCCTGCACTTCCTCAGGACCAGCACTCTGTTGGGGCACCTCATCTCCAAGGCCCAGAGGGACCCCACTGTCACACGCAGGGTGAGACTGAGTCGCACAACAGCAGCACAGGCACCCAAATCAGTTCATTACAGTTCAGATCAATTCAGTTCAGTTCAATACAGCTCAACTCAACAAGAAATGCATCGTCAGCAGAGTACAAAACACAATGACGTTGTCTCACACCAACCTGTTATATGCAGCCTACCTGCTGCCTCATCAAATCAAATGTAGCGAAATGCTTGTGTTCCTAGTTCCAACAGTGCAGTAATATCTAACCATTCACAACAATATACACAAATGCAATTAAAAAATAATGCAATTAAGAAATATATCAATATTAGGACGAGCAATGTCCGGAGTGTGTGTGTACATGTACCAGTCAAACGTTTGGACACACCTACTCATTCCAGGGTTATTCTTTATTTTTAAATTATTTTCTTCATTGTAGAATAATAGTGAAGACATGAAATAGTTTGAATGATTTATTTAACTCCTTTGGTTACTTCTTTGGTTACCCTGGAATGAGTAGGTGTGTCCAAACGTTTGACTGTGACTGTACCTGTATAAATGCATCTTAAATGATGCTAGTGAGGGTCTGTGGCCTAGACCATGACTAAAAACCAGTTAATCCAATGTGACTCAGATCAGCTGCGGTGCCAGACAGTGGCTGGGTTTGTTTAGGTGAGGTTGATATGTAGTGTTTCAAATAGAGCTGATTGTTTTGGTTCTGCTACAATATTCAGACGGTGTTGTTCCCTCTCTGTGTGGTTGACAGTATTACTACAGCATCAAAGACATCAGTGTCGGGGGACGCTGCGTTTGTCACGGCCATGCACAGGTGTGTGGGGGACGTAACCAAGGCAACCCGAATCGGTGAGTTGAGCCCTTTTCTTACCTTCACCTGTAACATCAAGCCTCTGCACTTGTTTTTGACAAGCTAAAACATTGTTTATTTTTAACTTAGGTTCTTATTGTTGATGCTTACAATTGAATTATCTGTCTATCATTCATTTACTGTAATACGCGTATTATGTATGCAAACGTTTCCCAAAAGAAAGAGGAGAGGATCCATTGAGCAATCCAGAATGATAAACTCTTCTTTTGTAGATTGTTTATTCATCATTTACAGGTTTGAATGGATGTGTTGTGTTCAGTCAGTTGGTTTTCTGGAACGTATGGGATAAGATTAAAACTGTTGTTGGTGTAGTTTAGAGTATCTGTGTGTGAGATTGAAGAGATAGTTGGTGGTTTGATAGAAAGGAAATTACCTCATCTGTTTGTTTCCTGGCATTGCCATTGTAAAAAGGCAACAGGTTATTTTAGTTATACTGATTAGTAGTAATTGTAAGTGTGATGTAAACCGTTGGCAAGAGGCCAAGATGATGTTGTTATAGAGGTGATGTATTTTATCGGCAATGAAAAACAATAAGGGTTAATGACATCATACTGTAGTTTGACAGTGACGACTGATCTATCCTTTGTATTTGCTTCACTCACTTTGGAAGTTATTTGACTGTTTTACACCTTACACTGCATGAAGATGCTTTTGAGTAGAGATGCTCTATATTGATTATATACAGGTAGGCTACATGACATCCTCTCTTCAAAATGAAATTACATTTTATTTTCACATGATCCGAATACATCAGGTGTAGTAGACCTTACAGTGAAATGCTGAATACAACAGGTGTAGTAGACCTTACAGTGAAATGCTGAATACAACAGGTGTAGTAGACCTTACAGTGAAATGCTGAATACATCAGGTGTAGTAGACCTTACAGTGAAATGCTGAATACAACAGGTGTAGTAGACCTTACAGTGAAATGCTTACTTACAAGCCCTTAAACAACAATGCAGTTTTAAGAAAAATAGAAATATAACAAATAATTAAAGAGCAACAATAAAATAATAGTAGCGAGGCTAATATACAGGGGGTTCATGTACAGAGTCAATGTGCTGGGGCACCGGTTAGTTGAGGTAATTGAGGTAATATGTACATGTAGGTAGAGGTAAAGTGACTATGCAAAGATAATAAACAGAGAGTAGCAGCAGCGTAAAAATGGGGGGTAGGGTGGGGACAATGCAAATAGTCCGGGTAGCCATTTCATTAACTGTTCAAGAGTGGGGGTAGAAGCTGTTAAGAAGCCTTTTTGACCTAGACTTGGCATTCCGGTCCCGCTTGCCGTGTGGTAGCAGAGAGGACAGTCAATGACTAGGGTGGCTGGAGTCCTTGGCAATGCTTTGGGCCTTCCTCTGACACCGCCTGGTCTAGAGGTATTGGATGGCAGGAAGCTTGGCCCCATTGATGTACTGGGCCATACGCACTACTCTCTGTCGTGCCTTGCGGTCGGAGGTCGAGCAGTTACCATACCAGGCAGTGATGCAACCAGTTAGGATGCTCTTGATGGTACAGCTGTAGACCTTTTTGAGGATTTGAGGACCCATGACAAATCCTTTCAGTCTCCTGAGGTGGAATAGGCGTTGTCATGCCCTCTTCACCAATGTCTTGGTGTGTTTGGACCATGTTAGTTTGTTGATGATGTAGACACCAAGGAACTTGAAGCTCTCAACCTGCTCCTCTACAGCCCCGTTGATGAGAATGGGGACGAGCTCGGTCCTCCTTTTTCTGTAGTCCACAATCATCTCCTTTGTCTTGATCACATTGAGGGAGAGGTTGTTATCCTGGCACCACACTGCCAGGTCTCTGACCTCCTCCCTGTAAGCTGCCTGTGATCAGGCCAACCACTGTTGTGTCGTTGGCAAACTTAATGATGGTGTTAGAGTCGTGCTCAGTACAGGAGGGGACTGAGTACGCACCCCTGAGGGGGCCCTGTGTTGAGGATCAGCATGGCAGATGTGTTGTTACCTACCCTTACCACCTGGGGGCGGCCGTTAGGAAGTCCAGGATCCAGTTGCAGATGGAGGTGTTTAGTCCCAGGGTCCTTAGGTTAGTGATGAGCTTTGAGGGCACTATGTTGTTGAGCACTTAGCTGTAGTCAATGAATAGCATTCTCACATAGGTGTTCCTTTTGTCAAGGTGGGAAAGGACAGTGTGGAGTGCAATAGAAATTGCATCATCTGTGGATCTGTTGGGGCGGTATGCAAATTGGAGTGGGTCTAGGGTTTCTGGGAAATGGTGTTGATGTGAGCCCTGACCAGCCTTTCAAAGCAGCACATAGCTGCAGACGTGAGTGCTACGGGTCAGAAGTCATTCAGGCAGGTTACCTTTGTGTTCTTGGGCACAGGGACTATGGTGGTCTGTTTGAAACATGTTGGTATTACAGACTCGGTCAGGGACAGGTTGAAAATGACACTTGTGCCTCCCGGGTGGTGCAGTGGTTAAGGGCGCTGTACTGCAGCGCCAGCTGTGCCACTAGAGACTCTGGGTTCGCGCCCAGGCTCTGTCGTAACCGGCCGCGACCGGGAGGTCCGTGGGGCGACGCACAATTGGCCTAGCGTCGTCCGGGTTAGGGAGGGTTTTGGCCGGTAGGGAAATCCTTGTCTCATCGCGCACCAGCGACTCCTGTGGCGGGCCGGGCGCAGTGCGCACTAACCAAGGTTGCCAGGTGCACAGTGTTTCCTCCGACACATTGGTGCGGCTGGCTTCCAGCGTTGTGTTAAGAAGCAGTGCGGCTTGGTTGGGTTGTGTATCAGAGGACGCATGACTTTCAACCTTCATCTCTCCCGAGCCCGTACGGGAGTTGTAGGAATGAGACAAGATAGTAGCTACTAAACAATTGGATACCACGAAATTGGGGAGAAAAAGGGGTAAAATTAAAAAAACAACAACAAAAAAACACAAAAAAAGAAAAAAGAAAATGACACTTGTCAGTGCATGCTCAGAGTACACATCCTGGTAGTCCGTCTGGCCCTGTGGCCTAGTGAATGTTGACCAGTTTAAAGGTCTTACTCACATCGGCTATGGAGAGCGTGATCACACAGTCATCCAGAACATCTGATGTTCTCATGCATGCTTCATTGTTGCTTGCCTCGAAGCGTGCAGAGAAGTTATTTCGCTGTTGCCTGTAATCCATGGCTTTTGGCTAGGGTATGTACGTACGTACGGTCACTGGGGACAACGTCATCAATGCACTTATTGATGAAGCCAGTGACTGTTGTGGTGTACTCCTCCATGCCATCGGAAAAATCCCGAAACTTTTTCCTGTCTGTCCTAGGAAAACAGTCCTGTAGCTTAGCATCTGCGTCCTCTGACCACTTCCTTGTTGAGTGAGTCACTGGTACTTCCTGCTTTAGTTTTAGCTTGTAAGCAGGAATCAGGAGGATAGCGTTATGGTCAGATTTCCCAAATGGAGGGCGAGGGAGAGCGTTGTACGCATCTCTGTGTGTGGAGTAACGGTGGTCTCAAGTTTTTTTTTTTGTCTTCCTCTGGTTGCACATTTTATCATGACACAAGGCGAGACCCAGATACAGATGGTTGGAGTCTTACAATGTTTATGAATACAAAAGGAGTAGGCAAGAGAATGGTCGTGTACAGGCAAAAGTTCAAAACCAGATCAGAGTCCAGGAGGTACAGAGTGGCAGACCGGCTCGTGGTCAAGGCAGGCAGAATGGTCAGGCAGGCGGGTTACAAAGTCCAGAAACAGGCAAGGGTCAAAACCGGGAGGACTAGAAAAAGGAGAAATGCAAAAAGCAAAAGAACGGGGAAAACCGCTGGTTGACTTGGAAACATACAAGACGAACTGGCACAGAGAGCCAAGAAACACAGGGATAAATACACTTGGGAAAATCAGCGACACCTGGAGGGGGTGGAGACAATCACAAGGACAGGTGAAACAGATCAGGGCGTGACACAGTTAACATGTTAGTAGAAATGAGGTAAAATAGATGTAAGTTTCCCTGCATTAAAGTCCCCGGCAACTAGGAGCGCCGCTTCTGGATGAGAATTTCCTGTTTGTTTATGGCCCTATACAGCTCGTCGTCTTAATTCCAGCATCGGTTTGTGGTGGTAAATAGACAACTACGAAAAATATAGATGAAAACTCCCTTGGTAAATAGTGTGGTCTACAGCATATCATGAGATACTCTACCTCAGGTGAGCAAAACCTTGAGACTTCCTTAATATTAGATTTTGTGCACCAGCTGTTATTTACAAATAGACACAGACCGCCACCCCTTACCGGAGGCAGCTGTTCTGTCTTGCCGATGGACCGAAAACCCTGCCAGCTGTATGTTATCCATGTTGTCGTAAAACCACGACTCGGTGAAACATAAGATATTACAGTTTTTAATGTCCCGTTGGTAGGATATTCTTGATCGGAGCAAATCCATTTTGTGATCCAATGATTGCACGTTGGCTAATAGGACTGACTAAGAGGGGGTTTACTTACTCTCCTACGAATTCTCAGAAGGCAGCCGACCTCCGCCCACTTTTTCTCTGTATTTTCTTCACGCAAATTACGTGGATTTGGGCCCGTTCCAGAGAAAGCAGTATATCCTTCGTGTCAGACTCGTTAAAGAAAAATCTTCTTCGTTCAGTTCGAGGTGAGTAATTGCTGTGCGGATGTCCAGAAGTTATTTCTGGTCATAAGTGATGGTAGCAGCAACATTATGTACAAAATCAACGCAAAAAATGAACAAAATAGCACAGTTGGTTAGGAGCACGTAAAACAGCAGCCATCCCCTCCGGCGCCGTTCTTGGAGAGTCATACGTGAAAGAATGATGCAGGAAACCCAGATGTCTCTTCTTTTCTCCTCCTGTCTTTAGGCTGCAGTGCGAGTGCAAACACAACACCTGTGGTGAGTCATGTGACCGTTGCTGTCCAGGGTTCAACCAGAAGCCATGGCGGGTGGCGACAACAGACAGCCCCAATGAGTGCCAACGTGAGTACCACCCTCCACCATCACTCTCCTCTCTTTGCTACCCTTCACCCTTACCCTCCTCGCTTTATCCCCCTCAACTCTCCTCTCTCTGTCACCCTCCATTGTCACCCTCCTCTCTTAGTCAGTTTCCATCCTCACCCTCTTCTCTTTGTTCTCTGACTGTTCTGTCTGTGTCCCAACGTTAGTGCCATGCTCCACCCTCGCTCTGCTGTATCTGTTCTCTATTCACACTACTGAGTCAAACCAAGCCAAACCAAGCTGTACTGAACGGACCTGCTTGCACATCCACGACAATACATAATTACTGGAACTGTGCTGAAAAGTACAACTTGTAAAGAACTAATAGCCAAGCCAGCATAGTTTGGTTTGTGATGCCACGATATTGTTAACTAGGTATGTGGGTATGACCGTTGTTTACTATCTCTGCTTTGTCACAAAGGAGTTTTATATGCATGTATTTTTTTCTTTCCATGGTAGCAATATCTTATCTTTATGATTCTCCCACCATCTCTTCTACCGTTAGCTTCAGTGCTAAATGCCCTGATATGGTGTTGGAACTAGGAAGAGTCCTCAGCAAACTGTTGAGGGCGTTACTCATGTGGTATGTGGTGATGAACTGCACTGTATCCAGTCTACTGTAGCTAGCCCAGTGCCACTACTGATGTACTCTATACAGCCGGCCAGTCAGTCCCAATGCCAGCTGGTTCCAAATTGCCTTGGCCTGTTGACAAGATCCTGAGTTGGAGATGTTGAAACTTGACCCTGCAACTCTACAACCGCAGAACAAGAGAGAGCAAAAGAGAGATAGCAAGGGAGAAGTCTGTAATTCAATCAGTACACCCACGTATTACAAATGCACCCTAACCATTCATAAACATTAACCAGGCAGATTTAGGAGGAGGTTTTACAGGAGAAATTAGAGGAAGTACAGTCCTGTTAAAAGGCCTCACATAACAGAGAACAAAACAGAAACAATGTCTGATAAAACTGCAGTTCCTCACAATAAAATTACAGCTCTTAATAAAGATTGTTTAAAAAAGAAACCGCTCTATACGACATTAAAACAAATAGTTTTGAGCTTGATAGACTTTATAGTTGCACTTTTTGGAACGGATATTAACGGATAGTAACATATAGTAGCTAGATATAATATATAAAATACAGTACTGACTCTTACCTGCCTGTGTGTGCGTGTCTGTTTCATGTGTGTCTCTGATTTGTGTGTTTGTTTCTGTTTTTTCTCACAGCCTGCCAGTGCCATTCACATGCCACTGAGTGTTATTATGACCCAGAGGTGGAGCAGAGGACAGCAAGTTTAGACACCTTCGGCAGTTACAACGGCGGAGGAGTGTGCATCAACTGCCAGGTATTAAGCCCGTTTCAAGTTCGAATAGATTCCTGTGTGTGTGTGTGTGTGTGTGTGTGCGCGCGCATGAGAGATAAGCGCCATAGACTATATTTTGATATCCTCATCAATATATGTCCATCTTTTGGATTTTATGCGGGGCATGCAACATTGTAATTTGGCATTTTGTATGGTATGTATAGCATGCATGTGGGTGCTCTTTAAGATGAACCTGGAGCATGCCTACACTAGAATGAGAACAGGGGTAGTGTTCAGTAGGCACAAAACAGAAGTGAATGGAGTGAAACTAGGCACTACTTGCATTTGATATGATTTATTAGGATCCCCATTACCCGACGCCAAAGGCGACAGCTAGTCTTACTGTGGTCCGACATTAAATGAAAAAGACATTACAGACAAAATAGTTTACAATTTACATACATTTAAAAACATTAACGTGTGTGTGTGTGTGTGTGTGTGTGTGTGTGTGTGTGTGTGTGTGTGTGTGTGTGTGTGCATCTATCAGTTACACATACATGTCAGTACATACACACACAACAAGTAGGTCACAACAACAACTAACAGCAGGGGTCTAGACAGCCACAAGCCCGGGACAATTCATGGTCCCAGCCACAATGGCTAACCGCGTCCCGGGCTGCGTTCAAACCTTCATGAAAACCTTGCTAGCTTGATAGGTAGCTAGCTAGCAGCTAGGCTAGCTGCTACGCCTAAAACAACAAATCGAGCTCTCTCTCATTCCGTGTTCAACAGGAAGTGGTCACAGATCTATTAGAGGCATTTGTCCAATAAAAAACACACATATTTTTGTCTGTGCCATTGGAAAACGTTTTGCTATTTTGTGCCCTAATGAACATGACCCAGATCTACGAGCATGGAGGTCTGTAATGGAAGTTTCAATAAGCACGGATCAGTTTTAAGTCAACGTACACACGGTGGATATTCTCTGTACTAAACTCCTTGTGCAAACGGCATGAAGATAAATCCCTCTCTGTGCAAACGTTGGCATGTCTTCCAAATCAAACAAGATGTCAGCCAGCTCATTTTGACTAAATCTCCCAAGACAAAGTAATGTTTCTCAAAAACAATTATGAGATGCACTATTATCATTTGGGACTAAAATGCCCTTGCAGGAAGCATGTTTAAACAAGCCATCTACACTGCATGCACACTCAGTGTGAAAGAAGATAAGGTCCCAAATGCAAACAGATAGATTAGCAACTGTAAGGTGTGTTTGATACAAACATTTATCTATAGTTTTAGAAAACAGTTTTGCATTTTGTCTTCTTGCTTTAGAGGAACCTTAGTTGCCCTCTAAAACATTGTGTCCCTCTGACACACTCACTCCATTCATTCTAAAGCAGGACAGGAGTGTGTTGTGTGACGTTTGTCTGATATCTCTTGTCTATTTCCCTCTCACTAGCACAACACGGCGGGGGTGAACTGTGAGCTTTGTGCTGACGGATTCTACAGACCCCATGGAGTGCCTCCACAGTCTCACAGTGGCTGTATTCGTGAGTGAGACCCTTCCTTCTCTTCAAACTGTATTTCTCAGTTTTTCCTTTCTCTATGGTCGTAGTGTCTTCCTTTTTTCCTAAGTGCCTAATGATGTGAACGTATCACATTTAGTTGCAGTACAGTACCATTCAAAAGTTTTTCTTTATTTTTACTATTTTCTACATCAGTCAACGTCAGTCAATCCGGAACGTCAGTCAATCCGGAAAATGTAATGAACTTTGAACGTTTCTTCAAGTGCAGTCGCAAAAACCATCAAGCGCTATGATGAAACTGGCTCTCATCAGAACCGCCACAGGAAATGAAGACTCAGAGTTATCTCTGCTGCAGAGGATAAGTTCATTAGAGTTAATTGCACCTCAGATTGCTGCCCAAATAAATGCTTTACAGCATTGCATTCAAGTAACAGACACATCTCAACATCAACTGTTCAGAGGAGACTGTGTGAATCAAGCCTTCGTGGTCAAATTGACACCAATAAGAAGAAGAGACTTGCAACACAAGCAATGGACATTAGACTGGTGTAAATCTGTCCTTTGGTCTAATGAGTCAAAATTTTAGATTTTTGGTTCCAACCGCCGTGTCTTTGTGAGACGCAGAGTAGGTGAACGGATGATCTCAACATGCATGTTTCCCATCATAAAGCATGGAGGAGGTGGTGTGATGGTGTGGGGGTGCTTTGCTGGTGACACTGTTGGTGATTTATTTAGAATTCAAGGCACACTTAACCAGCATGGCTACCACAGCATTCTGCAGCGATACGCCATCCCATCTGGTTTGCGGTTAGTGGGACTATCATTTGTTTTTCAACAGGACAATGACCCAACACACTTCCAGGCTGTGTAAGGGCTGTTTGACCAAGAAGGAGAGTGATGATGCTGCATCAGATGACCTGGCCTCCATAATCACCCGACCTCAACCCAATTGAAATGGTTTGGGATGAGTTGACCGCAGAGTGAAGGAAAAGCAGCCAACAAGTGCTCAGCATATGTGGGAACACCTTCAGGACTGTTGGAAAAGCATTCCTCATGAAGACTGCCAAGAATGTGCAAAGCTGTCATCAAGGCAAAAGGTGGCTACTTTGAAGAATCTCAGATATAAAATATATATTTTTTGTTACTACATGATTTCATATGTGTTATTTCCTAGTGTTGATGTCTTCACTATTGTTCTACGATGTAGTAAATATAGTAAAAAAAAAAGAAAAACCCTTGAATGAGTAGGTGTCCAAACTTTTGACTGGTACTGTATATAAAAATAGTTGGGGTATTAATGTTTAGTAAAGAGCTAGTGTAGCTTGCTTTCTGACCTATGACTAATACGTAAGACCAAAATGGAACAGAGACTTCCATAGACTTTGGTGTTGTTTCTGACAGGCACACACATACACACAGTGGCACCAACCACTAGCACTAGCCACTTGTATTGTTGCTAAATTCAGTACCACACTTGTTTACATTGCTAGCATAGTATGTCGTTGTTGTTCCTCGCCACATAAATAGCTGCAAGTTGTGATTGGGCTTTGAGAGGTGATGGAATTAAAATGGTTGCCCTCAGTGCTTAGAAAAGAGCAAAGAAGCCACAAACTCAATTAAGGTCAATGCCCATTCGCCACTCACTGTGTTGTTGCAAACTGTAACCTGTTCCGTTGGCTGATATTGAAACCTGTAACAAATGAATGATTTAACGTGATAGAAAATCCATAGATATTGTTTTACCTGCTCATAGCTAACAAAGACAATAGGGATCATTTATACTGAACTCCTTTGGACTCCCATTGTATAGTATATGAAGACATGTTATTGTATATGGTGACATGTTAGATACAATTCCTGTTTTCCTCATTTGATACTACCTCGACCAATTAGTCACTCATTCTGCCGAGCATATGTAAACCAGTGCTCAGTAGTTGTAAACCAAGCCTGTGTTAGGGTAGGTGGCAACGAGCCACGTTCGAGTGATTCATTATACACAGATAAAAGTAAAGGGGCTAACTTGGTATAGAATTTCTTAAAGAACTCAGTTGTAAACCCATCAGGCCCTGGAGCCTTGCTGCTCTGCATTGACTTGATAGACTGAAGGCTGAGAGGGGAATCAAGGTCATCTGCAGTTTCAGGCTCAACTGTGGGAGTTTCCAGTTCACCCAAAATGTAGTCATATTGGCAGTATCTGATGGAAATAGAAAGGAATAGAAAGATTTGAAGGTGTCATTGATCCCCGTAGGGTCAGAAATCAAGCTATTAGAGGAATCATTCATTTTGGGAATCAGACGGGTAAACTGTGTTTTAACTGGTGTATGAGCAGACTACTTGCCCTGTCGCCATGTTCATAGTAGGTACCACGTGAATGCAATAGTAACCGGTTTGCATCTGTAGTGGACAAGAGATTGAAGTCGTATTGTAAGTTCAAGCGTTGCTTATATTGCTCTGGGGATGGCGTCTGGGCATACTGATGGTCTAAGTCAAGGAAGGCTTTAGTGAGTTCTAGTTTAGCTTTCTAAATGTTGTTTAAATGAGAAGAATAAGAAATAATTTATCCTCTAAGATAGGCCTTAAGTGATTCCCATAAGAGAGAATGAGAGGTTGAGCTTGTCTGATTTGAAAAAAGAAAATGATCAGTAGAAGTGGAGATAACGTTACAGAAGTCTGCATCAGACAGGAGAAGAGAATTGAATCTCCAGAGAGGAGTAAGAGTCTGTCGAGGGCTAAAGGTCCATAGTCAGAAATTACAATGGGTAAATATTCAGAAGAGGTGACATTTGGAAGTAACTTATGATCAATAAAGAAATATTTAATACGAGAAAAAGAATGGTGTACATGTGAAATGAAAGAATACTCTCTTGCCTGGGGATTCTGACATATCCAGGGATCTGTACACCCATTCTGAACCATAAAATCTGAGAAGGACTTTGACATAGCAGAGGGAGACATAGTTCTGGGGTTGGAGCGGTCTAAAGCCGGGCTAATAACACAATTCAGATCCCCGACAAATATCAAAAGATGGGTGTTCAGAGAAATGATTTTCCTCAGCAACCCATTGGCAAATTCAACATCATCAAAATTAGGAGCATATACATAGACCAATAATACAGGTGTGTGCCAAATGGTGCCAGTTATGATTAAATATCTCCCATTACTGTCTGAAATAACATTAGTAGTAGAGAAATGTATTCTTTTACTAACCAAAATTGCAACCCCTCTGGCTTTGGAGTTAAAGTCTGAATGGAAAACCTGACTAAACCTGGAGTTTTGCAGCCTTGAGTGATCTTTAATGTGTAAATGGGTGTCTTGTAAAAAAATACCACATCTGCTTTTAGCTTTTTCAAATGAGAGAAGACCCTAGACCTCTTGACAGGATTGTTCATTGCCTTAGTATTCCAAGATAAAAAACTTTATAAGATTAAAATATTGAAATGAAAAAGGTGTGACAACAGACCAAGCATTTGCAAAGATAAGAGAAAACTGATTAAAAAAGCGAAGGGAAATTTAAAAAAAATAATTTAAAAAATTTGGACCGAAAATGTCACTCCCCCTCCCCTCCCCAGCGAATAGAAACAGCGCAGCATCGGTGCATATAAACGGAAAACCTTCCTATCATAATGCAGAGAGGCTCCGTAGCACCAGTCGTGAAATATATTTTAAAAGGCATTCACAAAATGGTAAGGTAGGTCAACGCGCAGCTCCAGCTGCAGGACGCCGACCATGATGATGATCCCGGGGATCAGGAGCGGACCTGGAACCTACCGAACTGGCTGAGGCGCGGGAGTATGACCACCTAGAGCACCAGAGAGAGAGCATACGTGACAGTACCCCCTCTCCGGCTCGTTCAGCTCCAGCCACAGGACGCTAACCCCAGGGACGATCCTGGGGATCCGGAGCGGACTGGTCGCCTCTGCTGAGGCGCAGAAACCTGACGAACCGGCTGAGGAGTGAACCTGATAAACTGGCTGAGGCACAGGAATCTGTTCACCCAGCTTCGGCATGGGAGCCTATCGAACCCGCTGAGACATGGGAGCCTACAAACCGGCTGAGGCCTCCCAGGTAGCACTGGGTCCAACACCCGGACCCAACATCACCCCCAACACCAAAACAAAACAAAAAACAGTCCCTGATGTTTCCATTTGTTGAGTCGTCATTCTGTAACGATGTACGCTGAGAGTCGGGAAGCAAGTTCAGGGAGTGAATACATTTAATAAATAAACAAAACAAGAAACACAAAGAGCGTACCAACATGACAGATACAGGAACAATGATGACTGGGGAAGAAACCAAAGAGAGTAACATATATACATTTGAAGTCGGAAGTTTACATACACCTTAGTCAAATACATTTAAACTCAGTTTTTCACAATTCCTGACATTTAGTCCTAGTAAAAATTCCCTGTCTTAAGCCAGTTAGTATCACCACTTTATTTTAAGAATGTGAAATGTCAGAATAATAGTAGAGAGAATTATTTATTCGTTCATCACATTCCCAGTGGGTCAGAAGTTTACGTACACTCAATAAGTATTTGCTAGCATTACCTTTAAATTGTTTAACTTGGGTAAAACATTTTGGCTAGCCTTCCACAAGCTTCCCACAGTAAGTTGAGTGAATTTTGGCCCATTCCTCCTGACAGAGCTGGTTAAACTGAGTCAGGTTTGTAGGCCTCCTTGCTCGCACACACATTTACAGTTCCGCCCACATATTTTCGATAGGATTGAGGTCAGGGCTTTGTGATGACCACTCCAATAACTTGACTTTGTTGTCCTTAAGCCATTTTGCCACAACTTTGGAAGTATGCTTGGGTCATTATTCATTTGCGACCAAGCTTTAACTTCCTGTCTGATGTCTTGAGATGTTGCTTCAATGTATCCACATAATTTTCCTGCCTCATGATGCCATCTAGTTTGTGAAGTGCACCATTCCCTCCAGCATCAAAAGCACCCTCACAACATGATGCTGCTTCCCCCGTGCTTCACAGTTGGGATGGCATTCTTCGGCTTGCAAGCCTCCCCCTTTTACCTCACAACATAACGATGGTCATTATGGCCAAATAGTTCAATTTTTGCTTCATCAGACCAGAGGACATTTCTCCAAAAAGTACGATCTTTGTCCCCATGTGCAGTTGCAAACGGTTTTGGAGCAGTGGCTTCTTCCTTGCTGAGCAGCCTTTCAGGTTATGTTGATATATGACTTGTTTTACTGTGGATATAGATACTTTTGTACCCATTTCCTCTAGCATCTTCACAAGGTCCTATGCTGTTGTTCTGGGATTGATTTGCACTTTTCACACCAAAGTACGTTCATGTCTAGGAGAACGTGTCTCCTTCCTGAGCGGTATGAGCGGCTGCGTGGTCCCATGGTGTTTATACTTGCGTACTATTGTTTGTACAGATGAACATGGTACCTTCAGTCGTTTGGAAATTGCTCCCAAGGATGAACCAGACTTGTGGAGGTCTTGGCTGATTTCTTTTGATTTTCCCATCACCGTCAATTCGGCGGCCTTGTTCATCCGCAGCGGCTCGGACACCATCTAGGACGGCGGAGAAGTGGGCCAGAGCAGCGTCGATGGCAGTTTTGAGCTGAGTGGCAATGGTAGCTGTAATTTCCGAGACCAGAACCGTACGGAGGTTCTGAAGATCTCTGGGGAGTGTGACCACATGAGGCTCTGTAACAGTTGGACTGTAGTCGGCCCCATTACCATTCACATTTGCCATCGCAGTTGAAACGTTAGTTACAGGTCTTCTGCTCCTCAGGTCGTGTGACATTTTAATCAAAAAGTTAACTTACGAACTCATCAATCAAATATGATATGTAAGAGAGTGGAATGCAAATGACACATTTGGAAAAATGAACTAATGGGTAGGAGCCTCATCCACGAGCTTCTTATCCATTCACATGCTGAACCGGAACTCCAAGAATGATATTTTTTCTGATCATAACCTAGGCCTACGTCATAAAGTGGCAACAACACAGTGGATTTCAATGCAGATATTCATGCATATTTGGTACATCATGTGTGAATTTCATAAGGGCTTGTGGTTCGTGATCTGTGTAATACATAATATTTGTCTATGCAGGATATATACTGCGTACTGTAGCTGTCAGAAGTCATAATCTTCAAAGGTCGGTAGATGAAAGATGCGTCACATCCCTTTTTATAAGTCTAGAACCCAGAGAACATATACAGCTGTTGCGGTTTTCTTCCGGTGAAAGAGAGGAGGACCAAAATGCAGTGTGGTTATTTATAAACATCTTTAATAAAGATGAAAATACGAACAATATACAAAAACAATAAACGTGAAAAACCGAAACAGCCCTATCTGGTGCAATAAACACAGAGACAGGAACAATCACCCACGAAACACTCAAAGAATATGGCTGCCTAAATATGGTTCCCAATCAGAGACAACGATAAACACCTGCCTCTGATTGAGAACCACTCTAGGCAACCATAGACTTACCTAGACTACTTCACTAAACCACAATCCCATAACCTACAAAAAAAACAGTAGAGTAAAACTGTGTTCCCATAGTCACCTTGTTAGCCCTCCTCTGCATCTAAAACCTCAGATGAGAAGACATTCATATGAATCTTACATTTTAGTATAATGTTCTCATATTCAATCAAATACTGTAATTTCAAGGAAAACAATGATGCTTCAATTTGAGATTGTAAACACTAGCCTGTGACCAATTGAAATGCAGATCCATCATAATTATGAAGGGAACATGTCATACAACAGGCAAATGAATGTGGTACTGGAGTGTAAGGTAACCCATTTACTGTAGTAATCCATATACAGCTGTAGTAGCCCAACTAATAATAGTAAATTAAATGACAGTAACAGGTTGACACGTGGCTTGTGATCCCTTGAAAGCACAACAGAGGTCAACAGGGTTAACTCATGATGATAGATGCATCCCTAGAGTTACAGCAGGCTTTACTAAAGCAATACAGCATTTTGAGATTATTCTAGAAATCAGGAGATATGGTTTACCAGGTAATCCATTTGAACAACTGAAAAACGTTCAACAATAAAACTAAACATATATTTTTTATAGCCTAAACTGTATCTTTGTTCATCTAAAAAGGTGAGAATTAGTTCACTATAAAGTAGGAATAGGGCCATAGATTATCCTAGAAAACCACCCCTATTGTGTGACAAATGACAGAAGCAGGATGTGGCTGCACCAGCACAGCAGAAACCATCTCTCTTGTAAAAAGCCCTACGGACCTTATTAGAGAATAGAATTAATGTGTAAAGTAAAGGTCATTTGGTATTTGTCAGGATACATATTTTTTGTTCATTCAAGTAAGAAGAACCTGTGTGGGCTTCTTGGAGAAAAAAGGCAATTATTATATAGAACAGAATGCATGGAAGGCAATTTAATTTTCAAAACAAATTGCTCTTGTCTATGTTTGTCACTGTAATGATTGTCCTACTCTTCTGAGGAGGAGTAGGAAGGATCAGATGAATATGCAGCGTGGTACGTGTCCATGTTAATATTTATTAAAACTGAACACAAAATCAAAATAACAAGAGAACGAACGAAAACGAAACAGTTCTGTCTGGTGCAGACACAGAGACAGAAAACAATCACCCACAACTCAAAATGGGAAAACAGGCTACATAAGTATGGCTCTCAGTCAGAGACAATGATAGACAGCTGCCTCTGACTGAGAACCATACCAAGCCAAACACATAGACAAAGAAAGAATACCCACATCACACCCTGACCAAACTAAAAATAGAAACATACAAAGCAATCTACGGTCAGGGCGTGACAGTCACGGCCGTCTTCCTGGAAGGAATAAGCGGACCAAAGTGCAGCGTCGTGAGCGTACATTTTCCTTTATTATGGAATGACGCCAACAAAACAAGAAACCAGATAAACAACCATGAAGCTTACAAGGGCTAAATGCCACTAACACAAGTCAACTACCCACACTGAAGTAGGGATAAAGGGCTACCTAAGTATGATTCCCAATCAGAGACAACGATAGACAGCTGTTCCTGATTGAGAACCATACCACCCCACATCACACCCTGACCTAACCAAATAGAGAAATAAAACGGCTCTCTAAGGTCAGGGCATGACACATGTTTATGTGAACAAGCGAAACACTTATAATTTGATAATGACGGTCCATTTGATATACAGTTGAAGTCGGAATTTTACACACACTTAGTCATTAAAACTTGTTTTTCAACCACTCCACAAATTTCTTGTTAACAAGCTATAGTTTTGGCAAGTCGGTTAGGACATCTACTTGGTGCAATTAAATTAAAACATTCTACTTTTTTGATTTTTTTGTTTTGTAACGCTTTGGCAGAGTTTACAATTACCTGTCTTTTCCATTTGAACCTGTCTCAATCTGTTTATCGTTCTCTCTCTTAAGTAGAAGTAGTAATGCTTAATTACACAAGTAATTCTTCCAACAATTGTTTACAGACAGATTATTTCACTTATAATTCACTGTATCACAATTCCAGTGGATCAGAGGTTTGCATACACTAAGTTGACTCTGCCTTTAAACAGCTTGGAAAATTCCAGAAAATTCTGTCATGGCTTTAGAAGCTTCTGATAGGTTAATTGACATCATTTGAGTCAATTGGAGTTGTACCTGTGGATGTATTTCAAGGACTACCTTCAAACTCAGTGCCTCTTTGCTTGACATCATGGGAAAATCAAAAGAAATCAGCCAAGACCTCAGTAAAAAAATTGTAGACCTCCACAAGTCTGGTTCATCCTTGGGAGCAATTTCCAAACGCCTGAAGGTACCACGTTCATCTGTACAAACAATAATACGCAAGTATAAACACCATGGGACCACACAGCCGTCATACCGCTCAGGAAGGAGACACGTTCTGTCTCCTAGAGATGAACGTACTTTGGTGTGAAAAGTGTAAATCAATCCCAGAACAACAGCAAAGGACCCTGTGAAGATGCTGTAGGAAACAGGTACAAAAGTATCTATATCCACAGTAAAACGAGTCCTATATCGACATAACCTGAAAGGCCGCTCAGCAAGGAAGAAGCCACTGCTCCAAAACCGCCATAAATAAGCCCGACTATGGTTTGCAACTGCACATGCGGACAAAGATCGTACTTTTTTGAGAAATGTCCTCTGGTCTGATGAAAGAAAAATGGAACTTTGACCATAATGACCATCGTTGTGTTTGGAGGAAAAAGGGGGATGCTTGCAAGCTAAAGAACACCATCCCAACCGTGAAGCGTGGAGGTGGCAACATCATGTTGTGGGGTTGCATTGCTGCAGGGGGGAATGGTGCACTTCACAAAATAGATGGCATCATGAGGCAGGAAAATTATGTGGATATATTGAAGCAACATCTCAAGACATCAGTCAGGAAGTTAAAGCTTTGTCGCATATGGGTCTTCCAAATGGACAATGACCCCAAGCATACTTCCGAAGTTGTGGCAAAATGGTATAAGGACAACAAAGACAAGGTATTGGAGTGGCCATCAGAAAGACCTAACCTCAATCCTATCAAAAATGTGTGGGCAGAACTGAAAATGCGTGTGCGAGCAAGGAGGCCTACAAACCAGACTCAGTTACACCAGCTCTGTCAGGAGGAATAGGCTAAAAATCACCCAACTTATTGTGGGAAGCTTTTGGAAGGCTACCCGAAATGTTTTACCCAAGTTAAACAATTTAAAGGCAATGCTACCAAATACTAATTGCGTGTATGTAAACTTCTGACCCACTGGGAATGTGATGAAAGAAATAAAAGCTGAAATAAATCATTCTCTCTACTATTATTCTGACATTTCACATTCGTAAAATAAAGTGGTGATCCTAACTGACCTTAGACAGGGAATTGTTACTTGGATTAAATGTCAGGAATTGTGAAAAACTGAGTTTAAATGTATTTGGCTAAGGTGTATGTAAACTTCCGACTTCAACTGTATTTTCTTAAACAGAATATTTAGTTAAAAAAATAAGGTGCACATCTCTTAAATTAAAGAAAATGAAAATAACACAAAACTGTGACAATACATATTTGTGTGTGTCACATATAATCTGACTGAGAGACCATTTAGCAGGAGATTGATAAAACACAATCCTGATGTCACTGTGCTGTTTATGCCCACATAGTATGCTCATTTAATTTCCATTCTGATGTCAGTCTGGATGAGAAACTAATGCATCGCATGTATAGGAAATGCTTATAAGCCCTGAGCTCAACAGCGGAAGGTGTTTTCTTGGGAAAACACAGACTGTGAAAGCTTGTTAGCTCCATCATCATTTTCTTTGATTGTTGTCATATACAGTGCATTCGGAAAATATTCAGACTCCTTCCCCTTTTCCACATTTTGTTATGTTACAGCTTTATTCTTATTCCTCATCAATCTACACACAATACCCCATAATGAAAAAGCGAAAACAGGTTTTGGACATTTTTGCCTATGTATAAAAAATAAGTATTTAGACCCTTTGCTATGAGACTAGAAATTGAGATCAGGTGCATCCTGATTATCTTTGAGATGTTTCTACAACTTGGAGTTCACCTGTGGTAAATTCAATTGATTGATTTGGAAGGCACACACCTGTCTATATAAGGTCCCATGGTTGACCGTGCATGTCAGAGCAAAAACCAAGCCATGAGGTCAAAGGAAGGAGGTCCGAGACAGGATTGTGTCGAGGAACAGCTCTGGGGAAGGGTACCCAAGAACACATTGAAGGTCCCCAAGAACACAGTGGCCTTCATCATTCATAAATGGAAGAAGTTTGGAACCACCAAGACTCTAGAGCTGGCCACCCAGCCATACTGAGCAATCGGGGGAGAAGGGCCGTGGTCAGGGAGGTGACCAAGAACCCGATGGTCACTCTGACAGAGCTCCAGAGTTCCGTTGTGAAGATGGGAGAACCTTCCAGGACAACCATCTCCAACCTGAATTCCAAGAGTCATGTCTGGAGGAAACCTGGCACCATCCCTACGGTGAAGCATGGTGGTGGTACCATCATCAGACTTTGTCAGGATTGAGGGGAAAGATGAACGGAGCAAAGTATTGAGAGATCCTTCATGAAAACCTGCTCCAGAGCACTCCGGACCTCAGACTGGAGTGAAGGTTCACCTTCCAACAGGACAACGGCCCTAAGCACACAACCAAGACAACGCTTCGGGACAAGTCTCTGAATGTTCTTGAGTGGCCCAGCCAGAGCCCGGACTTGAACCCGATCTAACATCTCCGGAGAGACCTGAAAATAGCTGTGTAGTGATGCTCCCCTTCCAAGCTGACAGGGCTTCAGAGGATCTGCAGAGAAGAATGGGAGAAACTCCCCAAATACAGGTGTGCCAAGCTTTTAGCGTCTCACCAAGAAAACTCAAGGTTGTAATCACTGCCAAAGGTGCTTCAACAAAGTACTGAGTAAAGTTTCGGAATACTTATGTAAATGTGATATTTCCGTTTAAAAATTGTAATACATTTAAAAAAATGTCTAAACCTGTTTTTGCTTTGTCATTATGGGGTATTGTGTGTAGGTTGATAAGATTTTTTTTTTAAATCAATTTAAAATAAGACTGAATTGTAATAAAATGTGTGTGTGTGTGTGTGTGTGTGTGTGTGTGTGTGTGTGTGTGTGTGTGTGTGTGTGTGTGTGTGTGACTACAGCCTGCAGGTGTGATGCCAGGACGACTGCTGCTTGTGAGATGGGGACAGGACGCTGCCGATGCCGAGCAGAATTCACGGGAAACAACTGTGAACGCTGTGCAGATGGTTACTATGGCTACCCACAGTGCATCAGTACGTAAACTCTCCTCATTTCTAAGATGTACCAATTATTTGTATAAAGCGATTATTTGGGATTGGAAATGTGTTGTACGCAGAGGGAATTAATGACTGAATGAATGGCTGGCTGGACAGACACACTAATTAACCAACGAACAACAAATAAATGACTGAATGACCAGTGGGAGAATGAACAAACGTATGAATGAATAACAAATAAGAAGGCGTATAATATAGCCCTGCCCTAGCTTGGTTTACATTTGGACACAGGGTGAGGAAGGAAACTCCTTCAGAAGCTCTTAATTGAGGAAGTCCTGCTTTTGACCTCAGAGGAAGCTTTACTATACAGTAAGAGCCCATGCAGAATGTTGTGAGGAGTTGGGATCGGAAGAAGGCTAATTGACCTCATTCCTATATAACATGTAAGAATTTTTGTTGAATTATTTCATGTTTTGGATCAACATTCCCAGATCTAAAGAAAAAAAAACAAGTATGCAGGATATGTTTTCTGTGGAGCTGTGTGAGGGAGCTGGCCGACGCCCTCTCACATTGACGAGACAGAGATGGTGATAGGCTATTTTTATTAAAACTTTCATGCAGTACCAGCAGTCCTCCTCACACTGAACATCATCCTCCATTTTTAAAGAAACTGAGCACTTGAAGCAGAAGCCACAGGTGTGTGCAATTAGCTAAGTTGAAAGGCTCACAAGTAGTCAACTGACAATTAAAGGGACATTCTACATTCTATGTGGCGACGTCCTTTAAGTAAGGGCTTGCCAATCATGGACTTTGGTCTGACACCATGAGAAGCACGAGGAATGTTCTGATTACAGAGATGAAATACTGTACATTCACACAAAAGTAAAGTTTGAGTTGATTGGAAAATATAAATTAACTGGATTTGCATGTAATAATGAATTTACATTTTAGGATCATAGATATATAAACACACAATAAATACATGAATACAAATTACAGTGAAGGCTACTCATCCAAAGACTGCAGTACTGCTACAACATATTCTCAGAAGAAATGAAATATCAATCCTTTACCACACTCTCCTCATTCTGTCGTACCTTCTCCTGAGCACGTCAACACAGACACACGCCTGACCCTGCATGTCTTTAGGTTGAGTTGTTCGTTCTTCTCGTATTCTGATTATTGACCTTTAGACATTGTGTCAGTGCGTGATGATGCATAAGGTCATGTTTCAACTCTGTATTCAGAACATTCCTCATGCTTCACATGGTGTCTGACCAAAAGCCATGATTGACAAGCCCTTACAATCACCATGTGTCACACTATGTGTTTGTGAGAGAGTTTGGCAGTTATACTGTACTGTCTATCTATTCTCCCAAAGTAGCTTGTCTATTTTCTTAAATGACCAAGTCCTTATTAGAAACACAGTTGACTAATACATGTTACTTTCATGCCCACACTCATGTCTTTCCACCGTTGCTATATTAACAAGGACAGTGTCATCTTGAAGATGCGTTCTGTTCCTCACTGTTTACTGATATTGTAAATCTGGAATCTGTTTAACTGATGTTCTCTGGAACAGTCCACTCCCATAGAAAGTGAAACATGATGTTGTCCTGGCTAAATTCCACAACGAACCTCCTCATCCCCATAGTCTAATCATGCCTTCCACAGTAAAAACAAAAGGGGCTGTATACATATCTTGATTACCCCGTTGATTTAGCTATGGTAGACACAAATCATTAACTAAACCTTTCATGTCAACTTTTATACAGAGGTTTTATACAGAAATTCTAATGAGTGAGTAATCGACCCCAGGTGGTTAGCTTTCCCTTGTCATATAAACAGAAGATTTAATGTGGAATGAAGAATTTGGGTTGGCATTTTATTAATACAGTACAGAGATTTATTACTGGATGCGATTATTAAAAGCAGGATTTTATATTTTGGAGGCTGTGAGTGCTCCAAGAGCAGTCTAAACATGAATAGTAGACAGACTCCCTGGTAGTAACTAAATCAGGTTCTGTTTGGGGTGGGCTGCTATCATCAACAATATCTCTATTTGCCAGGAGGTTTTCTTTTTGGTCTTTGTCTTAAAGCTCATGAATCAGTCTGATTAAAATGATGTTGCAGTATTTTGCATTTTCATGGGGTGCTCAATACAATTTATTTCCTACTAGCTCTTAGCTTGTTCCTCGTACCAAGTAGATTACAAGATTACTGGGGTAGAGCACAGCACACAAACCACTGTAGATATTAATGGTGTTGAAATAGATTTGACGCTTTTCTTTTAAATCAGGATATCCAATCTACCAGCCCACCACTAAATCTCCTGCTGGCCATATAGTGGGTAAGTGTTGTACACATTATACTATAATGTAACCACAGTGTAATGTAATCTAACATACCCTTTTATAACAAAACAAAACATGACCACATAAACAGAAACAACCAATTTTTTCTCGTTATATGTTAGTCTGATCACTCTGATAATGATCTTGTTTATCTGATTTAGTTTGTCGCCTTCTTTATAGTGCAACACCTCTCTTTTTCTCTCTTTCTCCCTCCCTCCCTGTACCCCCCCTCTCGCTCTCTCACTCTGTCTCTGTGTCTCCCTCTCCTTCCCCCTCCTTACATCTCTATCCACAGGGCCCACTGCCTGCCCTGCTGGTTATTTCGGACCACCCAGCTGTCAACGTGAGTGTGATTAGACTACCCTATGCTATACTAACAGCTTTTACAGCACCTCAGCTCTGACTCCTGTAAGGCAGTAGGGCTCCTGACACCTCTAAAGGAATGAGGCTGAGAATCTATCTTTGTCTCTGTGTTCTCTCTCTCTCTCTCTCTCTCTCTCTCTCTCTCTCTCTCTCTCTCTGAGATGTCCTGCTTATAGAGAGCACTGCCTCAAACTCTTTCTGTGGGCCATGCCTTTGAGTTATATATGGACAGGTCATAAAACAGAGGATTACTAGACCTTTTAGGGGACCACTCAATCCAAATGGGTTTACTTTGTGTCAAACTGCACTGTGTACTCATCTGATTTCAAGATCCTGACTTTGGAATATCAGCATGTTTTCTTTAATGGGGTTCTGAAGGTTAAGTGCTCTTTCTTGCCTGATGGTTGCCAGCATGTCTTCTTCCCATGATGCCACTGGGTCAGCTGGGATGGTTCAGGGAGAAACAAACAGACATTCTATTAATATCTATGAACGGTCCCCTCCCAAATTTCCGGTTGACTTTGTTTTCTCTCTTGCTGGGATCAACTTGGGGGAAAATGCCAGATTAGAAAAATAGCTTGTTTTTATTTGAAACAAGGATATAAAGGATGTCTTTTACTCTGTCTCAGTCTCCGATTTGTATTGTTTGTCTGGGAATGTGGGCGACAAAAATCATTTACTTTCATCCAGTGTCCTGACAAGAAGGAATTTAATCTTAAACTGTGTTAAAGAAAGGCCCATTGCTAATGACACATGTCGTGGGAAAGGCTGCGGGGCTTCCCATTATATATTGAGCCTCAATCTAGCTTTTCTGGTGTTGTGTGATGAAATGTGTCTTCTGTGTTTATTTACATTCAGATAGTGTGTCTGCAGTCAATAATGTATTTTTATTTTGTATTTATTTTCAGAGTGTTTGTGTGACCGACGTGGATCAGTTCTGGAGCTGTGTGATGCGTCAGGGCGCTGCGTGTGCCGTGAAGGGGTGGAAGGCCGGCAATGTGACCGCTGTCGACCAGGACACCACACCTTCCCTAACTGCCAAAGTGAGGAACCGTTCCCTCTCACCAAACCACAGCACAAATAGATCAACAATTTTCATTCTCTAAACCTCTTTGAAGTAAATTTTACAGCAAAATATGACCCCACAAGATGAATTAATTAATTTGTTTCATTATTGACAAAATTCAACCTGTAGTAGACAGAAACAGTAATCTCTTTCCCACCACTTATTTTCACAGTGACAGTGTGTCGTTGTGACGGTGCAGGTGCGACTGACAGAGTCTGCAGGCCCAACGGACAGTGCCATTGCCATGCCAACTACGTGGGACAGCAATGTGACCAGTGTGCCCCCAGTTACTATGGATACCCAGACTGTGCCTGTGCGTGTTTTCACCCTTTTGTTTTGGCCACACCCACGGGAGGGCTATTGCACTGCAGACACTGATTCGCCCACATCAACCTTTACATGACCTAGCTGCTGCAGATGGAAAAACTGATGCGTAGTCTCACAGGGTTTAATGAAGCCTATTCAGCACTGTAGCTACAGATTCTCCCACAATGACCCTTAAAGACCATGTTGATTTACCCCACATAAATAAAATCTGTCTTATCTAGTCAGTCTATTTTTATGATTTACCCATAGTTGTCTGAACAAAACAAATCACTGAAAGCAAAGCCGACCCATATAGACTTGATCCATTTAAACATGAGTGCATTCCTGTCTTTAAAAGATACATATTGCAGATTTACTATGATCTGTGCTGTTAGAGGCATTTGATTTGACACTACGTCATCTCATTCTCCCATGACACATCTCACAGTCCCTCTCTCTGTGCCTTTCTCTCTCCCCAATCTGCCAGTTTTCTGGGGAGGGTTCCTATGACCCCATGTGTAACCCAGTATCAGGCCATTGTCTGTGTCATCCTGGGGTGGTGGGCCAGCAATGTGATCGTTGTTCTGTGTCAGGCCTTCGCTTTCCACAGTGTTCAGGATACCTCACTAGATTCTTTCTTTGCGTTTAAAAAAAACTCCCTTCATATTTTGGGGGTTTATTTAGACAGCATAGAAGTAGAGGGGGATATAGACTCAGTGTACAAAACATTAGGAGCCCCTGCTTGAATCAAGGTCTTTCCATGACGTAGACTGACCAGATGAATCCAGGTGAAAGCTATGATCCCTTATTGATGTCACTTGTTAAATCTACTTCAATTAGTGTAGATGAAGGGGAGGATACAGGTTAAAGAAATATTTTTAAGCCTTGAGACAATTGAGACATGGATTGTATATGTGTTCCATTCAGAGGGTGAATGGGCAAGACAAAAGATTGAAGTGACTTTGAACGAAGTATGGTAGTAGGTGCCAGGTTTATCACGCTCAACAGTTTTCTGTGTGTATTAAGAATGGTCCACCACCCAAAGGACATCCAGCCAATTTGACACAACTGACCCATAAGCATGTATCCAGTATCCCTGTGGATCCCCTGTTTTCAATACTCCAGTACCCTCCCCTTGCGGGGATAATGGCACTGAGCCTTGGAGAACACATCTTAGAGGATCTTAGACCATTCCTCCATACAGAATCTTTCCTTATCCTTTGTCTGCACTTATGGACTGTTTTTCAATGGGTTTGAAGTATAGAGACTGAGATGGCCATTGCAAAATGTTGATTTTATGGAGCCGTTAAGCCCTGAATTTGACTAACTACCAGGATGTTTTAGCCTAAAAACTGGTTACCTCTGCCAGGACTGAAACTTGGCCACAAGTGGATCTTTCAGCAAGACAATACCCTAAGCACACACCAAATCCACAAATAAATAGTTAATTGACCACAGAATCATTGAAAACCTGTGGTTTGAATTGAAGAGGGCAGCCCATAAGTGCAGATGAAGGATAACAAGAATCTGAAAATATTATTTATAAAGGAATGTCTATGTCGTTAAATGCTGGAGTATTGAAAACGGGACCCAATATTTTTTACCCCCATCTTTTTGAGATTTGTATTACTTGTTAAACAAAATCTCTTTCTCAGAGAAATTGTATTAGTATAGAAGAATATAATACCAAACAAGTTTTACATACAATAAAGCTCAGTATTTGTATTTATTTTAAATAGTGTTTTTGCTAATCTTTATCAAGGGATCCAATAATTCCGGACCCCCCTGTATTTGGTAGAAACTAGATGTGTTACCACAAGACTCGCTCCCAAGTGGCTCAGCGGTCTAAGGCACTGCATCTCAGTGCTAGAGGCGTCACTACAGACCCCGGTTTGATTCCAGGCTGCATCACAACCGGCTGTGATTGGGAATCCTATAGGGCGGTGCACAATTGGCTCATTATCATCCGGGTTAGGGTTTGGCCAGGGTAGGCCGTCATTGTAAATAAGAATTTGTTATTTACTGACTTGCCTAGTTAAATAAAGGTTAAATAAAAATGTTAAAAGACCACCGGCTCTGTTCTCTAAACAATTCCATTGACTACCTGTAACCTAAACCATCTTTGTGATGTGGAGGTAGAGCTGGTCTTAAGATATGCTATCCCCACGGGAGATGGTTCAATGGTTATGTTTCACGGTGGGTGTTTGACCAAATATTAGGCAAACATTTCTCAATGTGATTTATACAACGTGTAAAATTGATAATTGTAGAGAGAGTTTTCATATCCAGCCGTGTGATATAAGTTACTTCAGTCACCCCTGGTGTGACCTTGCCAACAAAGTACTGTTCTGTAAATGTATTCCGTGGAGCACAGCTGTCTTTCTTCTTCATAAAATAACAATTTGCGTGAAGTTTTTACAGACGTTTTTATATCTTCTATTCCAGCCTCTATCAGCCAGTGTAACCCAGCAGGGTCAGAGGTCACCACAGCAGATCCACAAACGGTATGCAACCTATGCCTCCCACAACATGGCTGACTGAGAAATACTTTGTTTTTTTTGCCTCCCCCAACAGGCCCACTGTAAGCCTCTTCGTTCTTTATATTCTTTATAGTTTTATTAGCTGAGGTAATGGGAGGACCTACAAGAGAAAAAGCGACTTCCTTAAATATTACAGAGGAAAAAGATGCAGCAATGCTTCTGAAACACAGGATTTCCAGAGGTGTGGCGGGGTTGCTTTGTGTGAAATGTTTTGTTGGAAAGAAAACATCACTACCATTGTGAATGGTTATTGAAACATTTTACCTTAGTTGTAGGGTTTTGTTTCCGCATTTAAAAAAATCATATCTACTACTGTTTAATAAGCAATACACTGTAAGTAAGTAGCCTTGTCTAAGCCAGAACGGCCCATGGGGCAGGAACCTATCTCCTCTTTCTGTAGTGTGAGGCAGTAATTCACCCCCTGGACTCCCCCAATCCGTCTCCTTAGAGATAGCAGGAAGGCCAAAACATTTTTGTTAATAAAAAAAAATAAAGTTTTCCCTTTTTGACACTTCAAGGGGTCTTAAAATGATCAAATATCTAAATGATCTTTGGGATGTGTCTGTCTGCACGTGTGTCATCCTGATATAGGGTTCCTGTGGCTGCCTGCCCAATGTGGATGGAATTCTGTGTGATACATGTAAACCGCTCTACTGGAACCTAGCAACAGAGAACCCCAGCGGCTGTATAGGTGGGTGACCTGAATATGATCTTACTCGACTAATGTATCTCTGCAGCTATACTGTCCTGCTCCACTCATAACAGATACTCATTTTAAAATGAAGCCTTCATGACATCCGGATGTACACTGAACAAAAATATAAATGCAACGTGTTTCATGAGGTGAGGGTGTGGGTGTGACTCGGGGTGTGACTAGGGTGGGTAATCTAGGTTGTTTTATTTCTGTTGGCCTGGTATGGTTCCCAATCAGAACCAGCTGTTTATTGTTGTCTCTGATTGGGGATCATATTTAGGCAGCCATTTCCCCACTGTGTATTGTGGGATCTTGTTTTTGTGTTGTTGCCTGTGAGCACTCCAGAACTTCACGTTTCATTTATTCTTTTTTGTTTTTGTACGGTTCACTTCAAATAAAATATGTCGATCCGATTTCACGCTGTGCTTTGGTCTGAATGTGATTACGATGATCATGACAAGACCACATGTAACCACGCCAGCCCAGGACTTCCTCATCCGACTTCTAAACCAGCGGTATCAATTGAAACCAGCCTTCCTGACAGCTGATGAAGCTGTGGGTTTACAAAACAGAAGAATTCCTGCACAAACTGTCTCAGGGATGCTCATCTGCATGCTCGTCATCCCCACCAGGGTCTTAACCTGACTGCAGTTTGGCGTTGTCACTGACTTCAGTAGGGGAATGCTCACCTTCGATGGCCACTGGCACGCTGGAGAAGAGTGCTCTTCATGGATTAATCTGGTTTCAACTGTACCGGGCAGATGGCAAGCAGTTTTCTGATGTCATTGTTGTGAACGTAGTGCCCCATGGTGGCGGTGGGATTATGATTTGGGCAGGCATACAGTTCATTCAGAAAGTGTCCAGCCTTATTCTAAAATTGATTAAATATAAAATGTTCCTCATCAATCTATACACAGTGCCCCATAATGGCAAAGCGAAAACAGGTTTTTAGAATGTTTGCAAATGTATTAACACTAAAAAACCTTATTTACATAAGTATTTAGACCCTTTGCTCTGAGCTCAGGTGCATCCTGTTTCCATTGATCATCCTTGAGATGTTTCTACGACAGGATTGGAGACCACATGTGGTAAGTTCTATTGATTGGACATGATTTGGAAATGTGCATGTCAGAGCAAAAAGCAAGCCATGAGGTCGAAGGAATTGTCCGTAGAGCTCCGAGACAGGATTGTATCGAGACACAGATCAAGGAAGCATACCAAAACATTTCTACAGCATTGAATGTCCACAAGAACACAGTGGCCTCCATCATTCTTAAATGGAAGAAGTTTGGAACCACCTAGATTCTTCCAAGAGCTGGCCGCCCGGCCAAACTGAGCAACCGGGGAGGTGACCAAGAACCTGATGGTCATTCTGACAGAGCTCCAGAGTTCCTCTGTGGAGATGAGATAACCTTCCAGAAGGCCAACCATCTCTGCAGCACTCCACCAATTAGGTAGATTGGCCAGATTGAAGCCACTCCTCAGTAAAATGCACATGACATCCCACTTGGAGTTTGCCAAAAGGCACCTAGAGGACTCTCAGGCCATGAGAAACAAGATTCTCTGGTCTGATGAAGCCAAGATTGAACACTTTGGCCTGAAGCGTCACGTCTGGATTAAAACCTGGCACCATCCCTACGGTGAAGCATGGTGGTGGCACCATCATGCTGTGGGGACTAGTCAGGATCGAGGGAATGATGAACAGAGAAAAGTAGAGAGATCCTTGATGAAAAACTGCTCCAGAGCACTCAGGACCTCAGACTGGGGCTAAGGTTCACCTTTCAACAGGGCCCTGAGCACACAGCCAAGACAACGCAGGAGTGGCTTCGGTCTCTGAATGTCCTTGAGCCGCCCAGCCAGAGCCCAGACTTGAACCCGATCGAACATCTCTGGAAAGACCTGAAAATAGTTGTGCGCTCCCCATCCAACCTGACAGAGTTTGAGAGGATCTACAGAGAAGAATGGGAGAAACTCCCCAAAATACAGGTGTGCCAAACATGTAGCGTCATACCCAAGTAGACTCGAGGCTGTAATCACTGCCAAAGGGGCTTCAACAAGGTACTGAGTAAAGGGTCTGAATATTTGTGTAAATGTTATGTTTTTTGTTTTTTTTCCTTTCACATTTTATTTTCCTTTATCTCTTTGGTGTTTAACTGACAGCAGTCATTTAAACTGTGTTTCAGGAGGTAAAAGCTCAAGGTTTTAAATGAATATCTTTGTGAAAGTCCAAGAATAACCTTACAGTGGAATTGTAGGACATACAATACCAGTCAAAGGTTTAGACACCTACTCATTCAAGGGTTTTTCTTTATTTGTTATTATTTCTACATTGTAGAATAATAGTGAAGACATAAAAACTATGAAATAACACATATTGAATCATGTAGTAACCAAAAAAGTATTAAACAAATCAAAATATATTTGAGATTCTTCAAAGTAGCCAACCTTTGCCTTGATGGCAGCTTTGCACACTCTTGACATTCTCTCAACCAGCTTCATGAGGTAGTCACCTGCAATGCATTTAAATTAACAGGTGTGCCATGTTAGAAGTTCATTTGTGGAATTTCTGTCCTTAATGCATTTGTGTCAATCAGTTGTGTTGTGACAAGGTAGGGGTGGTATACAGAAGATAGCCCTATTTTGTAAAAGACCAAGTCCGTGTAATGGCAAGAACAGCTCAAATAAGCAAAGGGAAACAACAGTCCATCAATACTAAGTCATGAAGGTCTGTCAGTCCACAAAATGCCAAGAACTTTGAAAGTTTCTTCAAGTGCAGTCACAAAAACCATCAAGCACTATGAGGAAACTGGTTCTCATGAGGACTGCCACAGGAAAGGAAGACCCAGAGTAACCTCTGCTACAGAGGATAAGTTCATCAGAAATTGTAGCCAAAATAAATGCTTCAGAGTTCAAGTAACAGACACATCTCAACATCAACTGTTCATAGGAGACTGCATGAATCAGGCATTCATGGTCGATTTGCTGTAAAGAAACCACTACTAAAGGACACCAATAAGAAGAAGAGACTTGATGGGCCTAGAAACATGAGCAATGGGCATTAGACTGGTGGAAATCTGTGCTTTGGTCTGATTTGTCCAAATTTTAGATTTTTGGTTCCAACCGCCGTGTCTTTGTGGATGTGGACTAGGTGAACGGATGTGATGGTGTGGGGGTGCGTTGCTGGTGGCACTGTCAGTGATTTAAACTCAGCAAAAAAAGAAACGTCCTCACTGTCAACTGCAATTATTTTCAGCAAACTTAACATGAGTAAATATTTGTATGAACATAACAAGATTCAACAACTGAGACATAAACTGAACAAGTTCCACAGACATGTAACTAACATAAATTTAATAATGTGTCCCCTGAACAAAGGGGGGGTCAAAACCAAAAGTAACAGTCAGTATCTGGTGTGGCCACCAGCTGCATTAAGTACTGCAGTGCATCTCCTCATGGACTGCACCAGATTTGCCAGTTCTTGAGATGTTACCTCACTCTTTCACCAAGGCACCTGCAAGTTCCCAGACATTTCTGGGGGGAATGGCCCTCACCCTCCGATCCCGCTCCAGATTACAGGCCTCAGTGTAGCTCATTCCTTCAACGATAAATGCGAATCTAACCATCACCCCTGGTGAAACAAAACCACGACTCGTCAGTGAAGAGCACCTTTTGCCAATCCTGTCTGGTCCAGGCGACGTTGTTGCCGCTGATGTCTGGTGAGGACCTGCCTTACAACAGGCCTACAAGCCCTCAGTCCAGCTTCTCTCAACCTATTGCGGACAGTCTGAGCACTGATGGAGGGATTGTGCGTTCCTGGTGTAACTTGAGCAGTTGTTGCCATCCTGTACCTGTCCCGCAGGTGTGATGTTCGGATGTACCGATCCTGTGCTGGTGTTGTTACACGTGGTCTGCCAGTGCGAGGACGATCAGGTGTCCGTCATGTCTCCCTGTAGTGCTGTCTTAGGCGTCTCACAGTACAGACATTGCAATTTAATGCCCTGGCCACATCTGCAGTCCTCATGCCTCCTTGCAGCATGCCTAAGGCACGTTCACGCAGATGAGCAGAGACCCTGGGCATCTTTCTTTTGGTGTTTTTCAGAGTCAGTAGAAAGGCCTCTTTAGTCTCCTAAGTTTTCATAACTGTGACCTTAATTTCTTACCATCTCTAAGCTGTTAGTGTCTTAATGACCGTTCAACAGGTGCATGTTCATTTATTGTTTAGAACTCTCTGCATGAAACATCTGCCCCCCACATCCTCATAAATCTACCATGTACAGAACTGCCTCTCCTCAACCAGCCAGTGAGTACAGTGTAGAAACAGCCCCAGCCTTTGTCCAGATACCTGTCTAAAGTTACAGTTCTGCAAGAATGTTATCACCACTGCTTGCCTGCCTGCTGCCAGGAGATACAGTATATGGATGGAGGGAAGTTAGAAAGAAGATATTTTAATATTTAGGAATTCCTCAGGTTTTACTGTGGCCGGATGAATACTGAGGATTGTTCTCTGATGGTTGACAGGGTTAGGAGAGTAAGAGAGCAGTGGCTCCCCTGGTCTTTTGTGGATATGTGCAGCTCAGAAGATTTACATTTGTTGTTGCTGCTGTTTTTCACCCATGAAAGTGGTGAAATCCTGTAAATAGAGTCTTGTTTCCTATACCCTCCAGTGCCCTACCTCTTCATTTCTCTCGCTCCCCCCCTCTGTTTCTCACTCTTTTAATCTTCCCTCTTACTGTGTTTGTTATTCTATCACCTCTCTGCTTATGCTCTATTGTATTGTCATTGCATCGCTGAATAATGTGTGACTCATTTGTTTCAAGTTGTACCTATAGAGCAGACTTTCTCACTTTATACTTCCTATCTCTCCCAGAGTGTCACTGTGATGTCAAAGGGACCCTGAGTGGGGTAGGAGAGTGTCAACAGGTGAGTCTGTCTACCTCTGTCTGCTCATACTCTACTGCCATATGTCCAGCACACCAGTACTAACTGATTTATACACAATATTACCATAAATCGCTTAATGTTTAACTAAGGGGTCCATTTGTTTTGGATATTTTCCTTTAAACCATGGCATTGTTGAAGGCCTTTCTCTAACGCACGGTATATATGCACGGTATAATTCAGTGGCTATTGTTTGAGCTGCTTTTGAAAGCAAAGTCGAATTGAAAACATTATTGGCATTGTTGAATTCGATTTTCATAATGGCAAACAAGTCTGTTGTTTGGTTACCAGTGAAATAACTGTAGCTATCTAGTAAACTTTCTAGCTACTTCAGTGGATGTTGAACATATTTCTACCGGCAAATGTGTTAAATTACAGCCATGGTATAAAAGGGATAATCAATTCAGGGCTCTGTGCGTTCTCTGGAAAATAATGCAACTAGCGCGTAGTTCATTATTTTCCATAGAAGGCATAGTCCCTCGTTGATTATCCCTGAATTATTACACTACTAAATCACAATTTACTTTGCAAGGTTCACCTCTCACAAGCAGTTCCCCATTAACTTTAGCATTGTCTACTATTGTAGAAAAGTGGGCAGTGTTTCTGCAAGCCCAACGTGTGCAGCCATACCTGTGACACATGCAAGGAGGGCTACTACCTGCTGCAGAAGAGGAACTATTTTGGCTGTCAAGGTGAGTCACCTACCATGAAGCAGACTGGCTTCCTATGAATACACAATCTTCTTTTTATCTTATCAGTTTGTCTAACGTGTGGGGAAGTAGCTTAATCAACCATAGAATGTGTCACAAAGGTGTGTCTTTGTCTCACAAAGACTGTCTCACTTGACTGAACATATTGTGTGAGTAATATATCAATAATTAACATGTAAGGTAGTGAACTACCTCGAGTCAGGAGTTGACTTTATGATCTGTTATGGTTGTTTTAATCAGAATGACCTCATTGACCTGCTGCCTCTCTCTGATAGGCTGCCAGTGTGATGTGGGTGGGGCCATCAGCAGAGTGTGTGACGAGATGTCTGGACAGTGCCAGTGTCGGAAGAACATAGTGGGCCGCACCTGCAATGAGTAAGGACTGACTGAAACTAAACACACAATGACAGGATTTTATTGCTTCTCAAGTTATCACATAAATTAATGTTTTTTTCTTCCATTGAAACTCTAAGCGGGCGAGCCGCTTAGCATTTTGTCAGTGTCTAGTTCTGAGTGACTAACCAACATTTCTGTTTTGGGGTTTTTAAACAACTAATTGACCAACATTGGTTAAATTATTTGAATTCCATAACTTTTTTTCTATGAGGGCAATGCACAATTTATCTAAAGATAAATCAGATCAAGCCCAAACTGTGTGTGTAACATCTGCTTCCAACTCATACTCTCAAACACGTAGATCCCTTGAATGCAGCTCACTCTCCAGATCCCAATCATCTGAATTCTGATCACCTGTTCACACACCTACCTGTATGTTATTATCAAACACTATTTAGTTCAGTTCTTTGTACCCCATCACTGTGAGGTATTGTTTGTTTTGTGACACGCTTCTATTCTGAGCTCTGTTTTTCACATAATGTAATCCTCCCGTGTATGATAGTTTTTGCCTGCCTCACTAACGATGCCTTTTGCCTATTCCCTGACTGTACTTTAGCCTATCAGATTTCCTGTTATCAACCTATTGCCTGATCTCCCAGACGACGTTACTAGCCTTTTCCCTGCCTGTACTGTTGCCTTTTTGGACCCACTGTGTATGACCTGCCTGCCCCTGGACCCAGCTACCTGCCTCCTCCTGTGTATGACCTTCTGCCTGCCCCTGGACCCAGCTACCTGCCTCCTCCTGTGTATGACCTTCTGCCTGTCCCTGGACCCAGCTACCTGCCTCCTCCTGTGTATGACCTTCTGCCTGCCCCTGGACCCAGCTGCCTTCCTCCTCCTGTGTATGACCTTCTGCCTGTCCCTGGACCCAGCTACCTGCCTCCTCCTGTGTATGACCTTCTGCCTGCCCCTGGACCAAGCTACCTGCCTCCTCCTGTGTATGACCTTCTGCCTGTCCCTGGACCCAGCTACCTGCCTCCTCCTGTGTATGAACTTCTGCCTGCCCCTGGACCCAGCTACCTGCCTCCTCCTGTGTATGAACTTCTGCCTGCCCCTGGACCCAGCTACCTGCCTCCTCCTGTGTATGGCCTTCTGCCTGCCCCTGGACCCAGCTACCTGCCTCCTCCTGTGTATGACCTTCTGCCTGCCCCTGGACCCAGCTACCTGCCTCCTCCTGTGTATGACCTTCTGCCTGCCCCTGGACCAAGCCACCTGCCTCCTCCTGTGTATGACCTTCTGCCTGCCCCTGGACCAAGCTACCTGCCTCCTCCTGTGTATGACCTTCTGCCTGCCCCTGGACCCAGCTACCTGCCTCCTCCTGTGTATGACCTTCTGCCTGCCCCTGGACCCAGCTACCTGCCTCCTCCTGTGGTCCTTTATAAATAAACACCTGCTGCGCTTGAAACTAGCTCGCTGTCTCCCATTGTGTTCATTACAGTGTGATGTAGTACAGAGTTGTAGTTTCCAACAGGCCAATATACATATACACAAAAGTATGTGGACACACCTTCAAATTAGTGGATTTGGCTATTTCAGCCACACCCGTTGCTTACAGGTGTATAAAATCTCCATGGTCAAACATTGGCAGTAGAATGGTCTTACTGAAGAGCTCCGTGACTTTCAACATGGCACCTTCACAGGATGCCACCTTTCCAATAAGTCAGTTCGTCAAATTTCTTCCCTGCGCTGGTCGACTGTAAGTGCTGTTATTGTGAAGTGGAAACGTCTAGGAGCAACAGCGGCTCAGCCGTGAAGCGCGTAGCATGTAAAAATCGTCTGTCCTTGTTTGCAACACTCACTACCGAGTTCCAAACTGCCTCTGGAAACGTCGGCACAAGAACTGTTCCTCAGGAGCTTTATGAAATGGGTTTCCTGAGGCAGATTATCATGCGCAATGGCCAAGCGTCGGCTAGTGTTGTAAAGCCCGCATCATTGGACTCTGGAGCAGTGGAAACGCGTTCTCTGGAGTGATGAATCACGCTTCACCACCTGGAAGTCCCGGCGGACGAATCTGGGTTTGGCGGATGCCAGGAGAATGCTACCTGCCCCAATTCATAGTGCCAACTGTAAATTTTGGTGGAGGACGAATAATTGTCTGGGCTGTTTTTCATGGTTCAGGCTCCTTAGTTCCAGTGAAGGGAAATCTTAATGCTACAGCATACAATGACATTCTGGATGATTCTGTTCTTCCAACTTTGTGGCAACAGTTTGGGGAAGGGCCCTGACCTCAACCCCACCTAACACCTTTGGGATGAATTGGACGCTGAATTGGGATGAATTGAACGCTGACTGCAAGCCAGGCCTAATTGCCCAACATCAATGCCCGACCTCACTACTGCTCTTGTGGTTGGTTGGAAGCACATTTCCACAGAAATCTAGTGAACATCTAGTGAAAAGCCTTCCCAGAAGAGTGGAGATTGTTATAGCAGCAAAAGTGGGGGACCTACTCCAAATTAAAGCCCATGATTTTGGAATGAGATATTTGACGAGCAGGTGTTCAAATACTTTTGGTCATGTAGCTTAGCAGAGAAAGCGTGGTAATTAACTACAATGACCATAATCCATTGCATGCCTACTTGTCTGGTCTGAGACGGAGAGAAGAGAAAAGAGGGATAGAGAGCAGTTGCTTCTCTATCTGAAAATAAATAATCTAAGTGATTGATAGTTGGTATTCAGCAGTCATAAAAATATGCCTTATTTACTTTGAAGAACTACTAAAATAGTGATTTTGCCAGACAGCATAGGCAGCAGCTCTATGGAGATGATGACTTGGAATGAAATAATCAAGTCATGAAATAGTCTTAACACAATTGTAATATACACAACAACTGAAATATTATGTTGAAGGAAAGCAATGTGATTAAATGGTGAGTGATAAGCAGTAATGGGCAGTCACTACCATCATGGGACTTTTATTAATTGGTTAATTCTTTGTTACAGCACTCAACCCACATAATGCATTTAACGTAAAAAAATATATATCGAAGTCGAACACCGTAATGAATTATTAATAATCAAACCAAAACAACCTCAAAAAGCACTATTTGCTCAGCAGTCGGGAGTTTACATACACCTTAGCCAAATACATTTAAACTCAGTTTTTCACAAATCCTGACATTTAGTCCGAGTAAAATATCCCTGTCTTAGTATCACCACTTTATTTTAAGAATGTGAAATGTCAGAATAATAGTAGAGAGAATTATTTATTTCAGCTTTTATTTCTTTCATCACATTCCCAGTGGGTCAGAAGTTTACATACACTCAATTAGTATTTGGTAGCATTGCCTTTAAATTGTTTAACTTGGGTTCCCACAATAAGTTGGGTGAATTTTGGCCCATTCCTCTTGACAGAGCTGGTGTAACTGAGTCAGGTTTGTAGGCCTCCTTGCTCGCACACACTTTCAGTTCTGCCCACAAATGTTCTATAGGATTGAGGTCAGGGCTTTGCGATGGCCACCCCAATACCTTGACTTTGTCCTTAAGCCATTTCGCCACAACTTTGGAAGTATGCTTGGAGTCATTGTCCATTTGGAAGACCCATTTGTGACCAAGCTTTAACTTCCTGACTCAGGTCTTGAGATGTTGCTTCAATATATCCACATAATTTTCCTGCTGCATGATGCCATCTATTTTGTGAAGTGCATCATTCCCTCCTGCAGCAAAGCAACCCCAAGTACACAGCTCCATGGCAGAGTATGTAGAATCACATGAAATGTGCTTTAAAACTGCAAAAATGTATCTCAGCTCCATGGAGCATTTGTACAATTGCAGGACATTTGTTTAAAAAATTTAAAATGTTGCTACACCGCCAAGATGGGGGCCTCACAAATGTTCTCTGAAATTCAGCCACACCGATGAGCTGACCATGTTCTGGCCAAGCCCACCACCTAAGGCTCTTCTTGATCCTGAAAAAAACCTGGATATGGAGCAAATGTTGTTACATACTGATGAATGGCAAGAAACAAACTGAAAAAGTAAATGCATTATAAATGAAGACTGCCATGATTATGTTCCAAACATATGAAACATAGCTTAAGTGTTTTGTTTTTACTCTTTCCCTCCTTCTCGCTCCTCCTGTCTGACAATACCAGGCCAGCACCTAACTACTACTTCCCCAGCCTGCACCACCTGAGGTATGAGGTGGAGGATGGCATCACCCCTAACGCCAGGCCTGTACGCTTTGGCTACGACCCCAAGGAGTTCCCGGAATTCAGTTGGAGAGGATACGCCATCATGTCCCCAGCACAGGTAACACACATGTTGATCTTGATAAAAGGACCTCCAGTCTGTGCTTGCCTGACCTGCCTGTCATTTCAATGATTTAGTAGTGGCTTTTTTCTTTTTGCTTTAAACCTCATTTCTGCTGTACGTTGTCTGTGGAAGTGCTCCTACAAGCATTTCTTATGATCTATATTCTTTGTGGTTCCTCGCAGGTTAGAACTTGTCGAATGTGTTGGGTCTGGCGGTCGTGGATGGTTGTTGGGTTTTGTGGTGAATGTTGTGGTGGCTGTGTTTTTCTTTTGAGTGTGTTGGTGAGAATGTTGGTTGTAGCTTTCTGGAAAGAAGCAGGCCATTCTCCCAGTCAGTCTTAACCCTTGGTGTGTCTGAAATGGCACCCTATTCTCTATTTAGTGCATTACTTTTGACCAGGCTCTGGTCAAAAGGAGTGCACTATATAGGGAATAGGGTGCCATGAATTCAGACTCCACCCCTGTTTCTCCTCAGCCAGAGGTGATCCTATCGCTAGCTGTGGGTTTCCCCGGCCCCTTCCACATAGTGTTTCGCTACATCACCACTACCCCCCTCAGGCCCACACAGGGATGGCGGCACAGGGGGCTAGTCCGAGCCAGGATCTTGGTGGTGGACGAGTCTGGTTTTCACTCTTGCTGTGACTGTAAGTGATGGGTGTTTCCCCTTTGCTGCCCAGCTAGCTCTGCTATAAACTGGTCTTAGATCTGTTTGTGCTGTCTTACTACTCCTGTGGTCATGGGACCAGGCTAGCTCTGCTCTGCTCTCCTCTGTTGATCATATTAGCTTACTGCTTGCACTTCTTCTCCTCTAACTCTTTCTATATCTCCAGCTGTCTACCAGCATGGCCTTCTATTCTACTAACAGTAGAGAGTAACACCCACCCCCTCCCCCCGACCATCACCACCACCATCCTGCACCCCCTCCATAAGTCTGTCTAACTCCTGTCCCTGCAGAGTGAAGTGAGAGTAACAGTGCATGTGGACAAGGCAAGGCGATCCTTGTTCCGACTTGTCCTGCGGTACGCTAACCCCAGCAGCCAGGACAGTGTGACTGGTAGTGTAACGGCTACCTATATTCGAGGTGGCCAAGGTAAGGCTGCCTCTCTAACTCCTGCTTCACACAAGTCATATTAATCTCCTACCAATCGAACACAAACAGTTTTATCTCCCATACACCCTCAAAAACACAGATACTGTACATAGATAAGCCTACTGTATAGGCTGTTAAAGGGTTTGAGCTTTCATCGAAGTCTTTCGTTGATCCTTGCTCTTTTGTTTGGCAATGCATTACTACCCTGAAATGGCATGGAGTGCCTAGACACACCCTTGATATTCAGTGTACCTTGAACTACATAAAAACATGTCAACATGTGTGCTGTTAGCTGTGACGTCTTGTGTTGCTGTGTTTAGCTGCATTCAGCTGTATCCTGACCGACTGATTGATTGTATCCTGCAGGGTCAGGTCAGAGTAAGGAAGTGGTGTTTCCTCCTAGCTCCTCCCCTGCCTACCTCACAGTCCCTGGTGATGGCTTCTCTGAGCTCTTCTCTCTGACCCCTGGGAAATGGATCATACGCATCCGGGCAGAGGGGCTTCTACTGGTGAGACCAGAATCTGTAATAACATACAGACCAGAAAATAAGGATGCAAAAAGGTAGATCATACATCTGTTATTTTCTCTCTCTGCTCTTCACCCCCTCCCAGGACTACGTGGTGCTGCTGCCAAGTGATTACTACGAGGCTCCCGTCCTCCAGGAGAAGATCACCCAGCCCTGCACGTACACATCCACCGCCAACAGAGACGCAAAGTAATCCCTGTGTTCCCCCAATCCTCTTTACCATGCCATACTATTCTGTCATGTGAATGTTGGCTCCAGACAGTGTGCCTGTTGAATGTATGGACGCATGGGGAGTGAGTAGCTCCGTTTTGTACCGACAAAACTATATGTAGAAGCCAGACAACAGAGTTTAAATTAAGCTTCTAAAATCGACAGATCAATATATCCCCAAGCAACTGGGAGAGAGTGAGTGGTCAGTTATGTACAACCGCGAACCAATCAGTAGGTAACGCAACACAGCGACACAAACCCAACAAGCCATGGCTTCTTCAGAGGAAAAGACAAGGAGCAACTTGGAGACGGAAACGAGAGTAATGAACAGCTAAGGATATCCAGGAAAACATGGCTAAAATGCTCTCAATGCCACCAAAACAAACCAACTGTTACAATCTGTTGTTAAGAAAGTAGATTTGCTCTAAAAGAATGTGAAGTCTATCGTGTCAGACATGCACAAGGCGTGCGCATGAACGAACAAGACAACAACATTTGCCTTCTGGGAACAGGGTTGCAGACCTTAGAATATGAACGGGACCAGCAGAAAATAGAATGAGATGAAACATGAGAATATTGTCCTTACCAGAAGAAGGAAAAAGGAGACCTTTCAGCTACATGGTCAAACGGACATCAGAGGAGCTTGGCGTGGATATATCACCAGAGAATCTGGAACGATGCAATCGGATCGGCGTGAAACAGAAGAATGTTAATCTTCAAGTTGTGGAACTATAAGATCAAAATCACAATTCTGCAGGCACAGGGGAAATCAAAATCCACTGTCAGTCCATTGGATTCGTCCAGGACCTGTCTGCTAAGCTGAGAAAAAAAACGCAAGCAATTCATTCCGATCAGACATTCAATGGCAGAAAAAGGAATCAAGTCTCAACTCTGCTTCCCAGAAGTGCTATGGGTATGGAAAGGAACATGAAAGATGAAGCCCTTTCCAGTTGAAGAAGAGCTCACTGCTCTTCTTCAAAGTGTGAAACGAAGTGTGAAAAAGCGATAAACACACTAGGCTACATACAATGATATCCCAAGACCAGCTTATCAAAGTAATGATAGAAGTAGCCGATGCCAATGAGCTACATGGACATGGAAAGACAATACAAAAGAGGAATTATAAACTGGTTGGTTTGAGTCCTGAATGCTGATTGGCTGACAGCCGTGGTATACCACGGGTATGACAAAACGTTAATTTTTTACTGCTCTAATTACGTAGGTAAACAGTTTCAAGTAGCATTAAGGAACCTCAGGGGTTTGTGATACAGTATATGGCCAATTTACCACGGCTAAGGGCTGTCTCCAGGCACTCCGCATTGCATCGTGCGTAACAACAGCACTTAGCCGTGGTATATTAAACATATACCCCCGCCCACACACTCTGTGGACCCACTTTCCCCAAGTAGACCCCTATCAGCCACTATACGTTAATTTAATTTACAAGGTAATACAAACTGACCACAGTACTTAAGTGGCATTTTTCCTCCAATTACATAATCCAGTCTTTTGGTACATTAGGAGAGGAGTTGGAGCTTAAAAGCCCTAAAAAGGCATAGTGCCTCAAAGTACAAAGAAGTACTTTGCTTTATGTTTTTTTTTGTGTTCTGTCTATTCAGACCACATGCTCAATATGCATGTATGCATCTATGTATATGTGTATGTAATGTATATAATAACTATGTATTCATACCATGACTCCCATTTCATGGAATGCCCAACGCCCTCATATGACATGTCTGCTAAAATATTTATGTTCCAGAATCATATGGTTCTGGAACAGCAGATGTGGTTTTCCTTCAAGAGTTACATTCAAAATAAAAAAGAGAAATGTCATATTTCTGCTGCCAATGACTGGAACAAACTGCAAAAATCACTAAAGCTGGAGACTCTTATCTCCCTCACTAGCTTTAATTAAGCACCAGCTGTCAGAGCAGCTCACAAATCACTGCACCTATACATAGCCCATCCAACTACCTCATCCCCATACTGTATTTATTTATTTATCTTGTTACTTTGCACCCCAGTATGTCTACTTGCACATTCATCTTCTGCACATTCTACCATTCCAGTGTTTAATTGCTATATTGTAATTATTTTGCCACCATGGCCTATTTATTGCCTTACCTCCCTTATCCTTCCTCATTTGCACACACTGTATATAGACTTTTACTGTATTATTGATTTGATTTTTTATTTATATTTTTTTAATACATTTAGTTTATTCCATGTGTAACTGTGTTGTGTGTCGAACTGCTTTGCTTTATGTTGGCCAGGTCGCAGTTGTAAAGGAGAACTTGTTCAACTAGCCTACCTGGTTAAATAAAGGGGAAATAAAACAATATTTAAAGAGGAGCTGGGCTGGAGAGGCCTATGCTGCCACCTACTGTAGTAACAGCAGAGGTGTAGGCATCCTGATGAATAAGAACACCACATTTTTCCTTATATCCGAGCACACCTTACATGGTGACAAATACACATATCACACCAGGGGCAAATCTGGTGTTTTTAGATGGAATTGAAGCTATATCCAGACAGGAACTATTATTTTAGCAGACGACCTAAATCATATATTCTATAAGATTGACTGACGGCGTAATAAAAAGGCAAATACATTTTTATCTCAGTAAATAATTAACTGGACACCTGGAGACTGACTCCCAACTGCAAAAGTTCTAAGTAAGAAAAGCTATTCAATCATTTTTATTTCCAAAAATGCACTCAAATTTACTGGGTTCAAAAATCCATAAAAAGTGATATAGGATCTTTCTCCGTTATCATGCTTAATTACACCAATCGCAAATACACTTAGCGACAGAGTATGGAGAATGAACAGAGTACATCTTCAAGACCCGAAATGTATTTAAATACGTAAATATATATATATATTTTTAAACCTTTACCATTACAAATGTAGACATGGAGAAAAGCTAGTTCCGGATTATAATTTGGAATGATTTTAAGGCGTACATTGGGGGAATGATAATCTCATGTTCTACAAAAGTTAAATCTGAGTTATACATTTTTATTAAATTAATAAGTATCTTAGAACTAGCCCATTAAAACAATCTTTACAAAGTAAAGACAAAAATAAAATGTCTGAACAAGTAGGAATATGGTGTTTTACTTTTGAAGAGAGCCAACAACTACAGGTTAAATTCAAATAAAGCATACTAGATAATGGCAAATAAACCTGGTAAAAATCTCACAGCCCTCACAAATGAATACACACCAAACCAGTTATAATCTTAGAAGATAAAGATACAGATGTGTTAATTATAAACAATGTGATTAATTACAATTTTAAAAGCTTATTAGAAAATCTAAATCAGAGTTAAACAGCAGGATCACCCCAAAATAATTATTAGACACTGTTAAAACATTCACGCAGAGAAAAGCACCAGGAATGGATGGCTTTCCCATAGAATTGTATTTCATATTTTTGTACAAAATAACGCCCCCATTTACACAAATGACAACACACGTCACTCAATTCAGTGCCTCCTAGTTTAATGTATCAAAGAGTTCTCAGTTATGTTAAAATCAGATACATCTGGAGTATCCTGCTGATTACAGAACCATAAGTTGAATAAAGTGTGACAATAACATTTTAACAAAGCTCATAAGCAATAGAATGGCAAACATTTTACCAGACTTGATACATATTAATCATACAGGGTTTATTAAAAACATACACTTACTGTCAGGTTCGTTGAATGGAGGAGACCAAGGCGCAGTGTAATATGAATACATATTACCTTTAATAAAGACGGACACTAAACAAAATATACAGAATAACAAAAACGTGAAGCTTTAATATAAATGTGCAGACACAGGCAACTAGACATAGACAATAACCCATGAATTACCCAAAGAATATGGCTGCCTAAATATGGTTCCCAATCAGAGACAACGATAAACAGCTGCCTCTGATTGAGAACCAATCTAGGCAACCATAGACATACAAAACACCTAGATAGTAAACAACCCTATAAACATACAAAACCCCTAGACAGTCCAAAAACACATACGTTACCCATGTCACACCCTGACCTGAGGGACGTGGACCCCGCTCCACTTCTGACTCGGCCCACTTACGTGATGTCTCTGGAGCGGGAACCCTCACCGCCGACCCCGGACTAGAGGACGCCACTGGACTGATGTTCGAGTCTGGAGTGAGTGGCTCCTCTGGACTGGAGGGAGACTCTGGCGGAGCCGGACTGGAGGGAGACTCTGGCGGAGCCGGACTGCGGCCCGTCGCGGGAGGTCCCGGTCTGCGGCCCGTCGCGGGAGGTCCCGGTCTGCGGCCCGTCGCGGGAGGTCCCGGTATGCGGCCCGTCGCCGGACACTCTGGACTGGCGAGGCGCACTGTAGACCTGGTGCGTGGTGCCGGTACTGGTGGTACCGGGCTAGGGACACGCACCTCAGGGTGAGTGCGAGGAGCAGGAACAGGGAGTACTGGACCCTGGAGACGCACTGGAGGCCTGGTGCCGGCACTGGTGGTACTGGGCTGGGGACACGCACCTCAGGGCGAGTGCGGGGAGTAGGCACAGGACGTACTGGGCTATGGAGGCGCACTGGAGGTCTGGAGTGTAGAGCTGACACAACCCGTCCTGGCTGGATGTTTATACTCGCCCTACAAATGCAGGCGCTGGCACAGGACGTACTGGGCTGTGCAGACTCACAGTACGCAAAGCCGGCGCAGGATAACCTGGTCCAAGGAGGTATACTGGTGACCAGGAGCGCTGAGCCGGCACCCTCCTTCCTGGCTGGATGCCCATTCTAGCCCGGCCAATGCGAGGAGCTGGAACAGAGCGCACCGGGCTAGAACAGCACACTGGAGACACCATGCGCGTCTCTGCATAACACGGTGCCTGACCAGTTACACGCTCCCCACGGTAAGCACAAGGAGTTGGCTTTGAGTCTCCCTCCTGACTCAACCAATCTCCTCGTGTGTAACCCCACCCCAAAACATATTGGGGCCGCCTCTCGGTCTTCCGTGCAAGCCATGCACCTTTATATCTTTGCCGTTCTTCCATTCTCCTGTATCCCTCCTCGCACTGTTCCAAAGAATCCCATGCCGGCTCTGGCACTCTCCCTGGATCGATCGACCACCTCTCAATCTCCCAGGTTGTTACCCACTCGTCCTTCTCTCGGGTCCATTTCTCCATTAAGCACTGTTCCTCCCATTCACTCTGCTTGGTCCTTATGGTGGGTTATTCTGTCACGTTCGTTGAATGGAAGAGACCAAGGCGCAGCGTGATATGAATACATGTTACTTTTAAAAGACGGACACTAAACAAACTATACAAAATAACAACACGAACGTGACGCTTTAACTTTCCATCTGAAATAGCACATTTTAATACAAATATTATATAAATGTCCTAAAGCAAAAATATACACAAATAATACATTATCGGATGAAATTGCTTTAGAAAGGGGCACAAGACTGAGATGTCCTCTCTCCCCCTCCTGCTTGTACTGGCAGTTGAACCACTAGACAGGACCCACAGGTAATAGGTATCAGTATTGGTAAACAATATAAACTAAACTTATTTGCAGACAATCTTCTGATATACCTGACCAATATTGAAAAGTCAATGCCCCCCTGCTAAAAATATTTTCAGAATACTCTAAAATCTCAGGATATGAAATTTACGTGGGAAAAAAATGAAATAATGGCAATAGGCTAAATAAAAATAACTCATGATCTACAGCAATCCTTTAAGTGGACTACAAAACATATCAATTACTTAGGATGTTTAAAAAGTGACAACAAAGATATAAAGATAACTTTATCCCATTACTCAACAATATGAAACCAGACCTTATTAAATGGAACAATCTTCCCATAAATCTACTGGGTAGACAAAACTTTTTCAGGATGGCATGGCTCCCAAAGTTTATATTCTTATTCTTGGAAATAGCAATTAACCCACCGAAGACGTTCTTTAAAAAAATACATATGTTTGAGTTATGTTGTTGTTTGTATGTTTTGTTTTGTTAATACATATTTTATAAAATCTTACAAAAAACATTTTGTACTGTACATGCTGTAGACTGAGTGATGTTGTCTTTGTCTCCTCTGTGTTTTCCAATGTTTTTTTTATTTTTTAAATGCATGTCATCCCCAGACTTTTAACCACTCTTGTGTCTCCCTCCCTTGGTCCAGCTGTCTGCTGTATAAGCATGTGGCGATGGACAGGTTGAGCTCTGTGCTGGGCTCTCAGGGCCAGTTTTCCAGCCGGAGGAGACGCAGGAGCAGACAGGCTCGTGTCCGCCGGCCCACCCCAGACCACCCTGACATGGCCTCTCTCACCGGGAGACAGGTGGGTCTAGGTCTGGGGCTTTGCTGATCCACGCTCACACACATGCATGCTTGCACATACGCACACACACAAACACGCTCACAAACATACTTTTTGTTGCTATGATTGGATAGTTTATGGTTAAAAACAATATTCTAGTTTGACGGTATGTTGACAGTGTGACACTGGGAGAATGTATCTGACCTCCCCTATGTCTGTGTGTGTCCTGTAGGCCCAGTTACAGCTGAACCTGCGTGTGTCTCGCCCCGGTCCCTACATCCTGGTCCTGGAGTATGCCAGCGAGGTGGACACGGTCCAGAACGTCAACCTGATCATCACTGGCCAATCAGAGATCCAGATCCAGGCCAGAGCCAACATCTACAGCTGCCAATTCAGGTTTGTGGGTTTACTGTATGTGAGTGTGTATTCATGCATGCATTATTCATTCCTGTCCTTCTTGAACACAATATATTGTTTATATAGTATGTACTTGAGAGGCAGTTTTGGCAAGTCATTTGTGTGTCATTTGTGTAATAAACCTGTTTTAATGCAGCTCTCCAGCTCTATAATGCCATTGATCATTGAGAGTGTTTACCTAATACAGCTTCCTGTGTCGGAGTGTGGCAGTAGATGGAATAAATCGCATGGCAGTGTTCCAGCTTACCCATAAGGCCGAGCTCCTTCTCCAGACCTCCACAGCCTCACTGTTGCTGGTGAGAATGAACTACGCCTCTCATTGCATGACAATAACTTGTGCATCCTCTTCTGCTTTGTCGTCCATGTCTTATTTTGAAGTGTGCATGTTATTTAGTAAGAGGAAGGGTACCGTCCCTATAAGCGAGTTTATAAAGTTTATATTAAAATTAAGTATACTTTTATTTCCTGTCACTATATTAACTGTATATTCCTCTCAGTATAAAGTGTATGCAGTGCCTGCGGAGGAGTTCTCCATGGAGTATGTGGACCCCAAGGTGCTTTGTGTATCTATCCATGGACGCTTCACAGAGGACAGGTAAGCCATTTTATATAATAATACTATGTTTTTCGATTGCCAGAGAACTTAGTGACTTCTTCAAACACTCTCTAAAATAGACAGCTGGAGCCTTTGACAGCTAGTCATCAGCAGCAATTACCAAACGTGGCAGTAAAGGTAGTGTTTTATATTTTACAGGCAGTCGGCTGTTGTGCAACCAGTACCCCTGTCTCTGGGGGTGGATACTAGCTGTTGTATTGTAGATGCTTATCTTCCACACCTGTTTTCCAGGTGTGATTCCATGCATTCCTCAGGCAGGGCACAGAGTCTCCTACCTGAAGCTGTCTGATCTATGGGCCAACCTCTCACTTTCCCCTCTCCCTCTCCTAACCCCTCTCCTACAGTATGTATAGACTGTACCCTCTCCCTCTCCTAACCCCTCTCCCTCTCCTATCCACTCTCCCTCTCCTAACCCCTCTTCCTCTCCTCTCCTATCCCCTTTCCTAACCCCTCTCCCTCTCTTAACCCCTCCCCTTTCCTATCCCCTAACCCCTCTCCCAACCCCTCTCCTAACCCCTTTCCTAACCCCTCTCCCGCTCCTATCCACTCTCCCCTCTCCTAGGCCCTCTCCCCACACACCTCTGTTCTCCAGAAAGCACAACTGTGCTTGATTAAGCTTGCCTGGTGCAATGGAACCAATGGAATAGTCCCAAAAGTGCACATCTGCACTTTTGGAACGAGTATATGAAATAAAGCAAATCATATTTGAACCCAGGTCTGACAGCCAGGGACCACGCCAGGATTTACTACCATGTTTGCTCCTGATGACTAGCTGTCAACAGCAACAGTTTTGTTATTGTACAGCTGGTTTTTCTGGCTGATTTACTTTACCCACTGACTGTAAATTGACTGCCTGCCTGGCTCCACTATTGTTGAAGGCAATTAGCAAGTTCATCTTTTATTGAAAATAGTGAAGGGGGGATCTATTGTCAAGACACTTGAACATTACAGAAGGCCTTTACTTTCATGGTGCTCTGCTGTTTCCACTAAAACAAATACGGAGGGAAAGCATTAAAAGATCAGGCCTGAGAAAAGAAAAAGCTTGCCATGTGTTGGTGATAAGAGCAAAGATAAGGACTTAAAACTGAGAAAAGAAAGAGTGAGCGTTTGACTAAAAGGGATGTTTTGTCAGATTGTGAAAGGAGCCAGGCTCCAGTATTAGACTTCAGTAAGAGGAACAAAGAGAAAGGGAGAGGTAACCTTTTACTGCAGTGTACTAAATCAGGGTCATACAGAGTGTTTCTTGGTACATTAGTCTTAAACAAATCTACTTTGAAACAAAAGTATTCTTCTCAGACACACGTTTATGGGCTTTAAAAAAGAAGGCAGTTGTACCATGTCAGATATACAGTGCCTTGCGAAAGTATTCGGCCCCCTTGAACTTTGCGACCTTTTGCCACATTTCAGGCTTCAAACATAAAGATATAAAACTGTATTATTTTGTGAAGAATCAACAACAAGTGGGACACAATCATGAAGTGGAACGACATTTATTGGATATTTCAAACTTTTTAACAAATCAAAAACTGAAAAATTGGGCGTGCAAAATTATTCAGCCCCTTTACTTTCAGTGCAGCAAACTCTCTCCAGAAGTTCAGTGAGGATCTCTGAATGATCCAATGTTGACCTAAATGACTAATGATGATAAATACAATCCACCTGTGTGTAATCAAGTCTCCGTATAAATGCACCTGCACTGTGATAGTCTCAGAGGTCCGTCAAAAGCACAGAGAGCATCATGAAGAACAAGGAACACACCAGGCAGGTCCGAGATACTGTTGTGAAGAAGTTTAAAGCCGGATTTGGATACAAAAAGATTTCCCAAGCTTTAAACATCCCAAGGAGCACTGTGCAAGCGATAATATTGAAATGGAAGGAGTATCAGACCACTGCAAATCTACCAAGACCTGGCCGTCCCTCTAAACTTTCAGCTCATACAAGGAGAAGACTGATCAGAGATGCAGCCAAGAGGCCCATGATCACTCTGGATGAACTGCAGAGATCTACAGCTGAGGTGGGAGACTCTGTCCGTAGGACAACAATCAGTCGTATATTGCACAAATCTGGCCTTTATGGAAGAGTGGCAAGAAGAAAGCCATTTCTTAAAGATATCCATAAAAAGTGTCGTTTAAAGTTTAAAACAAGCCACCTGGGAGACACACCAAACATGTGGAAGAAGGTGCTCTGGTCAGATGAAACCAAAATTGAACTTTTTGGCAACAATGCAAAACGTTATGTTTGGCGTAAAAGCAACACAGCTGAACACACCATCCCCACTGTCAAACATGGTGGTGGCAGCATCATGGTTTGGGCCTGCTTTTCTTCAGCAGGGACAGGGAAGATGGTTAAAATTGATGGGAAGATGGATGGAGCCAAATACAGGACCATTCTGGAAGAAAACCTGATGGAGTCTGCAAAAGACCTGAGACTGGGACAGAGATTTGTCTTCCAACAAGACAATGATCCAAAACATAAAGCAAAATCTACAATGGAATGGTTCAAAAATAAACATATCCAGGTGTTAGAATGGCCAAGTCAAAGTCCAGACCTGAATCCAATCGAGAATCTGTGGAAAGAACTGAAAACTGCTATTCACAAATGCTCTCCATCCAACCTCACTGAGCTTGAGCTGTTTTGCAAGGAGGAATGGGAAAAAAATTCAGTCTCTCGATGTGCAAAACTGATAGAGACATACCCCAAGCGACTTACAGCTGTAATCGCAGCAAAAGGTGGCTCTACAAAGTATTAACTTAAGGGGACTGAATAATTTTGCACGCCCAATTTTTCAGTTTATGATTTGTTAAAAAAGTTAGAAATATCCAATAAATGTCGTTCCACTTCATGATTGTGTCCCACTTGTTGTTGATTCTTCACAAAAAAATACAGTTTTATATCTTTATGTTTGAAGCCTGAAATGTGGCAAAAGGTCGCAAAGTTCAAGGGGGCCGAATACTTTCGCAAGGCACTGTATATTTGAAATGTATTCAATTTTGAGTTTGCAGTCCAATATTACACTTTATATATACTGAACAAAAAATATAAACGCAACATTTAAAGTGTTGGTCCCATGTTTCATGAACTGAAATAAAAAATCCCAGAAATGTTCCTAATGCACAAAAAGCACATTTCTCCTTTGCCAAGATAATCCATCCACCTGACAGGTGTAGCATATCAAGAAGCTGATTAAACAGCTGTACCTTGTGTTCGGGACAACAAAAGGCCACTCTAACGTGCAGTTTTGTCACACAACACAATGCCACAGTTTTGAGGAAGTGTGCAATTGGCATGCATATTGCAGGGATGTCCACCAGATCTGTTGCCAGAGAATTTCATGTTAATTTCCTTACCATAAGCCGCTTCCAACATCATTTTAGAGAATTTGGCAGTACGTCCAACCGGCTGCACAACCGCAGAACACATGTAACTACGCCAGCACAGGGCTTCCTCATCTGAAACCAGCCTTCCGGACAGCTGATGAAGCTGTGGGTTTGATGACAGCTGATGAAGCTGTGGGTTTGATGACAGCTGATGAAGCTGTGGGTTTGCACAACAGAAGAATTCCTGCACAAACTGTCAGAAACTGTCTCAGGGATGCTCATTTGCGTGCTTGTCATCCTCACCAGGGTCTTAAAGTGTTGAGTGAGTGTGCAATTGACATGCTGACTGCAGGAATGTCCATCAGAGTGGGTGCCAGAGAATTTAATGTTCATTTCCTCTACCATAAGCCGCCTCCAACGTTGTTTTAGTGAATTTTCCAGTACGTCCAACCGGCCTCACAACCGGAGACCATGCCAGCCCTGGACCACCACATCCGGCTTCTTCACCTGTGGGATCGTCTGAGACCAGCGACCTGGAAAGCTTAGTAAACTGAGGAGTATTTCTGCCTGTAATAAAGCCCTTTTTGTGGGGAAAACCGCATTCTGATTGGCTGGGCCTGGCTCCCCAGTGGGTGGGCCTATGCCCTCCCAGGCCCACCTATGGCTGCTCCCCTGCTCAGTCACGTGAAATCCATAGATTAGGGCCTAATGCATTTATTTCAATTGACTGATTTCCTCATATGAACCGTAACTCAGTAAAATCGTTGAAATGGTTGCATGTTGCATTTGTATTTTTGTTCAGTGTACATCACAGAAGACTGAAATGTAACAAAACTATTTGACATAGAAACAATGGAAAACATTCCACCCATGAGGCCACTAGCTCATTTGACTGCAGGAAAGGGCTTTGGGGGTAAATATGAAGTCTTTAGGGGAATGCAGCGGGATCAGTGGGTTCGCTCTGTGTGTGGTGTGAGTAATTTAGTTGGGATTTATATACATTAATGTGATAGTTATTCTGATGTCATCATTTGAAAGCTGCTTACTCAAGATTTCACAGGTCACAGCCTTTAACTGGTCACTGACCCTGGTAATAACCCATCTGTGTTTCCCAGTAGTGCTTGGCAAACACTTCAGAAGCCCTCGGAGGCTGCATCTGAAATGGGCCCTGGTCTAAAGTGCACTCTTTAAAAAAAAAGGTGCTATCTTGAACCAATAAAGGTTCTTTGTCTGTCCCCATATGAGAACCCTTTGAAGAACCCTTTTTAGTTCCAGGTAGAATCCTTTTGGGTTCCATGTCGAACCTGTCACGTTCACTGTCTTCAAACTCCCCGTCATAAATGAGCCAAGGCGCAGCGTGTATGTAATTCCACATCTTTAATAAAATGAAACCTTCACAAAAAACAGGTAAACAGAAACCGAACGTGATGCAACCGTGGCACACACAAACACACACAGAAAATAAATAATTACCCACAACATTAGGTGGGAAATGATGATACCCAATCAGAGACAACGATAGACAGCTGCCTCTGATTGGGAACCACACTCGGCCAAATACAAAGAAATAGAAAACATAGAATGCCCACTCAAATCACACCCTGCCCAAACCAAATAGATAAATAAAACGGCTCTCTAAGGTCATGGCGGGACAGAACCCTTTCCACAGAACCAAAAGGGTTCTACCTGGAACCAAAAAAGGTTAACTTATGGAGACAGCCGAAGACTGTAGTGCACTATATATAGGGAATAGGGTGCCATTTTAGATGCGCCCTCAGAGTTGCTTTAACCAACCTTCCCCTCATCTGTTCTGTTCCCCCTCCTCTCATCCCTCCTTCCATCCCTCCCTCCAGTCAGTACTGTGTTCCCAGCCAGTATGACAGGCCCTCCTCAGCCCTGGTTCTGGATGCAGCTCGTGACGGGCGCCTCTCCTCCCACCGGGTCGTCCCCCAGCAGAGGGAGATTGAGGAGTGGAGACAGAGACGACAGTCAGGGGCAGGGGGGTTCCCTCTCCCTGGAGTTCAGAGTGAAGGGGTACTACTAAAATCTCCCCAGGTACATGCATGGAGATGGCCCACATAATGCTGCTGCTGCTTAGAGTGGGACCTGGCACTGGAAAGCATGTGGGGCTTGAGACATGAAGCCCTCAGCTTCACTAACATTAATGGCAGTAACTCTGACATATTTAGTTCTAAATATATTATAGCTGTATGTTAGATAATGAGCATGTTTCAAATTATGCAAACACACTTTCTCTCTTCTCTTACTGTCTCTGTGGTATTGACCAGAGGATGTTTCTCAACATGTGTTCATCCTGTGTTGTGTTTCTCCAGAATGAGATCAGTTTCAGTGCCAGAGTGGAAGCTCCTGGCAGGTATGTGTTTGTGGTTCACTACTGCCAACCTGAACACACCACCTTCCCTGTAGAAGTGCGGGTGGAGGCTGGACGCACCTGGACTGGTGAGTTTGGTGCGCAATGTAGGTGTATAAAGAGGTTGACCCAGATAGAAATGGTTGGATAGATAGTGTATATGATACAGGAAATCTACAAAGAATGAATGTGATCAATTGTCATGAACATAGTAGCTAGTTCCTTATTCTATGGTATTGTTGTAGAAGGAAAGGTTTTGGGGGGGTTCTAGTGGTCTCTGGTGATGGGGGTGATTCTCTTTTAAGAGCAGATTAGGCATCTGACTCTCGCCCCACATGACAAGATGATCAAAGGCCTCGGACACACTTTTGATGGGAATGGGGGTTGATGGGGAGGGATTACCGCGTGGCGCAACTGATGTCTTTTCCCCTTCTCTCTTTCTACTCCTCCCTCTCTCTCCTTTACCTTGCCTCTGCTCCTCCCCCACATCCCTCTCTCCCCCCAGGCTTTGTAAACGCCTCCTTCTGCCCTGGTGTCTCTTGCTGCAGGAAGGTGGTCATCGCTGAGAGGCGCATTGCTCTGGACCTTCCCCAGCAAGACCTGGCCATCTCTCTCAAGGTTCCACCCAGGAAGACTCTCACTCTGGTCAGTCACATACAATTTGTTGGTCAGTCATGGTCACTGGGTCAATTCCTTACTCTGGCAATGTTCAATGTCTATACTAGCATACCACTAAGAATACATGCCCAAATTGTTGCTTCAATGGCCTCCTGGGTGGCGCAGTGGTCTAAGGTGCCACCAGAGATTCTGGGTTCGAGCCCAGTCTCTGCCGCAGCCGGCCGCGACTGGGAGGCTCATGGGGCGCTGCACAATTGGCCCAGCGTCATCCGGAGTTAGGGAGGGTTTGGCCAGGCAGGGATATCCTTGTCTCATCGCGCACTAGCAACTCCTGTGGCGGACCGGGCGCAGTACACGCTGACCAGGTCGCTAGGTGTACGGTGTTTCCTCCGAAAACATTGGTGCAGCCGGCTTCCGGGTTGGATGTGCATTGTGTCAAGAAGCAGTGCGGCTTGGTTGGGTTGTGTTTCGAAGGATGCATGGCTCTCGACCTTCGCCTCTCCTGAGTCTGTTCTCGACCTTCGCCTCTCCCGAGTCCGTACGGGAGTTGCAGCGATGAAACAAGACAGTAACTACTACCAATTGGATACCTCGAAATTGGGGAGAAAAAGGGGTAAAATAAATTAAATTAAAAAAAAAAAAAAAAAATGCTGCTTCATTTCAGCATGTTAATGTGGATCGTAGAAGAGAACAGAGACAGTTTGTCAGTTGATCATCTTTGCCCATACTGTAAGGTGGTGAACAGATATTCCTGTCTTAAAGAAAACCAAAGACTAGGTGATGCCTGTAGTGTAATTTAGGAGCCAAGAATCTCGGCCTTTAGTATGCTGTATTAGAGGTTTACAAGGTTGGCACTGTGAGACTCTCTCCTCTGTGTTATATCATGTCCCAAACAACAACAATGCGGTACTGTATTCTACCTGGCAACACTCCACTGCACACTGTTAGAGCTTTCCAACCTTGTAACAAAGTAAAACACACAGCTACGTTTGTATTTGCTGTAGAGCAGGGGTAGGCAACTAGATTTAGATGCGGGCCAATTTTTTGGGTCGGAGTAGATGGTTGGGGGTCTGGAACACAATTATAATCATTTGTACACTGCAAATTTACCAAATTTAAGCCCAAAAATAGAAAGAAAATTACATAGAGACAAGATTACATACCCTATGTCTATTTTTTTTATTTGTGGGAATACTTGGGGACAGATTTCCTAAATGAAACACATTTTATCTGGATTACTGGTGATTTGAGTCTTTTTTTTCCCAAAACAAAATATTTATTATTATTACATATCACTTGTGTGCCTATTTGGGCTTACGGGCCTCCTGTTGCTGACCCCTGTTGTAGGGTGTTTAATTAAGTAATAAGGAGTGCCTGGATACAGCCCTTAGCCGTGCTATATTGGTCATATACCACAAACCCCTGAGGTGCCTTATTGCTATTATAAACTGGTTACCAATGTAATTAGAGCAGTAAAAATAAATATTTTGTCATACCTGTGGTATACAGTCGAATATACAGTACCACGTCTGTCAGCCAATCAGCATTCAGGGCTCGAACCACCCAGTTTATAATGCAGCATACCCCACGTAGTATGCCACTGCAGACCAACAACAACAAAACAGCTCTACGTATCACTGAAATGCCCAGTCTTTTGTTTGTTTTTAAACATTTTTTCAATTTAAAGTCTGTCAGATAAAACCGTTTCTTAAGCTATGATAAGTATCAAAGTGGAAGTATTTCAGAGAGACAAGCCTACAGCATCGTTTGGTTTTGACAAGATTTGTTATGTTTTGTTCCTTTTCTTCAGGATTATATCTTGGTGGTTCCTGATGATAGCTACACCCCTGATCTACTGAAAGAGAAGCCACTGGATAAGTCATCTGATTTCACCAGACAGTGTGAAGGTCAAGGCTTTTATATAGAGTAAGTATTCAGTTCACTGACCGTGCTCTCAAGACTTAGCCCTAGCAAAACAACCTGCCTTGTGGAATGGGTTCAACTGCTTTGCTAGTGATTTGAAGATTAGATGAATGAGTATGATTGATATTGTAGGATCATTTGATGTTTATTTGAAACTTAAGTATATTTGAGGTATTTGCTTCCTACACTAATATATTACCAGAATATCCTTCCTAGGGAATCCCATCCACAATACCATCCTTGGATGTTATTCTAAATAAAGCCCTCTTTTACAATACATGTTAAAGGTAAAGGTAGACTCTGCCTGCATCGCAGTTTCTAGCTGTGCCACTCGAGATCCTGGTTCGAGTCCAGGCTCTGTCGCAGCCGGCCTCAACCGGGAGACCCATGGGGCAACGCACAATTGGTCCAACGTCACCCGGGTTAGGGGAGGGTTTGGCTGGCAGGGATGTCCTTGTCCCATCGTGCTCTAGCGACTCCTGTGGCGGGCCGGGCGCAGTGCATGCTGACATGGTCGCCAGGTGTACGGTGTTTCCTCCGACACATCCCGAGTCCGTACGGAGTTGCAGCGATGAGACAAGACTGTAACTACCAATTGGATACCACAAAATTGTGGAGAAAAAGGGGTAAAAGTTTTTAAAAAATGATTAAATAATTTGTAAAGATAGACTCAGCGATTTGACGTATTTGCAGAAAGTAAACATCATAGTGGGTACATTTTCGCAACAACACCACTGTTTGGTGCCCTGGCAACTTTGCTCTGAACAGCGTGAGGCGAACCCGTGCACATGCGCAGATACTGTGTGTGACTGTGTGAGAGCGAAGTCTTGTGTCTCGTTCATCTCAATATCTGGGGTGCTCCTCTTGGAAATGTCATTTTGCTTTGTCTACCTTTAAATGTGTGGATGTAAAAACTGTAACTGGAGAATTTCAGAATTACTTTTTTTGATTGACCCCTGACCTGAATGTTCTCGTCCTGATCCAACTTCCCACAGCCCTAGAACCTCCTCCCAGTTCTGCCAAGTCTCAACACGCTCCCTGGTAGCAGCCTACAGTGATGGGGCCCTGCCTTGCTACTGTGATAAGTCAGGAGCCACGGGGCCCACCTGTAACCCTGTAGGGGGCCAGTGTCCCTGTCGGCCCCATGTCATCGGTCGACAGTGTACACGATGCGCCACAGGATACTACGGCTTCCCCTACTGCAAACGTGAGTGGATTTGACTTACTAAAATGTCTCTCTCACACACACACACACACACACACACACACACACACACACACACACACACACACACACACACACACACACACACACACACACACACACACACACACACACACACACACACAGTGTCCTACCCTAACCTGTCTATATCCTTTGTTCCCCTTCAGCCTGTGAGTGTGGCCAGCGGCTGTGCCATGAGGTGACAGGCCAGTGTATCTGCCCGCCCCAGACAGTGAAGCCAGCCTGTGATGTGTGTGAGAGCCAGACATTTAGCTACCACCCTCTAGTGGGCTGTGAGGGCTGTGACTGCTCCCCCAGCGGAGTCAGGCCCAACGCAGGGAGAGACTGTGACCGCGATACCGGACAATGCATGTGAGTGGCCTTCTGTCTGATCTGACATACATCATACAGTATGTGTCACTAATGCCAGTGTGTATCATATGTGGTGATTGTGAATTATTGTTAGATTATTGTGTGTTTATTCGTATATGCCTATTCCCTCCAAATAAAATGTAAGTGTGACCATAGCTCTTTAAATTTGACCCTGTTCTGACATGCTTTGTGTGTGTGTGTGTGTGTGTGTGTGTGTGTGTGTGTGTGTGTGTGTGTGTGTGTGTGTGTGTGTGTGTGTGTGTGTGTGTGTGCGCGTACGTGCGCGTGCGTGCCTGTAGATGTAAGCCCAGGATCGGGGGGCGCCAGTGTGACCGGTGCGCTGCAGGTTTCTACAGGTTCCCTGAGTGTCTCCCATGTAGCTGTAACCAGGGAGGAGTCACAACAGACGTCTGCCACCCTGACACAGGGCAGTGCCTCTGCAAGGTGACTGACTATACACGATAAATATACTACTTGTAAAAAGAAGAATGATTATCTACAGTACTGTATGTGTACATTTACAAATAGAAAGACTCTGTACACTGCCATATAATTCCCTTAAGTGTTTACGTACGCCATAACAATATTTTGACCACTGGCTTTCGCAGTTTAACATGTTTTTTCTGTTGTTGTAGAGAAACGTCCAGGGAGCCCTCTGTGATGCCTGTAGAGACGGGTCCTTCCACTTTGACCCCTCCCACCCCAGGGGCTGCATCAGCTGCTTCTGCTTTGGAGCCAACAGCCAGTGTCAGAGCACCCGCAAACGCAGGGGGAAGGTGCGCGTGTGTGTGTGTGTGTGTGTGTGTGTGTGTGTGTGTGTGTGTGTGTGTGTGCATGCATTTGTATGGTTGTGTGTTTGTATATGTGTGTGTGAAGATTTTAAGGTGTTTTCATTGATACATTATTGGGTTTCTGGGGCCTGTTGCACAAAACTAGGATAAGGGATTAAGCCAGGATATCTTGGTGATCCTGGCTCAATTGATCCGTAATCCGGTTGCACTAAAGATGGATAGGGGGCAGGAGGATATGTTATGGTATAAATTACCATGGAGATTTATTCTGTGGAGCTAGCCTGCTCCAGACCAGGCTAAATTCCAGGATCTATTTAATCTCATCCCTAATGTCAGTCAGCAGTCACCACAAATGGAAACCAATAGTTATTTCACTGCTCACTATACATTGTTATCACATATAACTAGACCCACTGTTATTTAAACGTTTGTGATCATTAATTTCAATGATTTTGGATAAAAAATGATTTTTAGATGATGTTGCTATCATTAGATAATTTACAGTTTCCCATAGACTATAAGGCTATATATAAAATGCTAGAATATTAGGGCCACAGAGGGGAAAAAAACACAAGTCATAATATTGTAACCAGTTGTTTTAAAGGAGGACAGTTGTTAAAATGACAGATGTGGGGCATTTCGTGAAATTGTACTTCAGTATGGTTTCATAAACAAAGACATGCTGATGTGCCAGAATATTAAGTATCACATTGTCATAAGTATCAAAACTGTAAAAACAATATGTAGCTTTTCTGCAGAAAGAACCAGCCTCATAAATTTATGACTTTATCCTTTTTCTTCAGTGTGGCCCTAGTACTCTGTCATATAAACAAATACACATTCCATATGAATATAAAAACACAATGTGTAACATTATGTTCCTTTATTGAATAAGGACAAAACAAAGCAGGTAAACCATCAGCTCCTTTCAAAACTGAAGTCACAGTGACTCTACAAGATGGAAAGCACAGAATCTAAGCATATTATACAAAATGATACATATACAGACCTTTGAATGTGTATAACACACCCTGCATGTCTGCACACTAAAATAAATGCAGGACAAATCCATACACATCAACTGAACAGACAAATGAATGGATGCAGTAGCCTCCCTGCAGCCTTGTATTACACACAGTATACCGCACAAACATCATAAGAGGCCAAATTCGTCAAAAAACGAACCCAAAAAAACCCAAATTCCTCTGCCACCGCAGGACATATTTAACCAAAATTGAAAGCACACATACTAACTAAAATAATTCAACACATATTGGTCCCTCAGCAGCCGACCACTGTCGTCATCAGGGAAGATTGCCGGATTGTCCCAGTCCATGGCTGGTGGCACTCTGGGGGCCCTCTCCTTCCTCAGGCAGGCCACATTGTGAAGGACAGCACAAGCCACAGTAATATCACATGCCCTAACAGGGCTGACCCTTAATTTGTGAAGGCAGTGAAAGCGTGCCTTCAGGAGGCCAAAGGTCATTTCAACTCTGGCCCTGGTCCTGGCATGGGCATGGTTGTAGGCCTGCTGTGCTTCCTGGGGGTCTGTGAAAGGTGTCAGGAGAAAAGGCTGGCAGCCATACCCCCTGTCTCCCAGCAACACACCAGAGAATTCACCTGTCAACACAAAATCTCATCATTACTACCTCATAAACACAGTGATATTCTTGACACAGCCATGATGGTTATAAATAGGGGTTGTGTGGCTTACCTTGTGATAGGCACTGATAGATTTCAGAGGCCCGAAAGATTCTGGAGTCATGGACTGAGCCAGGCCATTTTGCCACAACATTGCTGATCACACAGTCAGCATTGCAGACCATCTGAAATCATAAGATGAGGAATATTACACCAATCAATGCACATCACTGGCAATGCAGAGTGTTCGTCAATGGACAATATCAAAAAGTTATGTTCACCTGAACATTAATACTGTGAAAGGATTTCCTATTCACAAAATCGGCCTCATGGGCACCTGAGGGGGCTTTTATCCTTATGTGTGCAGTCCACTGCACCAATGACATTGGGGAAACCTGTCACACAAAGTAATGAGTATCCTACTATGTGTTAACAGTTGTCCTGTAATTTGTAGATCCTCTTACCTGCAATCCTATAGAACTCCTCTTTGATGTCACAGAGTCTTCTGTGGCCAGGGAAGGAGATGAAGACATCTGCTAATGCTTTGATAGCCAGACACACACTCCTTATTGTGCGGCAAATTGTGGCCTTGTTCAGCTGTTCTGCATCCCCCACTGAGTACAGGAAGGCTCCACTAGCAAAAAAGCGCAAGGCCACACAAACCATTTGCTCCACACTCAGTGCATGGCTCCGTGCAGTGCGGTGCTTAATCCTGGGACCCAGTAGTCTGCATAGATACCTGATGCCATCTGCAGAAAACCTGTATCTTTCATATAGATGGTCATCAGGGAAGGCCAGTGGGTCCAACCGGTCCCTGAAGACCCTTTCTCACCTGAAGGCTCTCCTCAGCACAAGTGCTTCTTCATCCACCACATCTCGCACGAATGGGCATGCCATTGTCAGAGCAGAAAGGAACACACAATTTTGGGCCTTCATATAGGCTAGTGGCCACACCTGGTGCTGGGGGGGGTGGGCAAAAGAGGGCGATGCCTTATAACGATGACTTGGTTGTACTGATTGCTGGGAAAATAAAAAAAACCTTAGAAAGATGCCACCGTCCTGTGTGCTCACAATAAGAGCTCATATGTCATGGCTCACTTGACTTTACGAGAATATACCTAATTTTTATTTTGAGCTGTGTCATCTTCTTGGAGCTGGGGGAGGAAAGAAAAATAATGATTAATACATTTGTGTTACAGTTAGCATACAGTGTACATTGAAGGCATATCTCACCTCCCTCTCAAGTTTTTTTATTTCAAGGTCCAGTTTCCTAATTGTCCTCTTTTTTATTTCGAACTCCAGTGCAAGATTTTCCATCTTTTTCTTCTTGTACTGAATGTCTATGTCTGCCAGTTCTATTTGGCACCGGAGGTGGTTGCCATACAACTTTCTGATAGCTTGTGAGCTCTGTGAACACAATACAATTAGCGCAGCTGGAATTTGGCAGGATGTGGTGTCCTTTTATTAATACGCACTATGTTGCCAGGCTGGTTTTCCCACTGTATAGCATCTGGGTCCTGTAAAAGAAATTAGATTTTTTGATTTTGATGAGGACTCCTCACCATTGTAGAGTAAATAGTACTTTCACAGTCTTAACATGATACCTCATGCCTTCTGGAATCCAGAGAGATGGTCTCCTCCTCATCATCGTCTCCATCATGTGCTGTTGCTGCTGCACTGGGGCCTTCACCCTATCACATTTAATCGGATTCATATTGAAGCTAGTAGACAAGACATGCCAGGCCTACAGTATGCCTTTGATGGAGTACTCACTGGATCAGCATCGTCTGGTGCTTGTGCTGGTGGCTCTAACAGGAACACAGTGCTGCCAGACACTGCAAGGCAATAGGTAAACCAAAGTCAGACAGTCCAAATTGATTCAATATGAATGTGGTTGTATCCCATGTAGAGATGGAAGGACATACCTTGAATGAAGCGGGTGGCATCTTGGGAGGAACCTATGCTCGTCTCTTTCCCCCCAGGGATCCCCTCTAAGACGGGCCTGCCTTTATTTAGCTCCAAGGCCATGTCCTCTGCTGGGGTAAGGTCAGCCTTTGGTGACCCACCACCCGTGCCTTGTCTGTGGGTATTCTTTTTCACTGCTAAAACAGTACAGACAATGTGTGAGCAGGCACCTTCTGGGTACAATATATGCTTGTGCTTTGTTAAATATTAGTCAGGGACCATACCATTCTGCAGAATGTTCTTGTATTTGATTTTGACCTGCTGCCATGTCCGTTTTGGCCCGTTCATGTTTAATCTACACACACACACACACACACACACACTTAATGGAGTCACACTGCAAAAAAATTACTTGGTATTTTTGTCTTGTTTTCAGTAAAAATATCAAACATTTTATCATAGCTTTATACAGTGTGATGGAGTTACTTTACACAATTTCACTCATATCTGCAGTGCATTTCAATAAAAAAAATTAACCGTTTCATAATTACAGTACAACTGCATTTTTGGAGATGTGAATTAAATATTTGAATTGTAATTGTGATGTTTCAGCGGAGCGGTGAGTGTGTAATTGTGCACTACTTACGCATTCAGGCGGTCTGCAATACTTTGCCACGCTTTTTCTCTTTGCTTTATCACTGTGGCGGTGTTGCCTTTCTTCTTAATTATATATTTTACCTCCTCGTATGCCTCCATGAGGATTTGTGCTTCCGACGGGGAAAAGTACGCGGCTCTAGTTGCCATGGTAAATCAGTTAATCTGTGATCTGTGGCGGGGTCTATTTGAGTGAGCCGTGAGCGCGCACCTATCCAGGATTGGTTTCACCTGGCTTAATGAATCCGTGTCTGCTCATCCTGGCTTGGTCTTTGTGCAACCAATTAAGCCTGGACGCACATGTTTTGGCTTCATTGAGCTCAGCTGAGTCATTTATCCCGGATGTCTTAATTCTACTTTTGTGCAACAGGCCCCTGGTCTATAGAAATCTAAAATGGCGTGTTATTATTATTATGTACTTGTTCAGACACATGATCCAACAAACACTGATCTCGCCACATAACCAGTGTTGCATCAACCCAAATTCCATAGACTGGATATACCCACAGCTTTGCCACACCTGCGGAACATAAACCCATTGCGCTCCATTGCATACCACAGCATGCTATTCTATTCCTATAATGGTATTTCACCTAATCACAGAGCTATAATATATAGTACAATTCTCTTTCCATCCGCTTCCACTAGTTTGTGGACATGCGTGGCTGGCGTCTGGAGAGAGCTGACCAGGAGGAGGTGACATCAGTTCTCAACCCATCCAGTAACACAGTGGTAGCAGACATACAGGAGCTGCCTGGCACTACTCAGCTCCTCCACTGGGTGGCGCCTCCATCCTACCTGGGAGACAGGGTGAGTGGAGCGAGTGGGACTCAGGAGGAGCACAGGTACTGTTGATAGAATAGTTCAGTTTAATAAAGAGGATATGTTTCAGTAACATTTGGAAGGTCTTTTTATATTAGACTTGAGCATTTTAAGCTAGAATCCTTAGTTACTACATCCATTTTTGGGCTCATGAGGTTAGTTCAACTGTCATACACTGACAGAACCCAAAATTTAAGCTTGTTTTGCTCCAATGTTTGTAAACAATGTAAATGTAAACAAACACTATCTAGCGTTAAAACTATAATTTTGATATGATGGATGGTCAGTCCTTGCATCCATAGCTCTGCCTGTGAATTTGAGAGTGGTTACATTTCTCACTCATCTTTTTTTTTTACCAAAACAGAGGCGCGGCGATCGCTTTATTGTTTTAATTAAGGACTCTAGCTTTAACATTTGATCAATTGTTATTTAGTGGTGAATTCAGTGTCAACAGGAAAAGTATACGAGGAGTCAGTCTTAGCAGCTGCCATAGAGCCTAACCAATAGTGCTTTGACCTGGGGGGTATACTACAAAGTAGGATCTATGCGTTATCCAGCTAACTTCAATAAACAACCAGAAATAACTCAACTTGGATGTGTGTTCTTGGTTGCTGAGTCAATTAGACCATGCCCATTTCAAGCTTGTCTTAAATATACCATATATACCCTACCATTCATACGTTTGGGGTCACTTAGAAATGTCCTTTTTTTTAAAATAAAAATAAAAGCACTTTTTTTTTATCCATTAAAATAACATCAAATTGATCAGAAATACAGTGTAGACATTGTTAATTTTGGAAATGACTATTATAGCTAGAAACGGCTGATTTTTTATGGAATATCTCCATAAGTGTACAGAGGCACATTTTCAGCAAACATCACTCCTGTATTCCAATGGCACGTTGTGTTAGCTAATCCAAGTTTATCATTTTAAAAGGCTAATTGATCATTATAAAACCATTTTTGCAATTAGGTTAGCACATGTTGTTCTGATTAAAGAAGCAATACAACTGGCCTTTTTTTTTTTAGACTAGTTGAGTATCTAGAGCAGGGGTGTCAAACTCAAATACCCAGTGGGCCAAAATGTAAAACCTGAACAAAGTCACGGGCCAACATTGAACAAATTAACCTTTTAATATGGACCCAAACAAGTTTTGCTTTAACATTGAATATGGAACAAGCATCGCTTATTACCATACAATATATAATTTAATAGTGGAGACATGCAAAATCGAATTTCAAATGAAAAAACACATCAATGGCATTCATTTATTAAATAAATAAAATTTAAATAAAAATTGTATGCCTCTTTTCTATTTGCAGCCTTCTGATTTAAATACCAAAATAAACTTTTTCCACTGGCTAATAATTTTACAAATAAAATGATAATAAATCAATCAACCATTCAAGCCCATGCCTTGTAGCAAGAAAAAGTGCATAAAGAAAACGTTAATTATTGCACACTGGTCTAATCTGATGTGCCCAAGCCAGATACCTGGCATCTCTTCTTGGATGCTAGTTCATCAATGTCTGGGCTCAAGCTCTGAGCTGAAGAAATCCTCAGTATCGAGCGAAGATGTTCATCAGTCAGACGTCTCCTGTGAGTTGTTTTGGTCATCTTCATCGAGGAGAAAAGTTGCTCGCATAGATAAGTGCTGCCGAACATGGAGAGCATCTGAGCAGCTTGGGTGCGGAGCTGAGGCATTGTGTCAGGGATGAACCGTGGAAACTGTGCAGCGCCCACAGCATCATACTTTGACTTCAGCGTGTCGTTGCACTGGAGTTCAATCAGCTCCATTTGGATGTTGGTTGGTGCATTTTCCACATCAACTGCGAAGGGATTACTAAGCAGTTCAAACTTGCATTTCTGGGCATCGAAGTCGGCAAATCGCCGGCTAAACTCAGCGGCGAGAACACTGAGTTTTTCAGCAAACTGTGCGCATGGGAACACGGCGGTAGAGATCTGCGCTTTTATGGATTGGCAGCAGGGAAAATGGCAAGGGTTTCCTTGCAGCATCTGATTCTCCCACAGGCACAGTTTAGTTTTGAAGGCCCTCACTGCAGCGTACATGTCTGTGATGATGCGCCCCCGCCCCTGAAGCTGCAGGTTCAGCGCATCGAGATGGCTCGAGATGTCACAGAGAAAGGCCAGCTCACACAGGAACTTTTGCTCCCGGAGCTCTGCTGTATCCTTCCCTTTGGTTTCCAGGAATTGACATATTTCCTCACGCAGCTCGAAACATCTGTTCAGTACTTTTCCTCTGCTTAGCCATCTCACCTCTGTGTGATACGGCACGTCTGCGTATTCCGAACCACACTCCTCCAGAAAAGATTTAAACTGGCGGTGATTTAGACCTTTGGCTCTTATAAAGTTAACTACCTGTGTTACTGTGGTCATAACATGTTCCATCTTTAGGGCTTTGGCACACAGTGCTTCCTGATGTATGATGCAGTGGTAAACAGTTAGCTCACCTGCACAGTTCTCTTCCCGCATCTTCTCCCGAACCATGCCCACCAGTCCACTCTTTTTACCGCACATCGCTGGCGCACCATCTGTCGTTAATCCAACGAGTTTATCCCACGGCAGCTTTATTTCAGTTACACATTTGGAAATCTCCTCAAAGATTTCCTTTCCTGTGGTTGTGCCATGCATTGATTTGAATCCTAATAGCTCCTCCGTAACACACAGATTTGAGTCCACTCCACGGATGAAGACTGACAGCTGAGCAGTATCAGATGCGTCGCAGCTCTCATCCACAGCGAGGGAGAACGCAACAAAATCTTTTCCCTTTTCCATCAGCTGGTCATACAGATTGGTGGCAAGATCACATGTGCGATCAGCTACTGTGTTCCTGCTCAGGCTCACGTTTGAAAATGCTTGTTTTTTCTCTGGGCATACGAGGTCACAAACCTTCATCATGCACTTTTTCATGAACTCTCCCTCATTAAAGGGCCGGGCTGATTTTGCGATCTCTGCTGCCACTATATAACTAGCCTTTACAGCAGCCTCGCTTTGTAATGTGGCTTTTTTAAACATATTCTGTTGTGAAACCAAACTTCTTTTCATCTCCTCTACTTTCTGGCTCCTTTGAGTCATGTCCAGGTCCTTGTATTTGTCATGGTGTTTCGTTTCATAGTGTCGTCTAATGTTGTACTCCTTACTTACAGCCACGTTGACTCCACAAACAAGACAAACAGGTTTGTCTTTTACATATGTAAACAGATATTCTGCCTCCCACTTGTCCAGAAAGCTCCTGTTTTCTGCCTTTCTTTTCGCCATTTTTGGGAAGGGTTAGCTCGCTGCCAGTTGTAGCGTCTATGTTGCTATGACTACTGTCACAAATGAGAGAGCGTTTCTGGGTCCTGTCCTGATTGGCGCGCGAAAACAGCAGAGCATTATGGGATTCGTAGTATTAGTGGTGAATGCGCTGTATAATACCCGGCGGGCCAGCTCTAGTAGTAATTTGGTATTGTCTCGCGGGCCAAATATAATTACCCCGCGGGCCAAATTTGGCTCACGGGCCAGAGTTTGACACCCATGATCTAGAGCATCAGCATTTGTGGGTTTAATTTCAGGCTTAAAATGGCCCAAAACAAAGAACTTTCTTCTGAACCTCGTCTATGTATTCTTGTTCTGAGAAATGAAGGCTATTCCATGCGAGAAATTGCCAAGAAACTGAAGATCTCGTACAGCGCTGTGTACTACTCCCTTCACAGAACTGTGCAAACGGGCCCTAACCAGAATAGAAAGATGAGTGGGAGGCCCCGGTGCACAACTGAGCAAGAGTACAAATACATTTGTGTCTAGTTTGAGAAACAGACGCCTCACACGTCCTCAACTGGCAGCTTCATTAAACAGTACCCGCAAAACACCAGTCTCAACGTCAACAGTGAAGAGGCGACTCCGGGATGCTGGCCTTCTAGGCAGAGTTCCTCTGTCCAGTGTTTGTTCTTTTGCCCATCTTAATCTTTTATTTTTATTGGCCAGTCTAAGATAAGGCTTTTTCTTTGCAACTCTGCCTAGAAGGCCAGCATCCCGAGTAGAGCAGCGGTCTAAGGGACTGCATCTCAGTGCTAGAGGCGTCACTACAGACCCTAGTTCAATTCCAGGCTGTATCACAACCGGCCGTGATTGGGAGTCCCATAGAGCAGCACACAATTCGCCCAGCATCGTCTGGGTTAGGGTTTTGGCGGGGTAGACCGTCATTGTAAATAAGAATTTGTTCTTAATTGACTAGCCTAGTTAAATAAAGGTTAAATAAATAAAAAATAAATAAAAAAACTCCTTGTTCCTGCTTTGTAATATACCCCCCAGTTCTGCACTGATTCAGACCATAGAATTAGAATGATTGCTAAGTCATTCATGAATGTTCTATTCATTCTATTTCTATAGTTTAGACCCAGTCCCAGTGACTCTGACGGTATGCTCTGCTCCTGTTTCAGGTGTCTTCCTATGGGGGCTACCTGACCTACCAGGCCAAGTCATTTGGGATTCCTAGTGAGGGGATGTCTTTGCTGGACCGCAGACCTGATGTCTTGCTCAGTGTACGTACAGTATGACATATCATCACTCACGGCTAATTATGACATCTCTCTTATTGGTGTATAAGTCATGTATAACTCACTTCCTGTTGTGAGTAACCCAGTGTTGTTTCTCTGTGATGTCCTCAGGGCAAGGAGATGGCCCTGGTCCACATGGCCCCAAAGACCCCCGAACCAGACAGACTCCACCAGGGCAGAGTCCAGCTAGTGGAGGTATAGAAAACAGTTTTTCCTACCTAAAACGTGGTCAAACTGAGTCCTTATTCCATTCTATCTGTTGTGAACAACACCTTTAAAGCACTTCAAAGTGTACACTCCCTCACTAATACCTATCTGTGTGTTATGTGCAGGGGAACTGGCGTCACGCCGGCACCAACCGGCCTGTGTCCAGGGAGGATCTGATGGTGGTCCTGGCTGGGCTGGTGGCTCTGAGGGTGCGGGCTCTTTACTTCACCCAGAGCCAGAGACTCAGTCTGGGGGAGGTAGGCCTGGAGGAGGCTACAGACACGGGGTCCGGTGGCCCTGCCAGCACCGTGGAGCAGTGTGCCTGTTCCCCTCTCTACAGAGGAGACTCCTGCCAGGTTTGACTCGGGCCGTAATGATCTTGTTCACTCCTAGTCCCCTAGGTGTTTCATATTGACATACAGGGGTCATACAGGCATAAGCAATATGGTTAAAGATTTGAAGAGTACTTCTGGGGTGCCTTGGAGTCTTATTTTGGAAATGGTAGTATGTCCAAGGCAAGATGGACTTTTAGCTCTCAGGTGCACAACAAGCAGGGCTGGGAGCTTGGGCTAAAGGCCAGTTTGGGATTGGGAAGGAGAGGTGGGAAAGACAGTGGGAGAGCGAAAAGGATTAGGAGAAGGTAGTAGAGAGAGAAAGAATACAGGAGGGGCTGAGAGAGAGAGAGGTGACGACTGATAGGTCTAGTCATTTTAGAAAAGAGAAGAGTTGTAACACGCCCAAACAATGGTGCCACGCCCCGGGGTGAGTGAGGTCACTGGCAGGCAGAGGAAAAACCCTTCAGCCCATCATAGAGACGACGGTTTAAACAAACCTGTGTGGAATGTCCTGGAAAAAAACCAATCACCATGTACAATCACCATGACATAATATTAGACATTCAATTACTGCTGTAAAGTGCTCCACTGTGGCATGGTAACAGCAGTTAAAATAAAATAGAATAAAAAAACATTTACAGTACGATGGTCATCAAGTTTCAACAGAATTCTTCCCCTTGGGGTGTTTAGTGCATGGGTGGGTCTCTGTAAGCATTTTCCCCCTGAAAATCCACATATTAAATTGCATGTAGATGAAACCATTTTTGGTGTGTAACCCCTAGGGATGGGTGGCTGACAGTGAAGATGTGGTCTTGTTACCCTGGCAACAGTGTCCTGATGACTTTACAATGGATTTTCATTTGACTTGATTGAGTTGTTTTTCCCCATTTTGTGGTTGTGCTCTAAGCAGTGTTATTCTGTGTGTGTGTGTGTGTGTGTGTGTGTGTGTGTGTGTGTGTGTGTGTGTGTGTGTGTGTGTGTGTGTGTGTGTGTGTGTGTGTGTGTGTGTGTGTGTGTGTGTGTGTGTGTGTGTGTGTGTGTGTGTGTGTGACATCAACGTCCTGTAATCAGGTGTGTTCAGAGGAAATGGATAATATATAGCCGGCGGCAGTAATAAAAAGGAGAGGCACGCTGACACACAGCCAGTGTGGTATCTGGCAACCTGGGACGGTGTTACTCACCACCCTCAACCAGACAGACACAATGTGTGTGTGTGTATTCTAGGTGTGAGTGATCTTTTGTACTGTCTGGAGGTCTATGAGTATTATTCACAGGACCACACAATCACACTGGCATACTCACAAAGATACCCTATGGACACACATTAACACACACGATCCAAAACACACTCATTCAGTCTCTCAGGTGGAACCACACCCGAGCAACATTAGGATTTTTCTTTAGACTGTTTGTTAGTGTAAGCGAAGTTGTATTTTTGAAAATAGTTATGAGAATAAATGTGTGTATGATGTGCACATATGTCAGTGTGTGTGTGTGTGTGTGTGTGTGTGGGTGCATGCTGCTACATTGCTCTGACTGCGGCACTGACTCAGGTGCTGTACATGAGTGATGGGGCGTGTCCTCTACGTGTGAGTCTGTGAGTGTTTAAGAGGCAGAGGCAGGGAGTTATTTCAGACTAAACGGGAGTGATGTCAGGCACGAGTGCACACAGACACCAGAGAGGGAGAGACGTGCTACTACAGGTCCTGCTATGGGGAACCTTACTGGGACTATGCAGCGCAGGACACAGACCATATTCCAGGGGAGAGAGGAACCGCTATCCCAGACAGTATGACCGAGAGGCACAGAGAATAGATTATCCTTTCATACATGACCAGGGAGGACAAAGAATACATTACCCTTCTGTGAATGATCAGGAGACCCAACGAGTCCAGTACCCTTCTGTGAATGATCAGGGGACCCAACGAGTCCAGTACCCTTCTGTGAATGATCAGGGGACCCAACGAGTCCAGTACCCTTCTGTGAATGATCAGGGAACCCAACGAGTCCAGTACCCTTCTGTGAATGATCAGGGGACCCAACGAGTCCAGTACCCTTCTGTGAATGATCAGGGGACCCAACGAGTCCAGTACCCTACTGTGAATGATCAGGGGACCCAACGAGTCCAGTACCCTTCTGTGAATGATCAGGGGACCCAACGAGTCCAGTACCCTACTGTGAATGATCAGGGGACCCAACGAGTCCAGTACCCTTCTGTGAATGATCAGGGGACCCAACGAGTCCAGTACCCTTCTGTGAATGACAGAGGACAGACTGTTCAGTACCCTTCTGTGAATGACAGAGGACAGACTGTTCAGTACCCTTCTGTGAATGACAGAGGACAGACTGTTCAGTACCCTTCTGTGAATGACAGAGGACAGACTGTTCAGTATCCGTATTTTGACGACCAAGGTTCCAGTTCTCAGATCCAGGTAAACCCATGGAAGTCAAGCAGTGGTGAAGTCTGCTGGCTTACAAACGGATGTACTGTCTGTAATGTATGTGTGGCTGCTCTGTGCATGAGTTAGACCTGTAGGACATCAGTTGACTTCCAGACTGTTATCTTACAGAGCAAAGGGTATGTTTGGCAGTGGTGCGTGGTGTGATGTCTTGTATTCAGCGTGGTACTGGTGACACACCCCACCTGGGAACAGTTTGGAACATTTGTGAGATCAGTCATTCTCTGTTGCTAGGCAGTTTGGCTGAGGTAAACTCAGACAGCTTTTATCTACTCAAACACTGCCACTTTGAATGGTAAAATGTTATTCTGTGTGGGAATTAAGTGTGTTGTTTTGAAACGTGTATTTAGTATTGTGTTCTGTTTGTGATAGAACTTGTGTGGCTCTTTCATATTTTTTGTTATTCATCCATTGAGTCCCATTGAGCTAGACATCACTTTTAAAGCTCTGACTTTCCATGAAGTATTGCTGTATCTACTGAATGTATTTGATGTGTCTGTATTCTTGTCTGATGTTTGTGTTTCTCTGTTCCAGAACTGTGCCACTGGTTACTATAGAGACGGCAGTGGACCCTACCTGGGTCTCTGTGTGCCCTGCTCCTGTAACGGCCTGGCCAACGAGTGTGACGAGAGGACTGGGAGGTGTCTGGTAAGAACACACATGTACACACATGTACACACATGTACACATACACACACACACACACACACACACACACACACACACACACACACACACACACACACACACACACAGGTTCTGACTCAGCACTCGAGAGTGAAGTGACCATAACCGCATATGAAGGTACAATACCTAAGTCATCCCATCTGACTCCAAGGTAAGCCACAGTCCAGTCATCAGTCATAGTCTGGACATCTTACCCATGCCACTGGGCATTTCTGTGGGTCCCCCATGGGCATCCCACCCTATCCGGGTGTTACCACATACTGTTCTGTACCATAGCAGGCTAACCACATTAAAGTATTGACTGATGTGGGTCTGTGTTAGTAGATGTGATCACATGTAAATGTGATATGGGTCTACATTAGCCCCTAGGGGAGACTTCATCTGTCTCCTTCTGTCACGGATGGCAGGGTGGAGTGGAGGGTGAAAATCTAGATCTCTAAAATCCCATGCAGCACTCTATATTCTCCTCTCTCTCGTTCTCCCTTTCTCTCTCTCTTATCTCCCTCTATCTCGCCCTCCCCTCCCTCCCTCTCTTTCTCTCTCACCATCTATTTCATTCTCGCTCGCTCGCTCTCTCTCTCTCTCCCTCCATTTCTCTCTTATCTCCTCTCATCTTACACAAGCCCCTCAAGAGCAGTGCCTCTCTCCAGGCCTAAGGAACCCAGAGCACTACGGACAGACAGACGCACATGGCTGAGCACGGTCTCTCTCTGCAGTGAATGTCCATCAAAATCACTTTAGTGAATGGATTAGAACAGAAATGTTTGGAATCTCCCTATCATCATCCTCCTCTCTCATAAAAACAACCACCCTCCTTTGTGGTAAAAATAAGATTTATGTAATGTACAGTTAGATAAACCCTGTGGTGGGGTATGGCAGTGTGGTTTTGTCCACAAAAGGACAAAGAGTGTTTAGACTCACTATGATCTTTATTATGGTACTTTCAATAAATTAGTGAGGCTATAGATTCTCTTTGTTACTTGGTTATTTAATAAGAGAGCACATCTTGTGCTGGTCACTGTCTAAACAGATACGAACATGTACACTATGATGGATCACAGCTATATTACTTTAAGACTCTACTATTTAGATTCTCTTATTGGCATGCTCAAGTGCTCTAACCATGTTTTTTACTATTCCTGTGGACAGAACTGCCAATACGACACGGCTGGAGACAGATGTGAGCGCTGCAAAGAGGGTTACTATGGAGATGCTGCCCAGAGGTCATGCCGGGTGTGCCCGTGCCCCTTCAGTGTGCCAGCTAACAGGTCAGTGTCACCAAAGAACCAATCAGTGGCAAGCTCAACCATAGTAGATGCTTCTTTGGTGGAATCAAACCTGTGTACTGACTTACTGTTGTTGGCCCAGTATTCAAGTGTTTAAATGTACTCTTTATCATTCCACTATAGTTTTGCAGTGGGTTGCAGAGAGGCTGCTGGAGGGTTCCAGTGTGTTTGTAAACAAGGCTACGCAGGAGACAGGTGTGAACGATGTGCCCCTGGTTACTATGGTGATCCATTGACAGCTGGAGGAAGCTGCAGACCTTGTGACTGTAACGGCAATGGAAACAGCTGTGACTCCAGGACTGGGGGTGAGTGGTGATGTGACTGAGACATGATGACACATTCAGAAAACCCGCACCATTGAGTGTATTGGTATAGCTTTATTCTCAGTTCATCATTATTATTATTTATTCAATGGCATTGTAGTTACTTTTTTTTGGGATCATGAATGCATAATTCTGCTCTTTCTACAGTGTGCAAGAACACTTTGGAGCCAGGGGACACTAACACTGATGAGCAGTGCCAAGGTTAGTGTCTGTTGTGTAACGTCTGATGGGTTCAACGAGAGGACAGGACATGGGGGCACCTACCTCGTCATGATCAACTACTGATTACACTTGTCTATGTGGTTCTCAGAGTGTGATGACTGCGCCAAGACCTTAATAAATGACCTGCAGCGTCTGGATGAGGAGCTGGCGAGAATTAAGACTCAGCTGGACAGCGCCAGTATCTCCGCCTCCTCCCGGGACAGACTCGGGAAGCTGGAAAATGCCATCACAGAGACCAAGGTACTAATGCGTTAATGGCCTATATGTACTGTTACTGTAATGAAGTGTACCACCATGCCCTCTGGCTACACAGGCCACAGAGAGGGAGGGAGTAGTAATTTATATACACACACAGTGTACACTTACTTCTCAATGCACGCACACATGCACTTGTGTGCTAACACACATTTCAACACACCCACACGTTTGTTTTACTATCCTTGTGGGGACCAAACAATTGATTCCCATTCAAAATCCTATATCCCCTAACCCGTAACCTAACCTTAACCCTCCTTCTAACCCTAATTGTAAACCTAACCCTAAACCTAACCCTTACGCATAACATTTGTCCTTGTGGGGGACCGGCAAGGTAACCCCACTTGTCCCAATTTTCCTTGTTTGACTATCCTTATGAGGACTTCTTTAAAACCAGAAACACACAAACATATTATCAAATTACATTTTATTGGTTGCGTTTCAGATTTCAGAATCCTCCTGATCAGCTAATTTTTTTAAATTAAAATGATTTTTATTTTTTATTTCCCCTTTATTTAACCAGGTAGGCCAGTTGAGAACAAGTTCTCATTTACAACTGCAACCTGGCCAAGATAAAGCAAAGCAGTGTGACAAAAAACAATAACACAGAGTTACATGTGGGATAAAGTCAGTCAGTTTGTCCCAGAGCTGTGGGTCAACACATGTCAGAGACCACACTGTACGTCAGTGGTAGTGGTCTGGTCAGGACTTGTTGTAGCAGCAGCTCCTACACTCCATGTGAGCATACGTTAATGTGAGCATTTATGAAGCTAACAGGAGTAAACAAGACACTCTGTCAACCTCTCAAACAGCCTGAGGAGTCAACAACCTGATCCCACTGTACTGGAGCTCTCTCCCTCCTCTCTCTGTCTGTCTCTCTGTCTGTTATTTCACTTGCTTTGTCAATCAGAAAATAACAGTAAACATGACTCTCTCACTCTTTCTCCTCTCCTCTCCTCTCCTCTCCTCTCCTCTCCTCTCTTCTCCTCTCCCTCCCTCCCTCCCTCCCTCCCTCCCTCATGTCATAATAAAGCATTGAACAATAGGCTGTGTGCTCTCTCCACAGTCTCTGGTGAACAAGTTCAGTTCCAGTGTGAACAGCCAGAAGCCTAAGGTTAGCCAACTAGAGCAGGACACTCTCAGTGTCAACGAGGATATCAACGCTCTCAAAGGCAAGGTACTGGACTGGAACTTCTTGATGTCTTTTTATTAGGGTTCGTCATGAGTGGGGGAAATTGTGCATATGTTTTGGTGTGTATATGCTGGCTGTGTAGAGCTAATGTGTGTTTGTTTGTTTGTTTGTTTGTTTGTTGTCCATTCAGGCAGATGACAGGGCTGTGGATGCCCAGAGAGTCCTGGAGGATGTGGGTAAGACTCATCTGAGAGCTAAAGACCTGGATACTGAAGCTAAGAACCTGCTCAAGAAGATCCTGGGTAAAAAAAAAACTATTCCTGTTTACTCGCTTTTTCTCTTTTTCAATCTCTTTGTCCACCTCGGTCTGTCTCTCTATCATATTATCCTCTTTTGTTTTATTGTGACTTTTATTTCTCTGTTTTCTCTCTCACCCTCTCCTTTCTTTCTTTCTTTCTTTCTTTCTTTCTTTCTTTCTTTCTTTCTTTCTCTCTCTCTCTCTCTCTCTCTCTCTCTCTCTCTCTGTTGCTTTCTCCCCCATCCCACCCTCCCTTTTATCTAAACCTGAATGTGTGTTGGGTGTAGTCCTGCTACAGCAGCTGACAGAGTCTGGCTCCAGTGGCGGTGTGGTGCCCAGTGAGAACCTGGCTAAGATGTTATCTGAGGCGGAACGCATGGTCAAGGAGATGGAGAAGAGGAACTTCAACCCACAAAAAGATGCAGCTGAGATAGAGAGGGATGAGGCCCAGAAACGTAAGACTTCTTCCTGGTTCATTCAATAACAAAAACTCTTAAAATCCCTAAAAGCTATTCTTTCAAAAGATTAGAATATCGACGTCTGATGTTCGAGAACACTACCACATTAGGTTGAGCTAAGATACAGATAAGAGGCCTAATGTCACAATAACGATGTCTACATTGTTTGATACCATCAGCAACCAAATAAAATGGTGAGATTTAAATAAAAACTTCAGGCGAGAATGTCAGTTTCTATTTCTATTCGAATCTGTTCCTCTCTCCCAGTGCTGGACTACATCAAGGCCAATGTGACGAAGCAGTATGATCAGAATGAGGCAGCAGCCAAGAGGGTGAAGGGTCTGCTGAAGGACTATGCAGCTAAATTGAAGGACCTGGAGGAGGCGCTGAAACAGGCTGGGGACATGGTCAAGAAAGCCAACTCTCAGAATGGACTCAACACCGAGGCACTGGAAGACATCCTGGTAATAATAAAAGTCCCAGTACCAGACTTCTAACATGATGATACTATGAAGTCATGTATAGGCTGTTAGTGTGTGCAGTAACCATGTCTCCGTTGCTATGGTTAATTCATGGTTGGTATCAGTATTGTTTGCCCAATTACGTTTCCATTGGCTTAATGTTCTCTTAACCAATTGAATCGTGTTTGTTCTTCAGAAACGTATGGAAGATCTGAGGAAAGAGCGTAAGAAGGTCCAGGACCAGATAGCCATGGCAGAAGATCAGTTGAAGGATACAAAGGACCTCCTTAGAATGTTGGATGACAGCAAGACAGTAAGCACACAGACCAGCCATGACAATACATCAGGGTTCCCCTTTTATGAAATATTGATTGTTGGACATAAAAGACTGTAAAAACACTGTGACCCTGTCGTCTTCCTCCTCTCTCCAGGAGTATGAACAGCTAGCTGCCCAACTGGACGGGGCCAGGACTGCCCTCACCAAGAAAGTCAACTCTATGTCCCAGGCCGCGGCCAAAGAGGACATTGTGGAGCGAGCAGAGAAACATGCTGAGAACCTGGCCAAGCTGGCCAAGGAACTACAGGAGTGAGTTATAGGGAATTGGGTCCTGGGTTATGAGGACAGTGCAGTTTCTGCTGGTTGTATAGCTCAAGTTCAAAGCATTTTGTGTTTTAGGTAATGGAAGTCGCCAGATATTGTTAAAAATATAAATTTTACAGGATAGAACAAAAGATGCCAGATAATAGCTCAGCACAATTAATGAGAGCAATAGAGGCTCAGTGTAAACGACCTACTATTGGAGCCAGGCATTGTGGTTCTGTAACAGGGATGTTTATGTTGGGTGGTTTCCATCCTCAGTGGGTCGTGCCAGATAGATCTGCGATCAGATAGATCCCCCACAGGCTGCATGTTTGTTTTCCTGCTTTGTTGAAAATCCATATGCGTGTGTTGACCTGTGTACTCTTGCTCTGCCTCCTTTCCTCTCTTCTCCCTTCCTTCTCTCTCTACCCCCTCTCTCCTCATTTCCTCTCTTCTCCCTTCCTTCTCTCTCTACCTCCCCTCCTTTCCTCTCTTTCTATCTTCCTATGTCACAGTGCTGTGAGGGACTCGAGTGGCCGCTCTGATGTGCGTGATGCCATGGACGCCATTAAGGCCTACAAGAACATCACAGATGCAGTCAACGCTGCAGAGAAGGCAGCCAAGGAGGCCAAGGATGCAGCTGACAAGGCCCTCAAGGTCAGTTCACAGTCCAGCCACTAGACCCTTATCACAGAGATAATGAATCCTCAGCACCTCAACTTTTATGTGGCTTTGCTTTACCTTCTGTTTGAACAATATTCTTAAACTTCTGTTATTATTTTGCAATATAGGATGTGAAGAAAGAGGACCTGACAAAGAGAGCTAAGAATCTGAAAGACAGCGGGAACGACCTACTGAGGGAAGCAGAGGATGCAGAACAAGATCTCAAAGGTATGCTGCTATAAGTTCTAATATAGTTTTTAGAGTTGGCAGGGAGCCAACCAAATATATGTGGCTTAAATGACTTTGAACTGAACTCTGGTTTGACTCCACAGAGGCCTCTGATCACCTCACTGCCCAGAAAAAACGCCTGAAGGACACAGAGAAGAAGAAGAAAGCATTGGAGAAGGACCTTATGGACGCTCAGGCAGAGCTGAACAACATCGTGAGAGGTAAACCGGCTCAGATAGTAGGAGGAAGTCTGATAGATCAGCTCAAATTATAGAGAATTACTGATCAATGGAGGAATATACCCCTCTCCTCCTTCCCTCATTCCCTCTCTTCTCTCCTCCCGTCAGATGACATAGGAGACATGTTGGACGAGGCGAAGAGCAAGGCAGCGTCAGCCAATGATACGGCCAGCACCACCATGGACAGACTGAATGCCATCAGAGAGGAAGTGGATAAGATCAACGTCATGCCCTCCGACTCCAACCTCAGCAGCGTCATGGATGATGTGAACAAGTCAGGTGAGGGATCACTCCACTAACGCACGTCTGCATAGGATGGAGGGAATATACACCCGTAGACAGGGCTTCCTTGTAAAAAGAGATTTCTATCCTGTACCAATGAGACTCACCTGGAAAATAAAGGTTGAATTAATACTACTTGTCTTATTTGCTGATATTACCATGCATGTACAGTACTGTATGTACAGCGATGTTTGTCCACTCTGTGCCTGTTTTGTACAGGTGTAAAATGGTTAAAAGGTCTAACTATACTCTCTCTCTCTCTCTCTCTCTCTCTGTATCTCCCTCTCCCCCTTCCCTCTCTCCCCATCCACAGTGAAGAATCTGTTGAACACAATCCCGTCTCTGCAGGATAAGATCTCAGAGGTGGAAGAGCTCAGCTCTCAGCTGTCCCCCGTCACCAACATCTCAGAGAACATCAAGAGGATCAAGGAGCTGATCGAGCAGTCTAGAGACGCAGCCAACAGGGTAAGAACAGAACCCACACACACCCACACACACACACCCTGGGTCTATACCCCACCAGATATGCCCACTGTGTATTACCTATTCCCCTTCCATTGGCCATACAGTATACAGGTGAAAGGATTGCAGGTCTAGGTCTTGACAGAGGCCTTTGGTGAATATGTACCATCATTTGTTATTCCCATAAAGGAAAACAATGATTTAACTTTACACTGCTGATCCCTTTAACCATGTACAACCTCTCTCCTCATCTCCTCCCCCTGTCTCTCCAGATTGTGGTCCCTATGAAGTTCAGTGGTGAGGGCCATGTGGAGCTGCGTCCCCCCAGGGACATGGAGGACCTGAAGGCATACACTGCCCTGTCCCTGTCCTTGCAGAGACCAGTGAACCCCGACATCGGCAGAGGGGATGGAACACGCAGACGCAGACAGGACAGCACCACCACAGATAAGGGAGACATGTTCGTACTCTACCTCGGCAACAAAGACGTGAGTGGACTGGACAGCACTTGGGTTGCAAAAGGAGGGTATATTATCTAAAACCTTCAAAGTTTACAAGTAAACTACCAAAATGTTGGTATCTTTCAAGGATTTTATGTAATCTATCACAAGACATCTAGTTGCCCTTTTGGGTACTTCAGATTATCACAGGTGTCTGTAATTATCTCTGGCCCTCTGTGTGGGATTATCATATGAAAATATACAAAATAATAATTTAAAATCATTTTAAAATAGAATTACAATACTGTAAAATATTATCCTAAATATAAACCATCAACTTAGTGAATAACAATGGTGTTTAATATGAGTGTTTCAGCATGAAATATTATTTATATATATATTTTTTTTTAACTTTGATTTATTTGACTATGTCAATATGTATTTGAAGTCAATTTTTGGTCCTGAAACTGGTGGCAGTTGTGAAAAAATAAATAGTTGGAAGAGTTTTCTCTCTTGGACCATGTGGTCTATCTAATAGAAACTCATTGACAGTGTGGACACATACCTTTTTTCTAAGTTGTTCAAGTATATATTACCAAAGTTACGATAGATTGCCATAGATTTTCTGTTAATTACCAAAATTACTGAAGGTTCCGGTAACTTTGGTAAATTACCAGCAGCTTTGTTGCCCTAGACAAGACACAACCTGGCCCTTGTAGTTCCTTGTTCTCCTAGTGAAAATAACTGGATGGTATAGATTTGGCAATTTGCTTTATGGTCATAAAACTCTCTCTGGCACTTCAGTCGCCATCCTCATGATACATTTGAGTCATTTAGCAAACACTCTTATCATTCTTTTTCATACTGCTCCTGCGTGGGAACCCTGGTGTTGCAAGTACCATGCTCTACCGACTGAGCCACACTGGATCCTGTTATATAGGATCATTTGTATACTTCTCTATTGAAATAATGGCACCGTATACATTTGACAGTTTGCTTGTGGTTGGAAATGCTCCCACTGATGGTCCTCACCTCTCTTCTCCACAGTCATCTAAAGACTACATTGGCATGGCCCTGAGGAAGAATGTGCTGTTCTGTGTGTACAAGCTGAGCGGAGAAGAGTATGAGATCAAGACGGACTACATCACTAGGTCTCCCTCTGAGCCGGCATTCTTTGACAAGGTGGACCTGCACAGGTAAAACCATACCTTCGTCCATCTCAAGTCTTAGGAATTGGAAATGTTATTTGAGTGAGTAACCCTGATCTAACGTTGACCTTTTTTACAATCTCTTAGAATTTACCAAGACGCACAGGTGATCCTCACCAAACTGTTCACATCTAATGACCCGGACCCTCCTCAGACCAGCAGTAAGCAGGGAGAGCTGACCAGGAACCTTCTAAACCTGAACCATAGTGACATGGTCTTCTATGTCGGGGGCTATCCCTCCAACTTCACTGTAAGCAACCCAAAACATTGACTGGAAATGAACATTTCAGTTCCTAGGTGACAGTACTATTCCTGACTATTTAAACATTCTCAGTCTTATTATACCTGAATATGCTTTGCTTCTATAGCCTCCAGCCTCCCTCAACTACCCAAACTATAAAGGATGCATCGAGCTGTCCACCTTCAACGACAGATTCATCAGTCTGTACAACTTTAAGAAGGCTGTCAAGATCAACCTGGAGACTCCATGCAAGAGGTTGGTTTAGAGCTACTGAAAGCCTAATGAGTTATTGACGGGAGATAATGCTTCTGGATCAGAGGACAACAAAGACCAAAGGTCCCATATTCAAAATGCCTCAGAGTCCTTGTTATACAGTCAATCTAACCTGTCAGTCACTTGACTGCTAAACGTCTGAAGGGGTTAGACTATTTACGCTGGATGTGTAACCTTTTCACAGTGTGACATGCTCCTATTCATTTCAACGAAACCTGGGCTTTAGCAGCACGGCTCCCTGAGAGGCTCACACTGCACAGCGTAAAATTAGGCCGCAGTTCTATTTTCGCGCCTGAGAACACTGCCAGCGCACATCCAGTGTAGCATCTAAAAACGTATAGTTTTCCTCATACCCCAGGTAGTTATGAGTGTTGACATCTTCTAACCTTAACCCTATTCTGATTGAATCCCCCTGTGCCCAGGTATATGCAGCCAGTGGTGTTTGACTACTTCGAGGGGACTGGCTATGCCAAGGTGTCCACCCAAGGTGTCATGGTGTCCACCCTCCTCCTGACCCAGACCATCTCCACTCGCTCAGAGAATGGGCTTCTCCTCTACATTGGAAATGAGGTAGGCTCCTTATTCTTTCTACTGGGAAACATTTGGTGTGGTAAAGTTGATGACACTTGAATAGCTGTTGAAATTCTGTACTGTTGTCAGTCTGTCCACTGGCTGTGTTTAACGTTGCTTGTTTTCTTCTTTTCGTAGTACAACTACTACAGTGTGACGTTCGAGAGAGGCTACGTTGTCATCCACAGTAACCTGCTCAGAGAACCAGCACGAAGCACCACCAAAGTCTTCCCAGTGGTAAAGGCAGTTAGATGCTAGATAGATGGATGGGTGGAATAATTTGTCTGTTTGATCCTTTTTGATGTTTGGTTAATTGTAGAATTTGCATTGTTTTTGCTTAAATGGTTCCCCCTGATTTTTCCTTCTCTTTAGGATGCAGATTCGGCAGAAGTGTTGATCATCATGGAGTCTAAAGGAAGCCAAGAGATGAAGATCCGTGTAGCAGGAAATGAGGTGGTCAAGGCTAATGTCCAGTACACCCCTGGTGACTATGCAGACTACTACATCGGTGGCCTACCACAAGCCCTGAGAGAAAGGTGAGTGCTTTTCATCCACTTACTAGGAACATTATTATTATGTTTGGCCCATGTTTGGTATTCCATTTTCCATGATCAAACTCTGCCCAGGTTACATGGATGTTGAGTAAGTTTTAAATCGTTATTGGTAGTACACTGTTTTCCTAAACCTACACCATACCAGAGGAGTCTAAATAAAATTGTGTTTCGTGTGTTCTCGCTCACAGACACAACATCACCTCCCAGCCACTGAAGGGCTGCATGAAGAACGTCAAGCTCAACAGCAAGTACCCCAACTTCCAGGAAAAAGTGGGCATCAGCCGGGGCTGTCCCAAGGACCTCCTGGTAAGTCTTCACCTTTCACTAAAGTTTTCAATCGTGGTCAACACAGTAAGTCAGTGTTTTCGGGTCAATTTGAATTGAAGGTAGCTAATTCAGTTTGAAAGTAATTTGTCTGTAATTTGTTGAGTTGATTTTAAACTTTAAAAAATGTTAAAACCTTTGAAATAAATATATTTTACTTTTAAGTTTATTGATAAGTCATTGAAAATAGACTGCCTTTTTTCAATTATTGAATTCTCACATAAAATCAATACCATGGAATTATATTTTTATTCATACCACTATGATATTTACTTACTGGAAACTATAACTTATACTGTCAAAAAGCCATTTCTGCGTGCCAGTACCATTTCTGTGTGCCAGTACCGTGTATTTTGATGCTGTAACTGACTCCAGTCCACTGTTAGTAACAGCTTTATAATGTCTCTGTGTTCCAGGCATCTCGTAAAGCAGAGTTCAACGTGGGCAGTTCTCTGTCAGCTGCTCTTAAAGGCTTCAGCCTGGCCAATGATATCACAGTCTCACTGGGATTCAAGAGCTCTGAGAAAGAGGGTCTTCTACTGCAGAACACCGAGTCGGTTAGTAGACTACAACACCCATTTTTCTCTGTCTCTCTCTGTCTCTCTCTGACTCCCTCCCTCCCTCCCTCCCTCCCTCCCTCCCTCCCTCCCTCCCTCCCTCCCTCCCTCCCTCCCTCCCTCCCTCCCTCCCTCCCTCCCTCTTCCTTCCTTCAACAGTTGCTTTAACAGTTTAGCTTTAGGATACAGCAAATGTAAGTGGACTGACTGTTTGAAATAATCGTTTTCCCCACCCGGTCTCCGACAGAGCATTGGTGCCATCGAACTTGCCTTGGTCGACGGCTACGTGGTTCTGACATTCAAAGACGAAGTTTGGAAATCTTTGAAATCAAGCAAGCAGTACCAGGATGGCAAATGTCATTACCTAACTGCCACCAGGAGAGTCTCTCCTCAAAGGTAGAACATCAAACAGTCAAGATAGATTGATAGAAGTCTATGAAAACCACATGTTCGGAAAAAAAGTGAAATGTTAAATTTATCCAGTTCCATGATGGATTGGTGAAGATTGAGACTTACTATATGATTGTTGTGACAGTACAGTACACACTCGCTATACCGATTGGTAACCACTGACACATATACTGTAAGTACCATATATGTGAATGCATGTCTCGTGTTGCCCTACAGTATTGAGCTCCGGATAGATGAGGATGATTTGGGAGGGCAGATAACCTCAGGTTCCTTCAGTTCAAACCCAGACTCTGTGTTCCTGGGGAAAGACACCTTCAAAGGCTGCATCTCCAACCTCTACCTGAGAAGGTAAGCTCCCATCACTGTGTATTATTACAATGTCTAACGGTAGTAACAACACAGCAGTAGTAATAGTTGTTATATACATGTAGTGATCATCATGGCTGTCATCGTAGTTTTATTTATTCAAGCTTTATTGAAGCAGGGAGTAATATTGAGACCCTTATGCAAATGAACTCTAAACTCTACAAAAAATACACATTGAATATGAAATGCAAGTAATTAATTACAAAATAACATAGCATAACGTAGAAGTTTATTTTTGCAGGAAGGTTTCATGGTAGTTTTAATGTTGACATTAAACATTCAATAGTTCACGTTTCATAGTGCACTGATGTCCTGATATTAGATACTATCCTGGTTGTATCACCTCCTGAAAGTTGCTGTGTGTGTTGTGTTGTGTTGCAGGCCTGACTCTCTGTACAGAGCAGAAGACCTGAGTCAGTTCAGCTCTACAGGAGATGTGCTGCTAGATATGTGTAGTGCTGACAGACCTCCACAACTGATGCTCGACCGAAACACCTCCAGGAAGGTGAGAACGAACAGTGAACTCAGCTAGCCCAATTTACAACGATTCACTTACAATAATGACCTACCTACAGTGCCTTGCGAAAGTATTCGGCCCCCTAGAACTTTGCGACCTTTTGCCACATTTCACGGCCAGGTCTTGGTAGATTTGCAGTGGTCTGATACTCCTTCCATTTCAATATTATCGCTTGCACAGTGCTCCTTGGGATGTTTAAAGCTTGGGAAATCTTTTTGTATCCAAATCCGGCTTTAAACTTCTTCACAAAAGTATCTCGGACCTGCCTGGTGTGTTTCTTTGTTCTTCATGATGCTCTCTGCGCTTTTAACGGACCTCTGAGACTATCACAGTGCAGGTGCATTTATACGGAGACTTGATTACACACAGGCGGATTGTATTTATCATCATTAGTCATTTAGGTCAACATTGGATCATTCAGAGATCCTCACTGAACTTCTGGAGAGAGTTTGCTGCACTGAAAGTATTTTCATTTTTATTTTTTTATTTTACCTTTATTTAACCAGGCAAGTCAGTTAAGAACAAATTCTTATTTTCAATGACGGCCTGGGAACAGTGGGTTAACTGCCTGTTCAGGGGCAGAACGACAGATTTGTACCTTGTCAGCTCGGGGGTTTGAACTCGCAACCTTCCGGTTACTAGTCCAACGCTCTAACCACTAGGCTACCCTGCCGCCCCAAGTAAAGGGGCTGAATAATTTTGCACGCCCAATTTTTCAGTTTTTGATTTGTTAAAAAAGTTTGAAATATCCAATAAATGTCGTTCCACTTCATGATTGTGTCCCACTTGTTGTTGATTCTTCACAAAAAAATACAGTTTTATATCTTTATGTTTGAAGCCTGAAATGTGGCAAAAGGTCGCAAAGTTCAAGGGGGCCGAATACTTTCGCAAGGCACTGTAACTGATGACTACCTTTATTACCAAATAACTTGTGAGACCGTCAAGAAAGCGTCATGTTTTTTTTGTATGTTTTGTGTTCGTCAAACCAATCACAATTGTATTTTTTTTCCCTTGTCCTAATGTTGGAACGAGACAATCCAAGTTTCCAATAACATTGTACTATGATTACCTACTGTAGCAACAAACCAGTCGTTGGTGTCAGTTATCACTTCAGCATCTATCCCATGCTTCACATGCATGTTGCGTTTATGTGCTGTTCACAGTGTTTTGTGCTGCTTTGTTTCCAGAGATGAAGAGAAGGACGACCTGCCAACTAATGAGGATGAATTGATATTGACATGAGAAATATGAGCATCTCACACAATGTTTGCACAAGCCCATTGCTATTGTACTGCATGGACATCCACATCATCATGACTACTATTATTAAATACAAACTAACTATTAAAAACAATTATTTAATGAGCATTGTTTCGCTTTTGATTTGTACACTGTTCTATCTTAAGCATGTTTCATGACAATAAACCAATTTTCTGAACAGTGATTAACAAGCATCTATTAACCCACTCATTCACTATCATCATCAGTCCATTTGGTAACAACCAGCCTGATGTTAGGTCATTGCCCTGCCCTCACTCATTTTCTGCTCTCCCTATTAACAATGACTAGGACCAATGAACTACTGAATGATCTATGGTCTATACAGAGATACTATCATAATAGGATATACTATCATAATAGTATTATACTATGGAATGACAGAGGGTGTATTATTGGAACATTGCACTAGGAATGAACAGTATTAGTTATGGTCTGTGAATACCTGGAATGTATACTGGAACATTACACAGAGTATTGAGTAAAGCAGTGCATCATTGTCATGCATAAGCAGTGTTAGAGTTTGTGTGTGCATCATAGTCATGCATCTCTTACTGTATGCCAGAGGAGGCTGGTGTGTCAATAATGTCTGCAATTGAGTGAATGAAATGGTATCAAACACCTGTCAATCAATGTCACTCTAAACACGTCAGCTCTGTTGATTAAAATGCATTAATAGACCAACTCTTCCCCAATGAAAACATGCAATGACTAACAGATTGGCACAACTGTATGCTAGGATTACAATTACCCCCATGAATAATATAATATCCATACAGTTTTGGTGGAGTATTTAAAATGGTGCCAAGCGTGAGTGTCCTATTTGGTTGTTTATAAGCTATTTCTTCATATGCATTTTTATTCATGCAAATACAGTACACGCAAGCAGGTCTTATAAAGATTATGTGTATACTAAGAGCATAGACATGGCACACACATGTTCAGAGGCAATTATGATGAGGTATCTTGCCAAAAGAATGTATGCCATATCAAAAGCTACACACACTGGCTCCTGCCCTCATTCCTTCCCTCCACACCATACCTAAACTGAAACAAAACAACAAAATGGCAGACTGGGAAGTATCATGTCATTTTTGTGGAGGAAACATGACTTGTGATACATCTCACACATCTTAGAAATGAGAAGATCGTGATCGTGATTCAGGTTTCAGTAAAGAGATGCAAGCCTATCAACAGATTACTATTCAAAGCAGCTTTCACCCCCAAATGGGAGACATCTTTAACAGTTTCTAACTCCCAGAGGCCTACAGTAGACAACAAGGAGGACTCGGGAATGAGAATGGGCTCATAACTGTTTTCTGTGGAACACTGAGTCTCCTTGTTCAGTTAGTTGACCTTGTTCAGTTGGTTGACGTTAAGGTTTCATTGAGCAGAGTGTCATATTCACCAAAGCTCTATATCCTCCTAAATCTGTCTTTGCATTTCAGAATCACATTTCCATTGACTAAGGCAAGTCCCACCCCAGTGCTTTGTTGGAGGTTAATCGCATACACATATTTAAGCAATTGTCTCTAATATTGAGTTCCCGTTTCTCTGTGCCTGTTTGTGTTCTGTATAGGATGGTGTTATTGAGGTGTCAGATGACAGTCTCTCTGTGTGTGCACACCCTGCCCTGGTTGAACATGCTTACCACATTGGGGGCACTGTGAGTAGCCTGAGCTATAGCCTCACTCCCCAGGAACTCCAGCCCAGGTGAGTGGACACGCTCACACATTCTCTCTCTCTCTCTCTCTCTCTCTCTCTCTCTCTCCTTACTTCCTTACCTACTTACTTACTTACTTCCTTCCTGACTCATGTGTCTTTCCTCCACCAGACCTAATTTCTCCCTGGACGTGAGGACCAAGTCTGCCAAAGGCCTGTTGTTCTATGCAGCCACCAGAGGGGGGAGCTCTCACGTGGCTCTCTACCTGTCCAAGGGCAGGATCAGACTGTCAGTAGACAAGAGCAAAAAGATCTTCAACAGGGAGAAGTACAATGATGGAAAGTGGCACTCGGTCAGTGGGTTACAATCTAAGACAATCTGCACTCAGTAATGTTGTTTCACGTCATATATTCACAAACAGTTGTTTGCAGTAGTTGTTCAGTAGTTTTTCAATGTTTCATGAGAGAAAACTTACCAAATCACTCCATGGCACTATAATCAGTCAGTGACAGGGATGTACATTTATTTGTCCTCTGTGGTGACCTCACCTCTGCAGGTAATATTCAGCCTAGAGAAGAAGAAGTTCCGGTTGGTAGTGGATGGTATCAGGGCTCAGGGTGGACAGCTAACCACCTCCATGGAATTGATCTCTCCTCTTTACATGGGAAGTGCTCCTGATTCCTTGAACAAAGAACTGAAGGTAGCCAACACACACACACACACACACACACACACACACACACACACACACACATGGACACCAGTGGAGGCTGGTGTGGGGAGTTATAGGAGGACAGGCTCATTGTAATGGCTGGAATGGTATAAAAGGAACCGAGTCAAACGGGGTTTCCATATGTTTGATACCATTCCATTGATTCCATTCCAGCCATTACAATGAGCCTGTCCTCCTACAGCTCCCCCCACCAGCCTCCACTGATGGACACACACAGGCACACACAGACACAAACACACATACAGTATACACTCACACCCCCAATATTGTATTGTATTTTCTCTTTACTTTCAGTGGAAGCGCCTCCCAAAGCAAAGTGTGATTGGCTGTGTGCGCAACTTCAAGATGAATGGCACTCCCATGCCAGAACCAACCACCAATCATGGTGCTGGTCCCTGCTTTGACGGACAGGCACAGAGTGGGGCCTACTTCTCAGGAAGAGGGGCATATGTCATTATCAGTGAGTAGAAAACAAAATATTGAGATTGGTAATATGGTGCAGGATAATCTCCATTAACCCAGACGTAAAATCTTGCATAATTTGGTCAACTGCGTGATTAACTTCTGTGTTCATACGTGTTAGAAATTTAGAGTTCTGGCAAGAAAGGAAGTCTCCACCCTCGCAAAAGTAAAATCTCAGCCAAAGCCCCCCCTCCGATCCGTGTGGGCACACGCGCCAAACACTCGAGGCGAAGAAGTTCAAGCTTTGCCTTCACCCAATTCTGATATGTTTAAATAACCAGTGATGAAAACCCCACAACCAGAACTACTGCAGCTCGTTATCTCACACATCCCATTCAGTCCCGTCAGATTCTTCAGTCTACATGCTGAGTCTGCCCACGGGAGATTAGGTGCATGATGAAGATGAGAATCATAACAACGATGAGGCTGATGATGATGTCTGTTCCAGATGATTCCTTTGTTGTGGGCTCCAGCTTTGAGGTGGTGTTTGACATCCGTCCCAGGAGTCTGACTGGTGTTCTGCTCCATGCGGGGGACTCCAGCAGGCCTCGCCGTGGGCCCAACACTGGACACCACCTCAGCCTCTACATGCACAGAGGCGAGGTGAGCCTGCCCTGCACTATGCTGTCTGGACTGGGCCAGTCACAGCCTTGAAATTGTTTCCTAGACACATGATTCCTTGGACTAGTTTGACCCCTCAAGTGCTAGATTTGACCTTTCAAGCTGACCTTTCAGACATCTCAATGGTTACATTTGACTTTCAAATCATTTAAAACGTGATTCTAGTTCAGGCTGATTTTAGGCTGAGTTTCCTTGCAGACACTGGTACCTGAGCAGCCATAAGTCTGTTGTGCAGTGTTGTGATGCACATGTGTTTCTCCAGGTGGTGGCACGGGTGAACAATGGAGCAGGTGAATTCAACGTGTCCGTCCAGCCCAAGCAGCCCTTGTGTGACGGAATGTTCCACAGAGTTGCAGGTACAACTTTAGTTATAACATTTTATAACGTGCCTCTATTCAACTAGCTAGCTACAAATTCATAGTAATAAGTATATTTAATATGTAATAAGTGACGCCCATGGGGAATGAGTGTGTTTGTGTGTGTTTCTCACTTCAGTGATCAAGAGGAACAATGTTGTGGAGATGCATGTGGACACCGAGGGTGACCACAAAATAGGACCGTCCTCCTCGTCCTCTACTCTAACCAAAGACCCTCTCTATGTAGGCGGCATTCCAGGTAGGTACACTGGAGGAGAGGACAATGGATTTACAACTACATTCAAACTCTTTCAGACCTGGAGTCCACTGAAATGAAGCCCCTCTTGTATTTTACACAAATAATAACCTTTACATCCTATAGGACGGTGAATGATAGATCAGAGATAGAATCAAAGATATAGTCACACTGAATTTAGACTCCATCACTATTTTGCCTCTTGAATACAGTACTGTATCTGACTCTTTCTTGTGCAGAGACGTCCATGCACCTGACCCTCCCTGTCACAGAGTCCTTCGAGGGCTGCATCCAGAACATGAAGATCAACGAGGACCCGGTTTCCTTTGAGAAGCTCTCTGGGGTGTTCGGTCCAGTCAACCTCAGAGAGTGTCCTGCTGAGTAGAGTCTAGTCCATGACCACATCCTGGGATGTTCACTGTCTACTGGCTGCCATGTGCAATCTAATCTAAAGACAGAGAATGTGTGTGTGTGTGTGTGTGTGTGTGTGTGTGTGTGTGTGTGTGTGTGTGTGTGTGTGTGTGCGCACGCACTCACATTTGTGTTGATAGGTATACGAGCGGCTCAGAGATTCATGTATGTTGCTCTGTATGAGGAAACTAAAGATAAAGAGAGATGAGCTAGTCTGTAGTGTTACACTATAGTATATTTATTTTGTGATAAATGTGTTCATTATCACCATCTTGTTATTGAATATATTCTAATATTCTAATGTTGTACCATCTGGGTTAGACATGTCTGTTTCACCCCATTAGGCTCTTCCGTTGTGCTTCCTGTCCTCCTCCCCCATAGTATATAAAAGCTTTCCTTAGATTTTAGAGTGGATGTGGTGTGTGTTTGGTCAGTATTGCATCATGGCCAGCAAATTTAAGCAACCCTGCACTTTAAAAAACAAATGCCATGTTGACCAGTTAACAAAGAAAATGTCAGTCACAACAATGGACTCGATTTAAATGACCATTCTGTATCTCTTGTGACATGTAACTCTGAACTGATCCATTTTTGTATGTAGGGCCTACTATAATTGCATTGGGATATTTCTTTATGTGAATGTTGTCTTTCAGAATAATTTTTAATCATCAATATGGATTCAGGAATAGTCAATTCTTGGTGAAAATTCTTGGGGTGGCAAGTAGCCTAGGGGTTAGAGCGTTGGACAAGTATCCAAAAGGTTGCAAGAATAAATCCCTGAGCTGACAAGGTAAAAATCTGTCTCTCTCTCTCATTGAAAATAAGAATTTGTCTAGTTAAATAAAGGTTCAAAAGCAAGACATTTTCCCTCAGTAGATTAGTCTCGAAAATGATATTCAACTGAATTGGGACCACTGAGAAATGTAAAAAAACTAAATATTTATTTTGGTTTTCTCACATACAAGTGGATATACCTCAGACTAAGCTATGTATATAATTGTGTATAATACTTGTTTACTATTTTCCATAATGAAACATTCAGTGCAAATGTATTCACTGTTGGCAGTTACACCAGCTACCATTTACTTTACACTTGGCCACCCTTTATTGTACATGTATGCATTCCTACCTTTTGACCACTGATATCATTCAACATTTGTGAGTGGGTTAATCATGTCTGTCCATCTGTCTGTCTTCATTGCCTATTTATGTCAATTCTGAATGCTTGTAATTCTTTTGAACTTGGTGTTTAAATTTTATGTGTAACCTTTTAATAAAATACAGCAGACAGCATGCCCATATCCAATATTAAAGTGTTTTGGATATTATTCTGTACATTATGCACATGAGTTGATATATAGAATATAGAGCATATTACCCTCTCCCTGATGTTTTACATATACCTGCTGGAGCCAGACAGTATTGGAAATGTTGGATAATTAGTGCTTCTCACATGTGCACACTTAACGCTCATTGGCTAGTCCCTGTCGACAAGAAAAATATGATCGCGCAGCGTTTCTATTTCGGCACGTACCCCGACCCAGAGAAAACGGACATACAAAAGGGTGAAGAAAACGATGTAACTCAACGGTATTGTTGTACCGCAAACACTTTTTGCTAGAATTAAAGTATTATTTATAAGAACATGAAATAGCCGTTGTTAGTTCGAAGTGGGTGGTGCTAGCAGGCTACTGTACAGCAGTTGCAACGAGACGAGGTGCAGTGCACACCTCCCCCACAAGTCTAGCCGCTGTCACTTCCATTCCACCGGTGTGTTTTGGTTCGATAGGCGGTGCGCGCTGACAATTTGTCAATCCGTTGTCGACACTAAATAGACGGGTTGTGATCGATGGCGAAACCAGAACCAGCCCAGCAACATGTGGAGGAGAAAGCGGAGCAGATTGACGACGCAGAGTTGGCATTTAAAGGAATAAACATGCTGCTCAACAACGGATTCAAGGAGAGCGACGATCTGTTCAGAAAATACAGGTCAGACGGTCCCGTTCCGTAAATAATGAGATGATAGACTATCACTGTAATTGGTTAATTAATTTAGGAAATATTGTAATTGAGGAGCTATCATATTTTGTTCCGTGATCTGTTTATTTTTTTCGATTGTGCAAGCCCACGTGAAACTGATTATTATAGGCTAATGTGTTGCAATGTAAGTTAACTCATGAGTTTCACGTTTCAATCACCTACTACAGCAACAGCTCTAACAAATTACATCTTGACATTGGGTTCCAAGTGGCCCATCCAAGTGTGCGAGATCACAATGGGGACTCATACTGCCCCTCATCAGTTGTCAGTGTGCATTGATGCTTAAACATGAGACAAAAATAAATCACATTTTAGTCATTTGGGCCAAATTTGTACCTTTTGGCTAGTATTGTGCCTACACACGTGGTATTCTGTGTGTGTGCCTGCACACGAGTCCAAGTACACACACACACACACACACACACACACTTTTATTGGTGTATCCTCAAGCGGACCAAATAAGGAGGGTGCCACTGAGGGAACCTACACATCTCATGACATACTGTAGCCATGACTCAGTGAAGTGTGAAAGTCGTCCATTACACAGCAGATAGCAGCAAAGCACCTTCCTCTAGTGTCAGTCTCTGTCACCCCTGCAAGCTCTCTCTCTCCCACAGAGCTCTGTCTGTTTGTAGACACCTCTCTCTCTCCCACAGAGCTCTGTCTGTTTGTAGACACCTCTCTCTCTCTCCCACAGAGCTCTGTCTGTTTGTAGACACCTCTCTCTCTCTCCCACAGAGCTCTGTCTGTTTGTAGACACCTCTCTCTCTCCCACAGAGCTCTGTCTGTTTGTAGACACCTCTCTCTCTCCCACAGAGCTCTGTCTGTTTGTAGACACCTCTCTCTCTCCCACAGAGCTGTCTGTTTGTAGACACCTCTCTCTCTCTCCCACAGAGCTCTGTCTGTTTGTAGACACCTCTCTCTCTCCCACAGAGCTCTGTCTGTTTGTAGACACCTCTCTCTCTCCCACAGAGCTCTGTCTGTTTGTAGACACCTCTCTCTCTCCCACAGAGCTCTGTCTGTTTGTAGACACCTCTCTCTCTCCCACAGAGCTCTGTCTGTTTGTAGACACCTCTCTCTCTCCCACAGAGCTCTGTCTGTTTGTAGACACCTCTCTCTCTCCCACAGAGCTCTGTCAATCTGTTGTTAAATACCTTATGTTGTTTCTCCCCACAGCTAGCTTCTTATACACCTCACTCTTGTCATGCTAGATCATTTAATTCAGTGTTTGTTTGTAGTTCTGTCTTATGAAATGTTTCCCTTTTCCCCTCAATGTAAAACTCTTGACTCCAAGGACATTTGCAATAGTTTATATCAGTATCACTTCACTATTCTGCTATTTTGAGAGGCTTGTTGTGATGAGCAAGCCAAACTGGGCTAGGCATATACAGTGAGCTACAAAAGTATTGGGACAGTTACACAATTTTGCTGTTTTGGCTCTGTACTCCAGCATTTTGGATTTGAAATTATACATTGATACACAAGTGCAGACTGTAAGTGTAGAAAAGGCCCATGGAGTTGGTGGAATAATCCTTTAATTCAGACCAGATGAGTCCACCTGGACCTACTGGAGAATTTGGATACTGAAGCCTTCCTCATGGCCCTACGGCGGTTTATCTCCCGACGGGGGGAAACCCTACGAGATCCTGGCTGACAGAGGTACGAACTTCCATGGCTTGGAGGAAGCCTTCCAAGCCATGGAACCCAGCCTCCAGGATCAGCTGATGGACCAACAAATCTCATTCAAATTTAACCCTCCAGGCGCTCCTCATTTTGGAGGAACATGGGAGCGAGAGATCAAATCTGTAAAGACGGCCTTACGAGTCGTCCTAGGGGACCAAACTGTCACTGAAACTGTCTTGAGGACCGTTCTGATAGAGGTGGAAGGGATTTTGAACTCCAAACCCTTGGGATATCTCACTGCAGACATCGCTGACCCCGATCCGGTTACACCGAATATGCTCTTGATGGGACGCCGAGATGCGTCACTTCCTCAAGCCATGTATGCTGATACCAACCTCGAAGGCAGACGCCGGTGGCGACACAGCCAAATCTTAGCTGACCATTTTTGGGCCCGATTCATTTGGGATTACCTACCAAGTCTACAGCACAGAGGGAAATGGCGGAGAGAAATGACCAGCCTGGAAACTGGCCAAGTAGTAATGTTGGTGGACCCTCAGCTGCCTTGAGCCTCCTGGCCGGTGGGCCGTATAACTAAGACCATGCCTGGGACCGATGGTCGTGTTAGATCAGTGGAGATCCAGGTGAAGAACCGGACATATATCCGGCCAGTTGCCCGACTAATTCCTCTCCCTGAGATGACAGAGGACGGGGAGCAATGAGCCTTTTTTGAGGAGTGTGGAATTTAACAAATTTCCGGGGTGGCTGTAGAAAAGGCCCATGGAGTTGGTGGAATAATCCTTTAATTCATTGCCATTTACTCAGCTGGGCCAGGGGCGCTTTAATTAGGTCAGGTGGAAATGTCAGACAGATCTCAACTCCATAAAAGGAGGAAATTGCCATCGCCTGATCTCGCTGCTTTCTCTTCCTTAACTCCATCTGATCCAGAAGTTCTGTGCGTCCATGAATCCACGTAAGTCCACCGACTATGTTACCTTTCATCTGAATTATCTGTGGCGATCGGGAGAGTGGGCCATTCAGTTATTGTTAATAGATATTACCGCGGAGCGCGGCTTGGAGCGCAGCTTCAAACATATTGTGTAATGTGAATTGTCAATGATCACGGCCCTACGGATCCTCATAGGCCAATTATGCAATCGATATGGTTAATGTGTATTGAAATGAATTATATGTACACATGCAGACAATTGAAAGAGTGAAATGAGAAACGTCATTGTTTGCTAACTGATTGACTTTGATCATGGGGATTATAGATTGTATCACCATTCACTGTTTGTATTCTTTCATAATTTATGATAAATAGTTACGAGCCTAAATGACTCGTGGATTATTACTATTGACTTCTTAATGAACTGGACTGTTGAATTCCCTAAATTATTTTAATAATGAATGATATGATTTGATCTTTGATTATGAATTTGATTGGATACATGTTATTTGTTTCCTTTGTGATGCAGCACAGACTACTCAGTAAATATGCCACTTTATGGTTAAAGGAATTCCTGCCTCAGTCTCATCCATTCCTCTGTCACCTGACACTTGACCACCTGTTCACCTTCACTGTCAGTCATCCTACCTTTCCAGCTACCCACACAGATTCCACTAATCTTTTAGTAAGCTTTAATTTTTGGGGTATTTTCATCCAGATCGGTAAACCATTTTGGAAATTACAGCACTTTTTGTACGTAGAGCACCCATTTTAGGTGACCAAAAGTATTGGGACAAATACACTTATGTGTATTAAAGTAGTCAGAGGTTTTTAGTATTTGCTCCCAAATTCCTAGCATGCAATGATTACATCAATCTTGTGACGCTGGATGTGTTTGCTGTTTGTTTTGGTTGTGTTTCAGATTGTTTTGGAGTAACTTATTGTAAATAAAAGAATATGTTTCTATATACTTCTACATGAATGTGGATGCTACCATGATTCCAGATAGTCCTGAATGAATCGTGAATCATGAGTATGGTTGCAAAGGATCAGAAACTTAGTGGTAAATACCTGGACATTTTCCATGGGAAGTTACGCCCTGCAATTTGGGGAATTTTGCTTAAATTCATTAAAAAGTTCAGCTTACAACAGTTGTGGGATACACAAGGCAATTTTAGTGCACTCTTCCATCACATGTACAGCTGATTCTCAAGATCTTGCACACTAATGAGATGCTATTGAGCCCACACGACTAAACTGTCTGAGCATGCTCTCTGGTAAGTTTTGAATACAATACTGGGTGGGGTGAATATATTTTACATGACAAACTATTTTTTGTTAACTAGTAAATAGTAGCCTACAGCAAAGTGTTTAAATTAGTGATGCACCGATATGACATTTTTGTCGACGATATCCAATATTTTCCTTGCTAAAAAACCGACACCCATAACCGATATTTAAAATTTTACCGGCCTTTTAGGCATTCTAGTACAGTTAAATAGTTAACAAACACACACATGGACGCAGTGGTCTAAGGCACTGCAAGAGGCGTCACGACAGTCCATGGTTCGAATCCATGCTGTATCACATCCGGCCGTGATTGGGAATCCCATAGGGCTGCACACAATTGGCCCAGCGTCGTCCGGGGGAGGCCGTCATTGTAAATTAGAATTAGTTATTAACTCATTAACTGACTTGCCTAGTTAAATAAAGGTTACACACACACACCACACTGACCAAAAAGTAATTTTTTTGTTGGCATTTAAGTATGTCCCCATTACCAGTAAAACCATCATCAAAACCAATTTCTTTCACTTACTTGCTGTGCTGTTTTGTTGTTCAGTCGTTTCATTCTCAACCAGGATTTCTATGGGACACCTTTTGGGTCTTTGCGTGTCAAAAAAGGTACACGTTAAATAACACTTTGTTACACAGTGATTACACTATTACTCGTATTTCATATGTCACAACGATTCATCGATACGTATGCTATGATGCTGGTAAAGTTGTCTCGCGCAGGGAGCACGTGATGCCGCGGAGCGGAGCAGACATTGACAAACCGACCTCTTCAAAGCTATTCTATTATTACCTAAATAACAACATTGAAACAATATTCTAACATCGCTGATAAATTGTCAACCTTCCCAAAGAGCCATGGACCTCCGACCGAGAGACAAGAAGGACGACCAAAACGTTGTTGATTCCCAAGATAACGATAAAGCTACAGCTAGCAAGATTAGCATTAGCCCTCATAAGTCAGACGACTGTTGCTCTCGGCAGCCTCTTGCGAGCCTGACGACATGCTGGCTACTATCCTCTGGGAAATTCAAGGTCTTTCTATGAAAATGTATAAGAAATCGGCTGAACTCCATTCTTCCATTGACGACCTGAAATCCTCCATGAATGATCTTCTTTTGAGAACGACTGAGGAAGAGTTGCGCATTAGCACAGTTGAAGATACCATCACTCGACATGACCAGATTCTAGGTATAAGCAACTTCACCAAGCCGCTGGAAATCGAACGCGCCCACAGAACATCAGCGCCGAAACCCCGGCCAGATGAGCCCCCACGGGCCGTCCTGATCAGGTTCCTCCGTTTCCAAGACGGAGAGAAGATACTACAACTCGCAAGAGCCAAAGGGGACATCACCATTGATGGCAAGAGGCCTTTTCCCGGATATGAGCGCGGATCTCGCCAGACGTCGCAAGCAGTTCAGACATGCCGCCAAAGCACTGAAGGAGAATAACATCACCACCTCATCCACCCTGCGCGGATGAAAGTTCAGTACAAAGGCCGAAGCCATTGGGAGAAGTGCACACCGGGAGAAGTGCACACTTTTCTCAAAGAACTGCGCAACGTCTGAGCCAGGACAGTCTCTCTGGGGGATAAGATGCAGTTTGTTTGTTTTCTGATATCTTCCGGTCGCTATAATTAATTTGTAAATGTTCAACTAACTGCATCTTTCCGGAGTGAGTTCTATTACATTTACAGGAGAGTATATTTTGGTTTAGTCCATATCCACTGGGCGAAGCAAATAAGTGGGTTTATGCCCACTGCTTTCCCCCTCATTTATGTTAATCTTTTGAAAAGAGACTCAAGCAGCCCTTACCGTGGGCAGTAAATATTCAGCCATAAATAAATATCTATTCACAATGTTTGTTTTCAACTTAGAGAGCTCGCAGGTTTTAGTTTATGCCAAGGTTTAGCTAGTAATAGCAAGATGGAAAGCGAGCAGCAACGTATCTCTACAAGTGTATTCATGTTTGATTGTTGTTTTAGTCTGACAATCGGGGTGGGTGGGATTTAAAAAAATATATAAAATCTTCCTTTTTTCTATGTTTATTGTTTCCTTCCTAAAGAGACAGATGGGCCACTTCGGGCCACTTCTGTGTTCAAACCAAAGTTGAAACATTTCCTAACTATCTACATGTGATAGATTTCCATTCAGTTACATATTTGAAACCCAACCTATCGTTAATCCACTAAAATATGTGACATTCAACGTAAAAGATCTTAACTTCTTGACGCTACCCATCCCTTAAGCGGGATAATTGTCATCAGAAACCGCTGAATAACATAGCGCCACAGTCAAATAATATTACTAAAAATATTCATATTCATGAAATCACAAGTGCAATATTGCCTTTTGTTAATCCACCTGTCGTCTCAGATTTTGAAATTATGCTTTACAGCGAAAGCAATCCAAGTGTTTGTAAGTTTATCGATCGCATGACAACATTAAGTACACTTAGCATCAGGTAGCTTGGTCACAAATCAGAAAAGCAATCAAATTAATCGTTTACCTTTGATCTTCGGATGTTTTCACTCCAGAGACTCCCAGTTACACAACAAATGTTCCTTTTGTTCCATAAAGATGATTTTTAAAATCCAAAATACCTCCGTTTGTTTGGCGCGTTATGTTCAGAAATCCACAGGAAAGAGCGGTCACGACAATGCAGACAAATTCCAAATAATATCCGTAATGTCCACAGAAACATGTCAAATGTTTTTATAATCAATCCTCAGGTTGTTTTTAAAATATATAATAGATAATATATCAACCGCAAATGTCTTTCATAGTAGGAGAGGGAAAAACAATAGCTGTCCAAACTCTGTTGCGTGAGCAAAACTCATGTTATCTTTCTGGCTCATTTTTCAAAATAAAAGCCTGAAACTATGTCTGAAGACTGACACCCTGAGGAAGCGATAGGAAAAGGAATCTGGTTGATATCCCTTTTAAATGGAGCAATGGGAGGCTATGGAACATGGAGTTTTCAAAACAGAAGCCACTTCCTGGTTTGATTTTTCTCAGGGTTTTGCCTGCAATATCAGTTATGTTATATTCAGACAATATTTTGACAGTTTTGGAAACTTTAGAGTGTTTTCTATCCGACTGTCAATTATATGAATATTCTAGCATCTGGTCCTGAGAAATAGGCTGTTTTACTTTGGGAACGTTATTTTTCCAAACATAAAAATAGTGCCCCCTAGCTTCAAGAGGTTATTAACAGCCTGATTAAAAGGAAAAGAGTCTATACATACCTTAAGAAATTAAAGGCTGACATTGTGTTTTTACAAGAAACACATCTTACAGCCAGTGAACACAAGAAATTGAAGAGGGAATGGGTAGGACAAGTTTTTGCATCCTCTTTTAACTCCAAAGCAAGAGGAACTGCAATTGTAATAAGTAGACACATCCCCTTCTGTGTCAACACCATCTCAGATCCCTCTGGCAGGTTTGTTTTGGTGCAGGGGCATATGTTTTCAGAGTCTTGGATCCTATTGAATATTTATGCTCCTAACTTCGATGACCATATGTTTATTCAGAATGTCTTCCTTCAGGTCGTTCAAGTACCACCAGGATGGCTACTGGTTGGAGGAGATTTTTATATTTGTTTAGATACAGTTCTTGATAGGTCCTCTGATAAACCCTCACTTCTTACTAAAGCCGGCAAGCTCACCATGTCATTCATGAAAGATCTCAATTTACTAGACATCTGGAGACAGTTGCACCCACAGGATAGGGACTACTCTTTTTATTCACACCCACACAAGACACACACACGCATAGATACCTTTTTACTATTGACACAACTGGTTCATACAGTGTTAGATGTTGAATATCTCCCCAGATTGCTTAGTAACCATTATCCTCTGGTATTATCAATCTCCATTCATACCAAGGTAAATGGAGCATATAGATGGAGACTAAATTCTACACTCCTAAAGCAACCTGAATTTTGTGCATTCATCAAAGAGCAGATCAATATTTTTACTTTGACAAACAAACCCTCCGCTCCTAACAGGCCTTCAATGTGTCCCAAAGAATTAAACTGAGGGGACAGATCATTTCCTATACTAAAGGGCTGAAGAGAACACGGTGCGGAACTGAGTGCCCTTGAATCTGAAATCTCCGAGCTAGAGAGAACCTACCAAAGAGGCCCGACTAAAGATCTATACAGGCTTTTGGTAAATAAAAAACTGAAATATAATATTCTGAACACGTATCAAGCTGAGAGGGCCATCACTAAATCAAAACAGCGTTATTACGAGCTTGGAGAGAAAGCTCACAGTAAGGACAATTAAGGAAACTCTTACTAATGAGATCTTTCGACCCTACTGAAATTAATAATACTTTTTAAGAAATACTATGAAGACTTCTACACTTCCCAATCAAGCAATGATCTATCAGAGATCGACTCTTTTCTCTCCTCTCTCAACCTCCCAGGGGAAGACAGCGAACGCCTGAGTGAACACTTCTCAGTTCCTGAATTGTTGGAGGCCATTTAATCCTTACCTTCTAATAAATCTCCTGGGGAGGATGGCTTCCCTCCAGAGTTCAATAAAGTATTTAGGGAGCTATTGGTCCCCTGCCTTATGGAGGTACTTAAAAAAGCCAGGGAAGACAACTGCTTTCCAGAGTCTTTCTCTCAAGCAGTGATTACTGTAATCCACAAGAAAGGGAAAACCCCGCTAAAGTGCGCCTCCTATAGACCAATCTCTCTCCTTAACACAGATTGTAAACAGTTCACCAAGATGCTATCTAAGAGACTGGAGTCATGTCTTCCCCTGTTGGTCAACCCAGATCAGACTGGCTTCATAATTAATAGATTGTCCTCCAATAATCTCAGAAGGTTCTTTGATATAATTCACCTTGCTAACAAAAACAAAATACCTAGTGTCACAGTCTCCCTCAACGCTGAAAAAGTTATTGTCTCGCGTCTTGTAAAAGTTTGGTTTAGGTACCGTGTTTGTAAATTTGATAAAATCACTCTACAAATCTCCTAAAGCTAGGATTGCTACCAATGGGATTACTTCCTCCTCTTTCCCTCTTTATAGGGGGAACAGACAAGGTTGCCCAATGAACCCCCACCTCTTTGCCCTCGCCATCGAACCGTTGGCTGAGGCTATTAGAACGTGCCCTGACATACATGGCTTTGAGGTGGGCCCCTATACCCATAAATGATCACTCTTTGCGGACGACCTTATCTTATTTCTAACAAACCCAGAACACTCCCTCTCTCACTTGCAGATCCTACTACAGTGTTATAGTTCTTTCTCTGGATATAAGGTCAATTTTGATAAAAGCGAAATCTTACCGTTGTCTGTCTTTGACCATCATACCATCAAGCACAAGTTTCCTTTTAGATGGTTGCCTATGGGCTTCACATATTTGGGCATAATGGTGGATGGTAATCTGAACAAACTCTATAAACCCAATCTGGCCAGTTTGTTTCAAAAGGTGGAGGGTGACCTTTGTAAATGGATGGACTTACCTCTCACTCTACTGGGTAGAATCAATGTAATTAAAATTAATGTCCTGTCCAGATTTCTATATATGTTTCAATCTCTCCCTATTCCTGTTCCCGCAGCATTCTTTTCCTCTCTCGACAAGCTTGACCAGACGCTTTATCTGGCACGGCAAAACCCCTAGGGTTGGCCTGGATAAACTGACCCTTGATTACAGTCAAGGGGGCTTAAACCTCCCCATTTTTAGAATGTACTACTGGGTGGCACAGTCTAGGTTTCTGGCTGAGGTTTGACAATGGTCCCTCTCCCTCATGGTTGAACATTGAAAAGCTTGAGGTAAATGATGACACTGGGGCAGAATTGTTTTACAAATGGGACAGAAAATCTATAAAAACCATCACAGACAACCCTTTAATCATACATTCTGTCCTGGCATGGTGCAAACTACATGAGCTGTTCGGACGAGGGGGATTCCTTTCCCCTAAAACCCCTTGATGAAACAATAGATTGATCCCTATGTTTTTCCAGAATAGTAACTTTAGACCATGGTCTGATAAGGGGATCACTTTTCTGGAACATTGTTACGAGGGAGTTCTTATGTCTTTTGATCAGCTGAAACAGAAATACCACTTGCCTAACAGGGACTTCTTTAGCTACCTACAACTACGGAACTTTATTAGGGTGACTCTCAAGGGACAATGGAACCTACCTAAGATGTCACCTATTGAACAACTCTGCCACGCAGACCAACCACTGTTCAAGACCATTTCCCGTGTTTACGATGCTCTTATGTCAGGACTAACACTGCCTGAGCTAGATAAATCCGACTTAGATGGGAAAAAGATCTGGGTATTAATCTTGATGAGGGTCTATGGAGTGACCTATGCAGGGATGGTGTTACATCCACATTGAACTCCAGATACAGACTGATCCAGTTTAATTTCCTCCATCAGCTCTATATCACCCCATCTAGACTGCACAAGTTCAACCCAGATATCTCCTCCCTATGTTTTAGATGTGGCTCAGATGAAGGAACATTCCTCCATTCCACTTGGCAGTGTTCAAAACTACACGGTTTCTGGCAGGGGGTATGCGATACCATATCCTCAATTCACGGGGTTGCATTCCCTTTAGACCCGGAGGTCTGTCTACTGGGCAACTTTACTAACACCAATCTTAGGCAAAGCCATACTATAAAGCTAACAGAAATATTGCTAACGATTGCCAAGAAATGTATTGCCTTGAAATTGGATTCCTCCCTGCCAGTTGCAATGTGGCGATGGGAAGTTAATAGTTGTATCCCACTGGAGAAAATCCCACTGCTTGAGGAATAAGTTAGACATAATCACTAGTTAACTACACATGGTTGATGATATTACTATTTTATCTAGCTTGTCCTGCGTTGCATATAATTGATGCGATGCCTGTTAATTTCTCATCGAATCACAGCCTACTTCGCCAAACAGGTGGTGATTTAACAAGCGCATTCGTGAAAAAAATCATTGTCGTTGCACCAATGTGTACCTAACCATAAACATCAATGCCTTTCTTTAAAATCAATACAAAAGTATGCAGATTTAAAAATATATATTTAGTTTAATATTGCCTGCTAACATGAATTTCTTTTAACTAGGAGAATTGTCTATTTTCTTGCGTTCCGTGCAAGCAGAGTCGGGGTGTATGCAGCAGTTTGGGTCGCCTGGCTCGTTGCGAACTGTGTGAAGACCATTTCTTTCTAACAAAGACCGTAATTAATTTGCCAAAATTGTACATAATTATGACATAACATTGAAGGTTGTGCAATGTAACAGCAATATTTAAACTTAGGGATGCCACCCGTTAGATAAAATACGGAACGGTTCCATATTTCACTGAAAGAATAAACGTTTTGCTTTCGAAATGATAGTTTCCGGATTTGACCATATTAATGACCTAAAGCTCGTATTTCTGTGTTATTGTGTTATAATTAAGTCTATGATTTGATATTTGATAGAGCAGTCTCACTGAGCGGTGGTAGGCAGCAGCAGGCTCGTAAGTATTCATTCAAACAGCACTTTTCTGCATTTGCTAGCAGCTCTTCGCTGTGCTTCAAGCATTGAGTTATGACTTCAAGCCTAACAACTTCCAAGATTAGGCTGGTGTAACCGATGTGAAATGGCTAGCTAGTTAGCGGAGTGCGCGCTAATAGCGTTTCAATCGGTGATGTCACTCGCTCTGAGACCTTGAAGTAGTAGTTCCCCTTGCTCTGCAAGGGCTGCGGCTTTTGTGGAGCGATGGGTAACTAAGCTTCGAGGGTGGCTGTTGTCGATGTGTCCCTAGGTCGTGCCCAGGTAGGAGCGAGGAGAGGGACGGAAGCTATACTGTTATACTGGCAATACTATAGTGCCTATAAGAACATCCAATAGTCAAAGGTATATGAAATACAAATGGTATAGAGAGAAATAGTTATATAATAACTACAACCTAAAACGTCTTACCTGGAAATATTGACGCGTCATGTTAAAAGGAACAACCAGCTTTCATATGTTCTGAGTTAGCTTTTTTACATGGCACATATTGCACTTTTACTTTCTTCTCCAACACTTTTGTTTTTGCATTATTTAAACCAAATTGAAAATATTTCATTATTTATTTGAGGCTAAATTGATTTTATTGATGTATTATATTAAGTTAAAATAAGTGTTCATTAAGTATTGTTGTAATTGTCATTATTGCAAATAAATATATAAATACAAATATTAATCGTCCGATTTAATCTGTATCGGCTTTTTTTGTCCTCCAATAATCGGTATCGGCGTTGACCGATCATGATTTTTCAACCTCTAATTTCCACCCCTCCTCCAGTGTTCTACAAGAACACAGACACAAGGGACAACAGACACATCGGTCTCTACATTGCAGATGAGCTGAAGGCAGTCCTCAATGACCTTGGACGACAGAAGGTATTTGCACTGGTGACAGACAAAGCTGCAAACATGAAAGCTGCTTGGTCTAAAGTGGAGTGCTGCTCATGCATTGAATCTGCTCCTCAAGGACATCATGGCACTGAAAACAATGGATACACTCTACAAGAGAGCCAAGGAAATGGTTAGGTATTTGAAGGGTCATCAAGTTATACCAGCAATCTACCTCACCAAGCAAAGTGAGAAGAATAAGAGCACCACATTGAAGCTGTCCAGCAACACCTGTTGGGGTGCTGTTGTCATCATGTTTGACAGTCTCCTGGAGGAGAAGGAGTCTCTCCAAGAAATGGCCATATCACAGTCTGCCTATATGGACAGCCCCATCAAGAGGATCCTCCTGGATTATGTATTTTGGGAAAGAGTGGTAAGCAGTCTGAAACTTCTGAAACCTATAACAGTAGCCATTGCACGGATTGAGGGAGACAATGCCATCCTGTCTGATGTTCAGACTCTGTTTGAAGATGTAAGAGGAGAAATCCGTACTGCCCTGCCCACTTCACTGTTGCTCCAAGCAGAGGAAACTGCAGTTCTGAAATACATAAAAAAGCATGAAGACTTCTGCCTGAAGCCCATACACGCCGCAGCGTACATGTTGGACCCAAAGTATGTTGGCAAGAGCATCCTGTCTGGTGCAGCGATCAGCAAGGCCTATGGTGTCATCACTACCATGTCTCGCCACCTTGGCCGTCTGGCGAAGTACACTTCCAAGCAAGGGTTTTGGGATGGAGATGCAGTATGGCAGTCGTGCCATCATATCTCATCAGCGACCTGGTGGAAGGGAGGCTCTTTCCCGTTGACCAATACAAGGGTTGAAAAATAAGTAGACATTTTGAGCTTGACAACAAGCCATCCTCAACAAGGTTGGAAAGTGAGTGAAGATGAGGCCTCAGTCTGATGATCAAGAGGTGGACATTGAGGAGGTCCAGGGATAAGACATGGAAGCCTGATAGTCTAGACACTAAAGCTTTGGTTGTCTTCCTATCATTTTATATGTTGAAAAGGTTTTTTGGGAGATGCGATGGATCATTCAATATTCCCTTTCTTTTGTTGTTCAGGGAAATCATCCCATGTTAAGAGTCAACTCTTTTAATTAAAGTTCAATTCGTAACTGAAATTGTTTTTATTTCTATTGGAAGGATTTAATAATTTGCAATTATGTCTACTTATAAGATAAAAGGTTTGTTTCTGTCTCCATACGGTAAATATATCCAATGCAAAAAAACATCTACATTTAAATGGTATTAATATTAATTTGCATATATTCCCGTTAATTCCCACGGAAAGTTTCCACCTCTGAATATTCCCCAAAATGTGCAACCCTAATGATGAGAGAGAAATGGATGCACAAATATCATACCCCGAAGACATGCTAACCTCTCATCTTATTGTAATGGTGAGAGGTTAGCATGTCTTGTGGGTATGATATTTGTGGGTGTACATTTTTCACTCATCATTATTCATGATTCATTCAGGACTATCCATAATCATGGTAGCATCCACATTCATGTAGAAGTGTATAGAAACATCGATATTTTCATTTCCAATAAAAGTGATTCCAAAATGACACAATACATTATTTACCATTCATTTCTATTGAGCACAAAATAATCTGAAACTCGACCAGAACAAACAGCAAATGCATCCAACAAGTTTGTAAAGTCAAAAGCTTGATGTAATCTATTGCGTGCTACTGTAGGAATATGGGACCAAATACTAAACTTTAATACACAGAAGTGAATTTGTCCCAATTCTTTTGGTCCCCTAAAATTGTTGGACAATGTACAAAAGTGGCGTAATTTCTAAACGGTGTACCCAATATGGATGAAAATACCCATAAAATTAAAGCTTACAGTCTGCACTTTAACCTCAGCCAGTGTATAATTTCAAAGGCCACTGTATATTAGAAGGATAGTTTAATTACTTTATTTTGCTGTACATCTGTACTTTATCAAATAACGTATTCATACTTGCTTTTTAGCCAAGATCACAAACCAGTTGGGAGAATTGCATCTGAGTTAGCAGTGGTTAGCTGCTATGCAAGCAGGCCACAAACATTCATGTCAGTCATTGAATGTTCTTTATTAACTAAGGTTACGCTCTGAGAGGAAACAAGTTGCTGTTCACGTGATTTGCTAGTACCACCTCACTCCTCAAATATCATCGGCAACCTAATAATTGTCATCACTGTCCATACCTAGATCGACAGCGTGATTAGGCCTAAGTCGGTGTTCTTGTCTCACTATGAAAGGTCTTGCATTGGAATTATAAGTGACTTACAGTTGTGCTCTAATATATTGGCACCCTTGGCATTCTCTTTCCAAACTGGTTCAATGGACGGACATGTTTACCCTGTCAGTACCTGCAACTTAAGGTGAGATAAATTACACAATTAATGAGAATCACCTGCCTCCAACCAACCAAATTAATTTGAATTCTTCTGAATTATTTAGTCCAGAACATTTATTTGTATTTATTTTTAATTTGAGGTGAATTTCAGTTTTGATTGCTGTGCTGTTGTAAGTTTTCAATTTCAAATTATTTTAAAAGGAAGTAGTGAATCATTTTTAAAATGTTGAAGGGTGCCAATGTATTAGAGCTCACCTGTATATTAAATATAGTATTGTTCTAAAACTTGATAGGCAATAGTATTAGGCAATGTACTGTAACTAGGCTACACAGGCAGCAGGTGAAGTGCCAATCAGTGAAAGTCAGTGATTACAGATTACACACAGCAGGCTTAAACACACACACACACACAGCCTTGTCTCCTGCTGATTTCTTAAATGTCACCTCTCTCACTAATTACATTGAGCTCAGAGCTCCAGAGAGAACGACACACTGTGAACTGTACGTCATAAGAGATGGAGGGAACTGAAAGTAGACCGCTGTCGACAAAATCCAGGCTGATCAAACTTCTGTTCACCTCCCACATCCCATATTTCTATTCTGCAGGCTTCAAAATTAAAACATAATATGGATAGAATCTAGCCAACTACGTTCTTGGAAATAATAACCTTCCAGACTTTGAGAAATGAATGCAACTACTATGACATGTTATCTTGGAGTACAAATCACATTTCTTAAGTACTTGCTTTTGCGTGACTCGCGCCTTTTAAAGTCTCCTGGTCATTTGCATGTAAAAGGACCCATGAGCACCAACATGAAGTTCATAGGAGTATGTCGGTGGTCAAATGAAAAGCTAAGACTATATGTGTTTGAGAAATTGAGGCATAAATACATTTTTCAACCATTTTCCATCCTAAAAATTAGGAATAAGCAATGGCTTTGATTTCTGGTCAAACATGTAGAAAATGGGTCTTAAAAAACATCTACCAGAAAGTCTTAAAATGTATTAGAAATGCATCAAAAGAAAATGTTGACAAAGACCCATTTCAACAATGTGTGTGTGTGTGTGTGTGTGTGTGGACACCCCTTCAAATTAGGTATTCAGCACACTCGTTGCTGACAGGTGTATAAAATTGAGCACACAGCCATGCAATCTCCATAGACAAAGTTTGGCAGCAGAATGGCCTTACTGAAGAGCTCAGTGACTTTCAATGTGGCACGGTCATAGGATGCTACCTTTCCAATAAGTCAGTTTGTCAAATTGCTGGCCTGCTGGAGCTGCCCCAGTCATTTTAAGTGCTGTTATTGTGAAGTAGAAATATCTAGGAACAACGCCTGATCCGCGAAGTGGTAGGTCACACAAGCTCACAGAACGGGACCGCTGAATCGCACAGCGCTTAAAAATCGTCTGTCCTCGGATGCAACATTCACTACAGAGTTCCAAACTGCCTCTGGATCAATGTCAGCACAACAACTGTTTGTCTGGAGCTTCAGGAAATGTGTTTCCATGGCCGAGCAGCCGCTCACAAGCCTAAGATCACCATGCGCAATGCCAAGCATCAGCTGGAGTGGTGTAAAACTCCCCGCTATTGCACTCAGGAGTGTGTACTTAATCAATGTACTTACTATGACTGTGATTTGGTTTTCCCAACTAGCTATCTTAAGATGAATGCACTAACTGTAAGTCGCTCTGGATAAGAGCCAAATGCCTGCTAAATGACTAAAATGTAATCACTTAATAATTCATAAACAAAAGTTTTACTTTTTAAAAAGAAGTTTTACTTCTGTGAACTTTCATTATCCTCCCTCATGGGGGGCAGGAATGAAAAAAATACACTATATAAAATATAAAAAATGTCCCTTCACTAGAACCAAACCATGAAAAACAGACCCAGACCATTATTCCTCCTCCACCAAACTTTACAGTTGGCACTATGCATTGGAGCAGGTAGCGGTCTCCTGGCATCTGCTAAACCCAGATTTGTCAGTCGAACTGCCAGATAGTGAAGCATGATTCATCACTCCAGAGAATGTGTTTCCACTGCTCCAGAGTCCACTGGTGGCAAGCTTTTCACCACTACCAGCCTCAGAAATTACAGCCCAAATAAATTCGTCACAGAGTTCAAGTAACAGACACATCTCAACATTAACTGTTCAGAGGAGACTGTGTGAATCAGGCCTTCATGGTCAAATTGCTGAGAAGAAACCACTACTAAAGGACATCAATAATAATAATAAGAAACTTCCTTGGGCCAAGAAACACAAGCAATGGACATTAGACCAGTGGGAATCTGTCCTTTGGTCTGATGAGTCCAAATTTGAGATTTGTGGTCCCAACCTCTGTCTTTGTGAGATGCAGAGTAGGTGAACAAATCTCCACATGTGGTTCCCACCCACCGTGAAGCATGGAGGAGGTGGTGTAGGGGTGCTTTGCTGGTGACACTGTGATTTTATTTAGAATTGTGAAGGAAAAGAGTGAAGGAAAAGCATTCCAGGTGAAGCTGTTTGAGAGAATGCCAAGAGTGGGCAAAGCTGTAATCAAGGCAAATGGTGGCTACTTTGAAGAATCTAAAATATATTTTGAATTGTTTTAGCACTTTTTTGGTTACTACATGATTCCGTATGTGTAATTTAATAATTTTGATTTCTTCTTTTTTTTTTTGCAATGTAGAGCAGATATTTATGTTTTTGGAAAACATGGACATAAAAAAATCAGCGATTTTACCCGAAATTCTCTTACCAAGCTTTGCATCGGCACAGTTCTAGTAAATATGTTTTTGTAAATTGTTATAAGTAATCCTTGTTCATAGAGTTGTTTGGTAATCTTTTGAAATCAATGTTTTTTTTTGTTGGGCATACATTTTTTAAGTGAAATAATCTGATTCAGCGCAATAAATCAACTCTGATATCCTCCAGCCATACCATCGGAGTTTGATTTAGTTTAACTCTAGCCCTCACCACACTTTACCTGTCCTAGCTGTCTTTTCTTAAGAGATGGATCTGTTTCAGCTGTGCTTTGCAAGCCAAACGTCTATCTTAGTCTATTGACATTTGACAAGGCTCTTTCCTCAACCATTTCTGTTTCTCCGTCTTTCTTCCAGGACCCACAGTCCACTGATGAGTTTCGGAGCCAGTTTTGTCAGCTTTCTGGTGAGTAGTGGTGGAGAGGACAGAGGAGGTCAACATCTCGTACTGATTTACTGTATCACTGCTATTCTCATTTGATACTTCTGCAATGCAGACCATTGGAGTTAGGGAACAGGAAGAGATATCTATGTATTACGGAGTTTGTATTGTATGTTTTTTATTGAATGCCAACGTGTTCAGTTGTTGGCTTTTGACAGTACATCTCTATCTCAAACATAGGCCAACGTGTTCGTTCAGTTGTTGGCTTTTGACAGTACATCTCTATCTCAAACATAGACCTAGTCATAAAGCATCTATTTATTCAGCCAATCTGTACATCAGAAGGTCACACAGATAATAGCACACTAGGGATATCCTGATCAGTAGTCCTGCTGTGCATCCCCTGCTGCTGGACCACATACTGAGTCATCAATGATTCACCAACCTGATATAACTGGCTCACTGTGGGCTAGAGAACTGACTGGGAAAAAATGATTTTGTGCACCTCTGAAAATATTTGGATGAAATATTACTCTGGGAAGTCCATGACTCATATAGTTGGTTGTCTAGCTGTGCTTTGTATTGTTTTATGTAGCTGCTGATAGGATCTGTTTCTATTCAAACAATATGACTGCTACAGGATGATATCATGACGAATGAGATGACCGCTATGCTTTGTGTATTACTCTCAGAGAAAGGCCCTGACTGACTGGTACTGTGATTGTGGCTGTGTGTGTAGAATGCCATGATGACGTTTGAGGAGGAGAAGATGCAGATGGCCTTTGATGACCTCCGAGCCACTGAGAGACTGTGTGAGAGCGACAACACTGGGGTCATAGAGACCATCAAAAAAAAGATCAGGAGGAGTGTGGGTGAAGTGCAATACACACACACACACACCTAATGAACCTCCAAGGATCTCATAACTATTGACTGCATAGCACCTCACACAGCCCCTCTAAATTCACACGAGAGGGTTGTCAGATTGTTCGTTCGTAAACTGAGTGTTTCACTCTGAGTGTTCAGAGTGCACACTGGACACACTGGCCGAGGAGTAGGGTTGATCTGAGTGTTCTGACCTCACAACAGCAGTCAAGCACCCAAGCTAGCTTGCTAACTATTTCCAGGAATGTGTGTGTGTTTAAAAAAATATATATATATATGCGCCCACACACACAGTTGAAGTCAGAAGTTTACATACACCTTAGCCAAATACATTTAAACTCAGTTTTTCACAATTCCTGATATTTAATCCTCGTAAAATTCCCTGTCTCAGGTCAGTTAGTATCACCACTTTATTTTTAGAATGTGAAATGTCAGAATAATAGAGAGAATGATTTATTTCAGCTTTTATTTCTTTCATCACATTCCCAGTGGGTCAGAAGTTTACATACACTCAATTAGTATTTGGTAGCATTGCCTTCAAAATCGTTGAAAGTGGGTCAAATGTTTCGGGTAGCCTTCCACAAGCTTCCCACAATAAGTTGGATGAATTTTGGCCCATTCCTCCTGACAGAGCTGGTGTAACTGAGTCAGGTTTGTAGGCCTCCTTGCTCGCACATGCTTTTTCAGTTCTGCCCACAAATGTTTTATGGGATTGAGGTCAGGGCTTTGTGATGGCCGGCCCAATACCTTGACTTAAGCCATTTTGCCACAACTTTGGAAGTATGCTTGGGTTCATTGTCCATTTGGAAGACCTATTTGCGAACAAGCTTTAACTTCCTGACTGATGTTTTGAGATGTTGCTTCCTTCCTCATGAAGCCATCTATTTTGTGAAGTGCACCAGTCCCTCCTGCAGCAAAGCACCCCCACAAGATGATGCTGCCACCCCGTGCTTCACGGTTGGGATGGTGTTCATCGGCTTGCAAGCCTCCCCCTTTTTCCTCCAAACATAACGATGTTCATTATGGCCAAACAGTTCCATTTTTGTTTCATCTGACCAGAGGACATTTCTCCAAAAAGTACGATCTTTGTCCCCATGTGCAGTTGCAAACCATAGTCTGGCTTTTTTATGGCGGCTTTGAGGCAGTGGCTTCTTCCTTGCTGTTGATATAGGACTCGTTTTAATGTGGATATAGATATTTTTGTGTTTCCTCCAGCATCTTCCCATTGTCCTTCTGGGATTGATTTTCACTTTTTGCATCAAAGTACGTTCATCTCTAGGAGACAGAACGTGTCTCCTTCCTGAGCAGTATGACAGCTGCGTGGTCCCATGGTGTTTATACTTGCGTACTATTGTTTGTACAGATGAACGTGGTACCTTCAGGCATTTGGAAATTGCTCCCAAGGATGAACCATTATGTCATTTTCTGGAATTTTCCAATCTGTTTAAAGGCACAGTCAACTTAGTCTATGTAAACTTCTGACCCACTGGAATTGTGATACAGTGGGTCAGAAATAATCTCTGTAAACAATTGTTGGAAAAATTACTTGTGTCATGCAAAAAGTAGATGTCCTAACCGACTTGCCAAAACTATAGTTTGTTAACAAGACATTTGTAGAGTGGTTAAAAAATAAGTTTTAATGACTCCAACCTATGTGTATGTAAACTTCCGACTTCAACTGTATATAACATTGACAATGTTTACTGACATGCGTATTTGGCCTTGCTCTAAAACTTGGATGTTGACATCTATAGATGTCACTGTGCTCACTGTCTGTTTTGCCTTCCTCCAGGACTCCCAGAGGTCAGGGGTGGCAATAGTAGACCGTCTCCAGAGACAGATCATTGTGGCAGACTGCCAGGTGTACCTCGCTGTCCTCTCTTTCATCAAACAGGAACTCTCATGTAGGCTTATAGCTGACTGATGAACCATATGTATTTGACTGATTGGCTGCACTGTGTTGTTTCAATATCCGCTCTTGCATACTGATTTATAATGCATGTCCAATAAGTTGTATTCTATAATGCACATTGGTATGTAGACCATGTCTCTCAGGACTAAAACGTCCTGGTTTATGTGTGTTATTTCTCATGGACTTCCCCTCTCCCAAACCCACCCAGCATACATCAGAGGAGGCTGGATCCTCCGCAAAGCCTGGAAGATGTACAACAAGTGTTATAGCGACATCAGCCAGCTGCAGGATTGCAGCAAGAGGAGGTCCTCCGACCAGCAAGGGTCTCCCTCTCCATCCACTGAACAGGCCAACCGCAACCACGCCACGCCCCCAACCCAGATGACCAATGGGGTGAGCCCGGAGGCCCTGGAGAGGCTCAAGGGCTCGGTCAGTTTTGGCTACGGCTTGTTCCACCTGTGCATCTCCATGGTACCGCCACACCTGCTGAAGATCGTCAATCTTCTGGGTTTCCCTGGCGACCGCCACCAGGGGCTGTCCGCCCTTACGTATGCCAGTGAAAGTAAGGACATGAAGGCCCCCCTAGCTACGTGAGTAGGGGTACCACTACTGACAACAGGGACATTGGGTGTCAAAATGCATTTTTTTTGTGTCTTGGTTTATTTAGACTTTTTCTGACTGTGGTGACTGTTTGATTCTGCCGACACATCCACAGCAGACGCCAGAACACACATTCTGCCTCCCAAATGGCATCCTATTCCCTATATAGTGCACTACTTTTTGACATCAATAGTGTACTATGCAGGGAATTGGGTGCCATTTGGTAGGCAACTACAGCCTTTAACATGCCTGAAACCCATTAGTCAGGCCAAGATGAAGGGCGGCAGGTAGCCTAGTGGTTAAGAGCGTTGGGCCAGTAACTGAAAAGTTGCTGCTTCAAATCTCTGAGTTGACTAGGTGAAACATCTGTCTGTGCCCTTGAGCAAGGCACTGAACCGTAATTTGCTATGGATAAGAGCGTCTGCAAAATGACTAAAATGTAAACTGCTTTAATAATCGAGAGGAGCTGACCCTAGCCCCTGGTTAAACTGATGCCTCCCATCAATGCCTTGGCAGAAAACAAAGATTGTTTTAGGAGGAGGGGCTCCCGATTGGTGCATCGGTCTAAGGCACTGCATCTCAGTGCTAGAGGCGTCACTACAGACCCTGGTTCAATTCTAGGCTGTATCACAATCGGTCGTGATTGGGAGTCCCATAGGGCGGCGCACAATTGGCCCAGCGTCATCCGGGTTAGGGTTTGGCCGGGGTAGGCCGTCATTGAAAATAAGAATTTGTTCTTATCTGACTTGCCTAGTTAAATAACATTTAAAAAAGTGAGTACACATGTTCAACATTTTAAGATAAGATTAACTTTATTTTGCCTGAAGGAAAATTTGTCTTGGATATTCAAGTGCTGTTGCTTTCACATCTAAGCTGCATGTAACGGTTGATTCTGCAGATTTTTGACTGTTATCTGCCGACTTATCTGCTGAGTTTGGTAGCAAGCTTTTCAACTTGAAATCAGTCGTATGTTTACCGACAGATGTGATATGTCTTGGTTTCTTGACTGACCCTCTGAATGCTGATATTCACCATTAAAACTCTCATGAACACATTGACATGCACACTAATATCCAATTATTATGTTGGATACTCAAGTATTCTGTTTTTGAGTTGGAGCATATAAATATCATATCCCGTTTACAATAACCCAAAAAGTTTATAGCTGTTATGAGAAACCCAGATAAGATGGCTGGGATATCCTGATCTTAGACGGGATACGTTTGTGTGTTTTCATCTGATTGTCAAACAAATCCCTTCAAAAAGTAGGCTACCTCAATAATTCCATAATCATTTATTTGCTGATACGCCGTACTGGACCATACAGACTACTGGCTACATTCACCCCTAATTTAGACAACGTTCTACTTATAGTTCGAGCTGACATGCAGCTTCTCTTGTCATAACTTGTTGCCCGAGAAGACTAAATAAAGTAGTGCTCACCAGAATTTCTAGCATTTGATAGAAAGAATGAATGCATTAGTACTTTACCATGTTAGCTAGATTACTATGTTTATTTTCGGGTTTGGGTAGAACATGCAGTAACTCCAACACAGTGGAAAGATTGGTCCTGTGCAAAATGTCCAAATGTCATCAGCTTGACCGGTTTTAAGGAAATGAATAGCTGAGAAAACGATTAAACATTTCTGATAAGACTTCAGTTTGTCTTGGTTGCATATGTTATGTGGTTGAAATACTATCTGCTTGCATAACATTAACACAATACATTTGCATTTTCTCAAGAGATGCTGAAAGAAATCAAATTTCTCCACTCCTGTTCCTAAGATTCTTTTTTTTAAACATTTGTATAATTTTACTCCAAGAAATGCATACTTCTGCAGGAGTTAATATTATATTACTCTACATGTGAGATGTTATAGGCCTACAGTCAGTGTCCATGTTTCAGGTACATTCCATTTAACCCATATGAACTTAAATTAGAAATATTATTTTTATTCATGGTCACTTGTGAGCGGGATATCAAAGGTGCCTGGAAACAGCTTATCCCCGAACTATCCCTTAAGTGGGATATGAGGTACTATCCAGAATACTGTGCGCATGTAAACGTGGTCACTGTTGTCATGTTGAGCCAGTAACCGAAAGGTTGCTGGATCAAATCCCCAAGCTGAGGGGTTGGGTTAAATGCGTAAGACACATTTCAGTTGAAGGCATTCAGTTGTTCAACTAGGAATTGTCCTTTCCCTTACCCAATAACGAGGATTTCTGTCCCCCTGTGGCAGGTTGGCCCTCTTGTGGTACTATACGGTAGTGCATCCCTTTTTTGCCCTGGACGGCTCAGACACACAGGCCGGCCTGATGGAGGCTAAGGCTATCCTCCAGAGGAAGGAGCCTGTATACCCTAACTCCTCCCTCTTCTTGTTCTTCAAGGGCAGGGTGCAGCGCCTGGAGGTAATGACCTGGGTCATGTTTAGTAGAAGGAAAGCATTTAAAAATGAGTTAAACGAGGTACAACCTGAACGCCTCTAAGTTATTTTTGTGCTATAGTGTACCCTGCCAAGAAATGAGTATAAATAACAACACAAGGTAACCTGTGTCTAGGACTGTGGCTGTACTGTGTTGGTCTTCTTCCCCCTCTCTCCTCTCCACTTCCAGTGCCAGATCAACAGTGCCTTGATGTCCTTCCAAAATGCCTTGGAGCTGGCTACAGACCAGAGGGAGATCCAGCATGTGTGTTTGTATGAAATAGGTACACGCTTTTATCCCTCTTCACTTCAACATCATCTCTAACTAATGCTCTCCATTGCCTTGTTGTTTCTGAGTGACAGTCCATTCTCTCTGCTCTTCTCAGGGTGGTGCAGTATGATCGAGCTGAGGTACAGTGACGCCTACAGGGCCTTTCAGCGTCTGGCAACTGAGTCGCATTGGTCCCAGTGCTACTACGCCTACCTAACTGGAGGTGAGAGGGCAAAGGTTAGAGGTCACTCAATTGGTGTTGGGGTTAGAACATCCTCTTGTTTTCATTCTTTTCAAAGGGAAATTAAGTACTGGGAATGCTAATTCAGCTGAATGAAAAGCTTCTGAGCCTATTAGCGATAATGGCATACATCCCCTGATAACGGTAATATGTTGGCGTTGAGGTACCCTGCAGATTCTAACCCCTGGGCCTTGTCTCTGTGGTCCACTATAGTGTCCCAGGGAGCATCAGGAGATCTGGAGGGGGCTGCCGCTGTCTTCAAGGATGTGCATACGCTTCTGAAACGGAAGAACAATCAGATAGAACAGTTCTCTATGAAGAGGGTGAATGTGGGACTGGCAACAGCACATTTCTATAGATCTATACTACTGTTCAAAAGTTTGGGGTCATTTAGAAATGTCCTTGTTTTTTAAAGAAAAGCTCTTTTTTTTGTCTTTTTTAAAATAATTTAAAATTGATCAGAAATACAGTGTAGAAATTGTTAATGTTGTAAATTACTGCTGTAGCTGGAAACAGCAGATTTTTTGATGGAATATCTACATGGGCGTACAGAGGCACATTATCAGCAATCATCATTCCTGTGTTCCAATGTTGTGTTAGCTGATCCAAGTTTATAATTTTAAAAGGTTAATTGATCATTAGAAAACCCTTTTGCAATTATGTTAGCACAGCTGAAAACTGTTGCGCTGATTTAAAGAAGCAAGACAACTGGCCTTCTTTAGACTAGTTGAGTATCTGGAGCATCAGCATTTGTGGGTTTGATTACAGGCTCAAAATGGCCAGAAGCAAAAACCCTTCTTCTGAAACTCGTCAGTCTATTCTTGTTCTGAGAAATGAAGGACATTTCTAAGTGACCCCAAACTTTTGAACGGTGGTGTATGTGAATTATTACTTCTAATGAGAATGAATCTTTTTCATTGTTGTACAGTTTCAAGGTGATCTGAAGTCATTATATGGAGGGAAATTGGCAGTTGATTATGTGGTAGGCAGAATTTTGCTTCTTGACTGAGATGGTAGTGTGTGTGCAGGCGGAGAGGCTAAGGAAACACTCCCCATCCAGAGAGCTGTGTGTCCTGGCTGTGATCGAGGTACTTTACCTGTGGAAGGCTTTACCGAACTGCTGCACCTCTAAGCTACAGATCATGAGCCAAGGTACACAGTGTGAGAACATACATCGACAAACTACACATGATCAAACTCTCAGTCCCAACTACCATGTTTGCAACACAAATCAATTATAGACTATTCTCTTTTGGTTGTGAAGGACCGCACACATACAGAACAATTTGTGTGAGTCGTTGTTGTGGTGCCATAAAAGTGCATTCCTGTGAATGTGGAAGGAAACTCAGTGGGTTGTCTGTCTCCTTAGTTCTGCAGGAACTAGATGACGTCTCAATTGCTGGCCTGAAAAACCTGCTTCTTGGTGACATACACAGATGTCTCGGCAACATAAAAGACGCCATTGAGGTTCTGTCTCACCACCCCATTGATATGTATTGAAAACAAAGTACACACATCATATGTATCTGCAAATATTAGTGTAATGAGAATAGTGAATGTTTACTACTCTTCATTATGTTTCATTGAACATTGCAGTGCTTCCATCTGGCTGCCGGAGATGAGGTGGGTCGTCAGAACAACTCCTATGTGCAGCCCTACTCCTGCTACGAGTTGGGCTGTGTTTTACTGGACAGCCCTGAGGTGAGCTCAGTGTATACAGTGTGTTGCTATATTGTATTGTGCAATGTGTCAACCCGGAGGAGAGAAAGTGTATGTTAAATACAGTAGTTGATTGAGTATATCTGATTGTGGTTTTCTTCTCTGCTCAGTCTGAAGCGAAGGGCAGAGCTCTGATGCTTCAGGCCAAGGTACAGTAGAACTTTCTTCCACCTATAGTGTATTTTTGGAACTTGTAGTTGTCAGTTATAGGATCTGGAATGATGTGGGACTGGCATTCATGATATGCATTTGAAATGATTTACGTAGCCGACGTGAGTAAGACCGTTAAACAGGTCAGCATACACAAGGCTGCGGGGCCAGACGGATTACCAGGATGTGTGCTCCGGGCATGTGCTGACCAACTGGCAGGAGTCTTCACTGACATTTTCAACATGTCCCTGATTGAGTCTGTAATACCAACATGTTTCAAGCAGACCACCATAGTCCCTGTGCCCAAGAACACCAAGGCAACCTGCCTTAATGACTACTGACCCATAGCACTCACGTCCGTAGCCATGAAGTGCTTTGAAAGTAATGGCTCACATCAACACCATTATCCCAGAAACCCTAGACCCACTCCAATTTGCATACTGCCCAAACAGATCCACAGATGATGCCATCTCTATTGCATTCCACACTGCCCTTTCCCATCTGGACAAAAGGAACACTTATGTGAGAATGCTATTCATTGACTACAGCTCAGCGTTCAACACCATAGTACCCTCAAAGCTCATCAAGAAGCTAAGGATCCTGGGACTAAACACCTCCCTCTGCAACTGGATCCTGGACTTTCTGATGGGCAGCCCCCAGGTGGTGAGGGTAAGTAGCAACACATCTGCCACGCTGATCCTCAACACTGGAGCTCCACAGGGGTGCGTGCTCAGTCCCCTCCTGTGTACTCCCTGTTCACCCATGACTGCATGGCCAGGCACGACTCCAACACCATTAAGTTTGCAGACGACACAACAGTGATCACAGACAACGACGAGACAGCCTATGGGGAAGAGGTCAGAGACCTGGCCATGTGGTGCCAGAATAACAACCTATCCCTCAACGTAGCCAAGACTAAGGAGATGATTGTGGACTACAGGAAAAGGAGGACCAAGCACTCCCCCATTCTCATCGACGGGGCTGTAGTGGAGCAGGTTGAGAGCTTCCAAGTTCCTCGGTGTCCATATCAACAAAAAACTAGAATGGTCCAAACACACCAAGACAGTCATGAAGAGGGCACGACAAAGCCTACTCCCCCTCAGGAAACTAAAAAGATTTGGCTTGGGTCCTGAGATCCTCAAAAGGTTCTACAGCTGCAACATCGAGAGCATCTGGTTGCATCAGTGCCTGGTACGGCAATTCCTCTGCCTCTGACCGCAAGGTACTACAGAGGGTAGTGCGTACGGCCCAGTACATCACTGAGGCTAAGCTGCCTGCCATCCAGGACCTCCACACCAGGCGGTGTCAGAGGAAGGCCCTAAAAATTGTCAAAGACCCCAGCCACTGACTGTTCTCTCTACTACCGCATGGCAAGCAGTACCGGAGTGCGAAGTCTAGGACAAAAAGGCTTCTCAACAGTTTTTGCCCCCAAGCCATAAGACTCCTGAACAGGTAATCAAATGGCTACCCGGACTATTTGCATTGTGTGCCTCCCCCAAACCCTCTTTTTACGCTGCTGCTACTCTATCATATTAGCATAGTCACTTTAACTATACACTCATGTACATACTACCTCAATTGGGCCGACCAACCAGTGCTCCCACACATTGGCTAACCGGGCTATTTGCATTGTGTCCCGCCACCCGCCAAACCCCTTTTACGCTACTGCTACTCTCTGGTCATCATATATGCATAGTCACTTTAACCATATCTACATGTACATACTACCTCAATCAGCCTGACTAACCAGTGTCTGTATGTAGCCTCGCTACTGTATAAAGCCTCGCTACTGTATATAGCCTGTCTTTTTACTGTAGTTTTATTTTTTTACTTACCTATTGTTCACCTAATACATTTTTTGCACTATTGGTTAGAGCCTGCAAGTAAGCATTTCACTGTAAGGTGAACCTATTGTATTCGGCGCACGGGACAAATAAACTTTGATTTGGAATATTTCCTTACCAGTATGTGCCCTTTTGAGGATGTTATATGTGATGTAGTAATCTGTGTTTGTTTCTACAGGATGACTTTGCTGGCTATGACTTTGAGAACAGGCTCCATGTACGCATCCACTCAGCTCTGGCTTCCATGAGGAAGGAGGTGGCCCCACCTTGACTACTGCCCCATTCCTCCACCATACATCCACCCTAGCTCTGCGTTGAGGGTAGAAGGATCTGGAAACAACTACAGAAGCCATCTTGATCTTCACTGTGATGGTTCACTGCAATGTGTTTGTTTCAGTTGACTTATGTTTGTATAATGAATGTGCCATCAAGTTTGTAATGCGTAGTTTACAGTAAATCTCCTGGAGGGATAGTGCAGACTACTGGAGTGTAATTGTGTGTTTCAACCAGATCAAATATGTACAGTAGTTGCTGCTGGGAGGCAAATGTAACTCTTTTTACCAAGGAAAAATATATTGGGGGGGAAATCTGTCAGTGAGACAGCAGGTAGTCTAATGGTTAAGAGTGTTGGGCCAGTAACTGAAAGATTGCTGGTTCAAATCCCTGTGCCGACTAGGTGAAACATCTGTCGACATGCCCTTGAGCAAGGCATTAACCCAATTGCTCCTGTACGTCGCTTTGGATACGAGCGTCTGCTAAATGGCTAAAATGTGAATAGTACAATATCTTTCTCCCATAAGATATGAAAGGGTTCTGATTGAAAACTGTGTATGACACTTCATTATAAAGCAGTGAACTTGTGCCATAGAAACCCTACTGTCTAGGTTTCTGCCAGATGACCTCAAAGTCCTGTTGCTCTTACAGTAGTAAACAATCTGAATGCACAATCCCTGTGCTACTACTCATCACCTGGCCATTGTCACTGTAAATTGACCTTAGGTAATAGACATTGTGAATCCATTAAAGATATCCTCAAACATGTTACAACGTTGTTACTTAAAACATGTTTTTACTGGTTTTAATAACAAGTCTATTGATATTGAAAGGGAAAACCCCTATTCATATCACTGTAAATATACTATAGATATGGTACTAGCTAAATTACATTGTCCTTTTGGCACTCACTTATGTGTATAACATCTACACTCTGCTGTACTTGTATTTGCTGGAGACTGGTTTTCCTTTGCTGTGTTTTTTTTATGTATAAGATCATGTGTTAAAACAATACATCTCTTAAATCTATGGCCATTTTATTTCCATAATGTGTTTTAAGATGCATGTAGTCTCATGATTTATTTATTTGTTAGGGACAGTACATCTCAATTAACATTTCTGTAAATGGCAGATTTGGCCAGTTGGCTAGTTTTCATCTGTAGCTTAGTTCTTTGGCAGTTAGTGATTTTTTTTTTAATATATATTTTTTTATCACTAACAGGCTTTAAAAGAATAGAAGCAATACATTTGAATTAGTTCTGAAATAATGATTGACTGTGGTGTTCAGGCAGGCCTTCAGGTGCTTTACCGTTGAAAGTTAAATCAACCCTTGCCAAAAGTGATAGAACTGTCCATATTATTTGATATAGAAATATGATAACTTGGCAGGTAACCTATCTGATATGCCTCGTTCAAAACACCTGGTAACTCATTAGCAGTTAAATGCCTCATCCGCGTAGAGTGTTTGATTGGGGGAATGAGCAAGGCTGTGGTCAAGTATCAACCAGAAACTATTCCTGCCTTCACAGCGGTCTTCTTCAGAGACAGTAGGCTATTCTGTGCTTGAATTCTAGTAGACCACAGTAGTCTGATGCATGTAACACTTTGAAACATATGATTATTGACCTAATCACTTTGCATTGTTTCGCAGAGAAACCAAGCATGACTATTGATGATCTTATGAAACAATGAGAGCCTTTTGTGGCCCTGAATTCTAAGTTACTTTTTCTCATCAGCTGTCATGCTGCTTGTTGTTGGTGGTGTTGTTATTGTTTATCAAAACGGGTCAATCAATTATAATTCTATCACGGTTGGATTTACAAACTGGCATGCAGGGTATGTGCCCCAAGCAAAATCAGTTCCTTTTTGTTTTCATCTTGTAAATCATAATCTGCTTTTAATGCTGCCCCTGGGGATGGGTTAAATGCGGGAGACACATTTTGGTTGAATGCATTCAGTTGTGCATCTGACTAGGTATCCCCTTTCCAGTCTACATGAACAAGAATAAAGCTGTAAAAACAAGTACAGTTGTGGCCAAAAATTGATAATGAACCAATATTAATTTCCACAAAGTTTGCTGCTTCAGTGTCTTTAGATATTTGTCAGATGTTACTATGGAATACTGAAGTATAATTACAAACATTTCATAAGTGTCAAAGGCTTTTGAGAATTACACGAAGTTGATGCAAAGAGTCAATATTTGCAGTGTTGACCCTTCTTTTTCAAGACCTCTGCAATCCGCCCTGGCATGCTGTCAATTAACTTCTGGGCCACACTGAAGGCAGCCCATTCTTGCATAATCAATGCTTGGAGTTTGTCAGAATTTGTGGGTTTTTGTTTGTCCACCCGCCTCTTGAGGATTGACCACAAGTTCTCAATGGGATTAAGGTCTGGGGAGTTTCCTGGCCATGGACCCAAAATATCAATGTTTTGTTCCCCGAGCCAATTTAGTTATCACTTTTGCCTTATGGCAAGGTGCTCCATCATGCTGGAAAAGGAATTGTTCGTCACCAAACTGTTCCTGGATGGTTGGGAGAAGTTGGTCTCGGAGGATGTGTTGGTACCATTCTTTATTCATGGCTGTGTTCATGGCAAAATTGTGAGTGAGCCCACTGCCTTGGCTGAGAAGCAACCCCACACATGAATGGTCTCAGGATGCTTTACTGTTGGCATGACACAGGACTGATGGTAGCGCTCACCTCGTCTTCTCCGGCCAAGTTTTTTTCCGGATGCCCCAAACAATCGGATTCATCAGAGAAAATAACTTTACCCCATTCCTCAGCAGTCCAATCCCTGTATCTTTTGCAGAATATCAGTCTGTCCCTGATGTTTTTCCTGGAGAGAATTGGCTTATTTGCTGCCATTCTTGACACCAGGCCATCCTCCAAAAGTCTTCACCTCACTGTGTGTGCAGATGCACTCACACCTGCCTGCTGCCATTTCTGAGCAAGCTCTGTACTGGTGGTGCCCCGATCCTGCAGCTGAATCAACTTTAGGAGACGGTCCTGTAGCTTGCTGGACTTTCTTGGGCGCCTTGAAGCCTTCTTCACAACAATTGAACCGCTCTCCTTGAAGTTCTTAAGGATCCGATATATCGCTGATTTAGGTGCAATCTTACTGGCAGCAATATCCTTACCTGTGAAGCCCTTTTTGTGCAAAGCATTGATGACAGCACGTGTTTGCTTGCAGGTAACCATGGCTGACAGAGGAAGAACAATGATTCCAAGCATCACCCTCCTTTTGAAGCTTCCAGTCTGTTATTCGAACTCAATCAGCATGACAGAGTGATCTCTAGCCTTGTCCTCGTCAACACTCACACCTGTGTTAACGAGAGAATCACTGACATGATGTTAGCTGGTCCTATTGTGGCAGGGCTGAAATGCAGTGGAAATGTTTTTTGGGGATTCAGTTAATTTGCATGGCAAAGAGTGACTTTGCAATTAATTGCAATTCATCTGATCACTCTTCATAACATTCTGGAGTATATGCAAATTGCCATCATACAAACTGAGGCAGCAGACTTTGTGAAAATGTATATATGTGTCATTCTCAAAACTTTTGGCCACGACTGTACAGCCGCAGGTCACTGTCCAAGGTCCTGAAATGTTCCCCCACCCAAAGCGAATTCTGGAGTGGGAGCCAGGCAACCTGCTAATGGAAACTAGATGTGAGGACGTCAGGGAGCCTTTCCCCTTCGTCCCTAGTGACCAGCCCTACAGCAGCCGAGACATCCAGGCTACGGACACAATGGCAGGGGCATCTACTGACAGTGAACAGAAAGAGTGTGGCCTGCAGGTCTCTGCCACCAGCATCACCCTGTCCCGAGGGCCCATCCCAGCAGACATTGCCCAGGGCCTGGCAAGATTGACCCAGAGTTGTCCCCTCAGGACTCTCCTCCACTCGGGGCTTCCTCCAGCAACTCCTGTTCAAGCATCCGTTCTAGAGGTCGACCGATTTATGATTTTTCTACACCGATACCGATTATTGGAGGACCAAAAAAAGCAGATACAGGTTAATCGGCCAATTTTTAAAAATGTATTTATTTGTAATAATGACAAGTACAACAATACTGAATGAACACTTATTTGAACTTAATATAATACATCAATGAAATCAATTTAGCCTCAAATAAATAATGAAACATGTTCAATTTGGGTTTAAATAATGCAACAACAAAGTGTTGGAGAAGTAAGTAAAAGTGCAATATGTGCCATGTAAAAATCTAACGTTTAAGTTCCTTGCTCAGAACATGAGAACATATGAAAGCTGGTGGTGCCTTTTAACGTGAGACTTCAATATTCCAAGGTAAGAGGTTTTAGTTCATATAGTATTTATAGGACTATTTCTCTCTATACCATTTGTATATCTTTTGACTATTGGATGTTCTTATAGGCACTATAGTATTGCCAGTGTAACAGTACTGGCAGTACTCTCCTCGCCCTTACCTGGGCTCGAACCAGGAACACATCGACAACAGCCACCCTCGAAGCATCGTTACCCATCACTCCACAAAAGCCGCGGCCCTTGCAGAGCAAGGGGAACAACTACTGCATATACCCTGACTCTGTTGCAAGAGAAGTGACACAATTTACCTAGTTAAAATAAATTCATCTTAGCAGGCAATATTAACTAAATATGCAAGTTTAAAAATATTTACTTGTGTATCGATTTTAAGAAAGGCATTGATGTTTATGGTTAGATACATGTTGGAGCAACGACAGTCCTTTTTCAGAATGCGCACCGCATCGATTATATGCAATGCAGGACACGCTAGATAAACTAGTAATATCATCAACCATGTGTAGTTAACTAGTGATTAGGATTGATTGATTGTTTTTTATAAGATAAGTTTAATGCTAGCTAGCAATTTACCTTGGCTTCTTACTGCATTCGCGTAACAGGCAGGCTCCTCGTGGAGTGCAATGAGAGGCAGGTGGTTAGAGCGTTGGACTAGGTAACTGTACATTTGCAAGATTGAATCCCGGAGCTGACAAGGTAAAAATCTGTCGTTCTGCCCCTGAACGAGGCAGTTAACCCACCGTTCCTAGGCCGTCATTGAAAATAAGAATGTGTTCTTAACTGACTTGCCTAGTTAAATAAAGGTGTAAAAAAAAAAAAAAAAATTGGCCAAATCGCTGTCCAAAAAGACCGATTTCTGATTGTTATGAAAACTTGAAATCGGCCATTCCGATTAATCAATCGACCTCTAATCCGTTCGGCCCTCTTTAAGCGGGTCTCCCTCAGTAAGATCAGCCAGGAGTTGGATGCGGTGCCTATCTGAACTGGCGTGCTCCCGACAGAGTCCCTAATCATCGTGCAGACATAGGAAGTACCCGAGATGATTGTGTTCCAGGCTGATCCCCAATTGGCTGAGAACACAGTCCCTGTTAATCTGATTTGTCCCTCTCCTTCTGCAATGAGAGTGGAAATCAAATCTTCCATGCTGGCTTGTCCACTTACTGTTGCAACTGTGGAGACACAATCCTCCAATCTGATTTGTCCTTCTGTGGTCCCAGTGGAGACCGAATTGGCCAATATGCTATCCCTACTGCAGTGACTGACGACATCATGGCCCATGTTTTTGTGTGCCTTCCTGTTGTGTCACTAGAGGAGACAAGCATCCCCAGTGTGCAGCTCCCACCGCCCGCTACTGCCTTAACAGCGGAAACTCAGTCCCAGTCTGCTCCACCATGCCTACCCACCTTCACGCCCGCAGGAGACACCAGAACCTCCTTCCTAGTCTACCTTTCACTGCCTGCTCCAGAGCTGGCCAACACCCCCAGTCTGGTGTGCCAACTGTGCCTGGGACCAGAGGGAAAGAGCCTCCCTTTCCTGTATGTCCCTATGACCTCAGCCGACATTCCCAGGGCCCCAAGTCTTGTAGCTTCCAGCCCAGCTCCAGCTCAGACTGCGGCTTCGGCTGCTGTTTCAGAGATACCAAGGACCCCATGTTTTGTGACCAACCTCCCTGGAGTGACAGATATCCCCAGATCAACGAGTTATGTAGCAGCTGGAGCTCAGGTGCTAGCCCAGGAGCCACTGATGGCCCCCAGCTATTTGGCTAACACCACTGGAATCCAGGCGCCACAGAGAACCCCCAGCTATGTTGCTAATACCGCTGGAGTCCAGGAGTCACCGAGCAGGAGCCTTATTAAGGGCCCCTGTTTGGTGTGCCGTCCCTTCTCTCTGTATCTCCAGGGAGCGCCTGGGATTGGCCACAGTACCCACTCCCCAGGGTAATGGCAGCCTGCTGCTGCAGAGACACAGGACATGGCTCTGCCCAACCATGGACTGCAGACTAACTTCATGCCCCAGTGTTTTCACAGGCCCAGTGAGACATTTCAGTGCGTTAATTTAATGTTCAAATCATTGCACTGTCAGTAGATTTTAGTTGTAAAGTATATTGTAAAAAAAATCTGAGCTATACATTTGTTGGCTCGTAGCTGTACACGTGATTTATCTATAGGTTTTACCTTAATATTTCAGACATGATATACTGGGGGATATTTGTGAGACTTCCATCATGTCTTATGGTTTCTCTCTTTCCCTGTCTATCTCCTCAGGCATGTGTAGCAGCCTCAGTGGGACCAGCAGCCACTGGCACCTCTTCCACCTGACTGGGTCCGAGTCCCAGGGCAGGATGGGTGGCATGATCTGCTCCTACCAGAGCTCCCTGACCATGATGCACTATAACTCCCTGGAGCAGAACCTCCCCATGTACTAGGACTGTGGCCAGTACTCTAGCATCTGCTGCCACCCCACTCCTTGTCGTCCCACGGCAGCCTGCAAACCGACCACATGGCTGAGCCCCATTGCCCCGCTCACAAACTGGGAACCTCATCCCCAATCGTGCTACTCTGACCCCATCTTCCACTTCCCCCAGCAGTACCGCCTGGGGGAAATCCCCTTCCAGGTGAGGCAGCAGACTCAGGGGCTGCAGCAGCGCCACAGCTCCCTGCTCTCATGTGGGCACCAAGAGGAACTCAAAGGGTGGGCTCCTCACGCTGGGTCCCTGTCACCAACGTGGGACAGAACCAGGGAGGGTTACAGCAGAAGGACAGCATCCGCAGATGTGAATCGCTTCACAACAAAGGATCAGACACACACTCCAACAACAATCAAAATAGATACATGTGTTGCCGCTATGAAATGTATGGTTGTTATTTTTTGTTTATATATTGATGAATTTCATCCATGACTACCATGTATGTAGGAACATAAACTTATGGTATTAGAAGTGGTTGAAGAAGCTGTGTTATAGAGAAGAAGATGCTGTTATATATGGACTCTCTTTTTTTCTTGCCACAGGCTGTTAGGAACTACAATCCCCAGAGCAACCAATCCTGTCTTTACATGAGAAGGACCTACTTTTTGTAGTTGCCATTTTCTCCTTTGCATTCTTTTAAGATGATAATATTCAATAAAGATATTTAATTCCTGCATTGCATGAATTATCTGTTATCTGCCTCAATTTTGATATTGTACAATCACGCAATCAATTACTACAAAAATATAGAATTTAAGGTAATTGCAGCTATATAAATGCTGTAGATGGAGGGTAAACTTCCACATTGATACAAAAGACTGACAATGTGAAGCTTCAGTATTGGGGAATGCACAGTGTTGTCCACTCAATCTATGATTAGAACCATTGGAACACTCACAAAATGAGTCATAGAATGTCACATCCACATTGCTTAGTAACAGATTCCATGGGTGTCAATGTGGGTTTAATAAACAAAACAATCACCATTACCTTTCAAATCTGTCTTGCTTGAGATCAACAGAGGATGAAGTGACTGAGCCGTAGGCAATTTGAACCTTTTAACCTCTGCTCAGTTACTTGTCCAAACTCAAAATGACCTGTTTGCCAGGCTGTTGTGATGCAGATCCATATTTTGCATGGGGTAAGCAATACATTTTTAAAAAGCTAGATTAGCCTACAAGTAGCTATTTCTTTGTTTTCCTGCTATTGAAGCTCAACACATTTTATTATCCACATCTAATGAGAATAGTTAGAACATATGTATTTAGAGAAAAGCACAACGATATGGTAACGTTAGACTAGAAAGTGATAGCTACACTAACATTTTATTTTGGCTATGTAGTGGTGGATGAGCCAAGTAATGGAATCTCAACCATATGGCCCATGCCTGTCGGTTGCCACCAGCAACAACAAGCAAAACTCTCCATGCCAGTGCCCACTGCCAGTTACCACCACCAACAACAAACAACACTGTCAACATCAGTGCCCATTGCCAGTCCAATGAAGGGGGATTTCAACTCCACAGTCGGACCTGCATCCCCCACTGAGCCAACGTACAGTCCCCCCAATCTGACTGGGACAACAGCTGGTTCAGAACCAAAGGTGACGGTCAAATCTCCCCCAAACAGAATGTCAGAGAAAATGAAGAACATTCTGATCCGCCAAGGATCAGAGAATCCTGAGCTCACAATTCTGCCCAGCAACAGGCAGAGTGCCCTGGTTCGCCTGGCGGGTCAGTTAGAACCAGGAGAAATCCCTTCTTCTGTACCCATCCGTTTTAATGCCATCCCTGGGTATGGATCACAACCTGTGACACAAGTAGTTTCACATCCAGCTGCTGCTCCTCCTGCTACTCCAGGGGCACTCATCAAGGCCTCCAGTCCTCCCCCGATGACAGCTTCCCTACCTCCAATCCCTGAGAGTGTGCCGGGCTGCACCAGCCACTGTACCATCAAGATAAAGCTGGACAACCCCAGTGCAGGGATAGTGGTGCTGCAGAAGGTCAGCCAGCCCGCCCAATTCTCCAGCCCCCCCTTTGCAGGCCACAGATCAGACGTGGTAGGGATGTTACCCTTCAGCCATCCACCTGGGGTCAAGGTCACAGTGGTCAACCCTGTCCCTGTGGGAATGGTACAGCAAATATGCAGCAAGGTATTCAAAAGGGAAACAGTCAACTTGGTGAAAAACATATTGTATATTCATTCTATATTAGCAGACTGGATGTTTTACAAGTATTGCCAGCTAGGGTCCATACAGTGCTACCAGCACTAACTTAATCTATTCTGCTATCCCTTTACTACACACACTAACTATATACACTGAGTACACAAAACATTAACAACACCTGGTCTTTCCATGACATAGACTGACCAGGTGAATCCAAGTGAAAGCTATAATCTCTCACTTGTAAAATCCAATATTTTTTAAGCCTTGAGACAATTGAGAAATGGATTGTATATGTGTGCCATTCAAAGGGTGAATGGGCAGGACAAAATATTTAAGTGCCTTTGAACAGGGTATGTATGGTAGTAGGTTCCAGGCACACTGGTTTGTTTCAAGAACTGCAATGCCACTGTGATGTTCACCCTCAACAGTGTCCTGTGTGTATCAAGAATGGTCCGCCACCCAAAGGACATCCAGCCAACTTGACACAACTGTGGGAAGCATTGGAGTCAACATGGGCCAGCATACCTTTGGAACATTTGACACCTTGTAATCCATGTCCTGATGAATTGAGGCTTTTATGAGGGCATAAAGAGGGGGGGGGGGGCTTCAGTATTCCAGTGGAGCCAATTACAGTATGCTTGTGGTGGCCAGGCCTCAGACCCACGTGCCTGTATTTATGGGGCCACAGTGTCCTCCTCCTGGGGTTGTGATGGTAAGGGCCCCTATGGAGTATGCCTGGCCAACTGTGAAATCCAACCATCCCTACCTACGTTGCAGAGGTACTCCACCTTAACTTGTTATACCCCTCTGTTGTGGCACCACTAAGAATACTTCATGAAAGCAAAGAATTCATTTTAGTAGCCTCCTCCACTGCAGCTACCCTGGGTTAAATGCCCCTCCCCTTTTTGACTACCAGTAACTGCTAACTGCTTTGTAAATTAGGTATCATACAGTAATTCACTATTTTAATGAGATGGATTGATGTTTTGGATAAACAAGGATCTGTATTCAGTAATGACCCTTGGTCTGTTTTCACAGGCAGACAGCTAAACTTTACTTGACCCTTTGGTGGATCTTCAATTGCAAATAAAACCACTCTTTGCAAACATACAGCTGCTGCTTTTCTTGCTGTGTCTTATAACTTAGGCAAGTTAAGACACTGTACATCTTAAAATAAATAACTACTGTTATTCGCTAAGAGGTCAGAGAAAATCTTTGGATAAATAAGTCAATAAATCCAGAGGGTTTTATAGATTTAGATAGAGGGTGAAAATATTTCCAGAACAACAGGGTGTGTTATAAATATGTTTGAATCTCATTTAATATCAATCACAAAGCTGATAAAGCCAATGGAAACCGATAACCCAACACATCTGTCAGATATCGATGTTTTATCTACTGTATGTCAAATCAAGCATTATTATGACGTAGCCCACGCACTGTATGTAACCCCCCCAATTGTGACACTGAGGTCAACTTTTACGCGCAAACGGACTGTATATAACCAACAACAAAATGCGGCATGTTTGCCATGTTTTGAGAACCGTCCTGTAAACACAGTGATGAGGTAAGTGTGAAACGAGTAATTTATAAGTCTATAATATGACCTACGCTAGTCTAAATGCATCTAGGCTGTGTGCGGAATGGAATCAAACGTGAAATATTTAGCTCTCTGCTCTTCTCTTCATCTCACCATTATAGAGATTAGCAATAGCAGGTGCATCACGATTGCACTGACTTTCACACAAGTGTCCCTGGTTGCGAAAATGAACCACCCGCCGACGCTTATCCTACCTTGGGGGTTGAAGAGCTGGCTAGTTGCCGTCAGTCGCGCGGTTCTACTGGAGGAGCCTCCAAATGTCATGGCGTTCATAGCGTCTTACAGCGGCCAGCTTCTGCAATTGAAGAAAGGTGCAGTGCTTATCGAAAAATTAATTCCCCAAACAATGTTTAGTATATTCATATGAACTCTAAGCTACATAAACATTTATCTGTGCAGTTGAATTACATGTAATTAGTTATGGTTTATTGTGCAGAAAATCCAAATCTTGATATTCAAGAGCTCTCATACATCTTCAGAGATTTAAGGGGTAAGTCCTTCCTTGTTCCACAAGTCCAAAATACCTAAATGTATACCCTACACTTTCCATAATATATTTCCACTGAAAAGATGCAATAGATTGGTCATGTAATGAGATGTGTTTTCTAACTCCCATCTCTCTGGTGGGTCTGGGGTTGTGTTTGGAAGGAGGTCACACTAAGGACTACCAGGGAACCATCTCCTTCACTGGTCTGGCGGAATCTGTTTTGAGTGAATGCTCTCACAAAATATCTGAGGAACGAGACAACGCAGCACTAGGTCTGTCTGCATCTGATACATCATCAAGCCATGTACACTGTGAGGAGCCTGGCCACCAGGCCATGGAGGATAATGCGGTCAGCAGTTCAGTGGTCCAGTGTGCCGTGTACCAGAAAGATCCTTCAGTCTGCGGCGTGGTCGACGTTGAGAACACTGTGCTGATCCGCACTTCCAGGGCTCCTTCCGAGCATGTGATTATAGTTCACTCTGAGTGTCTCCCTGAGACGCTCATCTTCCACAGCAAAGCCTTGCCTTCATCCAACGGATCCCACACAACATGTGACCTGTCCCCTGCTCCTAGTCCTGTCCCTGGTGATAAGGAATGGGAGGAACCAGAGGGAGTGTCTAGTGTGGTCATGTTTTATAAGGTTCCCTTGTTTGAGGACCTGCCTCACCCACCGTCTGTGGGGGAACTCCCCTCTGTTGCTGTTGTGGAGACTGTGACTGATGAGGATATATCCTCAAGCAGTGACACATTTCCCTCGCAGGAGAAAATGTCTGGCACTCAATCTGTTCAGGTCTTTTTCTCAGCAGCCTCTGAGGTAGAATCATCTGGTCAGATGAGAAATTCAACAAGCAGCTTTGAGGATCTGGCTGTGGACAAAATATCTGATGTGATCATACCTCAGAAGGCCTCTTCCTATAAAGAGCTGCCTCAGTCAACATCACCTATAAAGCAAACTTCAGTTGTTTCCCCTGAATGTTCGGGAAGTGATATTACTGCAAAAGCTCCATCTGAAACAGAACTAGTTGATGCAGCACAGAGCGTGCCCTCAGTCAGGATACCCAGTAGAGAGGAGAGTGTGGGGAGAACAGCAGAGACACCAGAGAGATACACATCTCCCAGAGTATCACCAAGAGCTTCTCCACAAACTTCGCTGGTACCAGGTACAACTGTCATCCATACTCTGAAGAATGAGCGACTAATAAGCTACTAATAAGAAATGTTTTAGGTAAAAAATTGGCAAAACCTCCAAGGTGAAATGTATACAGTATGTGCCAAAATTTGTATCTACATCCACAGCTCATGTTGGTGAATCCAGTCTGCCTAGGATTCCCTCTGCACCATCAATGGACAGACACCCAGTTTCTCAAAGAGTTTCTCCCCAATCCAGTCAGTCCAGGATTCCCCCTGCACCATCAATGGAGGAGCTACTGTTGTGTCCATCTGCTTCTGTTGGTAGAATTTCACCAGCAGTTCCAAGATCTTCAAGAAGTAGTTTGTCAGAAAGAGCTCCATCTAAAACAGTAGTTGGGAGAACAGCAGAGACACGAGAAAAACACACATCTCCCAGAGTATCTCCACAAGCATCTTCTGCAATGATTGATGATCAGGTGACTAATCCAGAGACATCTGAAAGATTACTGACAACCTCAACTCTGCATTCAGAAGATTTCAAGTTTGGTGAGATTATGTACTTTAATCAACTCATACATTGATTGATTTTATGGGGGATCTATGTTGATATTATAGTGTTTTTATAGATATTGGAATGAACCATGGCTTAAGCCTTACAATTTATATTATTGTTATAAGCATGCATTTCCTTTCACAACTTGGCCCATGGAATCACACAAACTGAGGAGAGACCAGCGTCACATGGAACTACACAAACTGAACTTTCAGCATTGCATAGAACTACACAAACTGAGAAGAGACCAGCAACCCACAGAACTACACAAACTGAAGTTTCAGCATTCAATGGAACTGCACAAACTGATGAAAGACTAGCATTGCATGGAACTACACAAACTGAAGAGGGACCAGCGTCCTCCCGAACATTACCCTCAGCCTCTCCTCTGCCTGGTAATTTTGGATATGGAAAATTACTCAGCTCATTATCTATTCTATTATTTGTATTATAATCTGATATTATCAAATTCCATTTATCTGTTGGGATACATATACATATAAAAAACATGAGCTGGCGCACACCCAGAGGAAATAATTTTATGTGGAGGTGCTGACTAACGGCGAACATAACATGTTTTAGGATTCTGATGTTCCATGGCAGCACCGCCTTATAGTGAGAAAACATAATACATTTTAGGAATTATACACAGAAAAACTAGACTCATGTATATGTACCACACAATATATTTAAAAAAAGAGTTGCACATTCCATATATAAACTCCCAGTAAATTATTGGGTAAATCACCAACCTTTCAGCATTACTGAAGAAGGCACTTTGATGCCGAAACGTTGACGATTTACCCAATAAATTACTGTGAGTTTATATATGGAGTGTGCGACTTCATTTTTATAGATTATGTGGTACATATACATGAGTCTAGTTTTTCTGTGTATGATTCCTAAAATGTATTATGTTTTCTCACTACAAGGCGGTGCTGCCATGGAACATCAGAATCCTAAAACGTGTTATGTTTTTCTCATTACCAGGCGGTGCTGCCATGGAGCATCAGAATCCAGCAGAAGAACTGGGATTGGGACCTTCACCTGCTGAGGATGTTACTGAAGTAGCAGAGTGGGTCAAACCAGACAACATAGAGACCAGCAAATCATCCGACTTGGTCAGTCCTCAACATGTAGAGAATGCACCAATACCACAATTGGTCAGTCCTCAACATGTAGAGAATGCACCAATACCAGAATTGGTCAGTCCTCAACATGTAGAGAATGCACCAACATCAAGATTGGCTTGTCCACCACATGAAGAGGCATTAACATTTGAAAATCCTCAAGAGAGTGTTGAAACAGAAGAGAATGTTGAAACATCAAATGTGGAGGTAACTTCCAAACCCCAGCCTGAAGACACTACCAATGCTCCACCCTGTCCTGGGCCAGAGACACCACAGATGATCCAGGAAGAATCAGCCTCTCAGACACCTGAGGAGGAGTCTGTCCAGGAGGAACTAACCACCAAGACACCAGAAGAGGAGTCTGTTCAGGAGGAACTAACCACCAAGACACCAGAGGAGTCTTTCCCAAGAGTCCCCACACCTCAGTTCCTCTTGCCAGTTCATACTGCAGAGGGCTGTCAGCAGAACCGAACCAAACCTGCTAACCTGATCAAGATGGCTGTCGCTGAGAGGAATCACCTGATCAAGAGACTTGCCAAGTCAGACCCACTGAAGAACAGATTGGGTAAGGCCCGCAGTTCACATTGCAAGGAACAGTACTTTGTGTTTGGTGAGGGCATGGTAAACTATGTTGAGGTGATACATTAATAGCCTCTGCATGTTGTCTATTTCAGATGGGTCTAAGTCTGCTACCGGAGTGAGAGAAGTGTCCTACGCCACCAAGTTGATGAAGCAAAGGTCCCAGACAGCCCCACAGCCCAACCTCAAACGAATGTTGAGCCTAACAGGTTATTATATATCTGATAAGATAAAAGATTACTGGCCCTTGTCGTGTCTTTGGCTATGCCGGATTATGTGATATGACATGCTATTCTATAAAATCCTTCCTCCGTAATTAATATTACCTGATTGAGTTAATCATGTAAATGTAATTAACTAGAGAGTCGGGGCACCACAAAATAATATTTATAGACCTGTTATCTTCTAAATAAACTCTTAAAGACCTAGTAATATTTTACATCAATAGCAGTCAATATTAATCGTCACCTTAATTCACTCATCTGAATATTGTAAATTCTTGGCTATCTTCACAAAACCCTGGCTAACAAGTTGAATCAGCAATGCAAAATTGGGTTTAATGATTTATGTACTAAATACCTAACTAATCACACAGAATTACATATACACAGAATTAATTATACCTTGATTACAAATTACGTCATAAAGGAAAAAGTCGCTAGCGGACGGAACAGATATGACAGCTGGTTACTGTAACGATTTTCTATATGAGAAGGAGAGTCGGACCAAAATGCAGCGTGTGGTTTACGATCCATGTTTATTAATAATACGAAACACGAATCAATGCAAACACTACAAAAATAAAGAACGTGATGAACGTAACGAAAACCTAACAGCCTATCTGGTGAAAAACACATAGACAGGAACAATCACCCACAAACACACAGTGAAACCCAGGCTACCTAAATATGGTTCCCAATCAGAGAAAATGACGAACACCTGCCTCTGACTGAGAACCATATCAGGCTGAACATAGAAATAGACAAACAAGACATGAAACATAGAATACCCACTCAGATCACACCCTGACCAATCAAAACATAGAAAATACAAAGTAAACTATGGTCAGGGCGTGACAGTACCCCCCCCCCAAGGTGCGGACTCCGGCCGCAAAACCTGAACCTATAGGGGAGGGTCTGGGTGGGCATCTGTCCGCGGTGGCGGCTCTGGCGCTGGACGTGGACCCCACTCCATGACAGTTTTAATCCCCCTCCTAAACGTCCCTAAATAGGTTACCCACCACAATGATAACATGGGACAGAGGGACAGCTCGGGACAGAGGTAACTCGGGACAGATAGGTAGCTCAGCACTGAGAGGAAGCTCAGCACTGAGAAGAAGCTCAGCACTGAGAGGAAGCCCAGGCAGGTAGTAGAAACTACCAGAACCTGGCTGGCTGGCGGTTTCAGCAGATCCTGGTCGACTAGCAGATCTGGGAGAATCTGGTCGACTGGCGGATCTGGGAGAATCTGGTCGACTGGCGGATCTGGGAGAATCTGGTCGACTGGCGGATCTGGGAGAATCTGGTCGACTGGCGGATCTGGGAGAATCTGGTCGACTGGCGGATCTGGGAGAATCTGGTCGACTGGCGGATCTGGGAGAATCTGGTCGACTGGCGGATCTGGGAGAATCTGGTCGACTGGCAGATCTGGGAGAATCTGGTCGACTGGCAGATCTGGAAGAGTCTGGACGACTGGCAGATCTGGAAGAGTCTGGACGACTGGCAGATCTGGAAGAGTCTGGTCGACTGGCAGATCTGGAAGAGTCTGGTCGACTGGCAGATCTGGAAGAGTCTGGTCGACTGGCAGATCTGGAAGAGTCTGGACGACTGGCAGATCTGGAAGAGTCTGGACGACTGGCCGATCTGGAAGAGTCTGGACGACTGGCCGATCTGGAAGAGTCTGGACGACTGGCCGATCTGGAAGAGTCTGGTCGACTGGCAGCTCTGTCTGCTCCATGCTGACTGGCTGCTCCATGCTGACTGGCAGCTCTGGCTGCTCCATGCTGACTGGCTGCTCCATGCTGACTGGCAGCTCTGGCTGCTCCATGCTGACTGGCTGCTCTGGCTGCTCCATGCTGACTGGCTGCTCTGGCTGCTCTATGCTGACTGGCTGCTCCCTGCTGACTGGCTGCTCCATGCTGACTGGCGGCCCTGGCTGCTCCATGCTGACTGGCGGCCCTGGCTGCTCCATGCTGACTGGCGGCCCTGGCTGCTCCATGCTGACTGGCGGCCCTGGCTGCTCCATGCTAACTGGCAGCTCTGGCGGCTCCTTGCAGACTGGCAGCTTTGGCGGCATCCTGCAGACAGGCAGCTCTGGCGGCTCCTTGCAGACTGGCAGCTCCATGCAGACTGGCAGCTCTATGCAGACTGGCAGCTCCATGCAGACTGGCAGCTCCATGCAGACTGGCAGCTCCTTGCAGACTGGCAGCTCTAAGCTAACTGGCAGCTCTAAGCTAACTGGCAGCTCTATGCTAACTGGCAGCTCTATGCTAACTGGCAGTTCTGAACAGGCGGGAGACTCCGGCAGCGCTGTAGAGGCGGAAAGCTCTGACAGCGCTAAACAGGCGGGAGACTCCGACAGCGCTGGAGAGGAGGAGGGCTCCGACAGCGCTGGACAGGCGAGGCGCACTGTAGGCTTGATGCGTGGTACTGGCACTGGTGGTACTGGGCCAAGGACACGCACAGGAAGCCTGGTGCGGGGAGCTGCTACCGGAGGGCTGGGGTGTGGAGGTGGTACTGGAAAAACCGGACCGTGCAGGCGCACTGGAGCTCTTGAGCACCGAGCCTGCCCAACCTTACCTGGTTGAATGCTCACGGTCGCCCTGCCAGTGCGGCGAGGTGGAATAGCCCGCACTGGGCTATGCAGGCGAACCGGAGACACCGAGCGCAAGGCTGGTGCCATGTAAGCCGGCCCAAGGAGACGCACTGGGGACCAGCTGCGTAGAGCCGGCTTCATGGCATTAGGCTCGACGCTCAATCTAGCCCGGCCGACACACGGAGCTGGAATATACCGCACCGGGCTATGCACCCGCACTGGAGACACCGTGCGCACCACTGCATAACACGGTGCCTGTCCGGTCTCTCTAGCCCCCCGGTAAGCACAGGGAGTCTGCTCAGGTCTCCTACCTGGCATAGCCATACTCCCTGTTAGCCCCCCCCCAAGAAATTTTTGGGGCTGCCTCTCAGGCTTCCATCCGCTACGTCGTGCTGCCTCCTCGTATCTGCGCCTCTCAGCTTTCGCCGCCTCCAGTTCTTCTTTGGGGCGGCGATATTCTCCTGGCTGAGCCCAGGGTCCTCTTCCTTCTAATTCGTCCTCCCATGTCCATACCTCCTCTTTGGGCTGCTCCTGTTGTTTCTTCTCCCGCTGCACCTTAGTGCGGCTACACTCCCCTGGTTTAGCCCAGGGTCCTCTCCCGTCGAGGATTTCCTCCCATGTCCAGAAATCCTTATTGCGCTTCTCCTCGCGCTGCTCCTGCCTGTTGACACGCTGCTTGGTCCGTTGGTGGTGGGTGATTCTGTAACGATTTTCTATATGAGAAGGAGAGTCGGACCAAAATGCAGCGTGTGGTTTACGATCCATGTTTATTAATAATACGAAACACGAATCAATGCAAACACTACAAAAATAAAGAACGTGATGAACGTAACGAAAACCTAACAGCCTATCTGGTGAAAAACACATAGACAGGAACAATCACCCACAAACACACAGTGAAACCCAGGCTACCTAAATATGGTTCCCAATCAGAGAAAATGACGAACACCTGCCTCTGACTGAGAACCATATCAGGCTGAACATAGAAATAGACAAACAAGACATGAAACATAGAATACCCACTCAGATCACACCCTGACCAATCAAAACATAGAAAATACAAAGTAAACTATGGTCAGGGCGTGACAGTTACACAAAAGAAAAGGGGTTGGGTTTGAGTGAAAGAGCGGGAAGACTGAGGGACAAAGGAAGAAGCTGTGCTATTGTAAATACAGTATCTTATGCATTCTAAATTACCGCCCATTTGGAAAAGGAAAATGCAATAAATATTTACTCTGAGCTGCGCTTCGGTAGGTTGGTGGTAGATGGAAGGCCGTGTTGCCTAACCGGGTCCTTTGAAGAATGTCTCTGGTGGTCAGTTGGATACGTTGTAGTAATATCGTTGTGCGGTAGACGGGATACTCTGTCTGTTCTTTCCTAGCCCGCGTTTGCAGCTGCTGTTGCTTACTCAACGGCTAGGAGGTATCACTTCTGTAGTGAATAAAAGTTCAAAGTTCATACCATTCGCAACCAAAGCTCACGCTGAGGTTGGCTTAGTTCTGTAGTTGACATGTTAGTCCTTTTAACGCAGAGGCTACATTTTCGTCAATGCTTTATATAGTGGAGCGAGAAGGGTGTGTCTGAAAAGTTTTATAACCCATGTCTCTTCACAGGGGTGGGCCACTGATTTGGAAGCTAAAATTACATTTCATCTCTCCATCAATAATTTTATATTCAAACATTTAAATTGAACAACAATTCCATGTGAATCCGATAACTCTGATGTGTAGACTTTCCACTGTAGAGTTTATGTCATCCTATCATTGAGGAGAATGTCTCAGATGACAACCGAACTGACATCATATTCATTAAGTACCACCGCGTATGTTCAATTGGTCGGATTACCAGAATATAGTTAATTTCCCCCACCTTCTGATGTTCCCAGAATCTCTATGTTAACCAAGGGGTTTTCAAATTTCACATCAGTAGGGTAGAGAGAGGAAAAAGGGGGGAAGAGGTATTTATGACTGTCATAAATCTATCCCCAGGCCAACGTCATGACACCTTAAAAACTCACTGTATGATATTTCCTAGTATCATTGATATTTTATTATTGACACCTCTGAAACATGTATTTTCTATCCACCTCATTTTCGAACGTTGCTATGGGCACAGCCAAACAACAGAAGTGATGGATTTGACTTCTGCTTTACTTCCCTACTGCAGCGTGCTGGTCGCAAGCTTGCGAGAGTAAATTATTTGAATGATTTGAGTATAATTTTATATTTATGGAATTCAAGCTCACTAACGTTAGCTAGCTCTGTTGTGATAATAACGTTGGTTGTGTTGTGTCAGAGGTAAGCCAATCAATATAACAATAACTACACTGAACAAAAATATATATGCAACATGCAACAATTTAAAATAATTGACTGAGTTAGTTGATATAAGGAAATTGGTCAATTGAAATACACTGAACAAAAATATAAGCATAAATTAAAAATGTTGGTCCCATGTTTCATGAGCTGAAATAAAAGATCTCCGAAATGTTCCATTGCACAAAAAGCGTATTTATCTCAAATTTTGTACACACATTTTTTACATCCTTGTGAGTGAACATTTCTTCTTTGCCAAGATTATCCATCCACCTGACAGGTGTGGCATATCAAGAATCTGATTAAACAGCATGATCATTACACAGGTGCACCTTGTGCTGGAGACAATAAAAGGCCACTTTAGAACATGCAGTTTTGTCACACAACACAGTGCCACAGATGTCTCAAGTTTTGAGGGAGCTTGCAATTGGCATGCTGATTTCAGGAATGTCCACCAGAGCTGTTGCCAGATAATTTAATATTAATTTCTCTAACATAAGCTGCCTCCAACGTCGTTTTAGAGAATTTGGCAGTACGTCCAACAGCCTCACAACCACAGACCCCATGTAACCACACCAGCCCAGGACCTCAACATTCGGCTTCTTCACCTGCAGGATCAGCTGAGACCAGCCACCCGGACAACTAATAGAACTGTGGGTTTGTGCAACCGAAGCATGTATTTCAATTGACTGATTTCCTTATATGAACTGTAATTAGGTAAGGTCTTTGAAATTGTTGCATGTTGAGTTTATATTTCTGTTCAGTGTAAATACTGTTTTAGGGATGTAGGCTAAATATGTACCTGTCAAAGTGCAAGAAAAAAAAGTTAACGGTTATGAATGGCAGATCCAGCCTGCACTCTGTGGTCCCTGGGCAGGCAAAGCTCCACTATTTATAATTAGGAATATATAATTTATGATTTATGATTCAGAATATATAATTCCATAATCATGGCACGCTTTGTCTTAGAGCAATTGAAGATTGAAAGCAAAAATCATAATAAATACCAAAAATACAAACCGAATATCCACCGAATATCCAATATATAACACATTTTACCTTGGTGGTCAAACTCCTCTTTTGTTTCATGCCGAAATAACTGCATAGCCTACAGCCTAGGCCTGATTATGCAACTATTTGGATCTGTTTGGGTCTATTCTCTACAGTTTAGAAAGTCCAGAAAGGTACATTAGCAAGCCACTCATATGGTGTATTTTGTTAAGATATGCCTGCTACTATAGGAAAATATGGACTTCTCCTTTCCAACCCCCCGCGCGTTCTTAATGCTGTTGCCTATTTTACGTCCCGAGGTAAAGTTGGTATTATATTCACACATTCGGACATTCAACAGACATTCAACAGACATTTGCCAAAAGCCATTTCAAAATGTAAAAATCCATAACTAATTCACTGTTTGTCACAGAATCATCAAACTAGTTATGATTTATTCTATAAATGATAGCTTACTTTCACAACCTTTTGTTTTGAGTAGAAATCCCAGTTTTGATTTGATCGAAATACATAAAATCTATGAAATGCCATTTAAAGCTATATGAAGCAATAACGCTTTCACTGATTATTACATAATCATCAAACTAGGTATGATTTTTCTATAAATGTCTAGTATAGTTTTACAATCTTTGCTTTGAGTAGAAATTCCAGTTTTGATCTGGTAGAAATACATAAAATCTCCAATATTGCATTTAAAGATGAAGAAATCAATAACTAATTTAGTGATTATCGCAGAAAAAAAGTGAAAATATGCATTTATTTGCAACAAATCATTTCAAGTGCAATTTCTTCTATATGAAGTTAGACAATGTTCACATAAAGTTGTACAATGTTTACAATCTTAAATTGTCTGCCAAATCAATGTTTGCATTTTTAGTGCAACAGTTCCACATTTTAAAGTAGTTCCAAGGCACAACAGTCATTTATTTATACACCTCTAATATAACAGCAAAGAGGTCTCTTCCAATCATTTTCTATTTTGGCTTTGTTGAAGTCCTTCTTTGTCATCCCCAGACAAGCTGAATGGTACCATCTCCTGAGGTAATAGATTAAACTGTTCAACACTTACAGCCAAATGTTTAATAGTATTCTCAGAACACATTCTGGAAAGTCAAAAGATTCAGTGGTCACTTTATTAGGTACAACCCCATTTGCATCTGGAACAGCATGAATTCAAAACTGTTGATGAAACTGGGAAAGGAGATAGACTGTTTAAGTCCAGTTGGAGTTTATTACAGTCAGTACAAGTTTTTTTTTTCACCTCCCTGCTGAAATATGTAGTGCTGATTTGGGCCAGTAATTTTTTTTTTTCATGATCTTTTGTGAAACATCAAATTTGAACTTAGGCTTTGTGCTAGCAGTTTAAGAGAGAAAGAGAGCAAATAGCAAAGGGACAGCCTGGGTGAAGTCCTAGATTTTAATGGTTAGTGCCAGTAGATTGCAGAGGGGTTCACATACAGTTCAGAGGTAAATCATAAGGTATACATTCAGCCCAAAAACAAAACATGTACCGTCCACTTCTTATATTAGTGCTCTTTTTTGATATCCACCCTCTGGTATCTTTCATTACCCATGCTAATATATATACAGTATATACGTACACTACCATTCAAATGTTTGGGGTCACTTAGAAATTTTATTTTTTGTCCATTTAAAATAACATCAAATTGACTAGAAATACATTGTAGACATTGTTACTGTTGTAAATGACAATTGTAGCTGGAAACGGCAGATTTATTGATGGAATATCTCCATATGCGCACAGAGGCCCATTATCAGCAACCATCACTCCTGTGTTCCAATGGCACGTTGTGTTAGCTAATCCAAGTTTATCATTTTAAAAGGCTAATTGATCATTAGAAAACCCTTTTGCAAGTATGTTAGCACAGCAGAAAACTGTTGTTCTGATTAAAGAAGCAATAAAACTGGCCTTCTTTAGACTAGTTGAGTATCTGGGGCATCAGCATTTGTGGGTTTGATTACAGGCTCAAAATGGCCAGAGACAAATAACTTTTTTTCTGAAACTCATCAGTCTATTCTTGTTCTGAGAAATTAAGAATATTCCATGCGAGAAATTGCCAAGAAACTGAAGATCTCGTACAACGCTATGTACAACTACCTTCACAGAACAGTGCAAACTGGCTCTAACCAGAATAGAAAGAGGAGTGGGAGGCCAACAAGTGCTCAGCATATATGGGAACTCCTTCAAGACTGTTGAAAAGCATTCCTTATGAAGCTAGAGAGAATGCCAAGAGCGTGCAAAGTTGTAATTTGAAGAATAGAAAAATATGCAATATATTTAGATTTGTTCATCACTTTTTTGGTTACTACACGATTCCAGATGTATTATTTCATAGTGTTAATGTCTTCACTATTATTCTACAATGTAGAACATAGTAAAAATAAAGAAAAACCCTTGAATGAGTAGGTGTGTTCAAACTTGACTGGTAATGTGTATATATACATCTCACAAAAGTAGTGCACTGGGCCATTAATAGTCCTGTATTAGCGGAACATTGTAGCCATCTGCAGCGCGGGCAAAACTTTTTTTACAGACCCCCCTACGCTCTAGCACACAAGACGAAAGACAGAGGGAATTTATGAATGCACCTAGTATGTAAAATATGTTATTTTGATTGTTCTATCATACACTCTCGTCAACTCACAGGTGGACCGACACAGGAACATTCAGGCCAGACCGCGCAGACTGTCCGTAAATTAGACACTCCCGACACTCAGCAAATCAAAATCCCCAACTATCTCCTTGTGGAACGTTCATCCGGAACCTCGGACATAGCTTCTTCCCAAGAGAGAAAGCCAGCAGATCAAGAGAGTTGTGTGGTCAGCAGGGGACGCTGTACTGGTTTCCTGTCCTTCTCTGTGCCAATTGACAGTTTCTGCGGAGCAGAGTGGGGCTGTCGACCGCAGTTCCTGCAGATCACAACCGATGATGGACACGTAGTCTATTCCCCTGCGTTCATACAGGCTATCAACCCATGCAGACCTGGTGCAGATGAGGTCGCGGAGAGGACAGACACACGCCCGACAACTTCACCTGCCCACATGGAATGGTCTTTTAAAATCAGCATAAAAGGTAAAGAAGTGTAATGCTATGCCGTCCTCCTGCAAAAGAAGATCTACGTGAATACTATTTTGTTGAGTGCATTGATTACAGTATTATTGTCGTCATGGTAACTATTTATACATT